>NC_142179.1:21906500-22535750 GCF_026936395.1 Plectropomus leopardus
CTGAATAGACACTGCGTATGTCGTTCTGCAGCCGAGTCCGGATCGTCTCTTTACGGACCAAATCGGGAGTTTGCTGCTGGCACGCCTCATAAAGCTCCACCATCTGTTCACTTAACTGAGAGCACAAACACATGCACGCTGACTTTACCTGCATGCACATACAGGGAGACATAATGTAAACATCAGCAGCCAGTTTAGTCCATTTAAACATACGGTACCTTGTCTTTAGCGTAAGCCTGCAGGCTGTTAGAGCTTTCTGGGACAGAAGTCACCTGAGGGGGGACATGGGCGGGTGGGCTGAGAAAATGGCTGTCAAAACCAAAGACTGATCTTGACGACCCTGCCCTGTTTTGGTCATGATGACGAGGGGCAGGAGCACGAGGTAAAGGGGAACCTATTGATGTGTGGGCTGGGGAGTTAAGGCGTTGGCGCTTCACAACGTGGGGGGTGTATTCATCAATCTGCCTCCTGGAAGAAACACAATTATAAGGAAATGCATGACAAGACATAATAAATGCTCATATATTGGAGATAGGTTCAAAGAAATAGTAGAATGAGACACAGATTATTCAGTCGTGAATAAAAGGCTAAATGACATACTTGCGCCCGTTGGTCATAGTTTGTATGTGAGGAGGAGGAGGAGGGACTAGGCGAGGGACTGGAGAAAGAGGTCTGGGTGTCCATTCATATGGAGGCAATCTCTCCGGTCCAGGAGCATAAAAGCTACCAATCAAACACACACGTTACAGTATAGGACACAAAATCACATAACTAAAGGGAAACACCACCGAAATGAATAATTCCAATACGTTATTTTCATGGCCAAGGAAAGTTCAATCAATATATGTAAACTTGAGCTCGTCTCTCTCAAAGTCAGAAACCAGACAGGTGAGTTTCAAACCTGTGAAGTCATAGGTTTGAAACTATGACTTCACAGGGTATAAAGTCTGGAGCTGCTACAAAGAGACAATCAATGTGAGCCTGATTTTGTACAGTGGTGGAAGGAGTATTCAGACCCTTTACTTAAGTAAAAGCACAAATATCACCCTGTGAAAATACTCTGTTACAAGTAAAAGTTTGCATTTAAAATGTTACTTAAGTAAAAGTAACTAAGTAAAATCAGGAAAACGTACTTTAAGTATTAAAAGTAAAAATATCCAATGCAGACAAATGAAAAAAGACCCAAAAACTCAAAATTATTTAAACAATATATAGAAAAACACCCCCCAATCAAATTAAAAAAAAAAAGAAAAAACATCCCAAAACTCCAATTATTAAGAAAATAAAATCAATAAACCTCAAAATCATAAAAAAAAGAAAAACATCCCCCAAAAGTCAAAATTATATTTTAAAGAAAACAAAATAACACAATTGTTTATCAAAATGGTTGGCATTTAATTTTCTGTGAATCAACCTCATGTGGTATAAACCCTACTTTTGTTTTTCATACAAAAATATTCATTTGTAAAGTAACTAAAGCTGTCAGATAAATAAAGTGCAGTGAAAGGGTACAATATTTCCTTCTGAAATGTAGTGGGTTTAAAGTATGAGGTGTAAATACACAAGCAAAGTACACGTACCTCAAATTCATAAGGTACAGTAAGGTACGGTAAAGTACTTGAGTAAATTTACTTTGTTTCATTTGTTGCATTTCACCACTAATTTCGTGGACCTAAACCCTGTTTGTTTTCTTTCTGCTTTACTGAATGACAGTGTTGTCAGCTGTGAAACAGAAAATGTGCCCATATACTGAGCACACTCCCCTGGCTGCTCTCAGTGTCATCTATAACCCTAAGACGTCACAAATTTGAGATTAAGCACTGTAGTTTTTGATTTCGGCGTGTTTTTCGTGTTTACTGATATTTCTTTGACCACAGGAATGAAATGTATGGATTTTGAAAATAGGCGTACTTTCCCTTTAAACATTTATACGTCTACTACACTATCACCGATGATGTCTGGCACAACACTACAGACGGTGTGTTTGTTGGGCTCACCTGTCGACCCCAGGCAGGCTTCGGTGGTTGTAATCGTAGCACCGGGGTGCAGGAGGTGGCGGGTACGGGCCATGACGGTAAGCTGAGTGCCCCCTCGGCGCAGCGCTGCGGGGAAACATGCTGCGGTTCTTCGCAGAGCTCCAGCATCAAACTCCGCTGATTTCCTAAAATACAGCTGCTGCGTTAATGTCAGCGGTTACAGAAGAGCGGCAGCTATCACCAGTAACTCCAGAGCTCACCGCCAAACAAGAAATGCAATCCCAAGAAAACTTACTGAGGAAACCGAAACTTATCAGTGATCAGACGGCGAGCTACTGTTAGCTCATCCCTCGTTAGCCATGCTGGCTAATTCAAAAATCAGGAACGATTATATTTCCAAATTAAAACGGTTTTGCTGTAGGTTTTTGTTAAAACTGTTTCTACAAATAATGTCACTGAATGTTGAGAGTGTCTGCCGAAAAACTGAACTCTGTAACACTTACCAAATAGCATGTCACATGTAAACAAAATTGAAGCTGTTAGTTTCCTGAGTACATGCTTCCGCATTGATGCCATTACGTAATGGGCTGGATTTAAAGGGGACGTGTCCCTGCTAGTTAAAGGGAAAATCCACCCCAAACTCAACTGTATCAATAATTTGGTGTGAAATCAAGATCAGTTGTATTTTCAAGCATTGTTTTTTTTTTATTTGGCGTAGGAGATGGACATTTAATTTTAAGTGGTCATATTTTCTATTTATTTTAAATAGCCTACACTCAGAGCCCCCAAACCCACAGATGGGTTTGAAAAGCTTTCTTTGCTTATTCTAATTCTCCCAATTCACTCCATTTATCATGGTTAGAGACTGTGGAGTATGGTTATTGTGGTAGAGGTATTTATGGTCAAGGGAGGGTCATCAGTTTTCCCCACAGTCACTCAGGGAAGCTCAAGGAAAAATATTTGTAGCTCCAGGGAGGGTCATTATATATATCTATGCAAATTGAAGTCCACCCATGCCACACACCCACCCTGCTGTGATATATAAAGAACAGTCCCTTAGAGCTGTGAAACAGATGAGTCTGCTTTCTGGTCAAATCATCATGGCTGCAGTCAGGTTGTTCACTGTCCACTGTTTGTGGAGCAGCTTCAGGAGTTCTCTCTAGATGACATCTTTACTACAGTAAGTCTGTCTCTTCTGTTTTGCTGAAGGCCTAAAATGTTAAAAATCCACACATTTAAACTTATCTTTTGCACAAACTGTATTTCAGGGTTAGGATCAATGATTAGATAAAAGTGATGAGAAAACAATAGGATGACAGTCATAACTGGCACTAAATCTATAAACACAATTATTAAGAGACCTTATAAATGCTTTTTTTGTTTTTGTTATTGCAATGAGTCCTGGTACTGTTGCCGTAGCTTTGTAGGTTATGTGACCCACTGTGTCCATCGTCATTGCATTCATTCATTATGGAGCAACTCCATACCGACTACCTGAGCTTCAGGATCATATGAGTCTCTAGAATCTCAGGTTTATAGCCATGGGTTATTCTAGACATGGCTGATTTAAAACATAAGATGATGCATGAACATTTTTAAATAGACTGTAACCCTTCTTAGAGGACTTGTCTCCTCCTGCGCCCAAGATTCAGAATTAGTTGTGGCCCCAGAATAACTTTTTATTACTTGAACAGAGCCAATTATGCATTTCAAAGAAATCATAACACAGTCCACAGAGACCCAAGATGAGAGAATATGAAGAATAAGCCAATAAAAGAATAAGTTGATAATAGGGAACAAGGCATACAATTCATATATTATAATATATTGATAAGTGTTCAGTAATTTCAAAGTGAAATGCTGATTAAATTAGCATAGATTTCTAGATTAGACATGTCTGGAGGCTGCTATAAAGACAATTGATTTATTGACAGACAATAGCCCAAATAACTCATGGAGCATACACTAGGTTATTTATTTGGTTGTTTATTATTAAATTGTTTTATCAAAGGGAGCAGTTCACCGGATAATAATGTAGATAATACACTACAAATGCTGTTTGTATATTCGGAATATTTATGGGAGGAAAATTACACATCACAGCCTTGGAATGACGTTTTTTCTTTGCGCAATCCCAATAAACTTCTCCTGAAACAATAAAGCATGAAATGGCATCAGTCCCTTGAGCACCGAGTGACGTCACTGCGGAGGACGGTGTCGTGACGTAGGCAGTTCAAATGCTGACAGTGATGTGAGTGGGAGGGAAGCGGATGCATCAGCCAGATGTGGAGCGGTTTTGGGGGCCGGCAGGGGGGTGCACGTAGGGGTCTGTGGATAGATCAATAAAGCACCACGCAGAGACACAGCTATAGACTGCAGGATAGTTTAAATGTATGCGAATGATCCCACACGCCAGCACTGATGGGGAGCGCAGGCATTTGTCACGTGAATCAGTAAAAAAAAAAAAAGGCACGAATCGATGGTGCATGTACAGTCAGAAATTGGCTTTATTATAGAAATGCATTGGTAGGCCTAATACTGAGTGCGTGGAGCTGTGAAATAGCTGTAGTCTGGGCGAGAGAGTGGGGGTGTAGGCTGTGAGCCTATGATGATGAGAGGAGAGAGAGAGAGAGAGAGAGAGAGAGAGAGAGACGCGGGTGGACAGTGCGATGCTGTGCGTTATCTAGTGGCTAAATGAGGGTTGTCTTTCCCAGTTCAGGCAGCAGGGCTTCTCCACCCTTCCAGCGAGGATCTGTAATTCACACGACAACAGCAGGGCGCCTGTCGGATCTCCATTGGACTCAGTGCTGGATCTCCCACAGCGCTGCCGCCGCTGCTCCATCATCACCAACAAACCCTCAGCGCCAAAGCAGGAGAACAAGATCTGATTTGCGTGCCATGTGCACAACGACATGTATGCGTGATTTCATGCGGTGACACTACAGCGGAGGGGAATGGACCAGTTGTCATCAAATTCCTGCAGACGCACCGACGGTGATACACTGAAGACTGTCGTGTAGAGAGAAGACCTTCATACGCAGCAGCCAGTCCCAGAGATACGGGTTTTTTTTTTCCAGTGAAAAGGATCAGTGATCAGGTGTCGGCTTCCATGTCAACCTTAACAATGGGGTAAGTGTGATTATTATCCCACCGGGGTGACAGTTCCCTCCTTTCTGTATTCATATCAGCTGCGGCTGCTTCACAGGGGATGAACTTCCTTCCCTTTCCATGGAAACCACATCCACGCATAACACAATAATGACCCTGCTGTATGCGTAAAAAATGTATCTCTCTGTCTTTCATGACGTCTAATAAACTTGATGGTGGATGTATAGCTCAGGTAGGCTGTCTGACATGTGTGGGTGAGTGGTGATGTGACGGCCTTGATGTGCTGCACACTAAAACACATTTTCAGACATAAAATGAAGCAAAATATTCTTTTTTTCCTCTTTTAAAAAAGCTCTATTTGGTGAAATAGAAATATGCTTTAGGCCTAATGTGTTTGCACACAAATGCTGGTGCAGAAGTGGCCCTATGGTCAAACTTTTAGGATCAAAATAGTGGGATAATCTCCCAAACTGGAGGGGTTTTGGGTGTTCTCACCAACATCAAGCAAGGCTTATATTCTCTATTATTGCACCAGAACAATGAGAGAGTGAATAAAGATGCTGCTTTTCTAGGTCTCTCTGTTCCGCTGTTTACTCCCCACCTACATTATAGACAGTTATGTAATTCAGAAAGAAGGCAACAGCATTTCTTCTCAAATATTCTCAAACACGGATCTGATGTGCTGTACATGCTGTCCTCAGGAGGTTTGGTAGCAGTATCATGTCAGAAGCAGGGGAATGTCAGTAGCTACAAAGCTGCACAAGGCTCCAGTGACAGAAAGTGGCTTCCTGTCTCTATGGCAGCACAGTGGCCGCTGCCTTACACATCCTCAACAACAGGCACCCATCAATGAAATAACCGCCTAGTGCGCAGCGCTGCTCATTTGCATGTCCCCTAACCCTGAGCTCAGTGGTCCATTTCTCCCCCGCCAAGCCTGTCGTTCATTAACAGCTGTCTCCTGCAGTTCATTGTGATTAATTGCACAGCAGGAGGTTAACAATATGGCACAGGCATGGTGCGATTTCAAGGCATCAGCCAAAACTCCTGCATTAACTATTTACAATACACTGGAGGCTTCCCAGGCGCCCACTCTGCCCTCCTACAGTGTGGGCAGCACATCATTCAGCAGTCTCCCACTCAGCTTCAGCTCTCCACTGGGCTCTGCCATACTGGTGACTAAGTTACTGTTATGCAACTGACTCAATGACTCAATTGATCCACAACGGAATAAATTGTAAACTGTGATTCGATGCTGCATACCGTGCATGCATTAAAGTCTGGATTTGTGCAGGTGCAGATGAGATGGAAGCACACTACAGGTGCAGATCTGTTGTCTGGCTGCCTGTCTAGCACTAATGGCACAGACAGAGTCATATTTCACTTCCGGCCTCGTGGCTGAATACCAAGCCACTTACAGCTCTAATGGTAATGGCACAGAGGGGAACATTAGCATTGGACGAGAACTGGAGATGCCTATCAACACTCTCTGGTGTGCTCTTACTTCCTTGAGCAAATACAGTTAATGCAAAGACAGACTCAGTTTCTCTCTGTGTCTTTGTCTTTGCTTGTTTGTGTGTGTGTGTGTGTGTGAGAGAGAGAGGGAGTGTTCGTAGGTAGCCTACATCTCAGGTCATCCAAGCCGCTCCCAGTGGGTAGAGCAACAGGGAGTTCTCTCATTAATGACCTCTCTCTTCCTTAAATAAGATCTACTTGCCTTCAGGCTCTCCTCTGTTGAATTAATGAGAAACTGTGGAAACAAGGGCAACTTCTGAAGCGAGGCGGGGTGGAGTTGGTGGTGTAAAAGGGTAAAATTAAGATCTCCTGAGATGGACTGTTTCATTATGCTTCTGTTTCACTGTCAGTGTTTGGAGAAAGAGGGGCAGGTGCATAGTTAAAGGGGACACACTGAAGCAGAAAATAAAATGCAGCCTTTTGTGGTATAAACTGATGTGTGTGTGTGTGTGTGTGTGTGTGTGTGTGTGTGTGTGTGTGTGTGTGCGCGCGTTTGTGCTTGTGTGCACGCTAGTTACACACTGTGACTCGAAGACTGAGAGCTCACATCTGTGTATCAAGCCCCTGAAGCACAAGAGGCGCTATAGGCAACACCTGTTGCTACTCCTGGAACTGCAGATGTGTATCTGTGTTTGTTAGTGTGTGTGTGTGTGTGTGTGTGTGTGTGTGTGTGTGTGTGTGTGTGTGTGTGTGTGTGTGTGTGTGTGCGCGCGCTCATATGAAATACCAAAATGCCCTGTAGGCATTGGTTCAGTGTTGTTCACTGATCAATAGCTATGTTAACATGTGTAGTGTAGAGTTGAGATGTGTGACATTGGCCCTGATATTTTAAAGGGTCGATTTATGCTCATTGCAAAAGACAACAAACCATGGCCTCTAGCCTTGTAGGAAGTTTTTGTTTCATATCATACCATTTTTTACATTTTAATGTGTGATTCACAAAACCCACAAACATCACAGTGACCAGTTTACTGAAGAACCATTTATTTCTTTGGTAAAAAAAAATCTTCCAATTAAAACTGTTCACATTTGGATTATAGAGACCAATGGAGACATAGTCTCCATAGTCTACAGAAATATCTTAAAACCCGGACAAATGAAATCAAAACAATCATGGCTCGATGCCACTTTAGGTGAGTGAGAAACTACGTTGTTGTTTTTTCAGTTTATGTTTACTGACCCTTTGACCCTCTGTCTCTATCAGTTCACCAGTAGTGGCACTCTCCCCAAAATGTACCACTACTGAGCTGAAGGTCCAGTGCGTTGGATTTGGTGGCATCTGTGGGTGGGGTTGCAGAACTAAAACCTCTCCTATGTGCCAAGTGTGTTGGAGAACTATGGTGGCCCACACAAAAATGCAAAAACACCAATGGCCAATGTTTGACTTGTCCATTCTGGGTTAATGACATGGTGGACTCTATGGAAGAGAACCCGCTCCATATTTAGATATAAAGGGCTCATTCTAAGGTAATGAAAACCCCCAAATTCTTACTTCAGATTATAAAAATGATAAAAAATACTGAAAAAATAGTTATGAATATTATATTCCATTTCTGCCAATAGATGACCCTAAATCTTACATACTGGACCTTTAAAGCCCGTGTTAAAGTAATTACTGTAATTTGACGTGAAATAAATCTTGAGAAGGCGATATCTCCATTTAAAGGTTTACTATGAGAAATTAAACTTTTCAAAATCCATTCATTTCTTTGGTCCTGCTCCCCAGAATAATGAACTCCTACTAAGAGCTTCTGGCTACAATGTAGCATTTCAAAAACAGTCACAGTTTACCACCTCAACATTAGCAACAATAACTCAATGTTCATTTTTGCGGAACCAACGGGTTGTCTCCGGATCTGAAAAGTGAAGCCAATGCGGAAGGCCCTTAAACCTGTATTTTTTTCCTAATGGCCAGCAGGGCGTGACTCCAGCGGCTGCAAAAATATATCTGATTTTACAAATATATGAGAGAATGACCCACTTCTCACCTGATTCATTACCCCAGTAAACATTTTCCTCATGAGTTTATGGTCTCAATCAATAGTCTTAAGTCTTCCTCAGTGCAGCATGATATTTATTTTATAAAATAATAATCCCATTTAAAGTAAAATAAACGATAAAGCAGGGTATGCTTTAGGGAATGGCTACTTTGTGATTGCCAAGTCAATACCACAGCAGTGTCCTTTGGTTCTCAAACAGATGCACCCTCGCTCCTCTAGAGCTTCACCCTCTCATTAGGGATGGAAACTGATAAGAATTTATCAATACTGATTCCATTATTGAGTCCTTATCAATCCGATTCTTGGTCAGTCGGAAAAAGACTACATAGAGATGTATGAGCATTAACTTACTTTTATTTCTGAATATCGGAACTGACCATAGAGCACCAAGCATTTGAAATAACCTAAGAAAATAACTAAAAAAAGGTAATAATTTTTGAACATGTTAAATTACAGTAATCTTTTTTTTTTAACAGGGTATAAACTGGAACCAGAATTAAAATGACATATAGAGTAAATAACTCTGTTGTTGAAAAAGTTTTGGCAAGAGGCTCTCGTCCAAATATGATCACTACTAGCTCCAAAAAAACAAAAACGGCAACGGCAAACATGCCAAACCCAAGGTTCCAAAACTGTACCCCACAAACCAACGGGTCATTTCACAGCGGTTGCATCCACTTGTACGTGCTATAACAGATTATTAGTATGTGTTATACTATAACACAACATACTGTGTATATGCATATAGCTTTTCTTCTTATGGCTTTTAAACCATCCATCCATCTTCATCTTCATCTTCATCTTCATCTTCATCATCATCATCATCATCGTCATCATCCTCCCACAGAAGTCAGCACAAGTGTCTCACACACAGCTCACTCGTGTAGCTGTTTGACACGTCCCCCTGCTAATCGGGTTCCTGAGAGTTCACATTTGAGCAGCCATAGTTTGTGTTTACACCCCCCTGTGTGGCAAGTCAGAGCTTCCCACTTCCTTCATCATCTTCTCAGCGCTCCATCCTCTCCTACATTCATCACCTCCTCCACGCTCTCCTCATCCCTCTCGTCTTCTCTCACTTCATCACTCTCCCTCCCTCTCTTTCTGCCTGCCTTCTCTTTCTCTGTCTTAACATTCACGTTCCATCACCTGCCCTTGTGTCACGCAGTACACTCTACATGCTAAACACCTACTCCTCTTCCTCCTCCTTTATTTTTCTTTCCTCCTCCACACTTCCTCCTTTACCACGCAACCCACTGAAATTACCCCCTTGCTTATTTTTCCCCTTTTCTTCTCCGTCTTTCCTCTTCCATTTCCTCTCGCCCTCTTAGAGTGCAGCTTTTGTTTGACATTCACACTCTTGTATGCTGTTCTCTCATGCACTGATGGAAGATAGACAGGCTTTCTCTGCTGCTTTCGTTGTGTCCCTGTTGCTAAATCTGTGTAGCAATACGCAGCCTACATGCTACTGCTGGAGTTCATCGCTAGAGTGCAAGAGGATCAACGCGTTCTGAACTGACCTCTATGCAATCCCATAACTGGTAACTCTGACAGCCTATTGGCTCAGACCAGAATCACTGCAGACTATAGCATGCATGCTGGACTTTTTGTGTTTGGATATGGCTGCTTTTGAGGAGCCAAAATGTCCATAGAAACGTTAGATGCATTTTGTAAGAAAGCAGCATTCAACTTGAGTCACATTTATTGTGCTGCCTTTTTAAAGTTTGGTTGTAGGAGTGAGTATTGCTTTTTTTTGACAACTGGTGGGTGTCATTTTGGAACAAAACTCTCTGGCTCAGGCGTTCGTGTAAAAAGTCAAAGTACAAGAACGCTGATGTGATTGGTACAAACACAATCAAGCAACAAGAAGCACAGAATTTGCCACAGCTCCATCAAATTATGCAATAAAAAATGGCGCCAGTTGCCAAGCGGCTATTGCGCGGATCATACGGACAGGCCGTGGCTGTGTGATGTGCGCTGGGAGAGAGTTGAAATGACTCACAGTTCCGCCACTTACACTGCTGTCGATGATTATGATAATTCGCACACAGCACTCCACAAGCAGCTTTGTGAAGCGGCATTAATCATCCCAAATTCACTCTCTGACTTCCTATACTCTGCACATTCCCCATCATTCTCTTCCTGTCTAACTTCCCTCTCTCTCTCCCTGTCTCCATGTTTTTCTTTCTTTCCCAGTCTTGGCTAATCACACACAGGAGGGGTGCTGCTGCTGAATTTTAATATTCATTTATACAGCAAGCCTTTGATGTCCCCCATCACCCCCTCAGTGCAGTGTAAGCACTTCTCTATCTCCTGCTCTGCCAGCACTGCCAGCCCAGAATATCTCCCTCTGCACCCTGCGCTTTAAGTGTGTGTGTACTGACTGTAGATATTACCCAAGAAGCCCCAACAACGCTGGAATATACGAGGGCATGGATAGAGCAAAGCGAGGAGCGGAGGGATAAATGGACAAAGAATGAAGGTGGCGCATGAGTGATGGATGCTCAAAAAACAAACATGACTTTTATATAATCTCTAGCATTAATAAGGGTGACTCTCTTTGGCTTTGGTGTCACAAAGAGGTCAATAAGGAATTAAGTGATCGTAAACCGGGCCAATCGTGGAGTTTTGATCATGTACCAATCTAAGCTACAGAGGCATAAATCCACAAATACACCCAGACATAAATACAGATTTATAATTCCATCACTTCTGTCACAGTGTTTATATATGCACATGTATTATGTGTGTGTGTGGAAACTGCAGCTCTGTGGGGTGTGTCTTTGGTAGTTAACGGTGGCCTACTGTCTATATTTAGCCTTAAACCCTCTCCTTTCCCCTTCTGTGCTCCCCTGTGTGACCCTCGCTCGGTGCTGCAGGCATTTCCATATCAGAGCAGGGAGAGACGGCACACACAGATTGAAAGACAGAGAGTTTCTTTTCTATAGCTGCATGCATTTATTGGTTTACAAGAAGAGAAAAATGTATGAGAGGAGACTTTGAAGGTGTTTGCAGGGATTCTACTGTAGTTTAAAGCCTCGGTTGTTATCCACAGGACAATGAGTAAATGTAGTAGTCGTTTGACAGCTTCTCTTTCTGTGGCGTAACTATGGAGGATGGCGAGTTAGTAATTCGGTTGCCAGGGCGATCTGACTCCCCCGTGGGCAATAGAAACTGCAGTGTTGGTGCTGGGTTTGGTGAGACGTTGGTGCTACGGCACAAAGAGGTTCACCACTTCTTCTTCGTCCCCTTCAGGGAGCAGCCCATCTACAGCACGAGGGCCCACGTCTTCCAGATTGACCCCAACACCAAGAAGAACTGGCTGCCTACCAGCAAGCATGCCGTCACCGTCTCCTACTTCTACGACAGTACGCGCAACGTCTACCGCATCATCAGCCTGGATGGCACCAAGGTGAGCAGTCACTTTGTCGCATACAAAACACAGTTTTCGTCACACCTCCCTTACTGCATCCATTGTGTTATTTATAATTTTCCGCATGGTTTTATGAAGACGTAAAACAGCCTTCCAGGAGATGTTAGTGGCGCTGTGATCTACTGAGTGTTAATGATGTTAGTAAGCTCTGCGCTGGAATCTAACGTCCAAACACGTCTTAAAAGAGCTCAGCGTCGCAGCCTGTCCCAAGACTGACGGCTCATGTTTCATCATGTGCAGGCATGCAACTACTGTATTTGTGTCTGCACTTCAGAGACCACACTTTGTGTCTCACGTTATTCTTGTTAGAGATTCTGCATAGATATTTCTGCTGGGCATAATGCAGCGAAGGGAGAAGATAGTTCTTTGTAGGGATGGACCAGTTATACGCACATGCACACTAACCCCCCGCCAGTTATGTGGAGAGGAGGGGTGAAGTTAAATGACAGAAACAGATGACAGAGTGAGAAGAATGGAGTTTGGAAGAAATAACCAGAGCGGCAAAGACAGAAAAGTGTGAAGCCAGGTGATCGAGAAGGTCGGACAAAAAGGCGAAGGACCGCTGCGAGCAGAGCAGGGTCGCAGGGTTCTCATTCAGTGATCACCAAACGTGTGTGTGAACCATTTCTGATGGTCAATTGAGCAGCCATTTCATACCATGCAGCACTCAATAGACAGTTGATCACTCAACTATTGTGTAACACACACTCACTGACTGCTCCCCCTCCCAAACTCATCATTATGTATTGATGCCAACCAGAATGCCAACCATTACACAACACTGCTAATTGATCATCATTAATTTGTTCTCCATTAGTGTTATTTAACAAGGGAGGGTGAATTATATAACATTAGGAGGCAGCCTCCTATTTTAGCTAATGTAAATTAAAAGATATATTTATTATTATCCACAAATGTAATGAAAAGTCAAAAACGTATGTGCTAGTCTGTCTCTTAATACTTTCTGACTTCCACGACCCCGCCTGTTGCACTTTACATTGGAGTTAGGTGAAAGCCCTGTGTCTCATAAAGCCATTCACGTGTGCCTTTAGCATCAATATCACACATCAAGACGTGACAAAGCAGGAGTATGAGCACCTGGACATGAATTAGAATCAGAAATACATCATTGATCCGTGTTTGTTACAGTCGCACTGATGTCAAGCATAGAGAATTAAAGAAAATACAAATAAGTACCAGCACAAAGTATGTCAAAATATTAGATAGAAATACATTACTAATAGGAAACTGGCACTTCTAGTATATGTGAATATTTAAAAAAGTGTGTTAAAAATAGAAAGTAGAAATACAGTAACAATAAGAATAATTTGCACTAGTATGTGAATATTTTAAATTATAAATATGTATAATATGCTGAGCATGTACAGTGTGTAAAAATGCAAAACTATGTGCCTTGTGCTTCAAGCCTATGTATAAAACCATTATATAAAGTTAAGAAGGGGTCGACTATTTAATTGGATTTTTTTAAAAAACAAAAACAAAAAAAAAGACGCATTCACTATATAAAGCAGCTGGGTTGTGTAGTTTTCAGCAAGCATTAGTCTTACAGGAGTAAATAGTGCCTTTGTTGGGGACTATTTTCAGATGCGGATTTGGTGTGCTACTAATTATTTAAGGCAGTCGGACGGTGTATGTAGGACTGACTCAAAATAATCTACACTGCCCAATTTGGGCATTACAGTGATAGGCCAGGTTTATCTTTATGAAGCAATGTGTCAGTGTGGCTCACCAGCCTGGTCTCACTCCCAGGGAATCAAAATACGCTGCTCGGGGCACTGTCTGTGTGCGATGCGTCAGGCTTTCGACCAACTCCAATGTAAACCCATCCGTGTCATTATTAGATGCTCAGAGCAGTGGTCATAGTTTAAATAGTGTGACAGCAAGCGGATGGTACCAACAACTGCTGGACTTTGACCCAAGAGACTGGTGTTTGAGACCAACAAACAACAACATTGGTTACGGCATTTGTGCTACTCAAAGCCGGGTGTTTTACAGCAACACACCACGATCTATTATTAAACATAACCGAGTAGTTTTGTAGCCTCAACCTAACCATCAACCCATAAGTAAAGACACAACACAACAGGCTGCCCCTGCGTCATTTTAGGCTTCTGCCCAAGCAGCAAAACATGATGAGTAGGAATGAGATCACAGATGCTCACGTTTTTTTTCTAGCTTTTGGACAATATTACAGGACTGTAATGGCACAGAAGAATAAATGATTCATATTTGGATACCCAGAAAATAGTTATTAGTAGGTTGAATATATTGGTTTTGGATTTTTCACAGGTTTTATGAAGAATAAGATAAAAATAAAATATCGTCAGACTTACAGTGTATTTTACTAACAACATTTCAACTATTTTCACATGTGATTTGACTTTTTCATGTCCCTTATTTCCCAGTTGCTTCCCATCAGATGTTTCTGTCTGCCACTCCGCCTCTGTTGTCACTCTACATGTGTGTGCATGTTTTTGTCTTGCTCTTCGTGTAGTCCTTTTTTATCTTTCCAAGCATGGATTTTATTGTGCTGGTGGGTGTGAGCCTGCGCCGCTGCAGACAGGAAACTATTCACTGTTCTCTCAGACCTTCCCCTGTCTCTCACTCATACATACAAACATATAGACAGGCTGTGCAATTTACTCAGATGCAGTCTATCGATCAATGGTCACTCTTTAAAATGAACTGATAATTGATAACTGTCATTTAATTTATGAAGTGTAGGAAATCAATTTTTTTTTTGTATAAATAGATAAATAAATGCTTAAATAAATAATAAATAAATGAAATGCCCAGTCATTGGGTATGTCTGTCATGATATTTAAAAAGATGTGGAGACCTTTTTCCATGTAGTTGCTGTGTATACAGTGTTTTTTTTGTCCCGTACTGCACTACTTTTTGACATGGTGCTGACACTAACAAGCCCTTTAACATTCATATTCAATTATCTAATTGATTATTTAGTAGTTTAACAATTATATAACAGAGGAAAGCAGCAAATCCTCACATTTTACAAGCTTGAAGCATGAATGTGTTTCATATTTGTTGCTTGATAAATATCTAAAATGATTACTTGATTATCAAAATCATTGATAAAGTCTCTATCAATCAACTAATGGACTAAACTGGTGAATTGTTTTGTTACTACAATAGTATTCTTTGTAGAGGCTGGGAACACAATCGAGACAATAATACCAAGAAGCTAAAGTAGAGATTTCATGTTTTAATTGTATCGTCCAACAATATGCACGTTCCATTGTTATTTTCACCTGTGGTGCTGATTTGTGGTGCAAATAATCTTCATTCAGACACACAAAAACCACTTGGGCTTAAATTCTCCTCGCCTCTACATCTGACCTGCTCGCTCTTTTGTACACACTTCAACACACTGCAGTAATACGTTAATGTAATATGAATTATATGTGTTTCCTCTCTCCTGCAGGCAATAATCAACAGCACCATCAGTCCCAATATGACGTTCACAAAGACCTCACAGAAGTTTGGCCAGTGGGCGGACAGTCGAGCTAACACTGTCTACGGCCTGGGATTCTCCACCGAGCATCATCTAGCCAAGGTACCACCTCCAACCACCCACTCCCTCCCACACACACACACACACACACACACACACACAAACCATGTCTACTATAAACCTCTCCCTGTCCCCGAGAGAGGATGGCATTTCAACTTTCTTTTAACTCCAGTTGCTTTAGCTTCTTTGAGGGTGTAGAATCTGCTTGGCAGTAAGCCCTAATGAGGCTTTTTTTCCTGTGTGTGTCTTTGTCTTTATGAAAGTTGTGTGTGTGTGTGTGTGTGTGTGTGTGTGTGTGTGATTGAGAGAGAGAGAGAGAGAGAGAGAGAGAGTAGGTGGTGGTTTCTCTCCTCTGCAGTATGATTAAGCCCTGTCGTGAACTTAAGAGGCACACAGCATTCCCACTGTCAGAACCACACACACACACACACACACACACATTCACACATTTCTGTTTCATTGGGGACATGCCCAACATGTGGTCGTGTGCCCTGAAGGTCGTGACTGTGTACACTTCAGTTTCTTGAGGGCAAAAGTTGGGAAAATCAGGGACAGCCTCAAGTTGGACCCAGTGAATGATGCCTCAGAGTTTAAAGGAGCATTCCACTGGTTTTATATATTGGTTTAGTTTAGTTTCATTAGGGTTGCAACTAATGATTCTTTTTATCGTCATCTAATCTGTCGATTTTCTTGGTTAATTGATTATTTTGGTCCAAAAATGGTGAAAATGTTATCAGTGTTTCCCAAAGCCAATAATGACGTCCTCAAATGTCTTGTTTTTGTCCACAACCCAAAGATATTCTGTTTAAGGTGAAAGAGGAGTGAAGTCACCTGAAAATAATCACAATTAAGAGGCGGGAATCAGAGAGTTTGGATGTTTTCTTCTTAAAGATTGCTTAAACTGATTCATTGATTAGCGAATGAATTGGGGATTTATTTAATAGCTGGCAACTAATCAATTAATCATTGTAGCTCTAGTTTCTTCCTCATGAGAAGTACTATATGACCTGTGAAAACAGTTGTACAAAGTGTGAGAAAATAACTGGGATCGTCTCCTGGCTGGCCTGGCTTGGTTTTTGGAGCGGGAGTCAAATTAGGGACCAAAAATCAGGGCATCTGGGCATTTGCTACATTGATTTTTACCAACCCTTTTAAAAATCTACTCCAAAGGCCCAAAACTTTATGAAAGTGAAATAGTAAATTGATGGAGTACTCCTGCAAGAAGTGAAGGTGTCACACACAACACTTTGTCACCAGCTGATCTCTGCTCAGTGGACAGATGCCTACATCATTGTCACCAATCACACAGATATGTGCAAAAAATGGCAGTGCACACAACTCTGGAATATATTTGACAGCTTCAAAAAGGTGCACGGTAAAGGCAAAAATCAAGAAAGAGAAATACCACTGACACTCATGAGACTTATTTATTTAGGACAACTGTGGACACAAACGCTTACTGGAATGCGTTTCTTGTCCATGATTGTCCTTAACAATGGGTGAAGTCTTTTGAGTGCCAGTGATGTTTCTCTTTTTTTTTCATTTTCACAAATCAGACAGAACAAAACAATAAAAGTAAAAAATGCATATTAAGAGACCTTTTCCATTTTCCCAACTCCTCTGCAAAAGCATCTATAGTTTAACCCTTTTAAATCTGGTTCAACATCAGTTTTCTTACGTGGTGTTCAGGTGCCTCTCACAAGCTATTTAACCCTTTGAAACTTGAGCAAATTGGTTTGATTTCTTTCAAAAAAAAAAAATAGGACAAAGGCAATGGCCAACTTAGTAAGAAATGTCTTACAAATTGCAAGAAATTAGTAAAAGGTGACACGGAAAATGACCTGAAAATTAGTCTTAAAAATGTGGTGAGAATTATTAGAATGGATTTATGAATGAATTAAAATGGTCAAATATAGGGAAAAATGTCCAGACAAATGTATTTATAACCCTTACAATTATTTATTTATTTTATTTTATTATGTAACATGAAAAAAACATGCATATATATATATATATATATATATATATATATATATATATATATTTTTTTTTTTTTTACCAATTTCTTGATATTTTGTGGACCATGTGTTGTTAAGCTGCTCACTGCTCTCTCCCCATATTTAGGAAGAAATTAAAACAATTTTCTCAGGTTTCAAAGGGTTAACTGATAAACAGCAGTCGTTACACTGTGAACAGGAACTGTGTCTGAGGTGTATCTGAAGTTTTAACAGACACCTACCAGCCAATTAGAGTTACTTTCTGTGGTCTTAAGTTGAAATAATCAGATTCACCTCTCAGTTAACTGCAGCGCCGACACTCCTGAAACACTTACACTGAGAACTCCTGCATTTAGATCACACAGTCAGATCTATTATATTGCACTGAAGTGAAATGATATTGAGTTACTCATTGCAACTGCACTAATGGCAGACACACGACCGGCTTCAGCAGCGCTGTCAATTTGATTTGCTCTCCTCTCGGCCTTCTGCAGCAGAGCTTATACTAAATTACTCTGTAACATTGTGGGAGTAGTGTCAGTGATGAACCACGCCCTACAGGGACATTGGGGATATGTGTATGTGCCAGGGTGTTTATATTTGTTCGAAGCTCTTCAGCTGAGCTCACCTTACCGCTTCAGGCTGGATGTATCTTTGCTCTCGACTAAAATAACCCCCGAGATCAACTTCAGCCACCGAAAACTTCAGATTAAAGGCATAAAGTCAATGAGGAAAACACAGTGGCACACACTACTTGTTCTCTCTCTCTCTATGTGTGTGTGTGTGTTTGTGTGTCTGTGATAGAGAGGTTACAAACAGTGACCTAGTTAGCTCATGTTTCTGCTGAGGCATTATGGGTAAGGGCCTTCTTTTCTAAGTTCAACTGCAGGTCGTTATTGGCAACAGCTTCTCCCTATCCTTCCCCTGGCTTCACAGCTGACCTAATACACTGATCTGTGTGTGTGTGTGTGTGTGTGTGTGTGTGTGTGTGTGTGTGTGTGTGTGTGTGTGCGCACATATGGCTTTACTGAACAGATTAATCCACAGTATTGTATGAATTACAATCCATACTGATGGCTTTTCTCTGTGTCCAGTTTGCAGAAAAGTTTGCGGAGTACAAAGAAGCAGCACGGCTGGCTAAAGAGAAGAGTCAAGAAAAGATGGAGATGGCCACGTCTCCTTCTCAGGTACGTTCAGTACACACCATAATAGCTTTTTTGTCGGCTCACTCATGACCTCCTGTCACGGGCATGTTGTGTGTAATGAACAGCTGGTGAACAGGTCAGCCAGAGGATGATTTCCCTATGGTGTTATCAGTTTGGTTAATTATTGCCAGAGGAGGAAAATTAAGGAAATAAGAATGAATTTCATAGAAAGCTCAAGCAGAAAATGTTTTGAAAATGTTGACACTCATGGTGGAAGGCATATTCAGATAGTATAAGTACTAATACATTATGTAAAAATTACAAGCACATTATTAAAAATCATGTGTAAGTAAAAGTACATTAGTATTATCAGTAAAATAGAATTATTTAGGGAGATATATTGGTAGAAATGGAATATATTAAGAATGTATCTTTAGTGTATAATCGCCTGAAAATATAAATCATTGTTTTATTTTTACCTTAGAATAAGCTGTTTATATCGACACAGGCAGCAGGTCCTCTTCCACTTTTTGTTTCTGTAGTAATCCAGAAATCAAACACCTGCTCAACAAAGGGTCGCTGACATTTTCACATTTTTGTGTCAGCCACTGTAGTTTTGCCACACAGGAGAAGTTTCAGTTGGTAGTAATCTGCAACCTCAGGGGTCAGGCCCCTTTAGGGGTCAGGGGTCAGGCCCCTTTCAAAATGTCACAAAATAAATCTGAGGGACCGTGAGTAATGGGAGAGGAGCTGGACGTTGTTTAATCTTTGAATTTTATTTACTGCTTTGGGTTTGAAAAGTTAGTTAAATAAAAATTATCTGAGAAGTTTAGAGGGGAAATGTCTCTTTGTTTTTTTTCCAAGGATTTACAAACAAAAAAAGATTTTTTTTTTAAATAATTTAATCTTTAAAATCTATTGTATTTTACAATATATTGCTGAGTGGATTATGGTATATATCATGTAGATTTTGTACAACTAAATTGCACAAAATCTACACGTTTCTCAAAACTGTACTAAAGTGCAGTACTTGTGAGCAGCTTAAATATACTGAGTTACCTTCCACTGCTGTATGAACCCCTGAGAGGTCCTAACATTGCGGTTGAAATAAATAGGAATATTAATGTACACCGATATGATACATTTTCCTTGTATGTTTCTACCCTATACACTAAAAAAAAAAAAAAAAAGACAAAGCTGTCTGTGGACTCACCATAAACTGGAGAGCATAATTAGCCTGTATGTTAGGTATTTGTTTGTGTGGTATATCTAATAATAGAGTGTTTTAGGGCATGTGTAACTGCATCTAAGAGAAAATTAGCTTGTTTCAGAGGAGCATCCCCAGAGAAATCTGTTCTTTAATCTAAAGGCTGTTAACAGGCTTCATGTCCTCGTCTGTTCATTACAGAGGCTTGGGGAGCAGCCCCCCGCTGTACTGCGCTCCATTACTTGTACTATTAATGCTGCGGCCCACATGGCCCGAAATGCTACAGTACCTTATGCGCCCCATGGGAGGATGTTTTTTAATGAAGCCAAGTGGACAGCTTCGCTCTCATCAGGGGCTGAAGGCTGCGTGTGCGCTGGCTACCACCACACGATAGCGGTGAAACTGGAAGGATTGCTGTTACTGTAAAAGGCTGCGGCCTTCCTGCTACGAGCCCGCAGTGCTGCACTCTGCTCCACTACTGAAAGTCGTTGTTTCACCCACATGCCTGCTGGCTTTCTTTCTAACTTCCAGATCTTTTCTCTCCTCTAAATAAAAAAACACCAGAGGAATTATTCCGCTAAAATGAGATGAGAAAACACAGAGCTAAATGCTATACTCCGGTCCCAGTAGGCCAGACTCCCAGTGGAGGTGCATCATGTACAGATATTAAAATGTTATACTAATGAATGTGGAGCTCAAAATGTAACGCCAGCCATAATCTTCCTCTTATCTCTCACTTCCTTCTTGTCCATTAGAGACATACAGGCAGTGTCATTGTGCTCCTGTATTGTGCCCAAGCCCCCGAGTCTTAATAGCTTTGTTTTATGTACGAGCAGCAGCTAAATGATTTGTCTCTCATGTAATTCTGTGGTTGTATGGGATATAAAGATAAGCATTAATCTGTAATTCTGCTATTTCCCAGTGCTATAGTGAGCTATTTAATGGCCTATAGGCACACTGAGTGCTCACGAAGACGCTCACATTTTTACCACCACAGCAAGAGCTTTATGAGTGTGAGAGACAGACAGCACCACATCTGCCACAACACACAAACACACCTCCATCACTTCTCATGTCAGCTCCTTATAGATCTGGAGGATATAAACATGTTTCAAGTGTATTTCCTGCACTAATGTATGACCCTGTCCCCACTTGCTCCTTTTTGCGCCTCAATTCTCACTGAGGGGTGCAATACCGCAGGGTCTCCGGGGCTGATCATAACCGCCCTCCTGCGCCCTTACACACCCCTTCCTCATCAGACCACACAGCGCTCAATGACGTCACCAGCTGAAGATGGCAGCGCCCGTATCTGAGATAGTTTAGCCTCATTTAAGCACAGCACGGGCGTGTCGTCCAACTTTGCATACAGTCTTTGGTTGTGACGTTTCCAAACTGCTGACCAATCACCATTTATTCTAGCCAAAAACCTGTTTCTATATGAATTATGCTAACAGTAAAATTGCTCTGTATGAGTCAAAAAGGTCATGTCACATTACAGCTATTATTAAAGGCACACATCACCCGTGTTAGAGGCTAAACTGAAACGGAAATTGAAGTTGTGTTTATCCCGTTCATTTACCTGTTGGTTGGGCATCAACATCGGTGTTTTGATCCAGTTTAGAAGCCTTCTTCTTCTGTGGTTTCTAATTCTCCAGATAATCTGCTGGTGGGGATTTGTGATTATTTTAGCAGCAGTGCTGCAAACAGCATGATGACGGACGGTGCCATGTTTCGTCTCCTAGGTGATCCAAACAGCGAAGATGTTAGTGCATGACATGTATGTACCTGTCCCAACTCTGCTCTCAGCCCCTTGCACATTTACGCCCATTAGTGCACATTTCCTCAACGTCACACAAGTGCGCACTTCGAGGAAAACCTTAGGGCATAGTGCAGATATTGGGTCAGGGCCATATTTAACAGGACAGGAAGAAAACAAGGACCAAAGCTGTTGCTGTAGCAACAGCATAGCAATGAAAAGATCTGTGAGGAGGATGATCCAAATTAATTTGTGATATTATTTTTTTCATCTTGTTGCTTATCTTATCTCTGGTAATAAGACCTTAACATCACTCAAGTTAATTATTACACATTTTACATTATATATGTTAATTATAATCACAGTAATTATAAGACAATTTCTGCACAAATCTTAGGATTAAAATAAATAGCCGATGAAACATTTAGACAATCTGGGGTGACCTCTGGCATACCTATATATCGAGATCGATATATCGATTAAATGAGCAACAATAACATATCTTTGATGCAAATTGAACACATTGATCTATAACATCCTCTTTCAGATGAGCCTTTGTTTTGAAATTCTGTCACTGTTACAAAGTGTCAGGCAGATGATGGCACGCAGCAAAGAGAAAGACGATGAGGATAACGCCATTTATCATCAGTTTGTTTTCAGAATAACTCAGGGTTAAAAGACAAAGCCCATGCCTTATGCAAACAAAAGCCGTACGTGCACGCAGGGTGACATTCCACTGTGCGGTTATGTCGGGAGATGCAAAGCATAAATAATAAGTGTGAACTGGTTAAGTTATGGGAAGAGGAAATGGCGACTAGCCACTAAGCTAATTTATACAATGTAAAATACAATAGGCTTGTGCTAATAACATTAGCATGTTGTATATGTGGGAGAGACAGCATGTTAAAGATAGTTGTTTTGTCTATGACACTTGACACCTATTATTGAACTGACTTTATGCTTTTGTTGAAAGATCTTGTTATTAATCCATGTTTTGAGGATGTTGGGGGAAGTTTGTCTTCAAGTCAGATAGCCCTCAAGTTTTAAGACAAAGATCACGGTTTGAGTTAAAATGAAAATATTTTTTTCCAGAAAGCTTTTTCTGACAAAATGAACCAGTTTTTATTATTTCCAAATATTTAAATGCTGATTTTTTTTTGTGACCAAAAGCAAGAAAGGGGTGGCAGCTTCCTCTATAACCGACTGTGTTAAATGAGCAGATAATATCAGATCATATTGATCGCCAGCCCTTAAATCATATTGAATCAAAATCCCATGGTGGTAGACTTTGTGATATTGCCAAATATAGTATCATTTTCCAAAGTGCTGATATAATATCATATGGTGATGAAACCAGTAATTTACACCCCTAGTATATAAAGTCTATGGTTACAACATGCACAGAATTTTACTGAGACATACCTGCTTTCTCAAATACTACACAACAAAACAACTTGAGCTCAATAAACTCTTCCAAAAGTCACAATAGTGCATAAAAGCGTATGACAAATACTGATAACAATGCAAAATACACCAAAAAATATGAGTTCACAGTTAAAAGTTTACAAAAAAAATGGCGGCACCTCTTGGCCCATTGAGGTGTTGGTTTGTGCTACTAAGCGGGGACTTCTTACACCTCACGAGCCTCGGCAAAATATAACTCTACGGTGCTCAAAATGTCATACAAGCTATCTTGAAACCTCTCGACATGTTAGCAAGTTATTACTGTTACTTTTGATGCTGTTTAATAACGACCAACATACCTTTAAAGGGGAGTGACCATCACGAGAGTCAAAGTGATGACAAGTGAGAAAACACCGCGAGACATCCATGCGCGAGACTTCCTTATAATACAACCATGCCCCAGGCATGTGGGTGGAGACAGAAGCAATCCATCTCAGAATCTTAGATTAAGACCACTTTGTAGAGCACAGAACAATTAGGCAAATAAATAAGGAATAAAGTAGAAAATACAATATAAACAACAATTTAACCATGCAGTGTTTTTAAACTATTTTTTATCCAGTTTAATTATTTTAGTCAACCTTTTTGAAATCATGAACTCCCTAGGTGTTGTATAATTATTTAATTATAATTATTATAATTATCAAACGCTTTCGTTTCCCGTGTCTCTCCAGCTGCACTGTGATAAAATAATAAAGACATAAATGTTATGTCAATTTGCAGAAAATAATTGAGAAAAACTTTCAGAAAGAAAGAAAGCATTCCTTTATTCTCCTCAAGAAGAAATTAACTCTTCTTTTTTTAAAAAAATTGCTGATTATCTCATTATTTAGGTTATTATCAAGGACCTTCCCTTGTCCCTGCTTCTCAGACATCTTTTAACAAAAATGTAATCACTGACAATCAAATCACTTTTGAAATGTGAACTGTTGGTCTGACAAAACAACACTTTTGAAAACATGACCTTGGGCCGTGGTACTGAAATTTTCTAGGGTAAAAATTAATCAATTAATCATAAAAATAAAAACAAATCAATAGTGAAAATAGTTCTTTGTTGCAGCCAGTGACTGTATATAAAGATGAATAACACGTCTCCACTTCCTCCCACTGTACAAAAATCCTGGATATGGCCACCGTCATCGTTTAAAGTGTGCGCAGCAGCGATCACTGCATTATCAAGTTTCCACCCATACACCAGTTGCAGGCAGCACCATTTATTTGATGTCTAACAGGCTGTAACAGCTAAACAACTTTGTGTCACACGCAGGAGTCTCCAGGAGGCGAGCTGTCATCACCTTTGACCCCAGTGACTCCTCCCATGGAAAACATCAACGGTACAGATGACATCTGTGACACGACTCCCAACTCAGACACCCGTCCAGAGCCGGCGCAGAACGCACTGGCCTTCGCACACAGGTACATCCCTCACCGTGATGTGTTCACTGTCCCGTGTTGTCGTGTTTACTACAGTACAGATGTGACAGTCTGATCAGGCTCACTGTCACAGTCATATTTCACACAGACCACACAAACAATACGACACAGAACACAGATATAAATGCAACACTTTTGTGTTTGCTCCCATTTTTCATGAGCTGAAAGATTCTAATACTTTTTCACTGCACACAATATATTTAATTTTAAATATTTGATGATTATTTATATATCATATGGATTTTATTTGATAAATCCTGGTCTGTAACAGAGTTTAAACTTGGGGATGTTATTTAAAAGCTGTCATCCAATCGTTGTTTGGAAATTTGTTTAAAACTGTGTAACTGAACACATAGCCAACATAGCCTACACTATAATCCATCCACCTGATAGGTGTGGCATATCGAGAAGCTAATTAAACAGTATGTTTACTACACAGGTGTGCCCTCAGATGGTCACAATAAAAGGCGACTCTAAAATGTGCAGTTTGATCACACAACACATTTCTACAGATGCCCCCAGTTTTAAGGGAGCATGCCATTTCCACCACATCTCTTTTCTACGATGTGAATGTTCATTTCACTACCTTAAACCGTCCTTCCATGAATTTGGCAATGCGTCCAACCAGTCTTGTGAGCCAGCCCTGGACCTGCAAATCTGGCTTCATCTCCTGCAAGATCGTCTGAGACCAGCCATCCAAACAGATTGCACAACCAAAGAATTTTGGCACAAACCCTCTGAAACCGTCTTAGCTCATGGTAGTAGCTGGTCTCGGACCGTCACGCAGGTGAGAAAGCCAGTTGTGGAGATGTGGTTACATGAGGGCGGTTGGATGTACTGTTATATTCACTGAATATTAAAAAAGTAGTCTAGTAGATCTTTTATTTGAACTCATTAAAATGGGAGTAAAAGCAAGTATTGCATTTATTTTGTATAAAATAGATAATTAGGATTTTTTTTGTTTGTTTTTCTGTTTGTCTGGGGCACAGATGTCTACACCTCTCTTCCTCTGTGTCTTTCTTTTCGTCTGCGTGCACCTATACGTGTTGCGTGTCAGCATGGTAGTGAACTCCCTCTATTCACCGCTGCTCTCTCGTGTTTTTCCTCTCTAGGGAGCAGTATAAGACTTGTCGGGTCTGCTCTTTCTGATAGGGATGTCATTACAAGTCCTGACTACTGCAAAATCATAACTACGCAAAACAAACAAACAAAAAAAAAATGTTCGAGCACAAACTTTCACAAAAAACTAACAGCCTGATTGTAGGCCAGCAGCAGGGAGGGTCTTCTTTATAAAACCTGGTGCACTGCCTGTTCACCAACTGCTTACCAATAAGGTAAAACAGCACTCCAGTTAGGAGGAATATTGGTGCAATGAATATCATCAGTTACTCGCACGTTGTCATTTCACATGGACCAGCAAAAGATGTTAAGTGTTTCTCAGGAATGAGGAATTAGTTATAACTTTGTCCAATCTGAGCATGCTTAAATTCTATGTTTTCCTACTGCAATGCAATAATATCTTTCTAAATGAAATCTTTTGATTTTTCTGTTGTTTGATGCATTACGGATATGTGACAGCGTCACTTCTATGCATGCAGCACTACTACTGTTACACTGTATACATTCCTGTGTCCTGTTAACTGACTGAATACAGACTGAATATTGAAATTCATATCCTTTGTGATTGTCAATACTGGTTCATATACAGTCGATTGTGTAACACAAAGAGGTCAAAGTTCCATGTAAATATTTTTCATTTGTATCATGGCTCTCTGAGGAGGTGTGGCCGCAAGGTTCATCACCAAAAGGTGTCGATGAAGCGTTTATGTAAGACTTATATAACATACTGTGGGTAGTGGGAGGCAGAGAAAGAGCAAGACAGACAGACGCAGAGAGAGAGAGAGTGTGTGAGTGTGTGTGTGTGTGTGTGTGTCAGAGGCTGGAGAGAGAGCGACAGAGAGAGAGAGAGAGAGAGCGATGCATTGTATAAAGTCTGTGCATGAGTCACTGATACCTAAACATCCACCAACTGCTCTCACACACTCACTGGAACAAATAAAATGAACAGGAGGACATGGGCAATGAGTTTGAAGCATTTGAGTGTTTTTATTTCTCAGGAGAGGAAATTTCCCTGTTATCTCCTTTCACCTGTTAGTCGACTGTACACAAAGGTCTTTTCATTTGTAAAATCTCTGTAATCTTGTGCCGCTCATTTCATTATTTCTCTGGTTGCGATTCTTATTAATTAAAGATATCAATCAATTGCATAACGTATTATCATTCTTTTTTTTCTTGTGTCTGAGAGGAGGCTTGAACCATATTTTATATATATATACATATATATTTCAAGATTATTTCAAGGTGTTTTTCATTAGTGTGTTAAAGTCTGTGACAAGTGCAAATGCTCAGAAATCCCTGCCGCTCCATCATGAACTCTGTGAGGCTCCACAGATCTGAGTGGTGCCGTAAGAGCAGAATGTAGAGAGGACACCCACTGCCTGCTGCAGCCTTGCTGCTGATGTGTCTATTAATGCTGCATGCGTGGGAGACCGGGTCGACTCTCAGCATTCACGGTGGCAAGCATGGACATAACAAGCAAACCTCAGTCTCGCATTCTCTCAGAGGCATATGCAGAGAGGGTAGATGCTAGGACCGTCCAAATATTTTACCACATAACCCTCTCTTTTTCTATCTGTTCTTGTTATGATTCACATTTCTTCAATTTAATATCCTCTGCGTGCATCACCACACATGTCTATCACTTTGTACAGTAGCTACTCCTTGTGTCTCAAACTGCACTTCAAATGTAGTTTCTGTCAATTGTTAGATTAGATATTATAACAAAATTGTGATATGGGACTAGACATCCTCTTACATTTCCTGGTTTTAAAGGCGGCATTACAGTTATGTGATGTCATTTTCTGAACTACATCAGCCTCTACACTCCACCAATATATTCATATATCTTGTGATTATTTGTCAACAATCTAACTGTGTAAATATTTTTGTTAAACACACCCAAAGTCAAACCTACAACAAGCATGTCACAATATCGATACAAAGGTATATAGTAAAAATATCATGATATTTGATTTTCTCCATATCGCCCAGCCCTAAGTAGGTCTACACAACATGTCTTTTTTTCTTTTTTTATCATCATTGTGATGTCAACACCTGCACTAAATACAACCGGAAAGACTGCAGGGACTTTTTGCGTTAGCTGAAAGACTTTATCAGTAATAAACTGCACTGTGAAGTTTAACTATCATTCTCTTTTTTAATTGGTGCCCCCTGTTTTCAGCTTAACCTTCAATTTGTTCAATAAAAAAAATTGGAAATTATTTTATTTGATTTTTTTATAATTAAACAATTTGTTGTATTTTAGCAGATTACTAAAAGCAGAACTGAGTACATATCGTAAATAATATCGTTATTGCAATTTTTTAACAGCACTATCACAGTTATCCTGGCCAAAATATTTGCGATTCATGACATTATACTGCTAATCATCAAAGTTTTATTTAAGCTCTTAAAATGCCTCGTAAACATACTGGAATCATTTTGCATTTTGTTAAAAATTGCATCATATCTTTTGATATGAAATATACCAATGAATAAGATCTTTAGACTTTTTTGACCATTGTATGCAGAGTTTATTTTATTCAGCACCCAAATAGTCTTTTTGGGTGCTGCTGGATATGATATTCACGTTTATCCTGATAATGGAAATCTATCAACCGTCCCAGTTATTGTCCTTATATCCAGCAGCCCTAGTTTGTAGTGTATTTTCGATGTGTTTACCTGTATATTACATCACAAGAAACACACCTGTACACACAGGTGTTTGCTGTGTTTTCGACCTCTTTGATGATCTTGGTTTGTTTCTCTGTGTCTGCAATTAGACAATGATCACTTATCTCCATAACATACACACCACACTGCTGCTGCTCACGGCTGTGTAGGCAGGTGTGTGTGGGTGCATGGGGCAGAGGAAGGAGAGGGGAGGATGAGATACAGGGTATTTTTTTTTTTTTTATATCACAGGCTGTAGGCGTGTTTGGCAGGTCTGCAGTGGAGTCGTTTTGAATTGTTTTCTGAAAATCTCAAGACCTTTTGTTGGGTATGCCTTGGTTGTGTGTGAATGGTCTTGCAGTGTTGGAGGATGTAGGCGTCTGTCAGTGGGTTTGTGGTAGGCTCGTGTGAACAGAGACGTTGCTGATGTCATACGTCAGGGTACCACAAGCGCCTCCATTCCTTCAGTGCTGCCATGGCAACCGCTCTGGTTCCGTGCATCCTGAAGTGAGGAGAAAGAACCTACCTGACAACGCACAGCAGTCAGGACACGGCAGACACACAAGAGGGCTGTAAAAAAGACCTTCGGTGTACACGAGTTTATGTTTTGCATTTGGCAACTTTACTGAAGCTTGACGGAGATTTATACTTCGCATCATAATGTAGTAAAACACAAAACAGAGTGTTAATGTTTTATTCAACAATCATGGCATACTGGCAGTGAGTACAGGTAATGTTCAAACCACAAAAAACATTCAGAATTCAATCTAAATAATTTATATATATATAATGTTCAACTAATAAAAAAAACAAAATAAAATTTGAAATGAAAAGAAGTGTCCTGACACCCCTTTGCTGTCTCTCATTGTGACACATTGTGTTTTAGTTGGCAGAATATGTTTCACATGAAACTGATTAAAAAAATACAGATAAAAATAAACATTGTTGAAAACTTCCCTACCAGATACAGAATTTTCTTTTCAATTTTTCTTGAATTTATACAAAAGAAATTGCCTTTGAATTTCAAGCTGACACAAACAGGAAATGATTGCTTCTTCAGTTCAGTGAAATTATAACAAAAATACATAATGAACAGCGACTGTAAAATATCAGTAATTAATAAAATCCTCTTGATAAGGCATTTACATTGTGTAAAAAATCACATCATCTTAACAATCAGCAGTTCACTGACACAGTAGCAGCTAACTTACCCTCTGTGTGTCTCACACACCTTCAGCTCTGCTGTCCTCAGTCAGAATCGTGCACAGGTAAAACCTTTCTGCCAGACTCGTGTAATGCAGACGAAGACCAGTGTCAAAACAGCTTGCGCTCTTTTCTCTCCCTCCATTGCTCTCCCTTGCTCTCTCTGTCTGTCTCCATCTTCACATCTTGACGTCTCGCCTGCTCTCCCGCTCTCTGAGGCTGGTGTGTGGGGTTTATACATTGGCGGGGCTTGTGTGCCTTGGTGACAGCATCGCTCAGTGTGTGTGTGTGTGTGTGTGAGTTAATATGTGCATGTGTAGGATGAAGTGTCGTCTCCCTCCCATGCGTCACACACACAGACACACTTGCGCTCACAGTGGGGGTGGCTGTTGTGTAAGAACTGAAGGCACCGTGGGAGTCCAGCGTGAATTAGATCTGGGTTTTCTCTCTTTTACACTTCACAGAGTGGGTGTTATGGCATAGTGGAGTACTGCTGCAGTGTGAGCATACAGTATATACGTGTGTGTGTGTGTGTGTGTGTGTGTCAGTGAGGGGGAGGAACAAAACTGAAAACAACATTGTTATGGGTCATATACAGACCCTCATCACTCCTGAGTGAGCTAAGCTTCCTTTTGTGTTTTTCCGTGTGTGTTTCCACCGCTGCAAGGAATTACTGTGAGGTATGTGGGAGTAGGAGCTCCTTTTCAAAGGTACTTGACTCGATGTCGGTACTCGACAACGAGTCTAACGCCTAAGTTAGACATTACGTGAGAGACAGGGAGTGGGCATTATGTAAATCTTAAATGAATGCCTGCAGTGCTCATATGTAACAGGGGAGATCCACAGCAGAAGCATTTTTCCCTCCAGAAAGTTGAGTTACATGTTTACACAAATCTAATATTACACTTCAACACCTATTTCTCCCACACTTGCCTCTCCATCATGCAATCCAATCACATCCAATCGCTTCTCCCTTATCTCTCATCTCATCTTCTCGTCTGTGAGTAGCTGGACCAGATTAGGCTCCAGCCAGTCCGAGGATATAATCTCAGATTACAACTCATGTGGCTGACAGCTGCTTTCACAGCTACAGGCCACAAAGTGCCGACCTCCAACTTGAGAGCCCGCTGCAGCCTTTGTCAGTTTCTAGTGCTGGCACAAAGTTGGCTGGATTGATGCAAGCGTGGATTTTTGAATGGCCACACCAGCCCAAATCCTAAGGCCCGAGAAGTTTGGAGCACTTCATCTGAAAAATGCCAATCAAAGAGACATAAAAAGACTCAAATTGGTCGCTAGAGACTCAAATGAACACAAAATCACCCAAAGGACCACAAATAGACTCAGAACAACTACAGTATCGAAGTGAGGACAAAGAGACAAAAGAGGATGAAAAGGGGGCTCAAAATGCAAAGAGCCTTGATATGACAACTTAGAGATGCAAAGTAACCACAGACTCAAAACTACGACAAAAAGACTTAAAACAACCACAAAGGCACTCGAAACGATGACAAAGACACTTCAAACAAGCCTCGAAAAGACGACAAAGAGATGCAAAATGACAACAACTGCGGAGAGCTTTGTAATAATTTCAAAGACACACAAAGTAACCACAGATAAGACAAAATGACCACTACGAGACTCAAAACAGTGTCAAAGAGACTCAATGATTGCTGAGAGTCTCAAAATGTCAATAGAGATGCAATGTAACCACAGAGACTCAACGACCACACAAATACTCAACACAACAAAAAACACACTCAAAATTATGACACAGAGACTCAAAACTACCACAAAGAGACTCAAAACCATTCGAAAGATACTCTATTGGATGGATGGATGGACGGACGGATGGATGGTGCTTACTGACTAATAATGTTTTTGATATGTTGTGAAAAAGCTAAACCTTCACATTCACTACTTGATTTTACAGTTTTCAGATTGGCACATTTTTTTCATCCGTTGCATGAAAACTTGAGCACTTATGAAGTTATGCTGCTGTTAGGGTAAACTGACGGTATGAACATCCCTTTGATCTGCAGCCCGGCCATGACAAAACACTGGGAGGCTGAGCTGGAGGCACTAAAGGGAAACAATGCCAAGCTAACGGCAGCTCTGCTGGAGTCCACAGCCAACGTCAAACAGTGGAAACAACAACTGGCTGCCTACCAGGAGGAGGCCGAGAGACTACACAAACGGGTGAGGGACAGGACAGGAAAGCTTTCTCGTTTTCATGTGTGATTCATTAATTCAAATCAAATAGGAGGGATCATTTGGAAAGGATGGTGTGAAGTCAAGATGAGAGGACGGGAGACAGAACAGAGATAGTTGTTGGCACGAGGGAGAGTAAAGAACAGGTAGTCTGGACATAAAAGTTCTTGATTTTGTTGTGCCCGTCTGTCTCCGTTGATCTCCATGTTGTCCTTTCAGGTGACGGAGCTCGAGTGCCAGAGCAACCAGACCCCAGTGATCAAATCCCAGAAGACCGAACTGAACCAAACAATAGAGGAACTGGAGAACACACTAAGGGATAAAGAAGAGGTGTGTGTGTGTGTGTGTGTCATAGGGAAAAGAGCACCCTACATTCATGCTACACAGACTTTAACGCTGTTTTTATGTCCTTTAGGAAATGGAAAAGTTGAAAGAGGAATTGGAAAACATGAACGATCTGATGGAGCAAAAAGACACCCTTACCCAGAAACTTGAGGTGAGTGATACAAAGAGACATTAACCTTTTGCAGCCTGGAGCACTGGTTGGCCACTTTTTGGGTAATTTCTTCTGTCGTTGCTAAATGCCTTATTCTGATGTTTTGAAAGAAACCAAGCCAACTTAATCAGATTTCAAAGGGTTAAACATATAACTGTCCCCCAAAGTATCAGCACATCCTTTGTCCTTACTCACAAGCCCCCCAGGAAGTGCACCGGGCTTTGAAGCCAATACTACTAGGTGGAAGCTAGCAATAGCTCTAATCTCTATATGTTGGGCATCAGTAACTACAGCTTGTTTCTAGTAGTCAGAAGTTGGAGTATGTTTATTCGCATTGACTCTATCAAATAAACTATATAAAATAAAAAATAAATTAGTAGTGGCCACACGGTGGAATTACAACTCCCGGTCCATCATGTGATGCCATCGGGCCCAAAAATACTTTTTCCACTGACTTACGTTGGAAAAGAGATGTCTCTAACTCAGCGGATATATTATTTTTAGCATTACAACCCCCTCAAAATGCCTAATTTCACATCATGAATTAATCTATTTAATCTTTAAATCTATCAGACCAATGATGCGGAAGCAGCACCGATCATCCAGGTAATTTCCAAGGATCATGGAAGTTATGTGGTATGACGCATGCGCAAGGTAACCGGAGCTGTGATGTTGAACGGTTACAGCAGAAGGCGCTACAAATAAAGCAATGGCCTTTGCTGAGCTGCTTTTTGGGTGCACCCTTTTTAGCCTCCTCGGATGCGCTGGGCCAGAACTTTTTTGGTTCACTCGAATGGATGGTGGCCAAGCATTTCCTATACATCTCATAAGCATCTGTTTTTTTGTCTTTTATTGAGGATTCTTTTACTGATTGCAGAATTATAATTCTCACTCCTATCGTTCCAAATATATTTCAACACACAGCCGATGGCGGACGCCTCTGTGACGCGAATTAATTATTACCATGTTCGATGATAGTGCACTACCTGTTGAATCTTTCAGAAAGTGGAGACCAGATTTTACTGTGCATGTGTTGTACCCCAATGATATTACGAAACATGATGTTGTAACCTTTCTATTAACCTCCTTGGTAATTTCACACTGGAAAAAAAGCTTTTTTTTGGCTTCATGCAACACTGGGCAACTTTCACAGGAATGAACGGGGCCCTGCCTCGAGTGCTGTATCCAGATCTCTTAATACATCCATGTTATTTACCTCCTAATGACACAAACCTGCCAACAATGCTGTTTGTCCTCCTCCAGGAGACGGAGCTGCGCAGTAGGGTGCTGGAGGAGCAGCTGGCAGGGGCTGAGCAGCGGCTGGAGGAGAACCAGGAGGAGCAGGAGAATTTCAGGAAGAGCCTGCGGACGCTGCTGGAGCTGCTGGACGGCAAGATCTTTGAGCTGACAGAGCTCAGAGACACCTTGGCTCGGCTCATAGAGGAAGCCAGCTAGAGACGGAGCTGCCTAATCTTCACAGACAGAGCCATATGATAATTTACAGCCCGACTCACCCACACCGAATTTACCCACCTTCCTCCTACAACCCTCCACACACATTTAAACTGAGACACTGCCCCAATTCTGATTTTGCTCAAAAAAGGGCAGCTAACTCCCCAAATTTACCTTGCAGGCATCAAGCTCCAACCCACCGCAGGCACTCCTGTAGTTCGAGACAACGCAGGGACTACCTCATCTTGCCTTTTGAATGGCTGGTGTAGGCGTAACCTCGGTTGAATTGATCTCCACTTCATGGCAATTGCCCCCAAACCCACCCACACACTTTCAAAGAGTTAACTTGAGAACTGTGCCTCAGTGCCATCTGCTGTTTGACTGGGAGAGCTGCACCACAGCTTGCAGCAACACACACACGCACACACACACACACACGCACACACACACACACACACACCTTCTCTTCCTCTCTAAACTGCCCCCCCAGGGGAATGTTGAAAGTCATGTGGAAATAATTGCTGTTAAGACTCAGAGAACTGCGCCAAAGCTGCCAAATCCCACGAAAATATTGTCCTCTAACTAGCAGATGCTTTGATCCAAAGTGACTTACTGTACAGAGAAACAGAGTTCCATGTTTGAGCCCGGGCTGCCAGCGAAGCGTGTCACTGGAAACAGAGAATTAAAGGACGGCTCTCAACAAATCAGTCAGTCTTATCTATTGGCCAGGACACACAGGGCTGCTGGGAAATGAAGTTTGGTTTACTTACCGACTGCTATATATCCACACCCCATTTAAAATAATACATGATAGATGAATCCTCCTGAGGCATGCTTTTGCCACGCATAAATTCGACATTAGATTCCCCGTATCCAGACTGCTTCCACCGTCACAAACACCTGACCTGTCTTCCTGCCAAACTCAGTGTGGTGTGTGTTCCCCGAACGAGGCCTGACCTTCGACATTAACATGTGCCTTCAAAGCACATATGCGCCGTGGACACATGTTTGTACATAATATGTGTGTGTGTGATTTGTGCTGTGAGAGAAAGACCCTGTTTTGGACATCAAGGCCCACACACGCACACACACACACACACACCTACACACACTGAGCAATACCAGACAGGCTCTATACGACACCTCTATCTAACTCTATCAGGTACTCTACTCAGTGGACTCATGCAGATAGGTCAAATGCAACTTAGCTGATCCCCCCCACCCCCCATACTCAGTCTGACAGAAAGTGAACTACTGTTGACCGCAAAACCTGTGTGGCAGCCCTGTCTGGTCGAAGTAGTGCATCGCGAAGGGCTTACAGAGCGTCATCTATGTGTTCATAAAATCTCCACCCTCAGTGAAACTGGCCACAGATTTTCACTCCTCACGGGTGAACACAGAACTGTACTCAGTTTGTATTCTTTTTCTTTTTTTTTTTTACACAGAATATAACACTGATGATATAATTATAGAACTGTATAAGACAACTTTCTACTCATGATGTTGTAAATGAATGGATGGATTACTTAAAATGCAGTAACGCCCTGCAGTGGCTTATTGTTGTGTATTAACCCACGGGAAAAAAAGTATTGCTTAGTTATTATAGAGTATCTAGTCTGTAGGTGAACAATGAAAACCTCTTCAATATATATTTAAAATGCAACACAATGTTAACACATCGTGTTAAACGTTCTGTACCAAAACATACACTTCTGAAGCAGCTCCTGTACTGATAAAATCCAAAAATGCATCTTTTTAAAACCACTCAATTTCTAAAAAGTTATATCCTCACTTAAAATGCTGCTTCTATTACCTTTTAATTGAGCACCCTGTTTGCACTGTGTTATTACACTGTTGTAACTACATTATATATCAAGAGATTTGCATTATATACTAGCACAGCATAATTCTGTACTTAAAATATTGTAGTTAGTTACACAGGTTAATACACTGGAATAAGACCCATGTAAAGGAAGTTACCCAATTTTTTTTTTTCTTTTTCTGGTTAACTCTGACAGTCGAATGACAGAGATGGAATACCTTGATATTATAATGCTATTGTTAATGAATGCCTTTGTACAGTAGTGGATAAGAAGCTTTTCATTCTCCTGTTTTGTAACTTATGGTATTTAAATGTAGGTATTATTATTATTATTATTATTGTATTTAGAGGTATGAGAAGACTGGCAATATTTTTGACTATTTAAAGTAATTTTGAACTCATGATATTAAAGAGGTACCTCAGGCTAATGATGTTCGTAGATTGGTGAGATGTGTGTGTTTGCAGGTGAAAGGATTTGCCAACACCTGTTGGTGCTTCAGCCAAACTAAATCCTTCAGCCTCCACCAGGCTGAGAACACACCTCTGTGAACTGAGAAATGCTATGTTTTATATTCAAATACAGTGACAGCCGAATTCAGTGTGTGCAAATCGCTTTTGTTCTACTTTATTAACTCAATTTTTCCAACAGTGAAACAGGAAATCTCAGAGTTTGCTTCACAAGGTTTTATTCAAATGCAGGGGCAAGGTTGTAAATAAAAAAAAAGGTTTGAATAAATGAAAATGGTAGGACTAAAGGCAAAAAGGTATTCTTGGAACAGTATGCTCATTACACTACTGTGTAAAAACAACTGCAATGTTTAATAAGTCCACTGTTTTAGGCAATCAATCTGAACTCATTATCATCCATTTACTTGTTTCATCCCTTTTCTTGTATTTCTCTGTTTTGATATTGCACTTTTCATGTGTCTGACTGGATTGTTCAGACAGCGGGTCATGTCAGCCTGTGTGGATAACAGGTCTACGTAAGAAAATGTTTAGAAGCAAAGACATCACAAACGTTTTGGCTGGAAATGCTTTGGAGAAAAAAAAACGGGATACAGATAATGGAATGCAACAAAAAATTACAGTGAGCTAACAAACAAGCTGTGTTAAGGTTATTTATAGATAAGGATCAGTGTAAATCACATGACAGTGTGTCCCAAAGGTCAGTAAGGTGATAGATGGCTGATTGATGGCAAAGGTGTCACATTCTGAGCTCAGTTTCCCAAAAGATTTGAAATCACTATAGATCATTTTTGTAGCGGGGCAACATGAACCTTAGCACAAACAATCTTTTGGGAAACTTTACTCTGGTCAGTTATAGTGACATCAAGTCAGGTAAGGTCTGGGTTAAGTTTAAAGGAATACTACAAAATAATCATTGTATCGGTGACTCATCCTGTCTTACAACTGAATATGTGAAGAAAACTAGGTGTTTCTTGCATGCCTCCACAGTGAACGAAGAATCCAAAAACAGAGAAAATTCTTCATTAATTGGAGTAAAAGGGGTCCATCAGGAAAACATCTGTTTACAAACTCTAACACATCACATACAGTATAATCCAAATCTCATTTATCCAGTTGTATACTCAGTACTTCCCAAACAGATCGCTTTTTCCTTTGGGGAACTGAACTAAAAGTGAAACTTGTCTCTCTTAAAAGCCAAACTCCATAGACAAAAACAATAATTTTACCTTGCTGAACATGGGAGCTGCTGGTCTGCCACTGCCTCTATCAGTTAGTTAGTGAGTGTTACTGTGTGACTTTGGTTTGTTAAAACTAATCTTTAAAAAAAACAGTCACACAATAACACAAACTACAAATCGAGGCAGAGGTAAGCCAACAGCTCCCCTGTTCAGTGATGTAAAATTACTGTTTCGTCAATAAAGTTTGGCTCTGATGAGAGCATAGTTAAATTTCACTTGTAGATCAGTTCCCCATCAGAAAAGGCTGTCTGTTTTAGAATTACTGGGTATAAGACTGGATAAATGAGACTAGGATTATACTGCTAATTGAGTATGAGTAACTGACATTTTCATATAGTTCTGCTGTTGTTTAAAGAGGACCACTTTTACTTCAAGAATTTCCTGTTTTTGGATTCTTTGCTCATAACGTTTTTTTGGGTTTTTTTTTACAAATTAAACATAACACATGGTGAGTAGTTGATACACAAATGATCATTTTGTGGCTATTCCTTTAGGTTAAACATCAGGTCAGGGCTAGAGCTCTGTCTCATGCTACATGATGAGGGTACCATGGACATGGTACCATGTGCTGACAGTGACAGAAGACGTGTAAAAGTGCCTCAGGTTTACTCGCGGGGAAAATACTAAACTCTCTTGTTGCACTGAGCTATTTTCAAGCTGTATAATGTAACATATACTTCCATTCTTATGCTTTCTGCATTGGTGCCTGCTTCATGATAAATCTGTGGATGGCTCTCATCACGAGAACAAGAGAAAAATCTTTGCATCAAAGCTGTTTAAGCCAGTGCACGCTGAGGCTGTTACAGACTCAGACCTTAGTTTATGAATTCACATCTTTAGCTTTATGTTAACATGTATGTGATTCCTCTGCTGCTAAGCATCGTGCCGCCCCTTCCATCACACCTCTGTAGGTCCAGCTCCACATGTCCTTCAGTGCTTTTAAACTTACTACAGATATAACGTTTCGCCAGTGATAAAAAAAAAAGGAATTTCTGTACAGATAAAGTGATTTTAGAATAAGTGCTATCTATCATGAAAGTGCTGAAACAATTTCTTGAAAAGCGGCTGTGGGCTCACTTTACCACTTAAAATGTTTCGGCACGTGTCTGCTATTAGCTCAGCGCGCGGGTCCGTGTGTGCGCGGGCACGTTTTCTCTTCCAGCTCTGTGAGTAACAGGCCTCCTACTGCGCGCTTCTGCCCACTGAGCGCAGAGAAAGAAATTAGGAAAGATGCAACAGAGGAGAGGAGAGAAAGCGAATAAGATGGCAGCAGAAACCGCATCCATCACGACCGCCCGCTCCTCAGCCCACAGTGACTCCCTACGGCGCTGAGAGAACCGAGCCTCCCACAAACCATCCATCATTCAAACGAGCGCATCTCTGCCGCGTCTATCCCACATACGAAGTTCAGTTATCACCAACCAACTGAGCCCACACTTTACAAAGCTTACTGACACAAACCGTGACCGCTAAAGACACTCCGCAGCTCTGCAGGTGACCCTTCATCTCATCCTCTCCCTCTCTGGCTGACCAGCTTCTGCTCAGAGATGTTGTTAGATGTGGCATCAAATGATAAACCTACTGTGACTCTCCGTATCTCCCACCAGCTCGGCCATATGCTGCGGTCGAACAGATGGGTCGATACATATTCCCTCACCCGGAGAGGGGGTGAGAGCTGGGGGAGGTGAAGGTCGGAGGAGGACAAGAGCGGGGGAGGGGCGCGGATCTGGTGTGACAGACTGAAGGATTTACAGTCTTTGTGCAGCGTCAGATTAGAAGAGCGGTGGTCTTTATACTGTCTGACACTAGCGCAGCCGCATGTGACGGGACAAAACCAGCTGTGCAGCATCGTGTGGCTCAGTCATAGTACACTGGTGGAGTGAAAATAGAGAGCGTCAGCAGGGGTGATGGTGTAATGGCGCACAATCTGGACGGTATATCCAGTTCAAATCTCTGTGGGATCTCGTGCTTTTCCCCACGTGATCCCAAATGATCAGCCATACCCATTACATATTTGTGTTACAGTTTGTCTTTTCTAATGCTTTGGGGGCGAAAAAAGTCACAGACCTCACAGCACCAATAGCTCTCCGTATGAGGTTTTCAGTTTTCAGTCAGTGCAGTGTGTTGGTGTAAAATGTGTGCTGTTTCTGAATGTTTAATGCAGCCGCATAAGGCCAGTGCAGAGCTTTTTAACATTTAAATCTGATTACAGGAATAAAACCACAGAAACATACAGTACAAATAAAAACACAAACCACTTCCTTGATGATGGTGAATGTAGTGTGAAAAATGAATGAGCAGGTTGACCATCAGGACTTTGGAGCATTTGGTGAGTTGGTGATATTTGCAATAACTCAAGCTCCGGCGTAGTCACTAGGTACACGTGTGACTGTGTGTGCTTGCCTATGAGTGAATGAGTGTTTGTGCGTGTGAGTGTGCAGTACGACGCAGCACTTTACAGTACAGTACAGTGCATGCAGTGCCAGATAATGCAGGCATCTGTGTGCGTATTATTTGATGAGCCTCTAGCTTTCCCATTCATGGCCGGCCAGCCCGTCGTCATCGGAGTCAGACTCCGGCGAGGCCTCCTTTATGCGGCGAAGCGCCTCGTGGATGCTCCTCGTCAGGGGGTCCGTGGAAGCTGGGAGCTCTCCCTGATCCTTTCTCTCTTTCCTAGGGACACGCCTCAGTTTGACCCCCTTGCGAATCTGAGCCAGGATGCTGTTGGGGTCATCATCGCCCGTCGAAGGAGGCAGAGACCGTTGGTCGACCTTCCTCAGGTGGAAGCTGCCTCTCTTCAGGGAGGCTAGCACCTCGTCCATGGGCGAGCTCACTGTATACAGGAGAGAGGAGGGAGACAAACTGTGATTGGCTCCTGTTATTTACTAATATAGTAGAAAACAGGGATGATGTTTTGGTGAGCCAACCTGGAAGTTAGCTTTACACATTATGTTCAGCCAGATAATCTTTTCAAAGGATATAGGCTATAAAAAAACTACATCGGTCAAATGACTTCAATGTTGCCACCACAGCAGCCTTTTAAAAGCTACAAAATGTACGAGTGGGGTATTTACTGATGTCTTTTATGTCTTAAAATTAAGTGTAGCAAATGTCTTAAGGGGACAGTCCACCCTAAAATCAAAAGCACGTATTTTTTCTCTTACCTGTAGTGCTATTCATAAACCTAGATTGTTTTGGCGTGAGTTGCCAAGAGTTGGAGATATCGGCCGTAGAGACGTCTGCTCTCTATGAAATATAATGGAACAAGATGGTACTCGGCTTTTGGTGCTCAAAGCACAGAAAATCAACATCTGAAGAGCTCAACAGCAACGTCTCTTTCCAGAAATCATGAGCCAGTTACTCAAGATAATCCACAGACCTTGTTGTGAACAGTTTCATGTAGGAACTATTTTCTTTTTCCACCGAACTACATCCACCGACCGCATCACCACACAGAAGGAAGCGTATATTTACTGCTAGCTCACAGAGCACCACTGAGCTAGCTAACGTTACAGCTCAGCTAAAGGGGGACACCATTCATGAGTAGATGCACGTTTCCTTCTGCGTGGTGCTGGTGATGTGGTTGGTGGGTGTAGTTTGGTAGAAAAAAAAAGTCTGTAAATGAAACTGTTGCAGGTAAGAGGGAAAAAAACTGTCCCTTTAAACTTGTGTTAGCCGCAGACCTTATCTCAAACACTAACCAAACACCCACTCAAAAAAAATCATTGACTTTAAGACAAAAGAACCGGAAGTGCTAACATGCTAAGTCATTTCAGGGTTTCAGGACTTATTCCTGCTATGGTGCTCAGTGGTTCCAGTACCTCTTCTGCTGTGGGAGTCAAACTCTGGAGTCTTCCTCAGCTTTTTGCGGGCGCTCACCAGTTGGCTACTGTCAAAGAAGCGAGGGATAAACGGACCAAGTGGGGAGAGGGAGAGCTCTTCTGCTGTATTCTTCCCATCAATCTTCTGCCCGTGCCGACCAGGGCTCCCAGAGGGCGACACCTCCTCCTTTATCGGCAGAGGAGGTGGAGGGGGAGGTGGAGGAGGAGGAGACATAGGGGATGCTAGCAGTGAGGACAGGGAGCAGGGTGAGCAGGAGGAGTCTGCAGGACTGGGCACAGGTAGAGGAGGAAGGGACGCGGTGAGGACCGTAACGGGCTGAGTGGTGAGCGTGGAGCTGGGGTCCGTCTGCACACTGGTACTGAGACACAGCGGCTGTCCCTGCGTCTGGACACTGTCCACTCTCTCCTCTCTCTCACTGACGCTGTACATCTCCATGCTCCTTCCACGCTCTCTTCTTCTGGTGTGGGACACGCGTAGTCGAGTGGACTTCAGAATCACCTGACCTGGGTACCGCTGGAGAAACACACAACAAGAGACTGCAGTCAATGAGTAAGAAAAAAATAAATAAATACAAATGATTAAATAAATACATTTAAGGAGGGCACATACCTGTTTGAAAGTGCGTAACCTGTCCAGAGTTCTCTGTCTCTCCTGACTAACTCTGCTGCTCTTCCTCTCCTCGTCTTCCTGTTCTTCATTTTTCAGCTAAAAAAAAAAAGGTTTAGAATATGTCCGACAATGGTTTACAGTATACATCATTAAGAAACATAGTACACCTGTAAGACCTGGTGGGATATAGAGTCCTTGTGGATGCTTTGACGTTTTAGCTGTTTCTGAGTGTGGCTGGATACACAGATCTCCTGCACAAAGTCAGGACAAAAAAACCAAACATCAACAAACTGATCAACACAGCATCCTGCATACTGATAATTACAATGTAGATTTAACAGGACACACTTTCATGGGTCATTTCTGCTTGAATATGACATCCCAATCAAACAAAACACACACTTCTACATATTGAAGAGTATGTGGAATCCAGGATTTACTCTGAGGGATAAAAATGAGAGTGTGAGTGATGTGTACACACCCTTTTGTTCCTCAGATAGGAGCGCTTGGCAGTGATGCGGCCCCTTCTAGCCTCCAGCTGTCGAGCGCTGACCTGAAGTCGGCCCAGCTCTTCCCTCTCAGCAGTATCGTCCCCTTTCATATCATCTGCACTTTCAAAGGTGTCATAGTACACCACCTCATCCCGGCGCTCTGAAAACACACAAACATAAGTATATATATCGACATGTGTGGACACACAGGTTCAGATCTTTCGGGTATAAAAAAACTGGCTAAAGAGTGCTTCTTCCCACGTGTAGGTCTTAAAATGGATTTTAAACTTGGATTTTGTACATTTTTATTTATCTGATGTTGCTGGTTGTTTGATGAATTTGCTGGTCTTGAGTACACTGGTGTTTTGTTGGAGTTGATCTGAGTATGTGCCCAAACACTTCATGGATTGCACCTGAGACAGTCATCTAGCGTTCCTCTGACTGTCTGACATCAGCCTGGTACATCTGTGAGCTGCCTCTTGTTTTCATGTCCTGATGAAGACTGTATGCCGAAATGTGTAGGCGTCAAGCCCATTTATTAAAGGCTTTTTTTGGTGCCTTGGATTTTTTTGTTTTTACTTATTTACCAAAGAAACAACTCCACCCTCTCCTGTGTGTGTTTGACAGATGCACCAGTAATGCACAGAGTGTTAATTCAGGATATCTTGCAGCAGGTTCATGCAACATCCAACAGTATCTGAATTGTAATGTCCTGTCAGGACTCTCTTAAAATGAGATATCTTATATGGATAATTCAATACTCTTCAACTTAGACCTATTTTCCCATGTTTTTGTGTGACTAATGAGAGCAACATTTTTTAAAAACTGATTGAGTGAGAAAGCTGCAGCCGCCAGACAGAGAACAGGCTGCAATGTAAAAACTCAAACATTTGGGCAACGTCAATTTACATCCATTTAAAGTCATTTTCGCCACTGACAGGCTCAGATTATTAGTGTCTGGGATTCCTACAGAGATATACTTTTTGTTTAAAGAGCAAAATCCAGGCCCAAAATTGATTTCATCAAACACACTACACACCATTAAAATAAACGGTATTTTTAGCATGTATAGAGTCGGCATATTTTCCCATCAAACTGGGTAAAAATGTTTGTTTGAACTGTGGGAAAATGAACCGAGACTTTTGTTTTGTTTGTCTGTCAACTTCAGATGACGTGTGTTTTGTTATGATAAAATTACTGTTTATTTAAATGAAGTTTGGTGGCTTTGGCGACAGAAATTTCATCCTGTGAGCAAAATGTGTCCAAAACGGGCTAATATATTCATTAAAAATACCTGACATCTGTCTGCGAATGCTGTCTAGTTGAGCAGTGAGGAGCAGCTCTTCACACTGTAGTATCTCAGCCTGGATGTCGTACAGTTGGAGCTGGAGCTCATAGTACTGTGTCTCCATGTGGTCTAAGAGGGCCATGGCATCCTCACTGCTACACAGACTCTGCATCTGAAGGGACAGGATAAAAAATTCTCATAAAACAACTGTGTGTGTGTTTGTGCATATATGTTTTGTATGGTGTTGAATGTTAGTACCACACCTCCTCTCGAAGTGTGTGTTTCCTCTGCTCCAGACAGATCTCCCTGGCTCTCTGGAGCTGTAAAGTTTCCTTGGCGACAGAGTAGCGGAGTCTTTCCATGCGCTCCACCGCAGCGGTCCATGAAGACTTACCAAACTTGCGCTGGTCCACCTTCATACGCTCATACACCCCTACACACACACGATCAACAGAAGGCAGTGCACAGGGGCTGAGTGATATTTCCACACAGTTCAAAGTGATGTGTTCTCACGTGAAAGTGAGTCACCGACACGATCAAATAACTTTCTCCTCTGATAATGCGAGTGGGCATTCACCCACACCTTTATTTCTTTTAATGTGATGACTCAAGTCTCACAGGAGTAAAGCTTTATTACAAGAATGCAGAGGGAGACATCTACGGGCCACATTTGGACACTACAGCTTCTTTCATTCCAGTTTGCACTTGCAGCCACTCTCTTATCTGCTTTTGGATCTAATAAGTGTCAGACAATAAATGGACCAATCAGTAGTGGAGAGGAAAGTGCGATAAGCACGGGCACACTGTGGAGTAACCCTGCACAGAGACAATCTGCTGGCAGAGCTGTTTGATCAATAGGTTGTCCTTGTTTCTTCCTGTCCCTGTCAAACCATGGCTGTCTGCACTGCCTCATTAATACCAAATCACATTAGCTCTGGCATTCAAAAACCACACACAGGTCAATAGCAGGCCAATTCTACCACTCTGTCTGTGTGTGTGTGTGTGTCTGTGTGTGTGTGTGTGTGTGTGTGTGTCTGTGTGTGTGTGTGTGTGTGTGTGTGTGTGTGTGTGTGTGTCAAAGTCATCCCTCTGCTGCTTTATTGACTTGACATTGGCAGTGACAGTGATGGCATATTGTACCTTTCTGGGCTCTGGCAGTGATCTCAAAGTATTTTACAGTAAACTCCTGGATGTTGAGGACTGCCTCCTGAGCTTTCTTCTGCCAGTCAGAGTCCTCCTTTTTTAGAGCTTCAATCCGCCTTGGGCCCAAGTAGTCATTCTCCATGGAAATCTGTTGAGAGAGGATGAGCATATTTTTGTGAGCAAGGCTAAGAACGCCGACAAGCCTTAGTGAAGGAGTGTGACAAAGAATTATCTTGTGAAAAATAAAGTCCTTAGAAGCATAAATTGGACAATTTAAAAAATATGCACATACTGTGATAAAGTATATTTTAAGAGACAGTGGATGAATGTGTAGTAAACAAATGTGAGGTGATCAAAGATAAAACATGGTAGTTCTATGTGCACAGTACAGCCAACGCAGTCTCACTAATACCTGGAAGTTAGAGGTACATTCATAAAAATCCAGACTGAGGAGATACACCGCTTCATTTGAGATTCAGAGCTGGCTGTATACCAAAATTTGTTCATTACTGCCACAAAAAGTAGCAAGAGTAAATGGGCTTAAAGGGACAGTTCACCCAAAAACCAAAAAAACATATAGTTCCTCTAACCTGTGGTGCTATTTATCAATCTAGATTGTCCCAGTGGAGTGTTGGAGATAGCAGCCGTAGAGATGTCTGGCTTTTCTCTAATATTACGGCACTAGATAGCACTCAGCTTCTGCTGCTCAAAGGGCCAAAAATACATCTGAAAAACTAAAAAGACAGACATCTCTACAGTTGATGACAATTAGCAACTGACACACACACACACACACACACGCACAAAAAAAAATCTAGTTTTAAAAAATAGCACTACAGGTAAGAGGGAAATAAGTATTTTGGATTTTTGAGTGAACTGTTCCTTTAACAAAAAAAAAAACAAAGGGGAAAAACAGAAATGTTTTCCCTAATAATACTAATAATACTCTCCTCAACACATGATGTCGAGACAGACTGTCTGTCTAAAATGGCTGAATGCTGTGAGGAACAGGAAAAGTTAGAAATGCACATTTTAACTGGTTGATTTTACCTGAGAAAGCAGGCATGGAGACATTACACTGGAGACAGTGACATTATGCAGTATTTTAAACGTGCCGATTCAAACACACCTGTGCAATCACAACTTCTTATATTACATTTTCAAACAGCTTATAAAAACATATTCAACCCTAAGACAGAGCAAAGGAGATTAATATTGCATAGAAATATAAGTGTAAAATGACTTCTGGCCCTTTTTTATGATGATTAAAAGGAAGAACAATGTAACAATTATTTTACCATTTATGAACACTTAGGCAGCCAATTACAACCTGTAATATAATATCTTTTACTAAGTGCAATGTGGTGCTTTTTAGAGAAAGTTAAAGACCATAATGGAAACATGGCAACACCATGTCTATATTAACAAAACACAGATAGCTCACTGATCAGCGCAGGGCAAATTTTTTAAAGAATTTAAAATAATAATAATAATAATAATAATAATAATAATAATAATAGATGGGACTTACAGTATATAGCGCTTTTCTAGGTACTCAAAGATGCTTTACATGAAATGCAAAAGAAAAACAAATACATTAACTTAAACTAACTTAAATTAACTACCAGATGAGGAAAACAAACGGTGTCAATGCAGCACAAAGAAGGAAAGTGAGCAGCAGAGGTTACAGAGCTGCTTCCCCGTCTGCCCCTTAGTAACCTCACTGCACCTCAGCTCACACTGTGTTTCTCAGCAGTGCACCAGTATCATTTACTTCTGCAACTGCCTGCTGTCGCCAGCGCACATCCCTTTAATGTCCACTTCTTTTCTGCATGGCTATACATGGTGTAATTTCAGACATGTCGGCTTCACATCCAGTGATTTATGTTACTGTAAATCTTCTTTTTCATGAAAACCTACCATCTAAAAATGCATTTTAAAAAACATATAGGCCTACCAACTTTTTGGATATACTGTATAGCATTGTTTTGCCCTTGTGAATGAAAATGATTAAAGGCTACATGATGATCAGAGGATACACTGAGACTACTAAAACACTGACTCATCAACACACTGCCTATTTCATAACTGTGGAATTCACGATTATTGTCAATATACTCACTATTTTTCATACTTTCTTTGTTAATCTTATGGTTAGTTAATGTTTCATCTTATTGCCTGACATACAGAATCAGCTTTCTGTTTTCTTTGTTTTAAATGATCATCTAAATTTGTCCATTGAAAATCCTAAATTTGCCAGAGTAGATAAGGCTCGCAGAACCAGGGGCCTCTTTTAAATCACTTCTTAAAACCTACTTTTATTGCTTTTATGTGATTTTGTGTATTCATTTATCTTTTTATCCCACCCTGATCTTGCCTATAATAATAATAATAATAATAATAATAATAATAATAATAATAATAATAATAATGATAATAATAATAATAACGTATTTACTGCTTTTATTCTTTTTAGTGTAGTTGTTTTTATCCGTTTTTTTAATCATTGTTATCTCTATTTCTTATTATCATCTGTTTTTGTTCTGATGTGTTCTGTTTTTTAATTCTACCTTAACATCTGTCAAACAATAATGTCTTAGTTTGGCATTTCTGTTTGGTGGCTATTGTTACGTCGCCTCTGCTTTGCTTTGTTTGTCAAAGCACTTTGTAAACTCTGTTTTTAAAGTCGCTACACACATTAAGTTATTATTATTATTTATACATTAACCGTTTTCCAGCTCACACAATACAGTAATCTCATTTTCCAGTGGTCTTTTTTCTCTCTCAATGTCTATCATTCATTTTTACTGTAACTATTCAATTTATAGATTTCTCTAATAAGGCATTTTGATAAAACATACCTCTGTACAGCGCTAAAAAAACATACACAACATAAGCATGCGGTGCAATGGAGAGAGCAATCCAAAGCTCCAAATATTAAAGACATAAATAATGACAGATGATACAGGACATGAAAGAAAAATATGAAAAATTGACCAGAAAAATGTAACAGAGAACCCACAACTAAGGAAACTCAGATGAGCGACAGAAAGCCATGCTGTGTCTGAGGCACAGACGCTGCAGGCTATAAATAGACCCGGAAGTACAATTTCAACACCCGCTCTCCCCTCCTCACACTGGTAGGAGGTTCCATGGTGTAATGGTTAGCACTCTGGACTCTGAATCCAGCGATCCGAGTTCAAATCTCGGTGGGACCTGCAGGTTTTTTCAACTACTTAGCCCTCCTCACTGGCAAAGCCCCCCCTACATACTGACGTATGTTTGAGAAACTTATCACACTGCAGTAAAAAACCACACAACAGAGAGACAGACAGGAAGAGAGCTGGCTCCGACAAAAACAACTCAGCAGAGAAGACATGATCCGAGTTGACTCTCAACTTTGACCTGGTAGTTATGCAGTGGGTCACAGGTCACAGGCCTAGTTGCCTGGTTTGTAGAGAAATGTGAGAGTTACATGTACAGTATGCAGGTTTTCTCTTTGCATCTTTCTAAACTGTAAAGTAAGCCTCTAAATGCTCCACAGGACAGAAAGAATCTAAAGTCTAAAGTCCTGCGAGGTGGAAATAAAGGACAGCGTCATAGCATCCTTTCTGTATGAGCTAAGAAATAGGTTGTAACAATCAGCTATATATCCTATTATCGTGTCCTTCTCTCAGCATAACAATAGATTTGGTTCAATAACACAAAACAAATTCAAGGGAATTTTATCATTTATCAGGAATCAGATTTTCTGGAAATCAGACTGTTTTTTTATCAAATTGATTATAGATCCTAATGCCACTTGATTGAAAGGCAGTTTTTTCATGCAGTACTACAATTCAGATGTTAATGTATCAGAATTTTGAAAACAGAGTCCCCTATTTAATCTAGGATGGTCTAAAAATAGTTTTCATAAATAAAAGAAGTGATGGAAACTGTCACTTATTATCCTAAATATTACTTTCTTTGGGGTGGTCGCCAGGTATTTGCCTGTGTTTAATACTTGATATTTTTTCTACAAAAAACTTCAACAAGGGAAATGACACTTGAAACAAAGGACAATAACAGCAGATTGCCAGCTCAGATGCAGATTCAACATGCTGAATCAGCTGAAATAAAGGCGACAAGGGCCAACAGTGCGGGGCACATCTCAAAACTGTCAAAACTGTGACCTGACACACCCCAAGCCCAGCTGTTTCCTTGGTGTGTGTCTGGGCTAACAGAGGGCGCTGATTAATGAAATTACTCTGATTGGTAGTTCAGCTCAGTGTACGAGAAGAGAGACGGAGGTGAGGAAAGAAGACATGAGATCAAAACTTGCTATATGAGCTAAATTTGTTTTCTGCAGGTGTAGAACGTACATGCTGTTGGTTGCAGTCTGTGCAGTGTGTTCAAATGCATATTTTAACTGAGACAAAGGCGACGTGAGACAACACAAGAGTCAGTCTTAGTTGGCACTAATTCTTTGATTTCTGTTTGGTGTTTCTGGGCCTTAAAGGGACATAACTCACTGCTGACACTCCCGTCTTTAAGAGACTGACTGTGTCTCATCTCCACAGCAGAACTGGGATTGGGAGCATTTATTCAGCCACGCCTAAAGTGTGAAGTTCTCCAACCTTGTCCTCCATCCCTCCATTTCTGCTGCATGCCTGCTGATCCCAGTGTGTCAGCATCATCCTGTGCCTGCATTAAACCTATAGGACCACACACAACATGACTTATTCATGTCTCTGTGAGACTGCAGGAAACTGGAGATCCATGGGGCTTCATTCCAGCTCACAGTATGTCACTCAGCCTCCAGCTGCCACGCCCCAAGTGTTTCAGATTAACTGTGAAAGAGTACAAAACTGACAGGAAGGCGTATCCATCCACAGCTGGGAAAAACTGTGTCCGTTTGCTTCTTTACTTACGGATGTTGTGTAGTAATGTGATATTGAAGTTATTTTATTATCGATGTGAGTCAGTGAGCTAAATATAAACGTGCCATCAGCTCTGCAATAATGATTTCCACCTTTCCACCAGTTATCAGCATCCATCTGCCCTTTGGAATAAGACACATCTCACCACCACCCTCCAAATGACTTACCAACCGTACGGCATCTTATCAGAATAAACAAGAGAGGCAATTTTAATAGATCACAGTCAAATATGCATACATAAACTGATGCACACACACACACACACACACACACACACACACACACACACACACATTGCTCCACACACACAGAGCAGATTGTATTTTAAGAGACTTGAGAATTTCCTGTGACCATCTATTGTGTTTTATGACCGTGCCATGTTGGCGCCTGTAGAGAAATACATCACTGAATCTAGATCCCTCTGCATGATGGTGAACTTCCCACACATGCAAGTTTAACATAACATTTAAAAAAAATAAATAATTTAAAAAATCAAAATATAAAGTCAAACTACCACAAACAACTCAAAAAAACACAACTACTTAGTCACATTTGTCATTTTCTCACACTTTGATTTCAATAGTAGACACGATTTTTTCATAACTAAAATCAGCTGGCCATCTGTGTGTGTGTGTGTGTCTGTGTGTGCATGTGTGTGTGTGTGTACTGTATACTTGTCAGTGGAGAACTGACAAGTATACAACTCCAAAAGTTGAGGAGGCTTGACTGAACGCCAAATAGGTTTTGGCACATTACTAGGTCAACGGATTTGGGCCCAAACTCTGTAAGAGCCTAGTTTTTCTGAGACAAATCCACCCAAAATCTTAAAGATCTTCCGTGGAGCTAACTCTTCATGCACCCACATACAAATGCAACCTTGGTGCAAGTTGTTACCTTGATCTGCTGTCTGCGTAGCATTGCTAGTTCCCTCATGTCTCTGAAGGGCTGCAGCAGGTACTGGTACAGCTGTGTGGAGGCCTCCAGCAGGCCTCCGTAGACCTCGTCTTCCTCCTCATACAGCTCCAACAGCTCCACCATACTGTCCATGGTCTTGTGCTTATCCAGCAGCTGCATCACATGCACAAACAGGAAGAACATTTTATCAATGTCAAAATACAAATAACTTTCAGAATATCAGAGTAGATTAATATTTATAGCCTCTTTTAAAATCTCTTTAAAACCCCTATTAAATGTAGTGCGGGACGGGGCCTCCTAAGAGCTCCAAACAGACAGAAAATATAAAGACAGTTGGAAGGACCTTGACTTTAAGTGTCTGTTACGCACATATCAGAAGAAGTGCACACTGATCAAACACACTATAAGTCTATAAGTGTCTGTAACTTTTAACCTTTCAACCCCCCAATCTGTAGTTTTTATGTACCACATATCTGAACTCCCAGAAAACTGCAGGTCTGCTGCTAATTTCTTTTAATCTAATGTTGAAACTTTCCTGTTTGCTGCTACATTATAAGAAATCGAATATGTATTCATTTTTTTATTACACCACACTGTAACTTTTATTCATATATGTTATACCTGTTTTGGTCTTGTTTTTATTTTCTATTCTCTGGCTCTTCAACTGCATTTTTACTTGCATTTAAATGTCCTTTTGTTTGAGTTTGTCTCAATGCTTTTTATGTAAAACACCTTGAATTGCCTCGTTGTCGAAATGTTCATAAAATTGCATCTTTTCTGAGTCTTAACTAGGAGTTGAATTCCCCCTCAGTCTCCCCTGTAATTTGAACCATGGCTATGTAGATGTAGATAATGTTGATGAAACGTGTTTGCAGTTGGTTGTTGTCCGTGTAACAGTTTGATAACAGTGAAAGGAAAGTGAAAGGAAATCAGTAAACACATCATATACATCCATCAGTATCACTCAGCAGTGAATGGAAACTTGCACCTCACTGTGAGATTAAGACCATACCTTGTGTAACTGTAAATAATAGGAGTATATTTGAGTGCAGTCTGAGTGAGCAGAGTCCTTTCTGCTGCTGGGAAGAAGATCAATACACACACATTTTTGCCAGACTGAACAATCCTGCAGGCTACCAGCAGGCACTGAAATAGCCATTAACTCAGCCCTCAAATGGAGTGGGAGGATCAATAGGCCAGTATGTGTGTGTGTGTGTGTGTGTGTGTGTGTGTGTGTGTGTGAGATGCTAACTGTGCCTGTGTTTGAATGAACTACTGTACTGAGGATTTGCTGTTATAAAGAGCTGAATAAGATCAGTAGCGTTCCATCCATCTTAAGGATGAATACACCTTCAAGCAGACTGGAGATCCCAAACAAAGACGTACATTTATTGAAATAACAGGAGCAAATACGTTCGGGCTGGTTGGTGCACATTCTGCAAAACTGATGGCTCTGCTGTTTGATGTTTTTGCTCAGGAAGGGCAGTTGGGCAAAGCTTCCTGTGTCTGGTTTTCTGTCTTTTTTTATTTTGAACGTGTGTGTGTGTGTGTGTGTGTGTGTGTGTGTGTGTGTGTGTGTGTGTGTGTGTGGGAGTGGGTGTGGGAATGACATGCGGGTGATTCGTCTCTGCTACTCATAACCTCATTTCCCTGCCAAAAGCGGAGCCGAAAAGGAAATGCCTCAGCCAGAAGTCATACAACACATCAGTATACATGGATTTAGTCTTTTAACTCTTTCTTGCTTTTTCAAAGACGTGAATATACAGGTACATGTAACATTTATTTTGTGATCTGTCTGTACTGCTGGAGTAATGAACGGTTTAAGCTTAAAATAAACTCACTTTTTAAAATACTAACCTTAAAAGGCTGTTTTCCTCAAAATATCTTTTCTCACTCTAAGCCAAAAGTTTCAGCCTCAGTAGTACACACGTAAACCAAACCTTCCAATTTTATTCCTATTTATTTTCTGATAGTTTTTACAGAATGGTTTATTGATCCATAGCATGATTTATAGAGCATTTTATTCCTAAAAACATGACAACATTTGTCTTGTTTTTTTTTTATAGCTGTTGATGGTATTTTCAAATTTACAGAGCTAAAAAAGAGTTCCCAAAATAAATTCCAAATTCCATATTAGAGTCCAAAAACATTTGACTCTAATATGTCAACAGCATGAAAAACACGATCCTAGCTTAATCAAATGTTCAGATTTCTGATCTGGAAATGTGCATATTTGATTAGATAATGCCTATAATGTGTGTATTAGAAAGTTGGTTAATCTAAAATGGCATCGTCCTGGTCAATACTACATGTATCTGAAAGATATTAATTCCATAAATAAAGGTAACAGTCAAAGTTAATGTGGCATCCACTATAATGCCAGTCAGGAGTGATGCTGCGCTGCTAAAACTGTCAAACTCTTCCATTAAAGCTCTCTCTCACCTGCTCTCTCAGAGGACTTCTTGCACTCTCTGGCTCCATAAGTCAAGGCTGCATTAATCCAACCCCATTGATTAGTAGGACAATGTGAGAGCCAGAGAGTATCAGTGTAATGTCTGTTTATATTAAGAGCAGTTATTCAATCACTAGCTGCTGGTGTGTAAGAGGAGCTGCAGGCTCGAGGTGTGTATGGTGTCTGGATTATGTCTCCACTGTGCAGAGTCAAAGATGCAGAGCAGTTATCATTTAGTCTTATTATTGCTGCTAGTATTTGGCTTTATATACAAACAGAAGAAATGTTTCTTAATGTTACTTCAAGACGTCTTTTACAACTATTTATATAATGCACGTAAAGCTCATTTTCTGCTGACAATCATGTCTGAACGCACCGGTGGCTGGTTTGAAACCATGTATGCGTCTATATTCTTTGTTATTTGGCACAGTAACATGTTTTAACCATAGACAGTCTATGGTTTTATCAGCAGTTTGTCAGCAGGATTACAGAAAAACAACAGCCCCGGTTACCATGAAACTTGGTGGAAGACTGTAACATGGGCCTGAAAAAAAGGCATTAAATTTCGGAAGTTATCCAAAACATGGGGTTTATATAGTAACTATTCTTTACTTTTTGATAGCACTGCAAGGCAGGGTATTTGGCCTCGGTGCAGGTCTGCCCCTCTAGTTTTGTTCTGTTTTCACCACATACAGAGTTCGTACATTTCAAATTTCTAAAGTTTTTGTTTTTGTTTCAGCCATTAAGACTGATGCTTTTTCACTCTCTTGTGCACGCTTAAACTACAGGATATGTATTCCTCTCTTTTAATACTGACGTTTTGAATAAAGTGTTGTTTTCAATTTAAAGCAAGAATGTTTCACTATTTATGAAATAATTATTTCCTGATACATAGATTTGTCTAAAAATCATTGTCTGTTTCTGCATTTTCTCCTACATTTTTTTCCTAACAACAGTATAAAAACAAACGAGACAGTGAAAGAAATCTGATATATATCATCTTATTACAGTCAGTGACTCTCTGCCATTAAAAATTTAAATATAGTGTGTTACTTGAGTCTTTATACATAAATAAGCCAGAAAGGCCCGCTAAAAATGGTGATCCCCTGAATATTAAAGACACTGCAGCTGAAAGTTGGCTGTAGGTAAAATCTTGGTAGCATCCCGCCCCGTTTTAAACTGTCTCATCCACTGCATGGGAGACAGTCCAGGACGGCTCCATAGAAAAGCTGAGATTCATGCTTTATCAAGTTCTGTTCTGTTAAAAGGAAATTTTAGCATTTTTTGAACTTTTCATGTTTGGTGTCTAAATGACTTATGGAGCCAACAATTTTTGAATTTAGTCCAGTATTGAGTGAGAGTGCTGCAGCCTCAGCTGTGAGACAAGCTGCAATGTCATCCCTATTGGACGTTTTGAACTGTCAATGTATGTCCACTAAAAGTGCTTGTTTTTTGCCACTGACGGGCTCAGAGTGTTATTTTAAGTGTCTGAAATCATAACAGAAAGGCTTTTCTTTTCCTTTAGCTCTGTCAGTTCAGTCCCGCTTAAGGAAAACCCTCGTTCTGAAATCTCGCAGGATGTGACTTGCAATAACGTTAGTAGGAGTTTAAGAGAGAAGTACTAGGAAGAGAGTGTTGTGTTGCAGCACAGAAAGGATAGCTTGGTGTTATATAAAATATTTTAAATGACATGGCCGACTATTTAGTTGATTTTGACAGTGTGTAGAAGTCAGAGATTTCAGGAGCAGACATCTCTTTGGTTGCACACACTATCAAACATCAAGCAAAAAATCTGCTTCATTTCTCTGATGTAATGTCGTCTGACACTCATACGATCTGAGACTGTCAGTGGCAAAATAAAGCAACACTTTTAGGAGATGTTAATCGTCAGCGCGCAATTGCCCACAGGGATTACATCCACAGCCTGATCTGCCACTGCGGCTGGAGCGGTCTCTCTCAAACCTGGACCAATTTCAGAATTTGTTGTATCCATTAGTTACCTCGACACATAGCCATGGAAAAACGGGGTCCAGGTTAGAAAACACAAGTTTCTCTCTAAAGAGCAGCACACAGCTGTTTCCCTGAGCTTTTCTATGAAATCATCCGGGACTGCCTCCCATGCAGTCTCTGAGACAGGGTTTGCAACCTGAGAAGGTGACTTTGCACATTACATCAACAAGTTAATTTGAAAAGGAGAGAAGTGCTTGAAGTGTGTGTGTGTGTGTGTGTGTGTGTGTGTGTGTGTGTGTGTGTGTGTGTGCACGAGCATGACTCTCAGCTATGTAAGCAGCAGACAGCAGCCATGCTGAGGGTATAATATTCCACAGAGGATTTACTTTGTTCAACCTAATTTTACAAATTCTTCCTTTCTCATTCCTGCTCTCACCTTTGTATTCTCAAGATAGTTTGTACATGGGAATGAAATGGAAACACATTCTGTGTCGGCTGTTTCATCAGTGCGCAGCACTGTTAAAGGATATGTCTGTATATTTTTGTTTCTCCTATTCTTATGGATACAAGATTGTGATATGGCTTGTTTCATTTTGACCTCTTCTTCTCACAGGCCTTGATTCTTTTCCTGCTTTACATACCTGATATAGGCATCATTAGTAATAATACCAAGTTGACTTTTGTTGCTTGGTTTTCTTCATAAAAGTCCACATGTGGATCTTAGATGTCAGACATACAATATGCCAATACAAAGAGGTAAAAAGCACATATATTGCAGGAAAGAGATGAGCAGAACATAACTTGCAGAAAAACTTATAAACCCTGTCTCACTTGCAAAAAATAATGATTTTAATGCAACGTTTCGCTAATAGACCTTTAGAAGGCAAAACCTGTGACGAAGGTCTATTTAAACGCTGCATTAAATTATTGTTTTTGCAAATTAGACTGTGTGCAGGAGTTTCTTCAACTTCAGTCTGGAGTATCCAAAATAAATAAATAAATAATAATATATATATATTATATGTATATAGATATATAGATATATATATATATATCCATAGAAGTTCCAGTAAAACTGAAACCAAATCAATGTTCTTGAATATAAAGAAAAGACAGTGTCATGAAAGTATGAAAGCAAAGGCCATGAATCAGTCTACTGTCATGTGTTATGCATGACGATAAATGTGCACAGCATGCCAAACCATCAAGGACCAGCAAGAACTAGGTCAGGACCACCTCAGACCATCGTCAATCACCTAAAACCTGCTAAAACCAACTAAACCCAGCTCCCAGCATAAGCTGTTTTTTTCCCCAGCAGGCTTGTCTGGTCATCACAGCAGAAGGACTATGGTCTCACAGTTGTCCAGATGTCCCCCTGTGTGATTGTGAGTGCAGGGAAAGACTGTGCACAGACTGTGTTTATATCACGCTGACGGAGTCATGCAGATGCTGTTGGGGGATCACAGAAACTCTCACCTCTTGCAGATGTTTGGTTGCACGGTTGAGCGCCTCCTCGTACCCGGACTGCCTCAGCTCACTCAGACTCTCATAGTACTCATCCGGGTCATCGTTTTCAGTGAACAGCACCTGCGAGAGGATCTTCCATCCGCACGTATCGAGCGCGTGGCCCAGGTACCTCTGTAAACTGTAGCAGAGCTCGTCCATCTCGGTCTCGGGGACTTCCGCCGGGCCGAACAGCACCGTCCACATCCCGGCGGGCTCCTCCGGGAACACCGGGAGGCAGGGCTCCAGGTCCGAGTTCACCGAGCACAGCTGCTGGTGGATGGAGCGGAGGTCCTGGAAGGAGAAGAGTCCGGCCCAGCTGCAGTCCTCCCTGCTCAGACTGTCCAGCTCCTCCAGGTCCAAGCTGTCCAGTGACGGGGACAGAGGGTCCTCTCTTAGTGATTTCAACACCTCTGTATCAGGACTAACAGGAGACTGAATTTTAACAGGGCTCGGTTTTGTTGCCTTCTTCGGGCTGCAGCCTCTCACCAAAGCCTCCTTGGCTCCTCTGCTCGGGCTCCTGGACACTTTATCTCTGACGGGACTTTCGAGCCATTTTGTTTTGTCCCCTTCCTGTGCAGTCGCCTCCGCCGGTGGGTCCCTGCCAAAGCTTCTCCTCTGCACCGTCCTGTTGTGACACGTAATGGCAAATTTACCCTCCACTTCATTCCAGGCCACGATAAACACAAATTTATGCTTCTCCTTCTCCTCAAACGCATTGGGGCGGACGGCTACCCAGCCCGACTCCAAATTATCCTCCATTGTGAAGGACATGTCTGCAAAGTGATGGGACACAAATATCAACACGGCAACACAAGCTAGCACCGCTCGGGAGTCGGATGCTCTGTCGTAAAAAGGTGTTGAAACAGCGTTTACCAAACACTGTTTTCTCCCCGAGGATGTTTTCCCTGCAGGGCTACCCTCCTTCGCTCGGGCGGGATGTGGAGCAGTGCGGAGTCATTTCCCATCTCTGGCCCACCTGCTTTCCGCTGTCTGACCGCCTTTCTGCTGCAGCTTTGCGGTTAGCTTTGCGACCACACAAGACTCTGACACATTACATGCGACCGTGTGTTGTCGGTAGACCCGCCTGCTGTCAGCTGTGCTCCGTTATTCTCGATCTCCTTTCTCATCATACAGCACCAGCCGGATCCAGAAACTGCAGCGTGCATCGTTCAATTGCAACACACCGAGGGCGTGAGGAGGTGCGACCAGAGGGTTTGTCCGGCTGCACTGTCTCCAAGAAGGTTTGCATCGTCCCCAAACTCATAACATCACCATGTTTTCTTCATCGTTTGCACAGGGAGACCACATACGCAAAAAAATAAATAACGTTGCCTTCATGTGCTGCAGGAATTTCCATTAATCCCCTTACAAAGCACGAGCAAGTGTTTTTACATTTTCACCAGCCTTCACCATTTTGTTACCATTTTTATAATATATTTGTTAAATCGTATTTTTACTGGCTAAATGGAAAGTAAATCACAGTTAACATGTATTATTGTGAAATTCCGCCAAGAGCTGACTGTGTCCGTGGAGCATTTAAACGCAACATCTCCACTTGAGCAGGGCACGTAAGGACGTGCTGACGTTTTTTTTAGGTTGACCAGTGTGGGATGCTTTGCAGAGTAGCTGCAGCATCGAAAACCATGGGCGGATTATTAGACAATCGGCCCCTGAGCACAGACATATTAAAGGCCCCAACACCTCTGCTAAATAGTAGACAGACACACAGACTTTGTGGTGGTTTTGTCAGAGTTTTTTTCTGTCTCTTTGTTGTTGTCAGCGTCTTTTTGCAGTTTTGTGTCTTATTGTGGTTATTTTGTTTCTCTTTGTTGTTGTTTTTCTCTCTCTCTCTCTAGCTCCGTTGCATCTATTTGTAGTTATTTTGTCTCTCTTAGTTGTATAATGTGTCTTTTCTTGGTCATTTTGTGTATCTATGTAGTTATTTTGTGCCATTTTGTTTCTTTGCATCTGTTTGTTGTAATTTTGTGTTTCTTTAAAGGTCAATTTGTGTCTCTCTGGGGAACAGTTGTGTCTTTTTTGGTTATTTTGTGTCACTTTGTAGTTCCTTTGCATTACTTACTGTTCATTCTGAGTCTCTTCCTGGTTGATATTTGTTAATTGGAGAGATATTTTGCAGGTAAAAGCAAGGGGTGCCCTGACGATTTAGGCCCCTAGGCCTGGGCCCAGTCAGCCCGTTCAGTAGTCTGTTTATGTCGAAAACAATATGCATATCATGCTTTTTGAAAATAGTTGTATCAGTAAAATGCAAAAGCAAACATATTATAATTGTCATAGATATTTAAACAGTTGCAGCACAGCTGATTTCTTGCCACAAAATATGTTTTTGAATGACTGATTTAGACATTAAGTATGCTATCATCACTGTGATATGATGGCATTAGTTTGTGTCCTCATACAAAAATTATTTTACTGCCAAATGGCCATGAAATGTGAAACAGTTTTACCAGTCATAAATGTTAACCCATTATTGACAAGATGTAGTCCGAAAAACGATCGTTTCTAAAAACCTATAAAGTAACGCTGAAATTGTCACTGCAGCCACAATGTGCCATTTAAAGGTCAAGTGTGTAGGATTTAGGCCGATGTATTGACAGAAATGGAATGTGATATATGATATCTTACTGGTTTATATCACCGGGTCTGTTTGCTTTGGAGAGGATGAAACCTCTGAGTATAATTCAAGATCTCAGTAAAAACCTGAATTAACTAAAGTTATCAGAGAAAAAAGCTGAGCACACATTATCAGGTGCTGGGCTAGCAGCCTGCCTTTGTAACGTGAAACTGCGTTTTCTCATTATTTTTTACCTGCTATATCAGTGTTTTGTATTGGGGAGTTTTTTTGTGTTTTTTTTCTTTCCCAGTAAAAACCTTCTCGACAATGAACACTGAGGGAATCCTAACCAGGAGTTCATGCTTGGTGCATTGGAGAATTCTCAGCTGGTTGCATTCTGCAATCCTCACCACTAGATGCCACCAAAATAGTTTTGAGGGCAAAATCAGGCATATGCCTTCAGAAAAGCAAAAAATATAATAATAGTAATAATAATAATAACAATGACAATGATAATAATGATAAAAATAATAAGAATAACAAATAATACCAACAAGATGATGATGTGATTGCAGTCTGTTCTATGCAAGGTTCCATGGTGTAATGGTTAGCACTCTGGACTTTGAATCCAGCGATCCGAGTTCAAATCTCGGTGGAACCTCCAGATTTTCTAAAAGATAGTGCTTACTTATAATTGTAAATACTGATGAAATCCCAACAATAAATAGTCTGCTTAATGCATGCTTAGTGATACAGCTAAAACTAAGTAAAACTAACTACCAATACATATGGCAGAAATAAAATGTCCACTTATATCAGTGCATTTATGTCTTATAAAATTATCAACATTCATATCAACTTTTGGGCTTATTTATGCATAATTTTATTTCTCTGTATTTTTATAATTTATGTATTCTTTCTGTCAGTCAGTCAGTCATTTCCTGTAACTGCTTGTCCTCCTAAGGGTCGCAGGGGGGGCTGGAGCCAATCCCAGCTGTCATCGGGCAGAAGGCAGGGTTGTATTCTTTCTGTATTTATTTTTTTAGTGGTGAATTTATTATACATTTATTTCCATATTCATACATTTACTACCATTTTCCATATACATACATTTTTTAGTTAACGGTTATGTTTATTTTTGAATTCTACATGCATGAAGCACAAGAGGTTAACAGGAGTGCTTTATGCTGTACATTAACAAAACAAAAATGAGCTATTGCTGAATGCTCATGAAGCATTTTAAATACTTTTTATGTAATATATACAGAAATACAACAAAATACTATACAACAAAAAGACAAAATTTAAAAAGCATTCATGATTTTTGTAAATTGAATATATTGTCACTCTGTTGTTAAAATCGCATTTGGAGAAGACCGCAATGGTATATAGCAGGATAATGCATAGAAATAGAAATTATTCTAGTTTCAACAAATAACATTTAAAAAAAGATATAATGTAGAATAAAATAAATGTATTTGTGTTCTGTGTAATTGTGAACTTTATCAAGCTTTCTGGCCTTTTTGTGCATTCATTCAGATATATATATATATTACCGTATTCATATTAAAAAGCATTCTTGATTTGATTAAATATTGTGAAAGGGTTCTCTCAGTACCCTTTCACATTTGCAGATCCCTGCAGCAGTCACTGTCAGCCTCATCAGGCCACCTGTGCCTCCTTAGTCACAGTGAAGTTATCAATTAAGAGACTTATCTCCACTTTTTATCCAAGGAATCTCTTTTAAAATAGGTCTTTCATGAGCCAGTTTTTTGTTTGTTTTTGCTTTTTGTTTAAACCTGCTTTATTGATGATAGTGATGATTTTGTCCTTTGGTCACCAGTATCATATTGGTTGCTGGCAGCCTGGGCTGAGGAGAGAGGGGGAGAGGCTCAGCAGTCTGAGTAACTCTGGCTGTGTGATCAGACGCTGGTGACAGGTGGAAGATTTGGGAGCGTAATTCATCATAGAGAGAGGGATAAATTGATTCTGGCTCACCTGTAAATATTTTACCAATTATATGTTTATGTTGATCTGTTAGAATCAGGGTTAAGGCTGATTCCCTTTTTGGAGTCCAGTTAGGGTGGGGGAGGGGTGATAGAAAGCCACCTGGGCATTGACTGGAGGAATGATTGACAGTGGCGGCTTGCTGTGAGGCTGTGATTTTCTTTAAGTTGTTTCTTACCTCAGTTGCTTTTTGTTCTTTTTCCCGGGATTTTTGTTTTTCTCCTCTGTTTAAGTTGTAATTTTGGTTAATAAATCACCCCCTTTTTTTCTGCATGCTTAATCCCAGAGCTAGCCAGAAACACAAAAATCCCACATTCATTTAGAGTTACTGTTTGTAATCCTACAAATATATTATTGCTCTGTGGTTAAAATGTTGCTTGGTGACAACCGCATTAGACTTTGAAACTCAAAGTTTGACACTTGACTTGGGACATCAGTGAAAAGACTTGAAAGTTACTTGTGACTTGCAAAACAGTGACTTATTCTGACATGTTGCTGAACTATGGCTAAACTGTATATGTGGTTCTGTGGTGTAATGCTTAGCACTCTGGAGCCTGGGATCCAGCGATATGAGTTTAAATTTCAGCAAAACCTATAATATTACAAGGCTAAACTCTAAGTGTCATCAGTAATAAAACTTTGTCAAACAACTCATATTGTGCACAAAGGTGTTTGATTGCAGAGCTTCTGGCCTCTTGCTACTAGAGAGTGTAGCGGCATAGGTAAAACTATGATATATAAATATTAGGGTTGCAATGTGCTGTACCACCATGTATACATATTTACCTAATTGTGTTTTTATTTTTATTTTGTTTTATTTATTGCCCTTATTACATAGGAGAGATGTTGCATGAAAGGGGGAGAGATTGAGGGGATGACATGCAAGCAAAGGGCCAGGACTCAAATCTGCAGCCGCTATGGCAAGGACACAGCCTCTGTACATGTGGCACCTGCTCTACCAACTGAGCCACCAGGGACCCTGCTAATTGTAACTTTTATACGAGCTTTTATTACCTCACTAGAAGATAGATAAAGATAGATAGATAGATAGATAGATAGATAGATAGATAGAGGATAGATACTTTTTAGATACTTTATTGATCTCCACAGGAAAATTCATGTATCCAGCAGCTCAAAAAACAACTACTAAATAAATAAAATTAGAGATTATAAAAAAAACCCACAGGAACAAGTTAAGAGCAGCATACATCATAAAAGCACCACAATTATTGTACTCGACCCACCTTAACTATGGCTGTATCAAGGTGAAGGTTAGCTAACTGTCACCTCACCTCACCTCACCTCACCTCACCTGACTTTTCCCCTGATTCGAGACAGTTATCTGACTCCTCAATTCACACGACTTGACCCTGATTCAGTGTTATGTCCAAGTCACACACTGATAATGAGTAACACGAAATGAGCCATGTGCACGATACAAGGTGAGAGGAAGACTCTGCTCCCTGCTTTCACAAACACTCAAATGTTACTGTCTTGCATTCGCTGATTCCAGTAAACTCAAACTGAATATGTAAATGTGTATGTGTATGTATGACGTCTGTGTATATATATATATATATATATACTATATACAAAGGCATATATACAGAGCCATCCTGTCCGATCTCTCCGTGCCCTTTTTATCTTCAACCCCCAAAATGTAACACATTTCAAAACCAGTCCAACCCAAGACAACAATCCATTGGTCAGACTTGTCACACATTAATGAGATTTGAAATGAAAACTCAGGTGAATGTATGTAAAGGAGTAAGTGATGCACTGTTAGGCAGTGATTGATTTATTTGTACATTGCATATAAAAGTTGGACCAGTTCACTTGCAATTTCCTTTCCACTTTAAACAGACATGTCTGAATAACGAAAAAATAGCATCGCTTTTTAACAAATCAACACTGTAAGAAATATTGGAGAGTTTAAAAAAAAATAAACAGAAAAAATGTAGCAGCACATTTCTGCAATCTGACAATAAAAATGACAGGCTTACGAGAATGTTTTACAACTAATACATGAAGTCATTAATAAAAATATCAGCGTTGTTTTCATGTAAAAGTTGTCATTCATTTAGTGATTTCACAGTATAAATGTCATCTGACATGTAAATGTCATGTCAATGATGTCAAAAGATTTAACAAATTTGAAATTCAATTTTTAAATGTAAATAAATAAATCTAACTTGTACCTTGTATCTATCTGATCAGACATATTAGTAATGAGACACAGTCATATTATTGCCATAGAGAATGTATTACAGTAGAGACATGATTGTGTTGGTATGTTTGATTCTAGCTATTGATTATCCTTCCTCTTATTTATCAGCTGGCGTGGCCATGGAGGGGCATTTGGGACGTCCAGAAGCAGGCAAAAGTTTTTCCCAGTATTCTCGACGAGACCTGCAACAAATTTCAGTAGATGAGCTGGTTGTAAATCAAAACGTTTGCAGTGCAAAAATACACACTTTCCTTTGCTATCTTGCTTTGTTATATACACGTTTCTTAATGTCATCTTGTACCACTTTTGTAAAACATAGACCTAATTTAAAAAGAGCAGTGGCTGCTGTGCTCAGTCTCACCTGGCTCTGACCCAGGGTTTAGTGTGCATCTCCAGAGCAGCTCCCCACAGTCCGTGCTTCTCTGAAGCTGGAGGGAGGAATCCTCTCTCTGCAGCCAGCTCCTCTGCTATAGCTCTGATATGGTAGGCCTCAAACCCACAGCAGCCACCAATGTAGCGAATTCCAGCATTGTAAGCCTCTCTGGCGTATTTATGGATGTCCCAGCGGGTCACTGTTCTGGTCTCCAGAGCTGAGAAGAGAGTAGAATATTAAAGTCTGCGCATTTTGTCACATCAATGCTTTCTTTAAACTTCATAAACGAGGTAGCAATACAAGAAGGCTTGCTTTCCTATCAAAAAAATGTTTTTTTGTATCGTTGTATCTATCCATCTGAGTGTACATGTCATCCAGTTTTATATCGTTATGAGAATGCAAAACACACGCTTACAGACCCTCACCTCCCAAAAAATGATATCAGTTGCATATAGAAATAGATCCATTTACTCTGTTAAATGGCTAACTAAATAAATCACACTATTTTTTTAAAATGAAATAAAGGGACAATGAATCCCAAGTTTTGTTTAACTTATCAGAGAAAAATTTTAAATAAATATAAGAGAGGCGTTCAAGCTTTCAAACAAGAATTATATGATGGAGGCTTTCAGTCCTTCCAATGACATAACATATGCAACCTACAAAAGAAGCAAAAGTAATCACATTGCTCTCCTTAGCAGTAAATTGGTGATAGTTCAATAACACCAAAAACAGAAATCAAGAGACTGGGAACCACAGGTTTATTCAGGGCTTTAGAATCATGACCAAATTGAACCCAGCCTCGGACGTGAGAAAAACATCAGTGTGATTGGCAGGTGACAGCAAGCATCTGTCACACACATTGCTTGTGTTATGTTTAACTGTGGACAGGTGTGTCCTGTGTAGGACCTTGAATTGAATCAGTGTTTAACTGGTGCAAGAAGAAGTGGAAGTACTGACCAAAGGGGAACTCAGGGAGCGAGAGGTATCCAGTGTGGTTGCACTCAGGTGTGTGACAGCCCAGCGGCTGGACCATGAGATGAGCTTTGAGACCAGCTTTCTCTAATCCCTCTTTCATCAACTTCACTGTACGGACGCACGTCAGAGGGTCCAGGTGGCAGTTTATTCCAACAATGTCGGCTCCTGCACAATGAAGTTAAACAGATCCAGATTTCACACCTAAAACATGATTTAATTCTTGCCGAATTAAAGCATCAAAGCACAGAAGGTGAGTGTACCAGCTCTGACCAGCCTGACAGCACACTCTCCAGGTGGGACTCCCTGCATGTCTCCTTGAGGGGAGATGCAAAGCGTTGCTCCCACTGGTTTATCGCTGGTCTTTAGCACCTCCACTGCCCACACGGCCTCTTCCACATGTTCAAAGTACTGCAGAAAAAAAGATACACATGTAATCAAAAAAACTTGACCTTGAAAAAAGAAGCAATAAAAAACACTGAAAATGTACAATGAATTCATTGATTTTTTTTTTTTTGCCTCAGTGTACTTAAAAAAAACCCCCAAAAATATTGACTTCAGTTTAGTTTAAGTCTGGTCTCAACCACCCCAAAAGTATCTGCCTCTTTAATTGCTACACCTAGCTAGTTACTAATTGTGTGTGTGTGTGTGTGGGCAGGAAGCACACAGTGGGTTTATCATGACCAAAGCAGTGAGAAGAAAAGGGCAAAAAGTTGTGTAAAATTGCAGAGTCAGTATCACATTTTTATTAGTCATTTGACTCATCATTGAGCTCAAAATACAAATTCCTGCACATTACAGTCAATTTCACAGTTTACTCCCCTCAAAGTCTCCTTGTTAGTCATACCTCTGCAATGAAGAAATCAATGTCCTTCTTGAGAAAGTCATCCATCTGTTTCTTAAAGATGGTCTTGACCTCAGTCTCACTGTGACTCTGCACATAACAGGGAGTCTGGGACACGCCTCCAGCGACCAACGCATCACCCTCGTTGGCGACCTCCCTGGCCAGGTCACATGCTGCCTCATTGATCTGGGCCCCCTGGATCAAACCAGAGCAGATAGATATGAGGATTATTGTCATCATTTGATGTAAACAGAATAATATTGCTGCTTTATTGAGAAGGTTTTATACTGACGGTGATGTTGGTGACGTTGCCGCTTATGTCCAGCTTGTCCTCGCTGCAGTAGAAGGTGAACGTTTGAATCACGTTGGCTCCTGCTCTCAGGAACTCTCTGTGCAGCTGACGCACTGACAGAGAAACAGAGAGACGGAGGAGAGGTCTCTATGATGAACTCAGGAAGATGGATTATGGACGGATAAAAAAAGGTCTTAAAATGTGGGTCCCCATATTCCTAAACTTGCTGTTTGCCAATAGGTTTTGGTAATCTGATTAATTGCAAATTTGTTGGGGAACTGGCACCGTTAATTATTACGTTATTTGCTAATTTTGTCTCTGTCTCTCTTTTAAAAAAATGTTTTTGTAATGTGTGGCAGATTTTTGTACCTGGGCGCCTAACCGGTTCAACCAGCCATAGACGGGTACATACCTGCTTCAGGGTGTTCAACTGCAGCCTCAGGTGTCCAGTGTCCTGCCTTTACATATCCACGTCTCTCTAGCTGCAGCACATAACCTCCATCTCCTACAACCACCTCCCCAGCATTTAGTCGCTCCAAGATACCCTGAATACACACAGACCCAGATAAAGACACATCAACACACACCTGCAGATAGTTTCTGTACTCATAAAGAGCATGCATGCACAAACATATTACACATATATCCCTGCAGGTCTAAAAACTCACATATAACACTCACTTGAGAAGTAGTTCAGGCATGACGTGGCTCAAACAGGAATGTCATGTTGAACTCTGCGCATTTGAAATAAATAGTTTTCCAGGTCTCTTGGGATTGTTTTGAATCTCTCAGTGTTGACATTTAACTACTTAATTAGTTATATATTTAGATTTACATCATACAACATACTGAATGAGCAGGGCAATGTGTTAAACATTTGCAAATGTCGTCACATTGACCCCCTTTATAGCTTGCAATAAAATGCGTCTTGTAATCACATTGTATCTAGATATGATTTAACTTGTATTAATATGTGTCTTTAGTGTTCACACTGAGATCAATTAGAGATCAGAGACAATATTGGCATAAAAATAAAAATTCTTTATTATTTTTTTTGCTAGTCTATAGCTTTCCTTATTATATCAGTACATCAGAGCAAGATTTAGAAGGCGACAGAGAGAGACAGATACCCTAATAGTTTTGAGGGACAGACAACTGTGTGCACCACAGCTTCAGCATGAGGTGACAGAGAGCCCGTGCAGCCTCAATGCTTTGGGACAGCCGCATGATTAAGTTTTTCTAGTTGTTGAACGTTGATTGAAAACACAATTGTTTTACACATTTAAAGGTGTAGCCCACTTTAGTCGTTTGCTGCTTCTTCTTTAACCTACTGTTTGCCAGTTATTATATTCTGAATCTGAATAGGCGATATGTTACAGCTGCTGCTAGGCTTGGATGGAATCATGGTTTTTACACCAGGGCATTCAGAAGTTATGATTTTAATACTGTCAAGAAGACAGATGCTCCTCTCTCTGTTAAACTGATACGGAGATGCTGTATTGAAGTGCACAGTATGGTATGTAAAGTCAGTCTGGGCTGGTGAAACAGGCAGTAGAGCTGAGAAAGATGATGACTGCGAGTGGTGGGGATAATGTTATAGGACGGGTGAAAATGAAAGTTTCTGCCCTTGTTTGGGAGTATTGCTATAAACCTTGCAAGACTTGTGTAATAAGGCAAAAATGCAGATTAGAAAGAAACCATTGTAGGTGAGATAGTGACACACATGCTACAATGACTTCTATCACCCACAGCTAAGCTTTTAACTTTTTTAAGACGATATAACGTCATATATGTTATAACCTGGTGAAATAAAGCATGATATGCATGATATAAAGTTAGGAAAAATGGATACTGCCTAGTGTCTGCACCTCTGCTAATCTCCTTTCAACAGAAATGTGCAGGCATGAGGATGTTACACCAGAGCACTGAAAATTTGCTTTCAACATTTTCCATTAAATCACTCTTTAGAATACAGGTGAGTTTTAAGTTGGAGAATCGAAATGCATTCACTTCGCATTAGCTCCACACTGAGTTACTTTCAACCAGTTTCACTCACATCACCATCAAATCGCGAGGTAACTTGTTATGTTTCTTTGACATACCTTCCTCTTGCTTCCCATGGTAGACAAAGTCCTGGCAAGCGTGCAAAACCTGGAAGAAACCGAGATTAAAGCTTGTTTGAGGTGAGTCAGGGATCAGCAGCAGCACTGTCACTGACAGCAGAGGTGAGGGAGGCTGTGGCAGTCAGAGACTCAGCGCGTGGGCACAACAGCAGCGCGCGCACCTTCCCCCGCCCCCTTCAATTACTCAAAAAAAAAAAAAAAAAAAAAAGAAAAGACGCCGACCATCTATCTACGTGAATAAAAACACCAAAACATTTGACAGTGATAAACCGCATTGATATTAAATCAAACGACAGATGAAGATTCAACGCCTTTGTGATAACAGGATCAGTGGTTCCACTGCAGTGTCATATTTGCTCTAAAAATATGTTTTGCTCCATAAAAAGTGCAACAGTGAATAACATTTGGCTGATAAGCTGCATTTCACTTAGTTTGGCCACTTCATTTGATAAACCTAATATATGCTAGTCTGTATAAAGGATCAAACAATAAAAAAAAGTTTAGTTGAAAAAACAAGATACAATTATTTTTTTTTTTTTAATTTTAAAATGTTTCACAGCAGATTTAAACAATCAGTGAACAGTACTGACAAACCTCTGATGTTTTATTGCTAATACAATTACAATTATTAACAAGTGGAAGTCAAATTGTTTATGAAGCTTAGAAGATTAATGCATAGTTACAGTACTAAAAGGAAGCAGCTGATTCAATAATGAAGTTACAGTATGTGTAATATGACTGAGCCAACTAAACAAATACCAAACCAACAAATAATGCACTTAAAATAATGACAGGTGATGATGATTTTTGAAACAGTAGCCTACGACCCATTTCACAGATCTCTGCGTACACAAAGACGTGGTTGATAAGTACCCTGATTGCCATTTTTATCTGAAAAGGGGATAATCTGATCAGACATATGAAGAATAGAGAAAACTGTGTAGTTCATACAAGATATTATGTCGATATGGTAGATTTCAGCTTTTGTTCATAATCATCCTCTGGTGTGGACATGGAGGGGCAATTGGGACGTCCAGAAGCAGGCAGAAGGTTTTCCCAGTACTCTCGACGAGCCCTAAGACAAAATTTTGCTAATTAATTGGTTGTAAATCAACACTCCTCCAGAACAAAAACACACACACGTTCCCCTGTTATCTTGCTTTGTTACATAACATTTTCTTGATGTCATCTTGTGCCACTCTTTGCTGCCTTTTACAAAACATTATAACTTATTTGGAAATGACTGCTGTGCTCAGTCTCACCTGGCTCTGACCCAGGGTTTAGTGTGCATCTCCAGAGCAGCTCCCCACAGTCCGTGCTTCTCTGAAGCTGGAGGGAGGAATCCTCTCTCTGCAGCCAGCTCCTCTGCTATAGCTCTGATATGGTAGGCCTCAAACCCACAGCAGCCACCAATGTAGCGAATTCCAGCATTGTAAGCCTCTCTGGCGTATTTATGGATGTCCCAGCGGGTCACTGTTCTGGTCTCCAGAGCTGAGAAGAGAGTAGAATATTAAAGTCGGAGCATTTTGTTGTATATGTGCTCTCTTCAAATTGCATAAAAAATGTAGCAACACATGAGCTCTACACTCACACACCCTGATACTTCTATTAAATACACAAAATACAGTTTACATACTAACCATGACACTGTTCCTAACAAAAGTCAGAACTTAAGCCAAGTGTATCACTTCTGCAGTGTATGCTGACAAGAATTAAACAAATGCTGACCAAAGGGGTACTCAGGGAGGGAGGGGTATCCACCCAAGTTACACTCAGGTGTGTGACAGCCCAGCGGCTGGACCATGAGATGAGATTTGAGACCAGCTTTCTCTAATCCCTCTTTCATCAACTTCACTGTACGGACGCACGTCAGAGGGTCCAGGTGGCAGTTTATTCCAACAATGTCGGCTCCTGCACATAGAAGTTAAACAGATCCAGATTTCACACCTAAAACATGATTTAATTCTTGCCGAATTAAAGCATCAAAGCACAGAAGGTGAGTGTACCAGCTCTGACCAGCCTGACAGCACACTCTCCAGGTGGGACTCCCTGCAAGTCTCCTTGAGGGGAAATGCAAAGCGTTGCTCCCACTGGTTTACCGCTGGTCTTTAGCACCTCCACTGCCCACACGGCCTCTTCCACGTGATCAAAAAACTGCAGGAGGAATGTGCCTTCACTTATTAGACAAAAGGTAATAAAAAGCACAGATCTTAAACAAATTACCATCTGTTGTACAGTTATTCATCTTCAGTGCCGCTCATACCTCCACTATCAAGAAATCAATGTCCTTCTTGAGGAAATCATCCATCTGTTTCTTAAAGATGGTCTTGACCTCAGTCTCACTGTGACTCTGCACATAACAGGGAGTCTTAGAGACACACCCAGCGACCAACGCATCACCCTCGTTGGCGACCTCCCTGGCCAGGTCACATGCTGCCTCATTGATCTGGGCCCCCTGGATCAAACCAGAGCAGATTGGGATGTTAGAATTTATCAGGTACATTAGAGCAAACCACATTTTTCCACTCACAGTCATTTTGGTGACATTGCCACTTATGTCCAGCTTGTCCTCGCTGCAGTAGAAGGTAAATGTCTGAATCACGTTGGCTCCTGCTCTCAGGAACTCTCTGTGCAGCTGACGCACTGACAGAGAAAGAGGTGATTTGATGTAAAACACAAAAACATTTTATGCTCATTTAAAAAGTTGCTTAACAAGATTCTGCTTATCATGTTAAAAGAGGAGCAGGTGGCATTTACCTGCTTCAGGGTGTTCAACAGCAGCCTCAGGTGTCCAGTGTCCCGCCTTCACATACCCGCGTCGCTCTAACTGCAGCACATAACCTCCATCGCCTACAACCACCTCCCCAGCATTTAGTCGCTCCAAGATACCCTGAATGAACAAACACACACACACACACAGCAGTATTTTGATAAGATTAGATAAGATAATACTTTATTAGTCCCACAGTGGGGAAATTCACAATGTTACAGCAGCTATGAGGTATGAAGAAGTATAAGCAGCTAAAGAACAATACAATAGTAAAAAAAATAATTACAAATATAAAAACATAAATATGTTAGATAGAAACAAGGTCCCAAGTATGATTTTAAAAAATACAATGATAATGCAATGATAAAACAATATTATCACAATACATAAGTCAAGATACAATATTATTGCGATTTCAAACGCAATAATATTGTATCTTGCCCAAATCACCACAAATAACCAAGGCAAACAGTAACAGCCTGACAAAGATCCATATCTAACATACTCTGTATGTTATTAAACACTGTGTGAGAGGACGTCCTCATTTATGCTTAAGCAACAGGTTTATTAGAATAGGACTAAACTCAAACACTATTCACAACTGCGTGTTTTAAACAGAGTTTCTAGTTAACTCTGAGGCATTAAACAGTGTATGGACTGAACTTCTCTGTCCAGGAGCACCTGCTGAGATTTGGTTGCTTGTTATTCAACTTTTCTACTCGCAGTCCACTACATCTCATATGTTGGCTGGACTTTAGAAGTACACATTTCTATTGATCAAGTAACTGCTCTTAGGTTTGAAGTCTATAGCACTCGCGTTAGGACAATGCAGTTTCAGGACAATGTTCAAAATACATGCAAACAGACAGGCCAACGTGCACGGTGGAGGCCTTTGCAAAACTAAATTGCTCATGATCATACCCTTCTCTTCTTGCTCTCCATCGTCGTCAACGTGTCAGTGAACTGATCACAAACAGCGACAAACAGCGCTCATACAAGTGGTCACTAATCGTACGTCACTGACATGGACACGATAATCTCACGAGACTGAGACAGTAAATGTTGTGAGAGTGAGCGTGCACGGTGGCTCCAATAGTCACGGCTGCAGCAAGCAACCCCGTGACTCTCCACGCGAGGTGGGCCATAATGTCTTCTGTGAACTGTAGTTTTTTTATTTTTTCTCCCCCAAAACAATGGCGTCTCCAAAAAAGTATAGAAAATATATAATAGACTATATATGAACTACATACAACATTGTATAATATCGAAGAAGTACATCCTGGTTGAATTGACAAACCATTTGCTTACTTTTTTTGTATATGAACTTTTGTCCCTGATTTTATTATTAATGTTTTTATTTTTACCATTGTTATTATTATAATTAATAGTAGTGAATAAATAAAAGTTTTATACAATTTTTTTTATATTCATAATATCACTAGATACATTTTGGAAATGATTTTTCGGTACTGCATAATGCAATTAAATAATATTGATCTACCTTTATTAATGTAATCTATGGACTGTCAACCTGAAAAACAACGACACGAGTAATCTCGATCTCCTTATGCGTGCAATTAGTATTGATACAAGACGAAACTTCAGTGGTAACATTTGATTTTCTGAAACAAACTCTGACTTGCTCTCGTGCTCTCCTCCCACAGGAGATGCTGCTGCGGTTTGATGGGAAACTCAACATGACGTCACTTCCTGGCGGGTTATCTGAAAACGGATGTAAACAAAACCAGGGAGAAATTGACGGTGTTAAACAACTTAAACGACTGACAAGAGCAGTGTTTTTGACAAACAAAGCTTCATATGTGACCGACGCTGAAAGCTTATTGAAGGTAAATGTCAGAGGTTCAACCGACAATCGGAAAAAGTGACTAAACTAACGCTAACGTGCCAGAGTTAACTGTCGTCAGCACCGCTGCCTTTCTGTAACTTTCATTTACTGACAATATTAAGGTAAATCAAACGAGGTAAGATGTTTACAGACACATCTGCTCGTTCATTTATTAATGTGCAGAGCCTCTCAAAGATCCCCAATCTGTCGGGTCTGTTTAAAGAGGATGCTGACATCTGTAACGTTAACGTTGATTGTTTTTGTTCACGCTGGATTATCAAAAGTGGATTTAACATCAGCCTAGGTGTTCGTACTTTAGCACTTGTATCTATGTGGTTACATTTTCTGCTACGTTTTATATTTCTACACCATAACGTTATAACTTATGGTAGTTGACAGCCGTAGTTACTTCTTAATCGACGTTAGCAGAATAAGGCTTTAATATTTTTATATACAAAAACGTAATACTTAATGAGAATGTTCACGAGACACTTTAAAAATAATTATATGAGCATCCTAAAAAGAAACTGTAAAACATTATTGTGGATTATGCAACTGTTTGTAAAGCAGCTAAATTCCTCCAACTCGACCGGGTGTAACTTTACTGCTTATGTGTTAATGCATCAGTGAGTATAATCCTGTATATATATGCAGTATGTTTATCTTGTTTGTACACCTTTCACTTAAGAACTGATTCAGGTTACAAATATTTCTCATTTATATTTTAATTTGTGTTTATATTGTGTTGTATATTGTAGCATATTGCACATTTTGTCTTGTAACTACATTGTCCTAACGCGAGTGTTATAGACTTCAAACCAAAGAGCAGTTACTTGATCATTAGAAATATGTACTTCTGAAGTCCAGCCATCATATGAGATGTAGTAGAAAAGTTGAAAAACAAACAACCAAAAGTATAAATATGTTTTTAAATATTTCAAATACTGGTGTGAAACATATTTTTGTTTTACTTTTTTATGTAATTTCTTTTTTTCATACTCTTATCTCTACTTTCTACAGTTCTCTATGCTTTACATCAGAGCAACTGTAACAAGTCACAATATTAATATAAAATATTTCAGATTATGATTCTAAAAAATCCACCATTAATCACTATTGCAATGCTATTATGAAATGCAACACTATTATAAAGTAAAACATGTAATTCTAGACTAGTCAATTCATTTCTGACAATATTTATACTCTGCATGTTTGCCTTTTTATATTAACCTTGTAGTAAGAATTAGATTTTCCTTGAGCTTTGCTTTCATTAAAATTCAGAGTCATTGTCCTCCATGTTTTTGCTTGTAAAACACATTAGCAAATTCAGTAGCACATGAGTGGTAATTCATTCTTTTTGGTCAACAATACCAAATTGGGTAAGCTCCTCAGATCAGACCCAGGTGATCTGACATATCGTGACTGATTTGTCCCTCCAGGCACCTTCACTGTTCTGTGATGGAGCCATCTGACAACATGGGAAACCTCAACCACATGGTGGAGGCTGCGGCACTGAACGATGGTCCGGACAGCTCCGCCGGACAGAAACCTGCAGACTTGCTGAGGTTCTCCTCCACATCTGTTGACACACTATTATCACTCAGTTAACAACGTTTGAGTGCAGGTTTATTTAATGAATCACCAGACACCGGTGTCTAAATATTTCATCCTGTTGTATGATGCACCCAGATTACCTCTTGTAATAAGGCAATGATTAGAATATCTAAAATTACGGTAATGACTGTTTTTCAGAATAAAACAGCAGATGTCCAACCAGTGCTTTGAGATGGCAGTCCAGCTTAATGCAGGTATGTTACTATATTCCTTTCTCCAAATTAAATTTTTATCAAGCAAAGCATTAATATTTCTTTACTATAACAGGAAAAAGTAAGAGATCGTGCAGCACATCTGAAGCAGAGAGAGACTTGTGAGTATTTGAAATATTTTAAATGCAGATCTAGAATTGAGTCTGGATGTCAAAGTAGAGTTGATTTTAAAATATATACTGTTAAAATATTTTTCCATTAAACATTACAGGCCAGATTATGTCACTGAGTTGGAAAGACTCAAGACAAATAATTTCAACAGCACATTGGCACTGCACAGGTAAACCAAGGCCTCTTGTTATGAGTGTTTTTTCCGTTATTTAAAAGTGAAACATAGAAGCAGCGAACTGCAGTCAACTGTGATCAATCTTTACTTGAACTGGTGTTTTTCAGAATGCAGATGTGGCATGCTGTTGGAGAAAAACTGAAACTGGATGATTCAGAGGCAGTGTAAGTTAACACTCAGCATCTTGGAACAACAGACAATTATTTTGATGATGATTGTGTGTCGAAACTTTTGTGTTTTTCTCAGTGCCCTGAAATCTGTGAATGAACGCTGCATGGCTCTTTGTTCACAAATAAAGCAACTTCGGCAAGTAAGTAGCCTCATCGTCCATTGTGCCCTCAGCAGTGAACTTTCTTTCTCCAGAGTCACATCCAGCAGCTTTAAAGGGTCATTTGTATATTTTTCATTCTGGACCCCATTTTCTTATTTGTTGTGTCTTAAGTGACAAATAGCAACCATATTAAAAAAATAAAAATAAAAAAAAAAGGTCCAGTATTGTGCAAGCCAGCATCAACAAAATAGGCTGCAATGTAACCACTTGGGGCATATTAGACGTCATCCATTTTTTATCCACTAGCAGTGCTTGTTTTTGCCACTGACAGGCTCAGATTATTATTTTACGTGTCAAAAAACATTATGGAACGGATCCCTACTGAGACAGATCATTTTCCTGAACGTTACCTTTTTATTTTAGCAGAAACAGCCCTGAAATTGCTACCACCGAAGCCTCCTTACCCCATTTAAATAAGTCATTTTAGTGTGTATAGAGACAGAATATTTTCATATCTAACCGGGTGAATTAAGGGTTTGTTTAAAATGTTTCAGAGGCGGTGATTGTAGGAATGGTGGAAAAGTCACAGCAAACTGGCTTATGTGAGTTTTTGTTTTTTTGTCCATTTTTCATGAAGTGTGTTTTATGACGAAAAAATGACTGTTTATTTAAATAGAGTCGGGTGTGCTTGATAAAAGCATTTTCTGGATGATTCTGGTTAAACAAAATGATGTCAAATATTAAATATTTAATGATAGAGTTGACCTCTTCAGGGATGTTTTGTTGTCAGACACTAAAAGAAAACAAAAATCTAAGCCGGTCGGTGGAAAAACGAGCACTTTCAGAGGATTTAAACTGACTTGACTGACTAACGTGCCCCACATGGTTGCTCAATTGGACCAATTTCAAAAATTGTTGTCTCCATTAGTCACATAAACATGGGAAAATAAGGTCCAGGTTGAAAAAATAAGTTTGACGGTGTTGCAGATGCAGGTGTAACTGCTGAATCATGGTTAACTCATCCTCATCCTCACAGTTACCTTTGTACCCTCTGATGTGTGAGGAGGTTCAGGCTGCTGATTTATAGAGCGAGATTAAGAAGACCTTGAGGTGTCTCAACTTCTTGAGATATGCAGTGAACAGATATCTGGTTCTGGATGTTATTGACACTATAGCTGAAAGGAGTTGTAAAAGCCCCTCTTTATGACCTTGTTACCTAACTGTACTCATACAGTTTAGGGTAGATTTTGGGAGCAGATCAAAGGTTTTCCTCGTTTTGATGGTAGAATTTCCTTCTCTATGAGTTTGATTTCCTTTCTTCAGTCCGATTTTAAACGTGAAGAGTGTCATGTGACAGTGAGATAATTCATTCTGTATTGCATTTCCTTGTGTTTTGTTAACAGGAGACAAGAGATCTTCAAGATGAAATCACAGAAATACAGAAGAAGAGGCTCAGTATGTTTTATGGTTTACGGTTAAAAAGTACAACTAAATTTTGATTTAGTTTTTCCATGGTCAAGTTTATAGACAAGTGTGTGTGTGTGTGTGTGTGTGTGTGTTTGTGTGTAGAGATGAAGCAACTCACACATGAGAAAATGAAAGAAATGGAAGAGATGATGTCCAAGAAAGAGCACCCAGATACAGAGAGGTACAAAGCTGCGTTGGAGAAAGGCCAGGCGAACCTGGAGAAGTACAAAAAGATGACCATCATGACGCAGAACGTCCTCAGGGTAAATAAACTGCACAGGAATTGCGTTAAAGAGAGTACAGTATCTGTCAGTACAATGTGTGAACATGGTTAATGCCTGGTTCAGCCGTTTATTATCCTCCTGCGACCCTGTTTCCTCATATGAGGACATTACTTTTCGGGTTTTCTGCACATTATACTGAACTTAGGCCTTTTGCCCTCATTTGTGGACACTTTTATGTGCCGTCTAGTCGTAGCAAGAGCACAATATATTAATCAGTATAAAAAGAAAGATGGTAGACTTCACTGCTAATGCAGTCTGCAGCTGATCCCGACATAAACGTGGACACACTACAAAACCTGTTCAGTTTTAAGGATTGAAACGTGTTTATTTTTAATACAGTTTGTAGTTTTATATGGCATACAAATCTGACCAATCTTAGAAATAGTTATAAGCGAAGACTCTGTTAATTAGAAAGCACCTATTTGATGATAGACTTTATTCTTGTATCATCACAGCATTTCACACAGGCTGGTTGGACATGACTGACTGTTCCTACAGACAAAAAGGACACAGGGAAAATTCACACAGAATTACAAAATGAACAAATCATAAGGCTTTTAGATATGTTGCATTGAGTAGGGGTCGACCGATATTGATTTTTCAGCACTGATACTGATTATTACTAGTTAATGAGACAGAACTGATATTTGGAACTTATATGCATTTACAATAAAAATGAAAATCTTATTGTCAGTATTTAGAATTTTGAATATAACAAACTCCAACACAAAACTGTGATTAAATGCCTTTGTCAAATGTTTAATCAAAACTAAGACTTTAAACATCATTCACAGCAAGTTCCCTGCAACTTTTTTTTTTTATAAAGTCAAGTGAGAATTTAATTAAGAATGAATATATGTAAAAGTTCATCCCATGCTAACATTGTCTTTGCACTTTTTAGTTAATTTATTGGCAATAATTAAAATGATGATCCAGATAATTTGTCTACCTCTAATTATTAGCAATTTTGTTTTTGAATAAGTGTGCATTGAAATGAACACTTGGAACAGTTTTAGACTTGAACAGGGACCGCTAACCCTAAGAGTTACAAAAAAATTAAACAAATATAGCATTGTTTGTAAAGATTTGCTTTTGCACCAAAAAAAATTCAAGCATTGGAAAAGAACCCATAATTTCCCCCCTAAAAAACAACAACCTGTTCAAAGACAATGCTTAGTTTTTTGGATTTTCTTTTTCATACTAATCACGTCCTACTCATCCCCGATAGCTAGGATAAATCAAGATTATCAGACAAAAGCAGGAGGTTAATGTCAGTGTTTCTTTTCAGGGCATACTCTTGGCCTGTAAAGTCAACTGGATGGATGACCCCAAACTGCGAGACATCGCCATGACGCTGGAGGAATTTCCCATCTCTGAATAGAGAAAGAAATACTTTTTTTCTCATATTTATATGTGTCTGTATTGTCAAACAAATAATCAATAAAACTACCAAAACCATTATTTTGTTTTTGATTAGTTTGTAAAAGAAATATAGATGACGTCCAGCTGACACCAGAGGGCGACACCTGAGCTCAGAAGAGATTTTAAAACTACTGCAAATTCTGTCAGGGAAGAAGAAAAGGAGGTTACACGTGCTTACTGCAGCCAGGGCTGATATATTTTGAATAATTGTTAAAAAATTTTGATTTCTCTGTCTTTCGTCGGAATAAACCGGAGGCCAAAATGCCGAAAGTTAAGGCGGAGAAAAAAAGCCGGCAGCACCAAGAGGTGAAAAACCAAGGTATGTTTCTCCGAGGAAGAGGTTAGCGTTAGCATGTTAGCAAACATCACTGTCTGCTGCCGAAGAAAACGGCCTTTAAAGTTTATCATCGTAAAACCGCAACAGATATCAAGCAGGTTTTACAGTAATAGTGGTAAAGGTTAATCGTTAATGAGATTTGCTGTCAAGTCGGTCGCCTGCGCTGCCTTTAAATATCTGTTTACGTGACTTGTTAACGCTCGCGATGAATTTCCGTGAGACTGAAGCCAAACTGAGTTTACAAAAACAGATTTTTAACGCAGTTTGACTTAACTGCAAATTCACATTTACACATAACCTTGTTTAAGATACTTATTAAATTGTCAAGTGTCTTCTGGATGTTTCGGCATACAAAGTGTCCACAAAACAACCAGTTAATATTAAAACTTTAACATATCAAGCTGTGGTAGATGAAAAATTCAGGTTTTCTTTTAAAGTAACAGTAGCAGTACTACAGTGTACAAATACTCTGTTACAAGTGAAAGTCTTGCATTCACGTTTTTAACGTCACTTAAATTATAGTTAAAGTAGGTTATTATAGCATCAAAATATACTATACTATATAATAAAAGTACCAAATGTAACGGTATTCATTATGCTATGAGAATAATATACAGCATATCACTGAAGTGGACCCTGTTTATAGATGCATTCATGTGTTGGTTACTTTAATGTTGCAGCTGGTAAAGTTGGAGCTCATTTTAACTGATTTATTTACTCTTGTGTAACTTGACCTATAGTAGTAGTACATCAAAATGTACAAGTTGATTTATAATTTGTAATCTACAAAGTGACTATTAACTAAAGTTGCCAAACAAATGCAGTGGTGAAAATGGTACATTATATCCCTCTGCGATGAAGTGTGTAGTTGAAGTATAGAGTTACAGAAAGTGGAAAAACTCAAGTAAAGTATAAGTATGTTGGAAGCTGTAGGTAAGTATATGTATTTAATTACATTCCACCACTGCGATTAGTTGCCAAGTTTAATAAGATTTTGTTTTCTGCATTACTTGTATCTTGAATTGAAGATGGCATTTAATCTCTCTAAATCTACCAAATCATGTATATTCAAATATTACTATTACTATCATTTTACCACCACAATGAAACAATGTACAAAAATCATTGCTCTCAGATTTCATCTCCCACATATATATACTTATTTTAAGATATTTTGACTCCTGGGACTAAACCTTTTTTATGAAATGAAGTGGATTTATTGTCTTAAGCTTGTATTGTGCTAGAGCCCTAGACCTAGATTTGAATCTATGAATTTAACATTTATTTACTCATTAACATCACAGAAGCCCCTCACAAAGTGTCTCAATCCTGTCTGTTGTAGGGATCATGTTCAATACAGGCATCGGTCAGCACATCCTGAAGAATCCACTGATTGTCAACGGGATCATCGAGAAGGTAATTGATTGATTTCACACACACACACACACACACACACACACACACACACACACACAAGCACCCTGTAAACAAAGACTGTACATAGGCAATCATGATGCGAAGTGTTATCAAGTCACGGTTGTGGTTGTGTTTTTCAGGCCGCCCTGAGGCCGACAGATGTGGTTTTGGAGGTGGGACCTGGTACCGGAAACATGACAGTGAAACTCCTGGAAAAAGCCAAGAAGGTGAGAGCATCACCTTGAGTCATGCAAAATATTGAGTCATTCTTGCTTTTCTCGTTTAAAATCGCAAAAACTTCAACAAAAAAAAGGTCAGGTGGAGATGCCAAATGTGACTCTGATTCTGTAATTATATATTACATTAACAGGTGTTATTGCAGTTTGTTGACCTTAATTTGCAGTTTGCATGTTGCTTGATCAGTATCTGAATTTACTCCTATATTCTTTGTTAAATGCCAGAAGTCATTAAATTCTCTGTGTAGTACTGTAAGCAAAGGTGGATGGCAAAGAAAATATTTTAATTTGTAGTCCAGGGTTACTGTGGTTTCTGAATAAAGATATATTAAATTGATTTATCTAAAAACAAGACCTTAATTGGTATTAAAATGTCTTAAATCAATATTTCTTTTTTGAAATCTCAAAAAAATTGGTAATATCTTTTTTTTTTTTTTTTAAATAAATGTACCGAATTAGATGATATGCAGATCAGGAGAGAGGAATCAATAGCACTCATGAAAAATTAACAAGCTTTTGTCAAGACAAACTAAACGTATACTTTGATAATATGAAGTGTTCGTTGTTTTCCAGGTGTTTGTTTTGGTTTTGATTTTTTTTTCAGCAGTTGAAGTAGATCATTTAACTTTTTAACTTGACTGAAAAAAAAGTGAAATATTTGAGAAAACTTGTCTCTCATAAGTGATTGATGCTGGTTCATGTTTTAAAATCATTTATTTATTTTTCCACAATTTTGGGTTATTGTAAAATTAGTCTTTACTTGGGGTGGCAATAAAAAGTCTTAAATCGGACTTGCCGTCAGCTGTAGGAACCCAGTAGTCTCTGTAACTGTAACACATGAATAAATCACTGTTTTGACACTGAAGTTCTTCAGTATTGCATTTAATAATTGCCAAAATGAGGTTTTCATGTGTAACTTCAATGTGATTTTACTTTTGAACATAATGTTGCCCTCCTTGTCCTGAGTGTGCCCCGTGTACTCGTGTAAACTCATAAACACACAGCAAAGAGCCGATCCACACCGTCCGTACGCTGGAGTTCCTCTCTTACCAGAAGTTGCTGTTTCTGCAGGTGGTGGCCTGTGAGTTGGACTGCAGATTAGTGGCCGAACTTCAGAAAAGAGTCCAGTGCACGTGAGTCGAGACAGCAGCATATATATTTACATAATATCTACAGTTAGATATGTGAATGCATGATCTAATTTAAAAAAAAAAACATGTTTTGTGTTCCAACAGGCCCATGCAGACCAAACTTCAAATATTAGTAGGAGATGTATTAAAAACCGATCTGCCTTTCTTTGACGTGTGTGTGGCTAATTTACCTTACCAGGTAAAGACACGTTTCCTCACCACTGCACGCAGCTGATTCAGTGTCTTCCATACATTCATCTCAAACCTGCCCTTTCTAAATCTTACAGATTTCGTCACCGTTTGTCTTCAAGCTCCTGCTGCATCGACCTTTCTTCAGGTAACAATCGGCCGCCCGCTGAACGTTTTAACTGCGTTCTCTGTATGTCCATGTGGAGCGTGTAGAACCTCTTTTGCGTTTCGTTTTTGCTCAGGTGTGCCGTGTTGATGTTCCAGAGAGAGTTTGCCATGCGACTTGTTGCCAAGCCTGGAGACAAACTGTACTGCAGACTGTCCATCAACACACAGCTGCTCGCTCGTGTCGACCATCTCATGAAGGTCAGTGATGTTTGTTTAACGTGCCAACAGTGAATCTCCAGACCCGAGGCTGCGGAAGACTTTCTTGTTGTCCCTCATTTTGACAGGATCGTAAAAATTCAACCATAATCTTTTGTTCTGTGTTATTTAATAAATATATATATATATAGTAAGACATATGTGATGGCATTTATTTTCACTTTTTAATTATTGATATACAGAACTAGCATAGAGATTTTGCTTTCATAAGCAGGGATGTAGTACTATTTGTCTAAGTACTGGAGTGCAGCTATGCGTGCACGCACACTGTTAAGATGTGGCTCGTTTCCAAGGTTACGTAACCACTCTTCCTACTGTGGCAAGTTGGCATATATCAGTCAACCTTAACTAAAACATGAAAGCATTCTTTGGTGCCTCTTCATGTTTACTAGTTAACATTTAGCAGCTAAAGACTGAGAAAAATACTTTAATTCATCGTGCCACTCAAAGCCTTCTGCCGGCAGCAGCTGGCAGCTTTTAAGGTGGAATGTTTTCGTGCATGTTACTCAATTCATGAGTTGGGACCATTAATCAAACAACACACCTTAAATGTCAACATGACAACGTTGACCGTTTTATTTGTTTTTATTGGCTCTCTTGCGTGACATAGGCTTTAGTGGCAAGAAGATCTTAACATACTTTTAAAAAATGTATATGAATTTTAACCTGATAATGCAGTCTAATAATAATCTCTTAAAATGACAGATGGCCTTCAGATTTTTCCAACACTGCTTTTAAAAAAAAGTTTTCTGGTATTTCAACATCCGTGTCTCAGTTTTGCTGTTTCCTCCCGTGATCAGGTGGGGAAGAATAATTTCCGTCCTCCTCCAAAAGTGGAGTCCAGTGTTGTCAGGATAGAACCGAAAAATCCTCCTCCTCCAGTTAACTTCCAGGTAAGGTTTGACTCTATTAATATTTAATGCTGTGAAAATGCAGTCGATCATAAAAGGAGGTAAATGGTGGCTGTTTAATGTTGTTTTTTTCTTTTCACACAAAAAGGAGTGGGATGGCCTCGTCAGAATAGCTTTTGTAAGGAAAAACAAAACCCTCAGTGCAGCTTTCAAGTGAGTATCTGCTCTCTGCACACTGTCACCCAATGAATGAATGAATGAATGAATGAATGAATGAATGAAAACCTGCCTCAAGGGGAATTTGCTTTGCATAAATGAGAATAAAGAGTAACAACAACAAGGTAAGACAAGAAAAAATCTCTGAAGATTTTTTAAGGACATTAAGTTAAGTCAGTTTAATTCAATATTAAGTTAAAAAGGTGCAGTTTCTGGCCTGTAAATCCAAATGTAAATGTTCCCAAATGACTTGTGATCCAAACGAGTTCTGTGTAAATATTAGCAGAATAAAAACCCAATATGTTGATTTTCTCATTCTCAGGTCCACTGCAGTAGAGCAGCTGCTGGAAAAGAACTACAGAATTCACTGCTCTGTACACAGTGTGGTGAGTCATGCTGTCGTTTTTAGGTCAACTTAAAAGTGTTTTTGAAACTGCACTTTTTAGGATCACTCTTTAAGCCTGTGTGGATCCAAACTTTTGTGCTCCATGTTGACAGGAAGTCCCAGCAGACTTCAGCATCAGCAAGAAGATTGAGAGTGTTTTGCAGGAGGCTGAATTCAGTGAGAAGAGAGCCAGGTCCATGGACATCGACGACTTCATGGTGTAAGTTGAACATCTACCACTGCAATCCTCTTTTTCTAAATAATCTAATGAAATAAATATCAGTTTGGGCCAGTTTTGATTGATGGGTGTTTTGTTTATCCTCAGGCTGCTTCATGCATTCAACGCTGCAGGGATCCACTTTTCTTAAATGGCGAGAGGGAACTGAAGAGAACGGTGCTCTGACGTTCGTGCTCAGATGAGGAAAGTAATAGACTGTCTGACTGATCTGTCCTCCCCTGGAGTTTGGCTTGGAGCACCCACATTTTGAGTGTTGACATGGTGTGATGAAATGTACAAAGAATATTGGATGATGCATTTTAAGAGCTCATATTGAGTTTGCCATTTTACCCTTATGAGTATAAAGTGTCCACGTGCATACATGAGCAGCTTTTGGCAGATGGAAGCTGTATATGCCCTCGTTATTGGGCGAGGGCCTGTCAGTGTTCGAGAGTTTGTCATACATTGAAAATAATCGGTATGGATAATTATTCTACTCTAAAAGAAATATACATTTTATTCATGCCAAAATGACCTTCTTTTGGAAAGGTAAATATTTAACAAGTGGAGATTTTTGAGTGTAAAATAAATTCAGACTATCCACAAGTTTCCTTTCTGTGTCACATTTCTTGTTTGTGTGAACACCATCTGACTCACTAAGTGGTATTACTTACGTTCAAATGATCATTTTTATATTAATCTTTTTTTTTTTAAAAAAAAGAAAGGAAATAAATAGTAACCATCACAATTTCCAGGAGTCCAAGGAGATGTATTCAAATTTCTTTGGTCTAACTAAGAGTGCAAAACCCCAAAGATATTCAATTTAAAATAATATAAGTCAGTATAGTAGCAAATATCACATTTTAGATGTGATTTTAACTGCTTGGTTTAATTTTTGGTGTTTAATTAAAGTAGTGATACACCCTGCTGCAATACAATAGCTGCACTTAAAGTATTCGTAACTTGTCAAGCACTCAAGTGCTTCCAGCGAGACTTTCATATTAACAACTGTAGAAGTTATGCATTTATCCAAACAAAAATTGGGCTTGGGCTAATTTTTTTTTATTAATGCTTAAACACTAGCATTTATTTTTTAAAGCATTATCTCTAAAATCAATTAATGCTTGAAGCCAGTGCATTTACAGAGTGTGTCAAAAATAATACACTTTCTCAGCTTTGCACCCAATTCGTCATATGACGATCCAATTTTTGTTTTTCCACACTGAGACATGTCGTGGTCTTACCTTGCTCAAGTAAACATTGCGCGTAATGTGGAAAGTCTTCTGGTTGGACTCACAACAATGAAAGTGAGATTAAGCCTAATTTTTTTCTAAGATGAATGTTTTGGTCTTATAGACAGCTTGCCAAATGCTTTTGTTGTCTTAGTAGTGGTGGAACACAAATATAAAAGATTTTAGTCAGAGTCAGTGCTTAGATGTAATTGAGGAAATTCCCACAATGACTCAGACAAAACTTTCACGAAAGTGAGTAGGTGATGACAATGTTGCTCGAGTTTTTCTTTTGTGAGCCTGCAAGGTGTGAAGACACAGTGGAAATAAACTTTTGTTCCTCACAGTGTGAAACTGTGAAAGTGTTCTCATTGTTTGAAGGTTGTGACAGACCTAAGTTATCACTGCTGCACTGTTTCATTTTTCCAGATGTCAAATATTTTAATGTGTTGTGTGGGTGATGTGAGTGCATCTCTTATAAGATTAACCACAAACATCCCTGCATGATCTAATATGTTTCATATCACTGTCATCCTGCATTTGGAGAATATCTCTCCTGCTTTATATTTCTCCCATTTTCTCCTCTGTTTAAGAAACTCAAAGCAGGAATGTCCTAAAAGAGGTGAACATTTTGATTGTTGAATGGTTTAAATAACTAAAAAGTATGCAGAAGTAGACAGATGCCAAAAATGTATGGAAAATGAAAACAATGATGTGGCTGTTTAAACATCCATGCTAACAAGGAACTTTTCTTGTTCTAACAATATACAGATTTTTTTTTCTTCGTGGCAGCAAAAGACTTCCATACCCATCACCATATACATCAAATCTTTCTTATGTACAATTTATGTAACTGCAGAGATCACGACTTTCAAGTGTCAAAAATAGATCAGCATGGCCTACAACGGTTCTGGTGGAATTAAAATAATAATTTTTAAATGATAAATTATAATAAAATATACATATAATGTATACTGTATATAATTCTAATGGAATACAACTCGCAATTAAGGGGATGTCTGCATTCATCTAAGTACATACTTATGTCTATCTGCATCAAATCATCTAATACCCTTCAACAAAACCCAGATTAATTTAGAGTTTAGTTTTAAAGATTAGGGGATTCAACAGTACAAAATATGTCTGGTTTTATTTTGAAAAATGCCCGGAAACACTCTTGGTAGCTAAGTAATGCTAGCTCATTCTGTTGCCTGGATCTTCCTCCCCGACCAAAGACTGCCAAACAGAAGAAGCTGCATTTGGCCGGCTCATAATAAGTCATCAGACCCGTTTCTGTAAATTGTTTAAGTAATGTAGAATGGCGTCGTGTTTTGGGAAGATTGTCGTCGGTACTTATGTGGAGATAAAGCGGAGCGATGGTAAGTTTCACCCTGTCTTTTCTTTCCCCGTCGCCCTGTGCAAGTTGTTTGAGGATCTTTGTTGCTGCGGTGCTGTTGAATACAGCAGCCGTTGGTCCCGGCTGCAGAGCGTAACGTTCACGTTAGCTGCACGAAAACATGAATATTAGCTGTCAGGGCGGAGTGTTTCAACATGGCCAGAGCCTTTGAATGGGCTCCTACCTTTGTTAGCTAGCTTCTCTGCGACTTAACAGACATTTGCCGTTAGCGGTTAATTCATTTCATTAGCTAACATCGACTGCTTTCAGTTGGTAATTAACGACGCTAAATCGCTTACGTTAGTGTGTCACTGTGTAACGTTACCTAAATGATTTATCCTCCTGGGAAAATTTAAATTTACATTAGCAGTGCTAGCTGCATTGCTAATCAAGCTAACGTTGGTTCGATAGCAACATTAGCTTGTGATTAGCTAAACGGCTAACACTTGCTAATGTTACCGGCTTTCTTGCAGCAGTAACGCTGCAGTCAAACCTAACCACCATCCTTTTAGTCCACGGGTAGTTTTCTTTTTGGGTGTAGTTTATGTTCAATTTAACTAAATTATTAGGGTAATTAAATGTTCCCCGAGCTAACTGAACTAACGTCACTTGTTATGGGCATCATCTATTTGTCTAAAATGAAGAATCAAAATTCTTTTAAGCTAAAATGTGACATGCTAATATGTAATGATAATAACTCCAAACAGACGTCAGTATAAGCTTAGTTACTAGATTTGTAATGTAGATGAAACTTAATTGAATAACCTCAAAGAACAAGGAAATGTCATTGTAGATCATGTTAAGTTAAGTCAAAACTAGTGAGAATGAAGTCAGAACAGTAGTGTATGAAAGGCCTATGAAAGCCCTGTGCTTTCTACTGAAGTACTGCACATTATAAACTGCCCTTAGGAAGAAGCTGGCACTGCAATATGCTCACTTTAGCTTTAGGTTTTTCCAAGGGTTAACAGAGGAGTAGACAGGGAAAGAGAGAGGCGGCTTGTTGTATGACTCCTCTCTATGTGAATGTCAGCTTTATTCTGCCTGCCCTCCTTAGTTGTGCAGCATTGCTTCAGGGCCAGGCAGCCAACGATGACTGAAAAAGTTTGTGTCATCTCTGCAGTCCCTTACAGATTAGGCTACACCCAGTTTTTTGACAATCCCTTAAACAACAGATAGTCGTTTGAACAAAGCACTTGAATGAAAACAGTCCATTTGAAGCAATTGGCAGGGTGTGTTTTTAACTGTTGAATTGGTTGTTGTTGATGATACTGTCCTCAACTCCATCGTCTCTGAGACATTTGATTATACTGTCCTCAGAACTATAAAGTCAGGGGTGAGATGAAAAAAAAAAACACTCAACGGACCAGGAGAGGGAAGAGGCTCTGTCTGTCCTTTTCCCTGCTGGTTGGTGTTGCATCCAGAGCAGGGATTGCCCTCTCTCTGGGGGGTTGGTGGCGGGGCTGGTTCAGATTCAAGCCAGATTCAGGCCACCACCCCATCTGTTGCAGCCAGCTCCCTAGATTCTGCCAGGAGTCTCTCGTTCCCCCTACGTATTTTTCCCCCTTTCCCAGTCAGTCCTCAGGAGAGCAAGATATAATTGAGTTTTGCACAATTTACAGATTAAGTTATTTCTCACTTTATCATCATCAGCTTTGTGGTTTGCTTCTCATTGTGTAATGCGATCACAGATTCTCTGTTTAATGTTGGACACGGATTATCTGTTGTTATTGGGCCTTCATTTTTGTGTGAAACAAGTAGCATCGTCGATAGTAGAGTACTAGAGAGACATATGTCACCCACCAGCTTAGTGATTATGGACAGCATCATTTTTTCGCAATCTGTGACTGTTGACACAGTTTCATCAATGAGTGTCTTTGGTTTTGTAGTGAAACTGATGCTGTAAAGGTTATGTTTGTTCCTTGGGCTTAGCAGGGCTTGAAGCAGCCCCTCTTAAGCCCCTTAAACCACTGGTAGGTGTCAGACTACCCATTCAGCCATGTGTTGGTATAAAAGTGGGACACAGTAGATTGTGCATTCAGTTACAGAAAATCAGCATTTCAGCTGCTGTAAAATAAGCCAGTATGTGACTTAGCATATCAGTTTATGTAGCTAGGAAGAAATAGTGTGTCTGATTGTGCGTGTGTGTGTGTATGCTAGGAAGCTTGGCAGGCCAGGACCCTGAACTGATTTCTGTGGAGAAATTAAATGTTCCCTTCATCAGCAAAGTGAGAGTGTACAGCTACGCAACAGTGTGTGTGTGGATGTTGTAGGAAGACAGTGTCCGCCACAGGACATATGCTGATGGCTTTTTACTTATTCTGCTAAAGTTAATGATTAGATCACTTGTCGTCTGGCATAAAGGTAATTAAATTTGATCATTGATCAATAATTTAGGTCACTTATCAATTATAATCAACAAATCTTAGTAGTATACTTAGTTTCTGAGGACATTTTCTCGGCTTTCCCGTGGAGTCAGTGTCAGCAGGGGGCTGGTCGCCTCACTTATAGGGTAATGGCACTTCCCACGAATGCTCAGTCAGATTTGGACCTTGGGAATTTGGAAGCAAGGTTGACAGCTTGAGCTCTTTGTCACAGTACTTGGACCGTTCCTGAGCAGTTTCTGTGGTTCGGCAGGACACGTTCACCTGCCATTAGCGAGTTGTTGCCAGGCCGATGAATGCCAGGACCCAAGCTTTAACAGCAGAACATTGCACTGTAACACAATTATCAATATTATTCACTTTACCTGTCAGTGGTTTTAATGTTTTTGCTGATCAGTGTGTATTACCTTGATAAAGCTATAGCCTCTCTCTCTCTTTATTTATATATATATATATATATATATATATATATATCATTTGAGCTTTGACTCTAGTAACTGTCATTCATCAGTAATTAATCAGTAATTAAAAAAAAACGATGTATACCTGGATGCGGAGGGAGAAAGTTATTCTTGCTGTAAAAAAACACTGTCTTGGTGATGGTGTGGAGTTTGCGTTTGTACCTCGAGGTCTCTCGGCCTCTGGCTGCAACAGGTTAGACGAGCCCTCTTCATTCCCACTGTTGTGTGTAATGTTACTAGGCTGTGGCCTCCATTCAGTTTAAATGGTCAGTGACATTGAAACTGCACATTTACACAAGCAGTAACTTTTCTTAGAATGCTTTAGTTGCTTTAACTTTTACATTATGAATTTATCATGTCTCCAGTTATAGTATTTTGTCCGCATGTTCTGTTCATTAGTGTTTTTATTTAACATTTGCCAGGGTGTGAACCTGTAGTGGAATTCACACTCTCCTCTCTCCACATTATCAGGGTCATTATATTAAAATACACTGTATTATGTAAACAATAGAGATGAAGTGCTGTCCACACATACAGTAAGGGTGTTGCTGTGTGCTGGTTGATACAGCAAACATCTTTTCAGATCACTTCATGTTATATTTATTTCCGTTAATCTGGTTTCCAGATGTAATTTGATTGTTCTGTCCTCTCTCTGTGACTCCTATTGATGGGCAGAATAAAAATGTGTAAATTGTCCGAGTCCTGCTTCACATCATATAAGCCTAACTGGATGCTGTGTTACCTAACAAGACTTTTCCATGTAAGTGGTTTAGTGGAAGTTGTTGCTCTACAGTTTGTCTGTAGCATGTTGTTAAACAGAGTTGTATGAACCAATAGAAAGGTTGTGGTCTCTAATTTAACCTCTGACGTTAGTTTAAGGAAGCAGCAGTGATTGTTGTCACTGTAAATCCTGTGAGTGCTGCAGTCCCTATTGCAGCATGGCGTGCCCTCAACTCTCTCCTTAAGTAGAGGTGTGAGACCAAACACCACGTGCCTGTTTGTTTGGTGATCTGCTGTGTCACGGCTCATCGGTGGATTGGGATGAAGTCGACCAAAGAGGGTTGCATGGCCTGTCAGACAGGTGACAAATTAAAGGAAAACCTGAGTAAATGAGTGGAGAAACAGAACAATTGCAGGGCACACGGGGTGACTGAATGGATGAAATATGAAATGATGTGAATCATATATTCAAGGCTTCATGGTCACCAGATCTCCATCTGATTAAACACATGTAGGAGATGTTGGATCGACACCAACTTGGACAACTAATGCCAATGAGCTTTGAAGCTGTTTTGGCAGCCTGTGGTGGCCCAACACCTTAAATATGTCCTCCATGTTTGTAGTTTGTTGTGAATAGTGTAGATCTGAACTTCTTTCTTTTGTAGCTTTTAAATAAGTCACTCCTATTCAAGAAGATAGACTTGACAAGCAAGTTTTAAAGTATTTTATTGTGAATGGAGAATAATGTTGTCATTTAACTCTCATAATGCTGTTCTAAAGAGCCTTTCTCATCCATTCTTTAACACTGTGATGTATGTGTACATGACTGGGACATAATAGTACATTTACTCTACCTTACTTTGCAATTAAGATGTTTTTCAAACTTTTTTTCTGTTAGTATGAGCTCTCTGTTTGAACACTGTCTGGATCAACCAGTAACAAAGATTCATGATAGTCACTTTTAATTGAGGGATGGAGAGTGGGCTTGGGTTGTAAGGTTGACATCATTATTGCTCATTAAACTTTTATGATAGTGGGACATGTCCCAATATGATTAATGTATTCAAAATTCTCATCGTTTTTGCATTTACATGTGTTGTAATGTTAATTCAGATAATGTCACCTGTCTTTTTTTTGTGTAAAATATAGTATTTTACACAACAGAATATTGTAGCCACGTCAACAAATGTTAATGAATTAAGTGTATGCCTATCTAAATGGCAGTTGATTTACTAAACGTAGTGAATTTATTATTTATTTCAAGTATGAGATATGTCTGTCCTCTTAAGCCAGCGGTTCCTGATATTCAGATGACATCAATGTTTTTTTCCCCCGACTCTCCAATGGTTTTGCCTAACAAAACAACTGTAAGGTAAATCAGTGAAATGTTCAGCAGTTGAGAACACTAGAAGCATCTTTGCTCGCTGGCTCCGTGTGTCTCTGAATAATGGATACAGGAACACGGCGTTTTCCTGGACTGTGCTGGGAATTCACAGCATACAGTCGGATCCACATAGACAAAGATGGGAGGGCTGAGCAGGCTCTTTACAGCTGCAGACGGGGAGGCGGAGAGAAGCATACAGGCAGGAAGATGTGCTCGTCTCCTTAATCAGTCATTGTCTCCAACAGGTCATTATCCGACCTCATACTGACTGAATGACTCGCTTTCATTTTAAACTAAGAGGAACCACTTCCTGCCTGATGCGTGAGGTGTTGAAATCAAAATTTTGAGGTGTTGAAATCAAAAGTAAATCTGTGCCGTTGGTTAATGTTAATGTGAGCACAGAGAGGGCAGAGCATCATTCAACACTGTGCTGTTGGGACAATAGAAATTTCTAGAATGATAATAAAACTGATAACTGTGCAATGATTTAGCTAATAGCTGCTAAACAGTATAATGAATCACCATGTGTTTGTAGTGACACTACATGTTAAAATATGATAACAGCAAATCAGCGTGTCCTGAAATACATTTAATATCACTCACCGCATTTTCAAAAACATATATCCGTTTTCAGGTTTTTCGAACATTGCTGCACCCCCCCCCGAAAAAAACAGTTCTAATGTAACAAGCTGAGGTACTGATCTGATCAGGCTTGCAGGCGGTAATTAGGCCTACAGTAATTTACCCTATTAAATACATTACCTTGCTAATTCACAAGATAGGATATTAGTGAAATCCATTTTATGTTCACCTGTATATATGTATGTGCTTGTGCGAGAAAAAGAGAGGGAACAATAATTCAGTTGTACTGATATATATAATTATCTTTGTTATCTGTTTTTCATTACTTAAACATGAGGTGAATAGTGGCACATACCTGGCTATTAGCACTCTGTTTATCAACAATTAAAATATCAAATATCATCCTCACAAAAATGTGGAGTTACAGGGTTTCGATTTTTGTTATTTGCATCCACTGTTACCAGTTTGCTACCAAACTTGCAGGAGCCCTAAAAGAGGAACTGACTTCACTGTTTAGTGTCTGCCAGTCTGATGTTTGTGTTTCTCCTATCTGTGATACTTTCACAGGACGCATACACCAGGCAATGGTGACCTCACTGAATGAGGACAACGAGAGTGTCACAGTGGAGTGGATAGAAAATGGAGACACAAAAGGGAAAGAGGTAAATGACCATTTATTACCACTCAAAGCACCAGCATGTGCTTTTATTTTCCACAGCGATGAATAATACATTAAAAGACATTCAGGGGCTGTGGTGATTACACAACTAGCCTGCATGTACTGCAGTCCCACCAGACATCAGATCTATGTGCACTAATGTGCATGACCTAACACAGCATGTAGCTCTGGTCATATGTCCCACACAGTGTATACTTAACAGCATATCCCACGTCTCAGCTATGAATATTGAGAATATTACAATATTGAATGTTTTTGTCCATGCACATGTGAAGTGTGATGAATATGCCAAACATCATTTAATGGGCATACATGTAATGTGTTGCTATAAATATTCCTCTGTTTTTTGACAGATTGACTTGGAGAGTATATTTGCACTTAACCCAGATGTGGCCCCAGATGAGGAAATCGCCCCTAGTCCAGAGACTCCACCCCCACCTACACCCACATGTGTGAAGGTCAACAAAATTGCAAAGGTGAGTATCACTTTGCCACCTTATAATCCCTTTTTACAAGTTTACAATCTGCATTCGTTCGTGGGACCAATGGGTCTGCAGTAGTCATGGGTATTTATTGTGTATCAGCTCCAATCAGTAGTGATGGAACTTCGCCCCTTTTTGAGCACAACTGCTTGTACTTTGTGCGACTCTTTGTCATCTCAGCTACAAATTCTGTCTGTCCGTGTCTAATCAGTGCTCAAAAATGGTTCCAAATGACCTGGCACCCAGTTTTTAAAGAGAAACTGAACAAGTAACAACTGTAAGAAAGAAGCAACACATTAACATTTTCACTGGCCTCCATGCTGCCATGAAGTGTTTACTAAATTGTTTCTCCAGTCTGTTTGTGTTGCGACACCGAACGTGACTCACCAGAAAAGAAACAGAAAAAATCCCCAAACTGCACACTTGTCTACAGGAAATGAGAAAAGAGTCTTTGGTCCATTGTTAGTGTGTTTTTCCATATATAAAAAAATGTCTTACACAACAACTGAAACAAATTGGTGAGATTATTTAAACAAACTTTCTGCTTTTGATTCTGTCCCTCCATGTGAGGACAGGTGTATCTAAAGTGCTCAGACTTGCTCAGGTATTTATGTAGCTGCAGTGTGCTGGAGCCTAATATAGAACCTGGATCCTTTGAGGTAACCAACTAATTGGTCCTGTTAAGTACACTGTGTGTGGTGCACACTAGAGTAGCACTGCTCCGCGCTGTCACGTTACCACTAGGATTATTTTAGTCAATATTGCAACTGTGATTTAACCTGTTATACAAAGTCTTTTCAGTTTTCAACATATAGGCCTAAAACATTTTCAAGTAACATTCAAGTAAACATACTACGCTGTAACTTTGGCCTGCAATAATTACATAATTGAAGTACCTTTTTGTTGTGTAGCTCAGTAACCTTTACAATTATCATCCTCACAAAAACGCTGAGTTACAGGCTGTTGTGATTTGGACATATTCTGCTCTACTTTTTTAAAATATACTTTAAGGTTTTCGTATTCACGGTGTCATCACGAACATTGGTGTTGCCTCTGTACTCGGCACTAATCTGATTCCCAGGCTTTGTCTATTTCTGTATCTGAACATTACAGAGGCACGGAAAAGAGGCTGAGAACTGATTGGGGAAAAAAAGGATGGATGTTTCCTTTATCAGGTCCAGAGCAGCTATGGAATTTGTAATAGTGAAATTAGGAATCACTGAACTCTAATTCTCTCATCTGAGATTTTCTTATTGCAACTTCTGTTTGTTTCTTGCAGAACCGTCGGACGATAGCACCTACTAAGAATGACACTCCGTCCAGGGATAACAGAGGTTTGTGTCATGCACTTCTCTGGAAATACTTTAAGTATCCTTTCATGATATCTTGAACTTAAATTATGAAAATTAATTTAGGATTTATTCAAAAAAAAAAAGAAATGGTCAATACAAAACACACGGTATTATCACATTACATAGAACTCAGTCGACATGTCGAGTTTAGGATAAAAGTCGCTCATGGTTTTTGGGTATATTTAACTTAAGATTTAAAGTAGTGGGTTCAGTTAATACTAAGGTCAAAATGCAACTCTTTGCTCTTAATTTTTGTGGTTCTGTGTTTTCAGTGATCCCGACTCGGGCCAGACAACCACAGCCTCAACAACCAGAGCCTGCACCTCCACCCCCGTCTCTGCAGCCTTCACAGCCCACTCAAGCTCAGACACAACAGCAACTGCAGAATGGTAACACGATCAAAAGAGATTGTTTTTTTTTAATTAACCTGAGCTGTGATCTAACTGACCCATCCATAGAAAAAAACATTTTCAGAGAACCAGTTGTAAGCATTTAGCCTAAAGTTAATAAACTCTCTAGGGTTTAAAATGCAAAGTCCAGATGTTTTGCATGTTAACAATTGAATTGCATCTTCTTCTTTTTTTAACATTGACATTATTTTTGATTAAGGTCATCTGTTAAACTATTAATGACACATGTTTTTGTTGACCACATGTTCATCACAGAATCCTCACATCACCCGATATCCAGAAAGGAGTTGGGACAGCTTTGTATGTATCTCCTGCATGTTTCCCCTGCCCTCAATGCCTCATGGTGATTCTAATAGAGCTCCCACTAGAAACCGAGAGCCCTCTAGTCTTACGAGAAGCTTGTGCACCCAAAATTTCTGTCAGATACTATTCAGAGCTGTGGTGTGGTGGTGAAGTAGCACAAACACAATCCATCCAGCAGACAGGCTTTCTGGGTATTAGATGGGGAGAGAGGGAAAAAAAGCCCGTTTGTGCAGCTGGTTGACTGCGCTGTCTTTCCCCGTCTGATTTCTGCTGAGTCACACACGAGCTCGCACGTGAAAAAGCCTGTGGCACTGTGCGTTACTCCTCAAGGCTCCGATGGCAACAATAACCTTTTTCTTCATCCTTCCAACGGTTTTCTGTCATTTGATGAACTAAGAGGGGAAGGAGGAAAACGCCCTGTTCTTTCTCCTCCCCCCTCTGCTCCCCCCACCGTCTGTGAGACAGAGTAACCCCACAAGCACTGACGGTGCCGCATCCCTCTTACACTGCCTTGTCCCGGTGCTGACCCAGCTCATCTTCTGCTCCCAGATTAGAGCAGATTATTAATCCCTCTGCTCCGATAGTCTGGGTACTCAGGGACTGGAGCCAACGGGAGGCCGGGACTGTATTACAGAGCTTCGGACAGGCTTTACATGGGAAGCTTGGGCTGTAGCTACGAGCTGGGGCTAATCAGATAACACAGTATTTTTTATGAACTCGATCAGAAGTGGCTTTACTCACATGTTTGCTAACCAAGTGTTCTTTTGTCATGGTTACTAATAGTTTGTGATTGACCTGACACAACACTAATCTGTGGGTGCGTTGTGCTGGGAGATATGGAATACGCTTCTGGTTAATTGCTGGTTGATTGAAAATATTTTCCAATCACTTTGAACAAGGCACATATCTCACATTGTGAGTAATGTGTTTTAGCTGTCCCTTGATCTGACGAATTTACGAATTTAACTTTTGGTAGCCTCCTAGAATAATGAAATCAGTCTCGATACATTTAGCTGCAATAAAAGTGAGCTGAACAGACTGAAAACTCTTATCCTGTTAGATAAAACAGATGCTAAAAAAAGTTTTCATTTGGGCACATAATTTGCTGTTGAAAAAAGTTAATAAATTGCAGTGCATTCAAGTATATTTTAACACAATACTGAGCATAATGCAATACGTTTAAAATGACAGTCATATTGTACCATGACTTATGTACATAGTGTACTACATAGTGTACCGTCACGCCCCTGGGATTTCCAAACCTAGTTTCCGGTGGTTTTTTTTGTGTCTTGTCTGTGCCAACCCCAGGCGCTCAACTTCCTTTCCCCCTCAAAGGCGTAGAGGCAGGTAGCGCCTGGCGTTGCTAAGCGACCACAATGAGCACTTTAGTTTTGTTAAGTGTGTATAAAAGTATTGTCTGCGGGACAGATTGTGAAGCTCTAAGTAGCCCTGCACTAAAACAGTGAACTTCTCCTCCATATTTACCATAGACTGATATTCACAGAAGAGATAGATATTTGCCAGTTGTGATTGAGGCTTTTTCGTCACGTGTGCACGTTGCTGCATTCCAAACGTTGAACTGCACGCTGAAAAAATAGGCACTTGGGAAACCTTTCGCACCGCTGTTGCGTCACTTTTAAATGCACCTTAGGGGCATCTATATCGACAACAGTGGATTTAAAGAAAAAAGGCAGGATATGAACAGCCCCGTAGGATCCAGATGAAAGGGGTGAATGAGGAGAGAAGATTTTGAACATATTGTAAAGGCCTTTTGTTGGCTATGTAGAGAAAGAAGCCAGTGTTATACTGGAGGCACTGTGTGCCAGCCGCTGCTTCCTCGTCCGCGCTTTAGCACCATCACAGTTGTGCTTTGTTGGAAATAGCCCAAATAAAAGTCTCCCTTCTGTTTGAAGCACTGCTATGAGAGAGGAAAGACTCACTGAGAGAAAAAAAGATGCAGCTCAAGCCAAAGGACAAGACTGAGGAAGTAAAAGAAACCATTTGGATGAGGAGTGAGAGAGGAAAAGACCTTTTTTACAAACAAAGCCATATCCTGTGAAAGGCAGCAGAGTTACTATTTCCCTTTTGTTTATGGCAGCGAGGAGGAAGTCAAACTGCGTGAAGGAGGTGGAGAAACTGCAGGAGAAGAGAGAGAGGCGCCGGCTTCAGCAACAGGAGCTCAGGGAGAAGAGAGCTCAGGTAAATCAATATTTATTCTCCTTCTTAATAAACAAAGACATTTATTGAATCTTGATAACCATCCGTGTTGCGTTCATTGAGATTACACATTGGAATACGTAAGAATGATTTACCTGTTGGTGAATAGGCTGGCAGCTCACTCTGTCACATTGTCTCTCCTTGACGCTCTTCAGGAGGTGGACACCACCATCCCTAACTATGAGATCATGTACATGATCCGAGATTTCCGAGCCAGTCTGGACTACCGGCCCCTGACCACAGCAGATCTGGTGAGAAGATGTAGCTTTTCCTTCTGTCCTGATTATTAGATGTTGACCCTCAGCAACACGATAATAAAATGTCCATCTTTGTTGTGCTGTCCAGATTGAGGAGCACAGAATATGTGTTTGTGTGAGGAAACGTCCGCTCAACAAGAAAGGTACACTCTTCAAATGGTCACAGCATTATTTGTCATTATGTGTTTGTTTGTTTTATGTGTTCCTCCAGTGTATAAATATGATTGAGAGCCTGGACTCTGCTGTATTTCAGAGTTGGCCATGAAGGATTTGGATGTGATCACCATCCCCAGTAAGGACGTGGTGATGGTTCATGAACCTAAACAAAAAGTGGACCTGACCCGTTACCTTGAGAACCAGACCTTCCGCTTTGATTATGCCTTCGATGACAGCACCACCAATGAGATGGTTTACAGGTCTGTAAAAACAAATCAACCAACAGACCAAGCTGATTCATGTGCTTGCTGTCATACTCTACAGCAGTGACACCCGACGAGTCAATGAAAACTGAATTAACATTTCTAGTTTATGTATCTAATGGTTAGATGTTGTATCTTTTAGTGAGTAAATCTGCGCTCTCATCTCTCAGGTTCACTGCCCGACCTCTAGTGGAGACTATTTTTGAGAGGGGCATGGCCACTTGCTTTGCCTACGGGCAGACAGGCAGTGGAAAAACGCATGTGAGTCACATCCTTCAAAAAGCCACATCAAAGGCCACATCACTTACTAAAGATGGAACCCAGTTGCTCCTATTGAGAGATTTGCTCTATTTTGCATCGAATATGAAAATATTGTACTGTATGTTGTGTTTTAGACTATGGGTGGAGATTTCTCTGGGAAGAACCAAGACTGCTCTAAAGGAGTTTATGCATTAGCTGGTAAGTTGTTTTCTGTGCTTATTTATTGTTTTCTATTGAGCGAAGGCGTTCAAATAAAATGGCTTTTGTTATTATATTTAAGGGCTTGGTTTGCTGCAGGGACATTTTTAGATCTCTCATCTCTTTTCATGCAGCTCGGGATGTATTTCTCATGTTGAAGAAACCCAACTACAAGAAGTTAGATCTTCAAGTGTATGCAACCTTCTTTGAAATCTACAGCGGAAAGGCAAGTAATATGCAGAATCAAACAGAATTTCCAACTGAAGATTTCCAGGATATTTTAAACAAATACACATGCTGCTTTTTTTTATCTTAAGTGATTATTGTCCATCACATTACATTAAAAAATGGGTTTGGGTATGTGATTGCTCAGATAAAACATGAACCAGTGCTGACTGTGTGTGTGTAATGGTAGGTGTTTGACCTGCTGAATCGTAAAGCGAAGCTGAGGGTGCTGGAGGACGGGAAACAGCAAGTGCAAGTTGTGGGGCTTCAGGAGAAGGAGGTCAAGTGCACAGAGGAGGTCTTGAAACTCATTGAAGTTGGCAACAGCTGCAGGTAGAACAACAGAAAGGTTGTCAATGTAGTTGTTAGTGATGCAGGACTAAAAACTTTTGTATTTATTCAGTATTTGTTTTTGTGATTATAGCTCAGCACTTATCTTTACAAATGAGTTGTCACTGTGCAAATGTCTCTTAATAGAATATACATAACCTTGCTTGTTCATGGCATTTTTTTACTTTTTCTTGTCTTCCCTCTGTTCATCTTTACGTCTTCCTCACTCCCAGAACATCAGGGCAAACATCAGCCAATGCCCACTCATCTCGCAGCCACGCCGTTTTCCAGATCATTCTTCGGAGGAAGGGGAAGATGCATGGCAAGTTCTCCCTCATCGACCTCGCAGGTAACGAGAGGGGGGCAGATACATCGAGTGCTGACCGCCAAACTCGTCTGGAGGGAGCTGAGATCAACAAAAGCCTGCTGGCCTTAAAGGTTTGTGGGCTTGTGGACTGTGAAGCATCTCCTGCTGCTTTTACTGCACAATACTGCACAATGATTCCAAAAAGCTTCTTAAAAAATAGACCCATATTATTTTGCCCATATTCTGAAAAAGACAGTATCCCTGCTAAGCTGTTCAACATGTCTTATGAAAACAAATATTCCACTGACACTCCCGTTCACATGCAGCCACGCGTTCTCCGCAAGTACTCTGCACAAAGCCGCTTGTTAGTTTGCTTTTTTGCATCAAAATAGGACTTTTTTTAACCAGTGGTGAACTTGTGTGACTCTCTTTCCTTCCCATACCTTCTTGAAAGGTTGACATTGTGATATTTGTGCATATCCAAAAACCTGTTGCAAAGTGGGCTTTTCTTTGACATGCATCTTTACTCCACAGCCTTGCAAACAGTTGGTTAGTTGGTTTGTGTACAGTGTATCCTTGACAACGCACAGAGCCGCCCATAAACAGACCATATATCACAAACTAAGATGAAAACCTCAGTTGACACTCGTATTCCATATCCTACATGCCTTAATTGGAGAATGCTAAATTCGGAAAACAGCCTGATTCTGAATATTTAAACAGAATACGCTGTTCATATGACCCTCATCAAATTCCGAATATTATTGTATTCGGGATAAAACAGGAATACTGGTGTGCATGTAACCGGAGCCGATGGGTCTCTGCTCTTCTTGTTTCAGGAGTGCATCAGGGCTCTCGGCCGTAACAAGCCCCACACTCCATTCAGAGCCAGTAAGCTCACCCAGGTCCTGAGAGACTCGTTCATCGGGGAAAATTCACGCACATGCATGGTCAGTTCATAGCCTCTATCAATATCCTATTTCCTATTTGTTCCAAATGCTATTAATTAGCATGATCTTCTCTTTTTTCTGCATAGATCGCAACAATCTCTCCTGGTATGACATCTTGTGAGAATACACTCAACACACTACGCTACGCCAACAGGTGGGAATATGTTGACCTGCTATCGTGATTTGGAAAATGCCTTGTTGCTGCAGGAACCAACGATTGTTAAGCAATGTTATGAAGCGATAGCGCCTTTAATTCCTCTGTAGTGTCTTTTGTATAGATTAAAATCAGCTGTATCAGTGTTGTACATTTCTCTGCCTACTCTCAGTAGTTCTCTCTGACTCTCTTGTATCCCCTCTCTCCTCTCTTTTCCTGCTTTGTTTCCCTCCTCTCTCCCGTCCTCTATGCCCTGGTGTGGCCGGTGCCGCTGTGTAGAGTGAAGGAGTTTGGGATTAGTCCGTCGGACATCCCCTTCTCCCAGGGCGGTCAGGGGAGTCGCCCTGACCACTCGCCCACCAATACCTTTGAGTATGATGACTTTGCTGCTACCTCTCCCAGCAGGTCGAGCACTCCCCGAAGCACAGCACAGCACTGCACGCACACACAAAACACACGCTATGCATGTGCTCCCTTTATGTATTTATCACGTTGTGACACATCCATGAGCTCAGCTTTCATTCACTTCATCAGCAGCTTCATTACTGTGAAAAACTTCCATCATTTCTTATCCTTCCTTTTTTTTCAACAGCATGATGTTTCACTTTTCATCCTCCTCCCCCGCTTTGACTTCCACTTTTATTTTTGGCTGTGGACACAATTTTTTCTTTTCACTCCTGATAAACAAATACATGCGTCTGTCCATGTGGGCGTGTCTTTAATTTGTTCTGGGTGACACCGCAGACTGTGAGAGTTGAGTGGATTAGTCACTTTAAGTACATAGCTGTTTAAAACGTGACATATTAAGGTGTTTTTGCACCAGTCATGACTTTACAACATCCACAAAGCTGTCCCGTAAAAGCACCCAGGATGAGCTTTTGTTAGAGCAAACTCTCAGGTGGTAATCCTTCTCACACGGTCCTAATTAATTGACACTGTACCTGCAGGTCGGGTGCAGGGCGATAATACCTCATGAGCTCTGTGAGGCTTCATCAAACATGAGTTCTGACCATGACCTTAAGTGTTGTAAAATCCTACAGGTGGCATGTAGTGGGCTGCACACCTTTACTGTCCATTAATAGAATAAATCAATGGAAGAATTACATTATGCTTCAAACATCTACAGAGCCAATGCAGTCGTCCGTCCCTTTGCATGATGTCACTGCCGTCATGATGCCACCATTCCACGCTTTTTGTGAACGCCTTTGACCCCTCGTTTAACATCATGCCCCAAATCAAACAGCAGCCTGGTTCAGACGGGATCTGTCCTGTGAAAGGAAACAGTCTCAATCAGCTCCGTGTGTTTTCTCTGCAGGGTGAAGGAGCTGACTGTAGACCCCAACCAAGTGATGGAGGGGGGTCGACCCAACATCCACAATGTCAACCAGCTGGATCTTTTGGACGAGGACTGGCTGAGTATCTCGCCGCAAAGAGACGACCTCAAACTGCTCTGTGAGCAGAATGTAAGAACACAGGGTCTTGCAGTAACCTCAAATCACACAGCTATAAATATACAGCATGTTTTGATATTAGACATATTGTCCAGAGAGAACTTTTTAAAAATAACTTAAAAATGTCTGTTTTTAGGTAACCAATCAATTGAATACCAGTCATCAGTTTAAATATAGACAGTTTCTGCTTTGGAAACCGATAAGCCCACGAAGCATGTATTCAAACAACTCATAGTTTCGAAGATGAATAGTTGAGTGATATATAGACGTGCTTACAAAAAACAAATGTGTTTTGAGATCTCTAAACATACTAGTGAACGGTAATGTTGACAAGGATCTAGATGTAAGCAGTGATCTCAGAAAAGCTGTGTGTCGTGTGTTCCGTTTTTGTTGCTACTGAAGCCATGTTAAGTCTTGTCCTGTGTCCCTTATTGACCCCGTAAATATGTTTCCCAGGAGGAGGAAGTGTCTCCCCAGCTCTTTACCTTCCACGAGGCAGTGTCTCAGTTAGTGGAGATGGAGGAGCAGGTCCTGGAGGACCACCGAGCTGTTTTCCAGGTCAAAACACTGAAGAAAACAACATACACAACTCTTAAAACACTCACGCTCCCTTTTTTATGTCCACATTCATGAAGACAGACGTCATCTGCTTTTAAAGACTACTGCTATTTCTTTACACACTGATGAAGGTTTGCAAACACAGCAGGATTCATATATGAAGGAAAACATTTTTAAAAAAGCATTTTTTATGTTTTTTTTTTTTAATTTGAAAAGTATCTGCATTTTTCAGCCTGGACCCTATTTTTCCATGTTTTTTATTGAGTGACTGAGTAGGAACAATAATTTTTTTTTTGAAAATTCTCCAGTATTGAGTAAGAGGTCATCGTCGAGCTTTTTTTTAAATCAAAAGTAGGATTCTTTTTTTCTAACCAGAAACAGCCTCGAAATTGCAATCACCAAACCCACCAGACTTCTTTGAATAAACAGTCATTTTAGCATTTATAGAGCCAGCATATTTCCACATTTAAGTGGGTCAATTAAGGGTTTATTTCCACCAAGCCAGAGTCAGTGGTGGTTGAAACAGGGGAGAGACAAAACAAGACAGCATTTAAGAGTGCCATTATGTTTCTGTCAGGATAAAATAACTGTTAATTTAATGAAGTCTGGTGCGTCTAGCGATAGCAATTATGGAGCTTTTTGTGGTTAGTCAAAAAGAGTTTTAATCTTGAACAAAAAGGCTGACCTCTAGGGATACTTTCCATGATGCTGACTGACATCGCACACTCTCTGTCCACACTGCATCCGTTAAAATGAAACTCATGTCATGTAAACAAATCACTTACCTATCAGCTGTGCACTCAGAGACCTAACCACTGAACAGATGTGAGAACTTACCTCCTCATTGTTCATATTTACAACAATACAATCACAGGTCATTTTTAAATACGATTGTTTTAGCTTCCACACTACATCATACCGCCATTTACACTTTGTAAAAGAAGCCATCATGCTAGCATCCCACAGTATTTTACTATATTTACTCGAACATTCAGTAAATCGCGATCTCTTTCCAGCCGGATTCCAAGTTATAGTAGCAAAGCCCCCATTCCCATCATGCCCAGTGCTGGACTGAGTAGTTTTAAGTTTGCAGTTAAGTTTTATTTTCCAAAACACATAAATCAATTTCTGTCAGTGTTTACAATATGTCTGTTGAGAATGTGGGGTTTTTACGCTTGCGTCGCATCCAGTTAAGACTCGGTGTAATTATCTGAGCACAGAGGCCACGTTGAAAAATACAGAAGCTACCCTTTAACACTTCAAACATGCATTGGGAACTTTTGTTTGAACACTTTTATAATCAAGAGGTCTTTCTTCTGTGCTTCCGGTACGATGTCATCTCAGTCATAAACCTAATACACTCCTGTATGTGTCCTCCTGTGAGCAGGAGTCGATCCGGTGGCTGGAGGATGAAAAGGTGCTGCTGGAGATGACAGAGGAGGTGGATTATGACGTGGAGTCATACGCCACTCAGCTGGAGCAGATCCTAGACCAGAAGATAGAAATCCTCACTGAGCTCCGAGGTACGATTAAAACACACGTTGGCCCGTTTATGACAATACGTCCTGACCCAGCAAACGATGATGACTTTTTCACGATGATATCTTTTCCTCTCAGATAAAGTGAAGTCATTCCGCTCCACACTCCAGGAGGAGGAGCAAGCCAGTAAGCAGATCAATCCCAAGAGGCCACGTGCTCTTTAGAGACTGGAGGCTGAAGAGGTGTAAGTGGCACATACAGAAACATAACCACTAGATGTTCGGCACAACGCGGGCTGTCTCTAGCAGCTGTGAAAATCAAAGGACTGTCTGATGTACCAACAGGCTCAAGGAATTGCATTTGTTATGATCCCTCTCCTAACAAAACTGGCTTTTCACTCACTATGGTCTCGTTAGAAAATTTAGGAAGGAAAATAGTTTCATTTCCTTCATGGAGAATGTTTAGCCTCCCCTCTCTGTTCTTATTAAATTATTTTCTTTTATACTTGTTTGTACTTCCTTTGAACAGAATATTTTTGACCTGGTTTCAGAAAAGATCTTCATTGAACATGTTTTAAGGTTTACCACACAAAACCAGTATTTTGTTTCTGGTTGCTCTGGCTGACATGTCTGCATGTGCACTCCGTGATAGCGTACGTACGCCACTGTCCTCAGTTTTCATGCTCCTGGGTCCTCAGTTGGCAATGTAAAGTCGTCTCATCATAGGCAGTCTCTTCTCTCTTTTCCTTCCTTCTCAGAGCCTTTTCCTGTTTGGAAGAAGTCTTTGACCACAGTGGGCTTCTTCCTTTGTGTTTCTTTCCTTGTGTCCCTGAGAGGTTTTTACATGTAGTTTGCTTGAGTTTGTGCCATGTCCTTTTATGTGGCAACTGACTTAAAACTCTTACTTAACGTAAAACATGTTTTCCACCCCTGTTTAACACTTTGTTATAAAACTGAAACTAGAAAAAAAACTGCTATTAATAAATGTATAGTGGAGACCACTGATCTACCATCGGTTATGTTTCTCAGTGTTTGCACCGGATGTAATGCTGGATGAAGTAATAAAGATTCATGTGTTTCATTTAAATGGCTTTCTGACAGTGAGTGATCCAAGGAACTGAATACCTTCCACCAAGAGACATCTTCCAACAACGCTGATGTTAACCGTTGACTTGCAGCTTCTACTACAGAAGTGAATGGGAGAGTTGAAGGATATGTAGTTTACATAGCTGAGTGACTGATCCTTTGCTTCTTTGCACCTCTAACTGTTGTGGAAGCATGTTAGGCATTTTGTGTAAAGCCTGAATGCTGTCTGAAATTTGCAAAATGTTTATTCTATTTGTGAAAATGCAAAAATAGTACAATTCACTGCATTTTTGAGATGTAGATCAAATTAAACTAGGACTGGATCAAAAACCCCTATATTAAAGACTTGTGAAATCTGGACTAAATTATCCCAGAAAGGGAAAATATTATTATAAATACAGTTTTAGATGTGTGTAACCTTTATTCTGTTTGTAAAAATGCATAATAGGGGACATTTCACTGCATTTTCACGTGAAAGACCACATAATGTTTTCCAGATTTGACAAGTGAGAAGTCTGATTTTTTTTATCTGGATTGTGTGAAAAACACAGTGAAATTGCCCTATTTTGCTTTTTAACAACTCAATCTGAACGTGGCTTTTTATCAATGTTTAGCGTCTCTGGGATGTAGTCTTGATTTGACCTGTCTAAGTGTGATGGTTTGTGGTCTGGTGGATGGATGTCAAATGCAATGAAGGTTTTGCATTTACTGAGAAGCCTCACATAGTGACAGCAGCTGTGGAAACAATGTGTCAGTAACCATGTTACAGTTGCTTCCAAAAAATATAAAATGACAAAAGTATCCCCCAGTTTATTGATTTATGTAATTATTTTTAATTGACACACCAAACAATTGCAAAACAGCACAGGTTAAAAAAAAAACAATATTTCTGAAAGATAGGTAAGTAAATAAAAAGCAAGAAACCAAGCAAAGCAAAATATTTAAGAAGAGAAATTAACAGATAAACAAAACATACAAATACACATGATGTTTGACATAAAAAATAGTGTGTAATAGTTTCTGTATTATATTTGCAAAAGGAGCAGTTGTCAATATCTGTGACCAGTCATAAGGCAATTAGCAGGGTATATTTTAAGTAAAATGTTGAGATACAGTATCTGTTAGGTAAGAGCCCTTTTCCACTTTATGCTCTTAATTTTTTGATCTCTAAAAAAAATCTAGGTAGTTTTATTCCTTCTCTGAAAATATCTGTTAATATGTTGATTGTTGCACTTTATATCTGTTTATCTGTTAGTCTACATGCATCTTAGATCAGTGAAGGCTTTATTATTTCAGTTTCACTGTAACTTGGGTTATTTTTTACCACCATTTTTTTGCTTCAAAGAGATAGTCATACAGATACTTAATGGCTACAGGTTCGGGGAAAAGGGCTGGACGATAGCACATAGCTGTAAAATCCTGTAACCACAGCTATTTCTTACCTGAAATGTTGATGCTTCCCACGCTGAAAGTCAAACTTTCAAAACTGAAAGGAAATTAAGAAACAGATTAAGATCAAGAAATGTGTAAAACACGACTTTGTGTGCTGTATGATGTCAGCACCGAGGTTGGCCAGTGGATCATGCACAAAGTTGTTTTCTCAGTCGGGGGTGGGTTTAGCTTGCATGGGAAACAGATTAACCCCGTCATTGTTCTGGCCTCCCAAAACCTGTAAGGCGAGAAAACATAACAGTAACCACAAAGGCTGACAAGACGCTTCTACTATGCTACTATATTGTAATGTTTATGTTGTGCTCATCTTTTTTCCTTAACGTTGTGTCCTTTTATAAAGGACTCCTAGATTTTGAAAGAAAATTTTACTAACTTACTTAATCATCTTTTGATTTTAATTAATTTAATTAAACATTTTTATAATTTATCCGGCACTGTTTTAACTGTATCTTTATCATGAATCATGCCTCCTACTTTCTTGGGTTGCCACAGTATGTAACACATTTAAAAGTATTTTGAGGGGAAAACCACCCCCACTATGTTATTTCCATGGCCTAAGAAAGCAGTTTTCTCACTTTTAAACAGAAAATGCCCCCATATTCTCAGAACAATCCCCTGTGCTCTCTATTATCTACAAAATCGCCCACCATTTCTGGATTGTTGTAAACAATGTTGATTACCTTTATACATTTTAAAATGGGCACAGTTCCCCTTTAAGGGGTCTAAACTGCCATATATAGAGTATGAGGTGTGCTCCAATTTGGTTGACTGGTTTATTAAAACTACATCACCAACTGGGACACGAACAAAAGCACAAACCAATCCAAAATAATCCAACCAGTCCGGACAAAACACTTCCTGAAATTCAAACATCCTCATTGTGATTGTCCTCATAACTAACATCAGCAATTACCAATCTGCAGAAAATGCAGTCTGGAGGCGGCATATGTCTTTACCTGTCACACCCTGGAAACAGTGAGTCACACACACACACACACACACACACACACACACACACGCTGTTTATTACTGTTTTTATCATTATTGATGAGGCTGATGTCCATCGGTATGTTAAGCACATTAATGCTGCTATTTTAGCCCCACGATGTCAACATGCTTACATATTAGCTTTCTAAAAACTTCACAGTTCCTTGTTAAACCACTGTGTAAAATGTGCTTTAGCAATACTGTTTCAGTATGGTCATGCCAATAAATCCTCTATGAACTGAATTAAATTGTGTGTGACATCAAACTGATCACAGGCATGTAGCCTATTATATAAGACAAAATACATTACATTACATTTCATACATTTTATTTGGATCATTACGAGAACAAGCCTTCACACTTCTGTAAATTTCCACTGGCACTATCAGTTACTGTCGTCTTCTTTATATTTACAGGAATAGAAACTCTAAAACATGTTTATAGCTAACCAAGTTATTTGTGTTCATAGTGTTTGTGAAAATTACGGAATGATGAAAATGACAAATGATGGCATTTGGTCAGCAGATTAGCCAGCAAAGTAACCCTGAATCATAAGTCATTAGTCAGAGCTGATGATTCATGAGAGTGTCAAAATATTGTCAGCAGAAAACAAATCTCTGTTCTTTGTAAAACCTTCATGTGACAATAATCCACTCCATACATTTGATCAGTTAGCTGTCCATATGACCTGAGTTCAGCCGGTCCAGACATGTACGGTGACGACTGTCAGAACAAGCTAATGACTGGCATAGAAAGTAAAACTGCTCAACTGACATGACACCCAGACATAACGCTTTACTGAGTTATATTCTAATACTATTCAAACGTATTCAAAATGACTGTGTGTCTGCAACATATCCAATAATGCACTGCATGGACAGAAGACACACGCACTAATCAGTTTGGTTCGTTGTCTTGTATTAATGTGTTTCTCACGCAAACAACACACATTTGTATCAGGACAGACTTTAGTCATTAGGTCCCATGTATGTTGGAACAAGTTTCACCACAAAGTTGAGTCTTCATCATTCAAGCACCCAAACACACAACTGTACTTGTATGAGGACCTTTCTTGATAATGCATTCTCCTACTCAGACCTTTACTCTAACCCCAACTCATGGAGCTTGATATCGTTCTCTTTCCAGAAGCTACCAGCTTCTTCTGTGGTCCCGCAGCTGTCAGCCCCCCCTCCAAACACACAAGTCTTTTAAACCCCCCTCCCGCCACTTTGGCATCAGGCATTTGCTGGTGAGTTCTCAGCTGTCTGTGCCCTAAATAGCCCTTATCAGGAGCAGACCATCTTGCAGGGGGTCACTCTCACGGACTTCATTGAATGGAAAAAACTTATTCATAAAGCCTTGGATAATTTGAAGATATTGGATGGATATTGGTTGCAACACATTTAATCATGGTCTCTAATGAGCTTCGGGACAAAGTTGTTCTCTGGGGTTTTAGTGTGCTTGCAGTGAACCCCTGTGTGTGAAGGTTGGTCCACCTTCGTTCTGTCCCACCCCATTGAGATCCCGATAAATATAAATGAGGTGTTGGTAGGGGGAGGTTACATAAGACAGAAAAAGTTTGTAACAAGCTTTACTGACCAGAGGTCCGGACCATCTACGCATAGCAGCAGACACAACGCACAGCCCTTAAGGTACTGTAAAGCTTCCTCAGAGATCTGTGATTTTAATTTGAGTGACATTCAGGTATGCAGAAGGCACTTAGGATAAGAAGGGGGATAGTCTGCGCCTAGGTGATAGGAGATGGTGTCTGCACATTGGGAAAGTGACAATTGTTGCAACACTGCAACTGAGGTATGAGAGTGTGCCCAAATAAGGCCTGAAGGGACGCCATTTAAAGTTAGAGATAACATGTGCATGGCCATTTGCTCCAAGAGACCCAGAACAGCAGTACACTGATTTCCAACAATGGTAAGAGTGAAAACAGTTCTAATTATACATTTAAAAAAATATATTAGTATGCCGATAGATGATTAATATTCTCCTGGGCTGATGAAAAGTAAGTGTTTGTACTTAATGTACATGCGCATGCCAAACATTTTGAGCTGCTGTTGTGCTTTTATCCTAATGCCTTTCACCTTTGGAAAAAAAAAATTCTCTTAAGTTTCTTCTTTTTTTAAAAAAAAAAATTGTATCCATCAATTGCTAAACCTGACTGAAATGTGTGATGTTGGAATGAAGCTTTGGTGACTTCAGATTGCCTGATGATGCTGAAATAGTTAAACGGGAACCACATCGATTTTAACAATTCATACGTGTTATTCCTATGGTCTAAGACATTCCAAAAATATTAGTAAACATGAATAACTCTCTCCCAAATCCAAGAACTAGAGTGTTAAAACTAAGATGTGTGACCATCAAGTGTAACTCCTCAGTCAGTGAACGGTGAAAGATGTTCTAGATGACACTGAGCGCACCAATCTTCTGAGTATATGGACACATACTCACCAAAGCTCATCTGGGTATAATGTCGGTCACTGAAACTGAAACAGCAGTAATAGTTGAAACTGCAGCAGTTGTTGAGCTTGTTGCCACTGGGGGTGGAATCATTACTGGGAAAATGACAAATAATAAAACTTTTGGTAATCACTAGTGATGAGCTCATACCACCAGCTCACAGACACAAAAAGTGATGCGAAAATGGATTAGCTGGAAAAACGCAAAGTCAGATCTGTAGATCTGTGATCTGTAGGTTATATGTCATCTGTTATATGTCATGACTGATTATTCTTATTTCTACCAGATGGGAGACCCGATCCAGTTAAAAGATGAGGGAAACAAACACTTCCAGTCAGGAGATATTGACAAAGCTATCGAGTGCTACAGTAATGCCATCAAGGTGTGCAAGGACAAAAAAGTGCTTGCTGTCATTTACAGGAACAGATCTGCATGCTACCTAAAAAAGGTAAGCAGTTTGGTAAAGCAGCACAAAAACAATCATATACCAAACAGATTATATTTGTGTATTTTTAACCTAAACATCTCTGTTTATCCCACAGGAAAGCTATACAAATGCAGCATCTGATGCCTCTAAAGGTAAATAAATACATACATTTAACCAAAAAAATATGCCAGAAGCAAATAATAACTATCTTAAACTAAAGCTCATTAAATTCTCTCTTCCTCTAATACAGCAATTGATGTTGACGCAGCAGATATTAAAGCCTTGTACCGGCGATGCCAAGCTCTGGAGAAGCTAGGAAAACTGGACATGGCTTTTAAAGATGTGCAGAGATGTGCCACCCTTGAACCAAAGAACAAGACCTTCCTGGAGACTCTCCGCAGGCTGGGAGCAGAAATCCAGGCCAAGGTCAGTATTGAAGAGAGCAATACACCCACACACAGAAGTTGATGCACTATAATAGAGGATTATGCACGTCTTTGCACAAATGCATTAAGTAACACTTAATCAGTGTTGCTACATGTAGTCAGCAATGATCTTATGGCTAAAAAACTGACTATATACAAGGTACAAGGTAGATTTATTTGTCATTTTTCTTAAATGTGGTTTACAAAGAAATTAAATTAAAGTTGACCCTAAATACTGCTACATCTTTTTAGCGTGGAAGGAGGAGCTTTTGCTTTTTGCTTTTTTGATAGGAGGAAAAAGACAAATTAACTTTTACTGAGTCCACTAACAAAATGCAAGTATATAAATGAACTATTTAGGCATCAGATGATGATAAAAGTTTCATTTTGATTCTCCACAGCTCAAGACAACATTCTCCACAGATTCGAGGGTGCAGAACATGTTTGACATTCTCCTTGATGACGAAATGGAGAAGGACAAAAGAGAAAAAGTGGGTATCATCTGTACCATAGCCGTCACCATAGCCTTTTATTATTCATCTGCAGTTTTAGTTTGTGCAACTGTGGTTTCACTTCTGCTTCCTATCCTGTGTCTAGGCAGCAAACAACCTTATTGTGCTGTCAAGAGAGGATGCAGGAGCAGAGAGAATCTTCCAGAATAATGGCGTTCCTCTGCTGCTCAACATGATAGAGACGGGCAAACAAGAGATGATCCTGGCTGCTATTCGTACTTTGTCAGGGATGTGCACAGGACACAAAGCTCGGGTGAGCACAGAAAAATGACAAAGGCCAAATGAAAATGAGAATCAAAGGTTTCATGGGGCAATACCAACAGTGTAGCATCTTCTAAACACAATCAAACTCTAAAAGTACAACTGCCACCTATACGATGCCATTATTAATATTTGCTTTTATTTTTTTTACACAAAATGCACTTAGTGTATGTTTCTCTTCACATCCTCCAAACAGGCCATGGCCATCATTCACATGGTCGGTGTTGATAAGATGTGCAGCATCATGGCTGTTGACAACGAGGAGATCTCACTGGCAACGTGCAACCTTTTCCAGTGCATTAACGACTCTCTCACTGGTGGAGATAAAAGGGAATATGGGAAAGAAGAGGCTTTGGTTTTGGGTAAGACAGAATCTGTGAATCATCATTTGTAGTAAAAAAATGTATCTCATTCAAAGCAGTTTAACTTTAGTGCCTTTGGGCATAAATCCCATATTAAAATCTGAGCATATTGTAATTCAAATGGACTGAGAGAAAACTAGACTTCAGCCCCTCCTCATGGCTGTTTCTGGACTATGACAGGAGACTTCGGCCAATCACAGGTCATCTCAGAAAGAGAGAGTTCCTATTGGCTTTTGTAAGCTACAAATACTAATGTCCCTTCAGTGAAAGACCGATTCACTGCATTCCTGCAGAGAAAGTTTGTATTCCAGCATTAGAAACAACTCTGGACACCGCAAAGCAACCTGGGAAAGACAGATAGACTTAGCAAAAAGGGAGACCGACCCTGATTCCCCACTCCATCAGCTAGCAAGTTAGACCCGCTGGCCACCAGTCCACTGTGACGCCCCAGTGCTGGTGGGCATGCGCTGAGCAAAGTCGAGCCACTACAGCTGCCAACCAAAGGCTTGAACCCCGAGCTGCTACCTCTTCTTCTCCCAGGGAAACATCCCACAGAGGAGGGGAGTGAGGCGAAGGGACTGTGGGGTGATTAAAATGAGATAATTTGTGGTCTAGTAAACAAAGACGAAGATAAAGAGAGCAGGGCAAGGAGGGGCGCTGCACAACTCTACCACAAATTAAGACTAAATGAATCAATGTATGGAAAACACAAGGTTATTGTATGAAGTGCTTGCATTTAGAGAACTCCAGTAATGAGTCCCAAAACCCGGAAATCCGTTTCAGCACCTCTGTTCTCTCTTCTCAAAGTCAATGGGTTTTTTGAATTGTTTTTGGTTTGAAGCCTTAAATAAGGTCTGTTGTTAACACAAGCGTAAGAGACTTTCACGTTTTATTCCAAGACATAAAATATGTCAGTAAATTCCCCACTTGCAAACTTTTATTAGTATTTTTTTCCCAGCACAGTGAGACATCCTCTCTTTTATATCATCTGTCTATCTACAGACGCATCTAAGGACCTGAAAACCATTCTCCTCTCTCTGCTGGAAATGGTTGCTAGTAAGAAGGTGTCTGGTCATGGCAGAGACCAGGCGCTGAACCTCCTGAGTAAGAACGTACCTCGCAGTACCAAGAAAGAGAAGGACTACTCCAGGACCCTCTTCACTATTGACCATGGTGAGCAGACAGCAGCAACGGGCATCTTATTTGCTGTGAGCTACCATCCGTACACCCTGACAAGGTGTATTCGACAGATATTCATATATATAGATGTGTTTATTCTCCAGGTCTGAAGAAGATCCTCAAGGTGTGTGGTCAGGTTCCCGAACTTCCAGATCAGCTGCCCTTGACAGACAACACACAGCTGATTGCCAGCGTGCTCCTCAACAAGCTCTATGATGACCTCACATGTGACCCCGAGAGAGACAACTTCAGGGACATTTGTGATGATTATATCAAGTGCGTCCGTAAAACACAATTCACCGTTTAGCCAAGACTTTCCAACTTTCAGACCAAGCCCACATAACTATCTCTTACGCTTTTTTCCCTCTTTCTTGTACAGATCCAAAATTGACCCCAACGACATGGACAAGACCCTTCATGCTGTCAACACCATCTCGGGGCTGCTTCAGGGTCCCTTTGATGTCGGTAACGCCCTTGTGGGACGGCAAGGCATAATGGAGATGATGGTGGCACTGTGTGGCTCTGAGCGTGAGGTGGATCAGATGGTTGCCGTGGAGGCGCTGATCCATTCCTCCTCGAAGATGAGCCGCGCCTCCTTCATCATCACCAATGGTGTGTCACTGCTCAAGGACATCTACAAGAAGACTAAGAATGAGAAGATTAAAATACGTGCCCTTGTGGTGAGTGTGCAAAAGAAAAAAAAGGAATAATGTATAACTTAATTATTTAATAACTTTTGGACACAGCCAGTGCACAAAAAGCAAATTATGTAAACATCACAGTTAAAGGTAAGAACAGTAAAAACATAATGAGCAGTTACTGTTGCACTGGGCACTGAAGTCCTGGGCCGAGTTGTTCAAATAGTTTAATCTGGATCAGAATGACCATGCTTTGGAAATACTGTGTTTTGCTATTTGGCATCCAATTCAATGTTACATTGGACTGGATCACCCTGATCCAGAAACCAACTTTTCAGGATTACCAAATCCAGATAACAAGTGCTTTTAAGGGGACTACACATCCCAATGTAGGCTACCAGCTATTTATTCAACTAAAACACAAGAAATTTGTGCTCCAGAAAAGGATAAGCACTCAATGAGGATCCTAGGTTCACTGATCAGCAATTATCACTTAAATGTGAATATGAGTGCCAGAGAGCAGTAATAGAAAAAGAAAGAGAAGATTAAAAAAAAGGGAAAGAGGAAGCAGAGCCACGGTGGCAGAAAGCTCTGCGGACAGGGACACGGACAGGGATTTCAACTGAGCACAAGAAACTTGTGCTCCAGGAATATACACACTAAAGAAACTAGGGTCACCAATCAGCTATTATGGCTTAAATATAAAGGTCAGAGAGCAGTGAAGGCTAACACATCTTTGGGGTCATCAGGTGGGAACCTCCTTTCATCAGTGTTTCACCTAGTTGGTCCCACAACACCTCCAGGAGGCTAGGCAGTGAGCTCTGGCGTCCCAAATCCACTCCCCTGGTGCCAGCCCTCGCTGCTCCTATACAGCCCAAACAGCCCTGCCACCTTCAACAGACGCAGGCTCCGTTTATAGCTCCAGGTAGTGGCAGCACCACCTGGCTATCACAGATACGAGGCTAAGCTAAACTACTACAAAGCTCTCACAGATGCAGGCTAAAGTACTATAAAGCTATCACAGTCACAAAGCTAAGCTACACTATAACATGGCTATCACAGATACAAGGCTAAGGCTAAGCTGAGCTAGCCATGCTAGCTAGGCTAGTTATCACATGGCTATCACAGCCTACAGACAGATACCACAGGATAACACAGATAAGATAAGCTAAGCTAAGCTAACACATGGCTATCCCCCAGGAGGCTAAACTGAGCTAACTAAGCTAGCTAGGCTGGCTATCACATGGCTATCACAACCCAAACAGCAATAGCACCTTCATCAGGCCCAGGCTCTATTTTTGCAGACTCCAGGTAGTGACGGTGCTGGTGCTACCTTCCCTACTACTACTACTACTACTACTACTACTCACATACAAGACTCGAGCTAAGGGAAATAAGGGTGAATTGGATCAACCGACACACTTACTTGGATGGCAGCATGGTCTCACACACTCCTAAATACCCTCACACTTCCTGGATTTTCTCCTGAAAGGACTGATTGGTGGATCTCTCCACCAACAGAAAAACACATTAAATACACTAGCATGTGGTCACTTTAAGTGTTTTATATGAAAAGGGCAGAAAACAGCTTGGGGAATGCGATTTTTAGAAACTACTTTTGATTGTATTGTTGTAATTAATACAAGGTGATAAATGAGAGTCTGTTAAATCACTATTCATCACTGAATACAGTAACACAATGGCGACTGAGTTGATGTCCCACTGATAAAAGCAGTTGAATATGCAGGATTGCAACAGTGTCCTTTGGGAAAAAAACACGCAGGATTTTTCCTGGGGGAACTGACACATGAATTCCAGTCATTAATAATCTGCTGTCACACAGACGGAAACAAACTCCCACATAAACCACCCTTCCACCTCAGCAGCTGCAGAGCCCTTAAAACAAGTTTCAGTGGGTCAACAAAAACACTGCTTCTGCTGCCAAAGAGAGCCACGCCTCAGTGTTTGAAATGATTTCATCTTTCATGATTGTTTAATTTACAGTGACTTTGCTTAACTTCACAGGACTAAAAGGCTAAAAGAAACCTAAAATGTACTTTATCTATTTTATCACTGTAATGATGAAACAAAACCACTTCAAGCTGTAGCCTATATGTACAGTATTTTAGCAATTTGAAACTTTGTAACATTTTATTTTTAAAATCCACCATGAATCCACCCTTCTTCAAGGATCAGGATCCATCTTTCCATTAAAACCTTGTGGGATTGGGATATAATTGATCAAAGAAAAACAAGGAACAATAAAATGCAATCAAATTTTGAATTGGTCAGATATATATACATCTATTTAGAATTTGCACTTGGTTTGTTCAACCATTACAGAGATAAAGTAGATAAAGCAGACATCAGGCTGCCTATTTGAGTACAGCAAAATGACCGAGAGAGAGAGAAAGTAAAAAAGTGGAAATAATAGGTTAACTTTGGCCCCCACGAAATAAAATGAAAATTACTCAATTTAATTTGAATTTATCACTTTTTATCTATCATAATGACATAGTCAAAAGTAGTTTCTCACAATATAAACCCCCATGTTTTCTCTTCAAATAGAAGCATATAAAGTGACCACATGCTGGCTATTCTACCTGTTGCTTTTTTTTTTTTTTGTCGCCTTAACCGCCTATTTTGTAATACAAAGTCCCATTTAGAGCACTGGATTACAAATTATAGGAGTGTCATATCTGGATCATTCTGATCAAGATGAATTTTTTGACAATATAGAACTTTAACTCGACGATGCAACTTCCAGTGTCTGTGTTTGTACTGGTATGTGCACTCACGTCCACATTGTCCCAAGGGTCTCTGTAAACTGGGCTCAGCTGGAGGAGATGACTACAGTTTGAGGCAGTTCGCTGAGGGCTCCACAGAGAAGCTGGCCAAGCAGTGCAGAAAGTGAGTACTGACACACAAACTTTTGATGTGATTGTGCTAAAATCTAGCAGGTTATTAACCAGAGTGAAAATCTGTGAGAAAAGCGATACTGAAATATATGCTAAACACCTAAGTAATTATTTGTTATTTCTAATGCAAAGTGGATATGATTCCTTATAACACAATGCCAGAATGTAATTTACCTCTGGAGTCCCAACATTTCACATCATCTCTATACGCACTTCTTGTTAAATGTTCGTTCTTTTACTCTTCTAGGTGGCTCTGTAATCCTCAGATTGACACCAAAACAAGGAAATGGGCTATTGAGGGTCTTGCATATCTGACAAATGATGCTGATGTGAAAGATGACTTTGTTGAGGATGAACTTGCCCTGAAAGCCATGTTTGAACTGGCAAAGGTATGAAGATAACAGATAAGAAGAAACATACAGTGTATCTGATATGGACAGTAGAGCTAACCTCTCTCCTTTCTCTGTGTTTTTAGTCCACTGATAAGACAATCATATATGCGGTAGCTTGCACCCTGGTTAACTGCACCAACTGCTATGACAAGAAAGAAATTATGCCGGAGCTGGTTCAACTTGCCAAGTTCTCAAAACAGCATGTGCCTGAGCAACACCCCAAGGTAACAGAGGAAACAGCTGTTCTGTTAGACCACAGACCAACACTCAGTAGAGGAGATTATGTGTACATGTGCATACATGCACATCCTTTCTTTATCTTCTTTTTGCAGGACAAGAAGGACTTCATTGAGAAGAGAGTGAAAAGGCTGCTGAAGGCTGGAGTAACCTCTGCACTCGCTGTAATGGTGAAAGCGGATAATACGATCCTGACAAACCAGACTAAGGAGATGTTAGCAAGGTGGGAGGGGAAACATTTTGATGTGTCATCAAAAATTTTGATACAACTGACAAGAACCTTACCACCACCACCAAAAAAACCCATATGACGTACCACTGCTGGTTGACTCAAACTAATACCATCCCCGTGCCATTAATTTGACTTGACTAGATTTTTGTCACCTCATAAAGAATGATCCAAATTTTTCATTACAGAGAGGAGTGAATGCAAGCAAAATCAGAAAAAAAACCATCAGTTCTCTTGTTTGTTCCTCCATTCCCAAGAAATATCTTTTATTATTATTTTTTTTATCTTCAGGGTTTTCTTGGCATTGTCGGAGGATTCCAGAGATCGTGGTACAATTGTAGCCCAAGGTGGGGGAAAGGTGAGTGATAAAAGTTAATGTACAAGTGAATCTCTGAATCTTTTTATGTCACCTCACCAAGTCAGAGGGAAATTAAAGCAGATACTTCCAAGTGTTCCATAACTGAATCCCTGTCAAATTAGGCAAACATCAGATTAGAGTAAACTGGATTAACTGGCTGAGGCAGCATACTTCTGCAGTTATTCACGTCTGGCTCTGCTCTCAGGCTCTGATTCCACTTGCTCTGGAGGGGACGGATGCTGGGAAGACAAAGGCTAGTCACGCTCTTGCCAAGATTGCAGCTATTTCCAACCCAGAAATCGCCTTCCCCGGTGAGAGGGTAAGACATATACAACAGCAGTTGTTCTGCTTACTTATCTGACAGTTCCCTTTGTTGTGAAAGTGGGGAAAGGGTAAGGGAAAAACACCAGATAACCAGATACAGCACAGCAGACAACTTCTTGGTGACTAAAAACTTCTTTCACTATTGCCACATATTGCCTTCTTTTCTTTGGTTCTTTTCACACAATTTATTTTGTGTTTCTGATTGAATGTTCGCATTACTGCTGGGGATTCATATTATAATAATAATAATACCTATCATTACTGATGACTGTTTGCTGCCAGTGTTTCAGAGTAGTTAACGACGAAGTGGCTGGATAATTCGACAATTGCAGTAGTCAGGTGGCAGTTTAACTACAGTCTAATATCAGTAGCTTTTTCAGTAGTTAAATACTTTTGGTCATGTAGACATCATGACGTTGTTAGGCATAGTATATTGCTCACTGGCCACTGTTGTCATTTAATGACAGTCACCAGTTATTTGACTAAAATCATCCCTGGTTTGCAACCAAAATGTCTGCAGTCAAATACTATGGATTTCCTGAGAGGTGTAGTATTTTCACGAGCCCACCCTTACTGACACACCTGCATGTGTCAGTCCAGTTGGGACCTCTGAACCTCAGATTGTGAAGTAGTTTGGATATAATTGAACTACTGCTGCTTTTAAAACTATTACTCCTTTGACAAGCTAAGTGCTTTTTTAGAATCGTTCAGATATAGTTTGACCAACTTCACTTTAGTTGTAAAGTAGTTAGCAGTTTAGGAAACACCAGTTTTTAGTTTCCTCAACATTGTTTGTTGCTCACTTTCAGAATTCAATGTTTATGAATTCAGTTTATATGCATCTCTGCTGAATTGCTGTTCAACAACTGACTTGTTAAATTCACTCCTCTGGGTTTTTGGTTTACAGGTGTATGAGGTGGTGCGGCCTTTAGTTAGCCTCCTTCACACAGACAAAGAGGGGATACAGAACTTCGAGGCTCTGCGAGGTCTCACCAACTTAGCTGGTTTCAGTGAAAAACTAAGGTAATATTTTTCACCATTACATGATGCTACTGTCACTGTATTTTTTAATAATATGATTCAGTTTACTTTACTTGTACCTGTAGGTTCATTTGTTTTGCAGTAAAAAGACGAGGCATCCACCTAGACACAATTCAAAATTACAACACACACTGACAAAAGACAAAACTCAATAAACCATGTAAAAAGTGCTCAGATGCTTTGCTATCAATCTAAGACTGGGAGGTCAAAAATCACACTATGATGCTAAATAAATATGTGCAAATATTTCTATGACTTAATAATGATTGCAGCTGGAAGAAAACTATTCTTGTAACGTTTTGCTTTACACCTTGAGACTACTTTACACCAGAGGGTAACAACAAGTTTCCTTTGCGAAGGATGCGAGTCATCATTAGAAACAGAGATGGTTATTCTCTGTAACTGGTCCAAAGGATCTCTGGGCCCAGCTGGTACTCACCAGTCAACTGACAGGATCATTTCACTATCTGACTGTGTGTTTCTGTCCTTCAGATAACCAAACCATGACACCAAAGAAAACGATAAAACAGACTCAGTGAAATCACAATAAAAAAAGTGGTTCATTTCCTAAATGACTTCACTGCAGTTTGCACTTTTTGCCTCATTGTGTGTTTTCACCTGAACCTCCAACTGTTTTGCAGAGTAAAGATCGTGAAGGAGAAAGCTCTGCCAGAGATTGAGAACTACATGTTTGAGGAACATGACCAGATCAGACAGGCTGCCACTGAATGCATGTGCAACCTTGTTACATGTAAAGAGGTGAGATCAGACGAGCAGCTAGAAACCTCAGATGACAACAGATGATAAAGTGGGGGAAACCCGTGGCTGCACTGTATATGTCAACTCTGTTTATCTTAGGTGCAAGATAGATACCTAGAAGACGGTAACGATAAGCTGAAGCTGCTGGTCCTGCTTTGCGGGGAGGATGACGACAAGCTTCAGATTGCTGCAGCTGGAGGTCTCGCCATGCTCACTGCTGCCCAAAAGAAGCTTTGCACCAAAATGACCCTGGTGGTATGTACAACAGTGTACAACAGTGTTCAGTCGTGATTTTACTGTAGAAGCCGCAGAATTTTAGTGTCACAAATACAATTTATGAGCTATCCATACATTGTTTGTTGTATCTAACAAAGCAACCAGGCCTCTGATACTGTAATTACAATTAAGAAACAGTTGTTCCAGCACAGACAGTGTGAGGAAAATTAAGTGTTTTTTGAACATTAAAGAATATAAAAAAAACATGGCCCTGAAAAAGAGCATAAGAGATTATCTTTAATGTGTCTGTCATATTTCCCCTCATAATTGTTATGGAAATGCAATATTAAATAATCGCAGTGCCGTTAAATTGCAGCTCTAGCGGTGATGTGGAAATCTGTTTCGACTCAGAGAACACTTGATTTTACTATCACATCTTCACATATCAATAATGTCAACAGCAGTTCAGCTCTGTGACTAAAGTGTTGGTCTTGTGTAAAATCAGGGGGTTTCCCTTTCAAATCAAAATAAAAAAATGCTGAGTTATCTCACTCACAAACTTATTCATAAATCTGTTTACAATTGCAAGTATCAAACTATCCCGTCGAGTGCTGGAACACACCACAGCTGACTGTGATTTTGAGTGTGTTCAGAGGAGTGTGAACCTTGAAAAAGGCCAGAGTGTAATGCATTGCGTGGAGTTGATCTTAAAGGGCATTTGCATTTTATGTCTTAATTTTGCAGTTTTACTTTTAATATTTAAGGAAAGCCACATTTCCCCGCTGTAACTGAATGATATGTCTCCAACAGACTACCCAGTGGCTTGAGATCCTGCAGAGGTTGTGTCTCCATCCCAACCCTTATATACAGCATCGTGGCCTTGTGATTATCTACAACATGCTCAACTCAGACGACGGTGAGCTGGCCAAGAAGCTGATTGAGAGCGAGCTGCTGGAAATCCTCTCGGTGATTGGCAAGGCGGAGGACAATCCCAAGAGGCAGGATCCTATCGACGCGGCACGTGCATGCCTGGTCAAAGCTATGGATCTTGGTCTCATCAAACCATTCACCAACTCTCCTTAAAATGACATTTTTCCGGACTTTAAAAACAGACTTTTTTGTTAAATGTTATTCCCACATCAAAGATAAAAAAGAGTTCATCAACCTGTCCTAAAATCCACACAAGATGATCCCTCAAAATTTAAATAAGTGTTGTTGTTTTTTTTTTTTTTTACAGAGGCTTTTTGGGCAGTCAAATGAGCACATAAAGGGGATTTCCTGTCAGGAAGCATCTCTTCTTTCTTTTGAAAAGAAGAAATGTACTGAACTGTTCACGTAAATGAATGTTTCAAGACTGCCTTCTTAGCATGTGTTTGTTTCCTCTGTTTGGTATTTGTGTGGTTAGATGACAAAATGAATCAGAAGCCAAAATATCCAGTTTAAGTAACACCTTTGAGTTCTAGTTTGGAGATCACTTGAACTCAACAATGAACTGGTTAGAATCTAGGGGTTGAAGATCGAAGGATAAGATCATGGCGACCTCATAAAAAATGTTGTAGGCCGTAACTCAAGAATTCATATGCTTGAATTTCACACAGATGTCTCACATGATATAATGTTGAAGATCTGACATTTTATATCAAAGAGGTCAAAGGTCAACTGTGACACTATAATGTTCTGCAAAAACACTTTTCTGTCCAGCACTTTGCATCATAACGTGGGATCACAAAGGGAGGGATTTGGTCGGATACTAAATTGGTGACACTAATCTTAAAACCTTTGATCGCAGAGATAAAATCTCTGTGCTGTCGGGGAAAGATCTGTGTTCAGCATTCATGTTTTCACAGACATGGATGAAAACTACAGGTGCACTGAAGCACGTAACCACGGAGCAGTAAATTTTTATCTTTACTCTTATTTTTTTCCTGAACATGAAACATGACACCACAGCTTAGTTGTAACTTGTGAGGACTGCTTTGCAGATAACTCAGTGAATCATTGCAGCATTTGATATGACCATAGCAATACATCCAGAATATAAAACAAACAAGAAAATAAAAGAACTAAGTAAAGTCATGCAATAATCAAACCTCATAACAATGCAAAATACTAAACTGTTTTGCCATTTGACATTTTGTTCAACTCTGTCACACTTAATTTTTTTAAACCTACCAATGGTAACTTACAGACATTTGATTGTGATTAAAAGACCACTCTCTGGAAAACCATTCCATAGCTTGTGCACATTACTTAAGCCAAATTTTACAAGAGACGTGACTCAGAATAATCTTTTTGAAAAACAAAACAAACAAACAAAAAACCCCCAATGTCTTGCTTTCCTTTGGTCGAAGGCATTTGAGGTTTTTATAGTGTTTCAGTTCAGCGTTTAAATATCTCCAGGTAACCTTTTTTAACCTCTCTCTCATTTCATTCTCTGTAAACCCAGACTGAAATGTTTCTTGTATTCAGATCACATAGAGGAATGTGCCTTTTCCGAAGAAACCCATCTTATTGTGTCCTTTACGTGAACATCAACCCACACCGGTCACATTTCCTGTTAGTGTAAATGTATATCTGCTTCTTTACCCCTCACTGAGTATGAAATATTTCCATGATATTCATGTTTTTTTTAACTGTTTCAAACTCAGTTTAGACCTGAATTTCTTAAAGGTGTTAAAAAGACAACATGCTGGGATCCTAAGCGTTGTCTTAAAGAATTACACCGTATTCCTGACGTGATTCATACAGTAAGTGCCATGATTTTTGTTTTAACTTAGAAATGCTTTGCTGGGAATAGAGCTAAACGTGTTAGACTGAAGAATCCAAAAGGATTAAAATAAGCTGAAAATGCTGATTTTCAGTGCAGAATACTTGAAGTCACACTTGATTTTGCCCAATAATAAGTGAAAAATACTAAATATAAGCAAATAATTCTATTTAATTTTTTTAATTTTCTTATTTGTAGCAAATCAAGGTTTAAAAACAAGAAAAACATTACTTATTTAAGATTACTCAGTACTAGTGCAGTGTGATTACACCGTGTCTTGATAGAAGTTGGTTTATCTTGATATAAAACTAAATCCATATTAAAACTACACCCAAAATTTTTAAATCAGATTTTATTCTAAGATTATACATCTTGAAATCACAACCAGGAGTGCATGTATGATAAGCATCAACATTTATTTAACTCTCAGGAGTAATAACTACAGCACCAACACTGTGTCAGGGTTATTCCACAATCTTAAAATCAAAATTAAAGCATTTTAAGATTTTTTTGTGGCCCAAACAAAAACCGAATTAGTGCCTTAACCAAGAATTTAACAGACTCAAATGCAGCAAGTCAAGGACTGTGTGTGTACGTTTAGGAAAACTATGACACAGACATCTCAACCTTCAAAATTTTCCATAATGAAATAATCGAAATGAGCGACATGTAGACTAATAACCTTTTTACTTTACAACCAGGTGGAAACGTGGAGTGAGTTTCAGGGGGCTGCTGTCTGTGCTGCCAGTCTTGCGGCTAAACGGAGTGGCGATCATCACAAAGTAACTCCCCATGAGCGCATTACTCTGTGTGACAGACCTCACAGTTTCGCATCACCTCTCTTCATGTAAGACCTGACTTTGAAATGTGAAAACTGTTTCAATTAATGTAGCAGAAAGGTCAGAAAAACGGCTGCACACCGACCTCATGTTTGTGGCTGCAGTAGAACGAACGACTCTGTGTTATAATGAAATATAATAATAATAATAATAATAATAATAATAATAATAATAATAATAATAATAATAATGGCTATTATGCAACATAAAACTGCACGTTCTGCAGAAACGATGACGCGGTGGGATTTGAATAGCAAAACAACAAAAACAGAGTGGGACTGGCGATTAGCGCTATTTTTTTAGTGACATATCGCTCTTTTATTTATAGTCTGTGGTCTTTTTGAGTCATATGAGCATTAATCTGTAGCTATTCAGGTAAGTTCATTCAGTTATTTCCAGGCATAGGGTATGTTACATGAGTTTACATGAGGAAATACACGTGTTTAATATGCTTTACGATCCGATTAAAATGCACATCAGCGGGACAGACACCACTGCACTGACAGTATCACCACACTGTTGAAAAAGTTTCAGGTGTCCATATCTTATACCTGAAACTCAACAGGCAATGCTGCGATCTCAGGTGTTGCCAAAAAAAGATGAGTCATATTTTGTCATTGCACATAATCGGAAAGAGTCTGTACGTTTTACATCCACACTCCGACAGTCACATTTCCTGCTGAAGTACTCGTGTATTCATGTTCAACCTGTAGTGTCTGCAGTGCCTGCAGGGCTAATGCTTCCCTGGTGACCTTTGAAGTGGTTGTCTTTAAAGCCAGAATGATGGGTTCCTTACAGCGTTTGATATCAGCATCTTAGAACTATTTTAATTGTTTGGGCCTTATTTCTTATAGTGTAAACCATTTCATATCTTGTTCCTGTTATAAAGCCAACTCCTCACATGCGTGGAAGTTTTTTTGTTTGTTTTTTTCACTCAAAAGTGCATGCTGGGATCTCCTAAATTAAATTGTTGCTATGATTCTTATAGAACTGCGATGCTTTCGCTTTGCACTCAAACAGCCCTGCGAGACAGTTTGCTAAAAAAAAAAAAGGCAAAAGTGCTGGAACTATGATAATGTAGAGATGATCACAGACCGCATCTGCTGACAGCGGTTACAACCTGTCACAACAATTCGTTTATTAGTTTCGGCAGCGGTTTGTTTCAGCTATAGCTCTGCTGCCATCGCGGGACTATGCGCCTCCTGTCTCGCCCTGGGAATGTGACAGGTCGGTCTTTTTAGGACATTTGGGCGTGGATCTGCATCTTATCTGGTAAGTGTGTTAAGTGTTAAGTATGTGGCCGTTGTCTGCTTTTATAGCTATCAAAATACATTTCATAATCTGTTTACTTAACGTCCATCAGCAGACACTGAGGTAAACTGGCATGATCGAGGCTGAGGGGATCATGCAGGAGCAGATCAGAGCCAGATCTGCGTTTTTTTTAACTGACTACTACATGTTGGTAGTCATTAATCCTTATCCAGTGTTTAATAGTCATAACATTGTTTAGATTTATTAGATTAGATTTAGGTCACAGACCGAGGTGCACCAGTCCGGGCTCGGTAGAGATTAAAGGTGATGAACTTGTCTGGAGGAAGCTTGGAGGAGAGTCGAGAGGAAGATTAAGTTAACTTTGCGATCGCCCCCTGTCCATGGCAACAGGGGTGTCTGGTCGACTAAGTCCGGATGAGTAATGTAAACTGCGCGCCTCTTGTTAAGGGTTTATGGGCGCGATCTTAACCGAGATAAGGTACCACTCAGCATGCACAGGGGCGGTGCGGGGGGCGGGGGATTTGAGCTCCTTCTCTCTCATCAGGTTATTAATTCAGGCAGAAACGCGTTTCCCAAGGAGGCGCGAGAGCTACTCTTCACAAGGGCACGCACAGATATCAGGTCGGTGAGTTCATGTCATTTGAACGTGGATCTGAAGCTGTTCGGTTGAGTTTATTCAAAGATTACGAGGCATAGGCTATGTTGTATCAGCTGGCATATTGAACTACATCTCATAACGCGGTGTCAAACGTGCATCATCTCTATTGTCTAACATCGACTCACGTCTGAGGCGGAGGGAAGCTACGTGCGTTAAAGTCAGTAAGAAAGTCAGTGTATCCAGTGTTTAAAAGTAAATACAAAAATGTTTAGATTTTACACTGATGCTCTGCTCGTGTCTGGGTAGGGGGTAGTGGTTGGTTTTAGATTTTCCGGTGTTTTCTAACAAATAGAGCTACAATTCGCCACCTACTAACAGGATGTGGGCATCAGCTGTGCGTATGAATGGATACTACCTTGTAGGTGGCACTTTGTACAGTAGCCTCTGCCACCACTGTGTGAATGTGTGCATGAATGGATGAATGTGACATGTCCTGCGCTTTCAGTGGTCATATGAGGAAGTGCCAATGATGGTGGCAAAACACCCAAAACAAAAACAAAAAAAACAAGTTGGGGTGGATATATGGAAGACAATATTGAGGAGGGAAGAGAAGGAGCTGATGAGGAAGTGGTGTGCTGAGAATATTTTAGGTAATGAATTTTAGATAATTTAAAACAGAAGGAAACTGAAAACTGAAAGAAAAGGATGGTTCTGACATGCAGGAGGGTGTCAGGGAGTTATTAGGTATTCGGTAATTGTTACGTTTCTGATTGGGAACTACATCTCCAACAGGACGTGTTGTGGCACCAATATCAGAAGTGGAAGACAACGGAATCGTGTTCTGTGATCCAGAAATCAGCACCGATCTCTAACATGGGTTGTAAGTTTCTGATTATTAAATAACTTTAATCTTTCTCCAATGCAAGGCATCAGAGAGTCTGTAGTTTGTATTTTTGTCTCGACAGATCCGATTACCTCCCTTCTCCTTCTGCATGCTGCTGACTTCATTTTGAGCTTTCCTGTCACAGGAAGTCAAGGTTTGACTTCTTTTTCTCAAACCACTCTTATGATTAAAAAGTGCATGTGAGATATTTTATAGTTGTGATGTTTGATGTTACAGGTGGAAACCGATCTATTGGTTATTTTTGCTGCACGAGTCCAGGATGCGCCACTGATGTGACGCACGTATTTTGCAACAATGAGTTGGTCTTCAATAACAGTCACATCGCACAGTGTACAGGCCCACCACCACCCAATACTGTCTGCCAGAATGACGGACGAGCATTCGTCTCCACCGACACAGATGGAGACTGTGAATTTGAAGGAGATGCCCGTATTGAGACCCTTAAATGTACAGGTATTAACATTTACTTTCTGTAGTCCCTGTAGATTTGTGATTTGTTTTGCATGCACATTAGTATGCTTGTTTGGGGTTTTTATATATATCAAATATTGGTCTTAGGACCCTTGTTAACCCCTCACACTAAATCGCTCTCTGTCAGTGATGATCCATTAATCTCCACCAAGCAGAGTGATTAAAGCAGAGTTCAGGGAATCAGCTCCCTGTTTCACTGGGTCTGATGTGAAAGTGTCCTGATGGCAAACAATGAACAGTTTCTGGCTTTTGTTCTCTCTGTTGACTTTGCCTCTGTTATAACCTTTTGCTGAACTTGTATCAGTGCACTCGCATTGTCTTAAGTAAAGCTCAATAAATAGTCAGATTGTATATGTGTAAAATGAATTTTGTGATGTCTAATAACTGATGCCATTCTGTTTAATTTAATTAAACACTGAGTAACTCTTCTATTGTTTTCTCAACTAGACCAAAGCGACATTTGTGTTTTCATCATTGGTAAGTTTAAATTATTTCATATTACACCTTGTAATATGTTGCTCATTGTTTTGATTGATCGTTGACTGGAGTTTTCCTCTTTGTTCCAGCTACCACACCATCACCGGTCACTGCTCCACAGCAAGTCACCACAGAGGGTCCGCAAAATGACAAACGTGGACACATTGCAGGCGGAGTTTTTGGTAAATCCTGAACATCAGTCAATCTGAGACTCTGTCTGCTTACGCCATGTTTCCTCTGTCGCTGAAAAAACAACAGTGGACAGCAGCTGGTGGTAAATCTTTAATTTAAGAAATGAATGCTATTTGCTACTAATCCGACTTGCTTTTACTCTCTCGTCCTCTTTCTTCTTGCTTTCGCTCAGAGCTGAAATGTTTGTCTTTCAAATGCTGACAATCAGGTGAGATCAAAATTTCACGATGTGTTGTGTTTGTTGTGTATCGATACAGTTATCTTAAATATCCATCTCTTGATTCCACAGGTGCTTTACTGCTGCTGCTGATAATAGGATCGCTTTTGAATATTTGTGTAAAAAGATACCAAAAAAAAAAGCCAAAATCAACCAACCAATCAAGGTAATCACTACAAAATGATCATGATTCAAAACGTTTTTTCGTATGTTTGGTTATTGTGATATCTTGTTGCGAACACGTCCTCATGTTTAATATGAATTTGTCTCAGTGACTCTGGTGAGACTGTGAACCTACGAACAATGCAGCGCTCTGGAGACACCAGTAACAGGTTAGTGAGCGTTACATATGCAGCCTGTAACTCACAGTATGTATAAATGTACATTTAGATATACTCATTCTGAGTTTTTACACCTTCAGTGATACTCAGGGCGGTCCTGGACTGGATGATGACAGCTCTCCTCAATGTGATCGAGGAGTATAACCCCCTGCAGCCTCATTTATTTTCCTTTTATGTCCACCACAGACAACATGCAAGTGACTAAGCTTGAAAAGCAGGTTATGATGTTTTTGATTCATTATGAGGGATCCAGTGATACCATGTCAGTGTAGGCTGCAATGAGTTCGATGGATACCCAAGAGTTTCCCCTGTACAGATTTTTTCTAAAACTATATGGTTTGGGGCATGCAGTATGGGCCAATGGGTTATTTTTATGTATTCCAAAAAAAGAGTTGTTTTTGATATTACTGCACACTAGAGTCCTTAGACAGTCTTGGACTTTCATAAAGTGGGTGTGACTGAGATATAGGAATCTAGAGCCTGGTTTTATTTGTATGTGAGAAGTATTTTAATTGTAGTGAGACCATTCCTTTGAAATAGACATCACTGTATAAAATAACCTAATTTGACCCCTAGGATCATCTCAACCTCACTGTCAATTCCTAAATGTTTTGAATTTGTTTCCCTGAAAATCAAAACAATTCAGTTATAGTTATAGTAACTGGTGTCTACACACCTCCCTCTGCCCTTTCAGAAGCACTTGACAAACTGTGAATTAATTGTTCCTTTAATTGATCATTAGGTGATAATCCCAGGTGATCTCAACATAGTAAGCCGCACAACTAATCTGTCATCCTATTCGCCTAAACTTAAAGGCTTCCTCCAAGTCAAACTTAACTGATTTAATATGTTCTAACAGACCAGAGAAATATCCTGCCTGTGGTGTTTTTATTTGTCTGCATTAGAAATGTGAAGAAGAGGACTTAAGGTTCTCACATAGTGGTCAGAAGATGATTAATCCTTTTTCCATGACCTCTGCAGCAGCCTCATTGCTGACACTCTAAAAATCCAAGATCCTAAACTAGCTTTAAGTAATTTTACTGATGTATTTAATGCTATTGTAGATAAACACGCACCTTTTAAATATACAACAACAAAGGCTAGCTTCACTTCTTGGTTCACTGCTGAGCTCTCTACGTTATTTTATACCAGAAATAAAGCTTGGACCTTGGCTAGGCACAGCAAAGACTCTTGTCATTGGCAAAGATTCAGGCAATTAAGGAATGAGTGCACTGCTACAGTCAGAGAAGCCAAAACAGACCATTATCTGCACTGTGTCAGAGATTCCTCCTAAAACCAGAATAAATTCTGGAAAATTGTGGAATCTACGTCCTACTTCCTGCAATTCTCTACTTACCTTTATTTTACTGGTAACTGATAGCCATGTGATCTGCACTGCATTTAACAATCATTTCAACATTATTTTGATAATTGCTTATTGTATTTACCTCGGCACCATAGAAAATGAGGGATCATGCTCGTGTGCTTTCAGAGGCTTTAAGAAAGTAAAATTAATATTCTGTGATGCTTTAGGTCTTAATGGCCTTTTTTATTGATGTATTATATTTTCTTAGCGTTTTCTGATAAGGCAGAGGCTAATTGTTATGAATAATTAAATGCAATTTTGCCCAGTGGCATTTTGGAGGCTTTGTTGTATTTATTTTGAAGGTTCCTGTTTGTGTATTATTGCTGAGGTTTTTTTCACAATCCATGTTGGCATATCCCTGCAGGTCTGTCTACTAATGCAATCTGCAAGATTGGAAATGTACTGAGAATGCAAAAAAACCTTTTAGATTTCAAACATCTAAAAATAAAAATGTACCTCTTTAATGTCAACACTTTGGAGTGTGTTTTATGATTGTCGCTATATAGTTTGTTTTCACTTTTTTTTAAATAAGTTTTTGAGTCTATATTGTAAATTGTCAAATAGTAAATTGATGTTTACTTCCCCCTGCAGGTCAATTGCAAACTCACAGCCACTCATACTTAAGAGGGCTTAAGAGGGCATCTCTCTCTTTATCACAAAACTGCTTGATGAAGGTCTAGTTAAAGAAATATCACAATGGGTTTAGATTTTTTACCAGTTGGACAGTTTGTGAAAGTTGTGTGCTGCTAGTCCCTCCACTACTCACCTGTTTTAAAATAGATATGGAAAACATTAATTGGCTCTGATACCAAATCACATCTTAAATTTTCTATGGTGTTTGTCAAGGTTGTGTTGTCTTAATGTGGTATTTTGGAGGGACTTGGAGATTGTATTGTATCAATTCTTGAGGGGTTAAAAATGCTTAAAAAAGACTTTGTAGCAAATGGTATCAACCTAAACATTGCTGAAATGACTTATGAGACGTAATGTAGCATGGGAATTGTCACCATATACTTCCGTCAAAATGTCCTAAGCTTGTATATACTGCACTCTATACTTTGAAGTTTGAATAGATGCCTAACCAAAACACAATACTTGTTACCATTATTTGTGACTAGAAAAAATTGATAGATAGTGCTGAGCTGACATCTGTGTGGCATATACTTTTGACCTGCCACCTCTCCATTAACATCCCCTGTCACCCCCTAAAAAGGACAAAATAGGTCCATGGTGGGACACAGTATTTCTGACAGTTTCATATGATCGTTATTTTAACCAACTCCTCTGCATGAAGAGGATTAGTAGTTCAAAGTGCATGCTGGGATCTTCAGGGGAAGCCCCAAAGGTTACACTGTGTTCATGCCCTAATTCATACAGGAATTGTGGTTTAAGAGTCATCGTTCACAAGGATGCAGACTAACTGACTAATTGGCTCAAACCCTGCCTCTGCCGTCACTCGTGACGGCAGAGGCAGGGTTTTTGGACTTTGGACAAGCCATGTCTCTGCTTTACTTGTGCCTAAGGCAGTTTTCTGCATGAATTTGCCCAAATAAAGACTTTTTTCCAGTTATCTCTGGATTTTCTCTTTGTGTGCACAGTGTGCGGGCTCTCTACAGCTGACTTCCGAGGCAAGGTGTGTCGACCTATTTTTGACTACATTTATAGAAATAGTAATCCATTCCGATAGAACTTTAAAGGGGGTCACTCTGAGTGGACAGCTCTGGCATGTCCATCTGGTGGGAGACCCCGGGGGAAGACTCGGCAGGGATCCTCTCAACTGGCCTGGGGTCCCCCAAAATGAGCTTGAAAACATTGCAGGGGAGAGGTTAAGCAGATTCAAATTCATGGATGGCTGACAGTTTATTAGGCACACCTAGCTAACACTAATGTAGTCATACAATAGTTCTGCAATTAATCCTTTTAAAGAGGTAATTACAGGCTATAGAGACAAGTCAACTGTATGGTCTTTTTGGATTTCTTCACCTCTCTGTATCTATTTTGCACATGTGAGAGGTTAACTAATGTATTCAAATGTCTTAAAGACAAAGTTAATTTCACAAACCTGTTCAAGAAACAAGTGCAACTGACTGATTACCAATGCTGCTGTGTCATGAACCTCAGGGAAGACAGCTGTGTTACGCAGCAGAGTGAGGTGGCATGCAGGAAGTAGTCCTCAGGAGCGGGGGAGGAAGTAGTGTGCAGAGAATATTATAGATAATGAATTCAAAACAGACTGAAAGAAAAGGGTGGTTCTGACAGGAGGGTGTCAAGGAGTTATTAGGTATTCAGTAATTGTTACGTTTCTGATTGGGAACTACATCTCCAACAGGACGTGTTGTGGCACCAATATCAGAAGTGGAAGACAACGGAATCCTGTTCTGTGATCCAGAAATCAGCACTGATCTCTAACATGGGTTGTAAGTTTCTGATTATTAAATAACTTTAATCTTTCTCCAATGCAAGCCATCAGAGAGTCTGTAGTTTGTATTTTTGCCTCGACAGATCTGATTACCTTCCTTCTCCTTCTGCATGCTGCTGGCTTCATTCTGAGCCTTCCAGTCACAGCAAGTCAAGGTTTGACTTCTTTTTCTCAAACCACTCTTATGATTAAAAAGTGCATGTGAGATATTTTATAGTTGTGATGTTTGATGTTACAGGTGGAAACCGATCTATTGGTTATTTTTGCTGCAAGAGTCCAGGATGCGCCACTGATGTGACGCACGTATTTTGCAACAATGAGTTGGTCTTCAATAACAGTCACATCGCACAGTGTACAGGCCCACCACCACCCAATACTGTCTGCCAGAATGACGGACGAGCATTCGTCTCCACCGACACAGATGGAGACTGTGAATTTGAAGGAGATGCCCGTATTGAGACCCTTAAATGTACAGGTATTAACATTTACTTTCTGTAGTCCCTGTAGATTTGTGATTTGTTTTGCATGCACATTAATATGCTTGTTTGGGGTTTTTATATATATCAAATATTGGTCTTAGGACCCTTGTTAACCCCTCACACTAAATCGCTCTCTGTCAGTGATGATCCATTAATCTCCACCAAGCAGAGTGATTAAAGCAGAGTTCAGGGAATCAGCTCCCTGTTTCACTGGGTCTGATGTGAAAGTGTCCTGATGGCAAATAATGAACAGTTTCTGGCTTTTGTTCTCTCTGTTGACTTTGCCTCTGTTATAACCTTTTGCTGAAATTGTATCAGTGCACTCGCATTGTCTTAAGTAAAGCTCAATAAATAGTCAGATTGTATATGTGTAAAATGAATTTTGTGATGTCTAATAACTGATGCCATTCTGTTTAATTTAATTAAACACTGAGTAGCTCTTCTATTGTTTTCTCAACTAGACCAAAGCGACATTTGTGTTTTCATCACTGGTAAGTTTAAATTATTTCATATTACACCTTGTAATATGTTGCTCATTGTTTTGATTGATCGTTGACTGGAGTTTTCCTCTTTGTTCCAGCTACCACACCATCACCGGTCACTGCTCCACCGCAAGTCACCACAGAGGGTCCGCAAAATGACAAACGTGGACACATTGCAGGCGGAGTTTTTGGTAAATCCTGAACATCAGTCAATCTGAGACTCTGTCTGCTTACGCCATGTTTCCTCTGTCGCTGAAAAAACAACAGTGGACAGCAGCTGGTGGTAAATCTTTAATTTAAGAAATGAATGCTATTTGCTACTAATCCGACTTGCTTTTACTCTCTCGTCCTCTTTCTTCTTGCTTTCGCTCAGAGCTGAAATGTTTGTCTTTCAAATGCTGACAATCAGGTGAGATCAAAATTTCACGATGTGTTGTGTTTGTTGTGTATCGATACAGTTATCTTAAATATCCATCTCTTGATTCCACAGGTGCTTTACTGCTGCTGCTGATAATAGGATCGCTTTTGAATATTTGTGTAAAAAGATACCAAAATCAACCACCAGCAAGGTAATCACTACAAAATGATCATGATTCAAAAAGTTTTTTCGTATGTTTGGTTATTGTGATATCTTGTTGCGAACACGTCCTCATGTTTAATATGAATTTGTCTCAGTGACTCTGGTGAGACTGAGAACCTACGAGCGATGCAGAGCTCTGGAGACACCAGTAACAGGTTAGTGAGCGTTACATATGCAGCCTGTAACTCACAGTATGTGTAAATGTCGTTTAGATATACTCATTCTGAGTTTTTACACCTTCAGTGATACTCAGGGCGGTCCTGGACTGGATGATGACAGCTCTCCTCACCGTGATCGAGGAGTTTAACCCCCTGCAGCCTCATTTCTTTTCCTTTTATGTCCACCACAGACAACATGCAAGTGACTAAGCTTGAAAAGCAGGTTATGATGTTTTTGATTCATTATGAGGGATCCAGTGATACCATGTCAGTGTAGGCTGCAATGAGTTCGATGGATACCCAAGAGTTTCCCCTGTACAGATTTTTTTCTAAAACTATATGGTTTGGGGCATGCAGTATGGGCCAATGGGTTATTTTTGCGTATTCCAAAAAAAAGAGTTGTTTTTGATATTACTGCACACTAGAGTCCTTAGACAGTCTTGGACTTTCATAAAGTGGGTGTGACTGAGATATAGGAATCTAGAGCCTGGTTTTATTTGTATGTGAGAAGTATTTTAATTGTAGTGAGACCATTCCTTTGAAATAGACATCACTGTATAAAATAACCTAATTTGACCCCTAGGATCATCTCAACCTCACTGTCAATTCCTAAATGTTTTGAATTTGTTTCCCTGAAAATCAAAACAATTCAGTTATAGTTATAGTAACTGGTGTCTACACACCTCCCTCTGCCCTTTCAGAAGCACTTGACAAACTGTGAATTAATTGTTCCTTTAATTGATCATTAGGTGATAATCCCAGGTGATCTCAACATAGTAAGCCGCACAACTAATCTGTCATCCTATTCGCCTAAACTTAAAGGCTTCCTCCAAGTCAAACTTAACTGATTTAATATGTTCTAACAGACCAGAGAAATATCCTGCCTGTGGTGTTTTTATTTGTCTGCATTAGAAATGTGAAGAAGAGGACTTAAGGTTCTCACATAGTGGTCAGAAGATGATTAATCCTTTTTCCATGACCTCTGCAGCAGCCTCATTGCTGACACTCTAAAAATCCAAGATCCTAAACTAGCTTTAAGTAATTTTACTGATGTATTTAATGCTATTGTAGATAAACACGCACCTTTTAAATATACAACAACAAAGGCTAGCTTCACTTCTTGGTTCACTGCTGAGCTCTCTACGTTATTTTATACCAGAAATAAAGCTTGGACCTTGGCTAGGCACAGCAAAGACTCTTGTCATTGGCAAAGATTCAGGCAATTAAGGAATGAGTGCACTGCTACAGTCAGAGAAGCCAAAACAGACCATTATCTGCACTGTGTCAGAGATTCCTCCTAAAACCAGAATAAATTCTGGAAAATTGTGGAATCTATGTCCTACTTCCTGCAATTCTCTACTTACCTTTATTTTACTGGTAACTGATAGCCATGTGATCTGCACTGCATTTAACAATCATTTCAACATTATTTTGATAATTGCTTATTGTATTTACCTCGGCACCATAGAAAATGAGGGATCATGCTCGTGTGCTTTCAGAGGCTTTAAGAAAGTAAAATTAATATTCTGTGATGCTTTAGGTCTTAATGGCCTTTTTATTGATGTATTATATTTTCTTAGCGTTTTCTGATAAGGCAGAGGCTAATTGTTATGAATAATTAAATGCAATTTTGCCCAGTGGCATTTTGGAGGCTTTGTTGTATTTATTTTGAAGGTTCCTGTTTGTGTATTATTGCTGAGGTTTTTTTCACAATCCATGTTGGCATATCCCTGCAGGTCTGTCTACTAATGCAATCTGCAAGATTGGAAATGTACTGAGAATGCAAAAAAACCTTTTAGATTTCAAACATCTAAAAATAAAAATGTACCTCTTTAATGTCAACACTTTGGAGTGTGTTTTATGATTGTCGCTATATAGTTTGTTTTCACTTTTTTTTAAATAAGTTTTTGAGTCTATATTGTAAATTGTCAAATAGTAAATTGATGTTTACTTCCCCCTGCAGGTCAATTGCAAACTCACAGCCACTCATACTTAAGAGGGCTTAAGAGGGCATCTCTCTCTTTATCACAAAACTGCTTGATGAAGGTCTAGTTAAAGAAATATCACAATGGGTTTAGATTTTTTACCAGTTGGACAGTTTGTGAAAGTTGTGTGCTGCTAGTCCCTCCACTACTCACCTGTTTTAAAATAGATATGGAAAACATTAATTGGCTCTGATACCAAATCACATCTTAAATTTTCTATGGTGTTTGTCAAGGTTGTGTTGTCTTAATGTGGTATTTTGGAGGGACTTGGAGATTGTATTGTATCAATTCTTGAGGGGTTAAAAATGCTTAAAAAAGACTTTGTAGCAAATGGTATCAACCTAAACATTGCTGAAATGACTTATGAGACGTAATGTAGCATGGGAATTGTCACCATATACTTCCGTCAAAATGTCCTAAGCTTGTATATACTGCACTCTATACTTTGAAGTTTGAATAGATGCCTAACCAAAACACAATACTTGTTACCATTATTTGTGACTAGAAAAAATTGATAGATAGTGCTGAGCTGACATCTGTGTGGCATATACTTTTGACCTGCCACCTCTCCATTAACATCCCCTGTCACCCCCTAAAAAGGACAAAATAGGTCCATGGTGGGACACAGTATTTCTGACAGTTTCATATGATCGTTATTTTAACCAACTCCTCTGCATGAAGAGGATTAGTAGTTCAAAGTGCATGCTGGGATCTTCAGGGGAAGCCTCAAAGGTTACACTGTGTTCATGCCCTAATTCATACAGGAATTGTGGTTTAAGAGTCATCGTTCACATGGATCAGACTAACTGACTAATTGCCTCAAACCCATCGCGAGTATTAACCAATCACAGCAGAGCTATGCGACCGTGCCTCTGCCGTCACTCGTGCTGCATTTATGGCTGACTTTCCCACTTGGAAAATTATGAACGACCTGTCATGTCAGAAAAAACTCAGCAATTTGGAGATAGTGCCATAAAGAGGAGTGCTATGCGGTATTAATGTTAACTGCTGTCCATATAGAGTGACCTAGATTACTTCGAAAAGTTATTAATTTCTAGAATAAACCCTGATAACAAGTAGGTAACGCTATTTTAAGCTATGTTTTAGTGGTTTTAGAGGATGTTAGAGCAGCAACAAGATACAAAATCGCAAGTATAAGTCTTCAAACTGTTCTCAGCACCCTATTTGCATTAAAATGCAGCCCATCTTCTTTGCAGTTTACATGTTCCCGCTTTACCACCTCTCAGCACATGAACACAACGAAATCGGAAGAGCTACTTCTTCACTTCTCTGATATTCCGTGAACGCATCAGCCGCCTCTGGGAGTGCTGCTGCTTCGTGCCATTTGAAGGATCACCTGGAGCCGCTCGGGTAAGTTTATAAGTTTATCTAAATAGTACCAGGCGTACATATCGGCTATTATATCAAAGTGTCATCTCATAACCTGTCCTACTTAACGAACTTCAAACGAGCATCACCAGATCACTCGTGAGGCGGAGGGGAGCTGCCTGCGTTTAGGATAGCGTCTTTTTGGTTATGAGTGCTAGATGTTAAAAAGCCCATATACAAACGTTTATACTGAGATTTCGCACGTGCACTCAGGTGTACCGGTCCGGGAGCTCAGAAATACCGAGTGAGATGAGAGGTGAGAATCACAAGTGACTGAATAAATGACTCCCGTCGAGCGAGAGATCAAGGTACCCTGCTGCATGATAAGGTTGCCTTACAGCCATAAGTTTTAGGGTGAACTTCTCTCGGAAGAGCTCCCGCTGAATGACACACCGAAAAATGGTGCGCATTAGCAGTGCGTTTAGGAGACGACCCATTGACTACGTTTAAAAACATTAACAGCTCCCTCTTCACCACGATCTGTCGCGGTGTCTCTCAGCTGGCCTGGGGACGTCTCGGGATCCCCGAGAAGAGATGGAAGAAGTGGCCGGGGAGAGGGAAGCGGAGGGAGTGCTTAGGGTACAACGTGAGGTGGAAGTAGGAGTTGAGTGCGCCGGTGACTGATGAGGGTGTTTTCCGCACATTGACCCGTCCGGCGGCGCAAATAAACAGCGGTTTAGGAGCGCAGCTCCTGCGTGTAGGTGCGGCTGAAGTAGCATGCGGGGAGTGTGTACTGGAGCTCTGCAGCCTGGTGACAAGTCTTTCCTGCTGACAGATTGACTCCAAAACCAAAGCTTAGGCGAGATTTGTGGGTTTTGAAAGGATTTATTCATTTGGAGTTGTCCGTTTTTGTCTTTTTCGCGTGAGATTACATTTTAAATGTTCCTGGTTTTAAGAACAGACGTAGTACCTGCTTGGGTGCTGCTAACAGGTCCCATCTGCGCCCTGAGCAGTTTTGACATGTCGAGCTACAAAGCTTTTGTATTCTAAATAGCAAAAACGGTTGAAGAAGTCATAGATAAAAATGGCAGACAGCCTTATGTAGTCAAAAATCCTGTCACTTTTGTAAATGGGGATTTAGAGACAAGTCAAATGTAGATAGAGACTTCCAGTCCTGTAAGTACTCACTGTCTTATTGGAATTATCACATTCTGTTTTGCAAAATATGCAAAGAAGATTTTCAAGGAATACAAACAGTTCACTTATAATATGTTTTATACCATAACATTTGTGTTGTAATAGTGTCTGCACATATATAAGAACGTTGGATTTGATGCTTTCTGTGGTATTTTGATGACATTTATTTCTTTTCGTAAGAAGCATCTTGTTTGAATGCTTTGTGATGTAAATGTTTTGCCTTAAATTATTTGATTTTCTGTTTGCTTTGCTGACAGCCAGCCAGTTAGCTGTGCTAATTAACATTCCCACTGCCCACCATGGGTCACTTTAGAAAATCTATGAGTAACTATGAGTGTATCCTTGCAGTGCACACTTCACGTGTGTTGCAGTGACAAACTGTGGTTGGAATAGTGTGTGTTGTGGCACATGGGAGATGTGATTGTGGTTGAGCTGTGGGCAGTGTTCTGTTGAAGCGCCTTCAAGGGGTGTCATTTTTGTGGGGTGGTCGAAATTGGTGAGAGTCCATACACTTGTTTTCACTCTGTGTGGCACTTAAGGTGAAAAGCTACACACTTCAGACTGTCTCTGCAGGTGTGTCCAGACTTTTCAAGCGAGGGCCAATTTGTTTGGGCAATGTTGTTCATCATCTGTTTAGGAAAACACATTAGTTCCTACTTGATGCAACAGTTAAGAGGCCACAATTGGCTGGTCTTTGGACAAGCCATGTCTCTGCTTTACTTGTGCCTAAGGCAGTTTTCTGCATGAATTTGCCCAAATAAAGACTTTTTTCCAGTTATCTCTGGATTTTCTCTTTGTGTGCACAGTGTGCAGGCTCTCTACAGCTGACTTCCGAGGCAAGGTGTGTCGACCTATTTTTGACTACATTTATAGAAATAGTAATCCATTCCGATAGAACTTTAAAGGGGGTCACTCTGAGTGGACAGCTCTGGCATGTCCATCTGGTGGGAGACCCTGGGGGAAGACTCGGCAGGGATCCTCTCAACTGGCCTGGGGTCCCCCAAAATGAGCTTGAAAACATTGCAGGGGAGAGGTTAAGCAGATTCAAATTCATGGATGGCTGACAGTTTATTAGGCACACCTAGCTAACACTAATGTAGTCATACAATAGTTCTGCAATTAATCCTTTTAAAGAGGTAATTACAAGCTATAGAGACAAGTCAACTGTATGGTCTTTTTGGATTTCTTCACCTCTCTGTATCTATTTTGCACATGTGAGAGGTTAACTAATGTATTCAAATGTCTTAAAGACAAAGTTAATTTCACAAACCTGTTCAAGAAACAAGTGCAACTGACTGATTACCAATGCTGCTGTGTCATGAACCTCAGGGGAGACAGCTGTGTTACGCAGCAGAGCAGGTGATGCGCTACTGAGTCACTAGTGAGGTGGCATGCAGGAAGTAGTCCTCAGGAGCGGGGGAGGAAGTAGTGTGCAGAGAATATTATAGATAATGAATTCAAAACAGACTGAAAGAAAAGGGTGGTTCTGACAGGAGGGTGTCAGGGAGTTATTAGGTATTCGGTAATTGCTACGCTTCTGATTGGGAACTACATCTCCAACAGGACGTGTTGTGGCACCAATATCAGAAGTGGAAGACAACGAAATCCTGTTCTGTGATCCAGAAATCAGCACCAATCTCTAACATGGGTTGTAAGTTTCTGATTATTAAATAACTTTAATCTTTCTCCAATGCAAGCCATCAGAGAGTCTGTAGTTTGTATTTTTGTCTCGACAGATCCGATTACCTCCCTTCTCCTTCTGCATGCTGCTGACTTCATTCTGAGCTTTCCAGTCACAGCAAGTCAAGGTTTGACTTCTTCTTCTCAAACCACTCTTATGATTAAAAAGTGCATGTGAGATATTTTATAGTTGTGATGTTTGATGTTACAGGTATTGGTTATTTTTGCTGCAAGAGTCCAGGATGCGCCACTGATGTGACGCACGTATTTTGCAACAATGAGTTGGTCTTCAAAAACAGTCACATCGCACAGTGTACAGGCCCACCACCACCCAATACTGTCTGCCAGAATGACGGACGAGCATTCGTCTCCACCGACACAGATGGAGACTGTGAATTTGAAGGAGATGCCCGTATTGAGACCCTTAAATGTACAGGTATTAACATTTACTTTCTGTAGTCCCTGTAGATTTGTGATTTGTTTTGCATGCACATTAATATGCTTGTTTGGGGTTTTTATATATATCAAATATTGGTCTTAGGACCCTTGTTAACCCCTCACACTAAATCGCTCTCTGTCAGTGATGATCCATTAATCTCCACCAAGCAGAGTGATTAAAGCAGAGTTCAGGGAATCAGCTCCCTGTTTCACTGGGTCTGATGTGAAAGTGTCCTGATGGCAAACAATGAACAGTTTCTGGCTTTTGTTCTCTCTGTTGACTTTGCCTCTGTTATAACCTTTTGCTGAAATTGTATCAGTGCACTCGCATTGTCTCAAGTAAAGCTCAATAAATAGTCAGATTGTATATGTGTAAAATGAATTTTGTGATGTCTAATAACTGATGCCATTCTGTTTAATTTAATTAAACACTGAGTAACTCTTCTATTGTTTTCTCAACTAGACCAAAGCGACATTTGTGTTTTCATCACTGGTAAGTTTAAATTATTTCATATTACACCTTGTAATATGTTGCTCATTGTTTTGATTGATCGTTGACTGGAGTTTTCCTCTTTGTTCCAGCTACCACACCATCACCGGTCACTGCTCCACCGCAAGTCACCACAGAGGGTCCGCAAAATGACAAACGTGGACACATTGCAGGCGGAGTTTTTGGTAAATCCTGAACATCAGTCAATCTGAGACTCTGTCTGCTTACGCCATGTTTCCTCTGTCGCTGAAAAAACAACAGTAGTGGACAGCAGCTGGTGGTAAATCTTTAATTTAAGAAATGAATGCTATTTGCTACTAATCCGACTTGCTTTTACTCTCTCGTCCTCTTTCTTCTTGCTTTTGCTCAGAGCTGAAATGTTTGTCTTTCAAATGCTGACAATCAGGTGAGATCAAAATTTCACGATGTGTTGTGTTTGTTGTGTATCGATACAGTTATCTTAAATATCCATCTCTTGATTCCACAGGTGCTTTACTGCTGCTGCTGATAATAGGATCGCTTTTGTATATTTGTGTAAAAAGATACCAAAATCAACCACCAGCAAGGTAATCACTACAAAATGATCATGATTCAAAAAGTTTTTTCGTATGTTTGGTTATTGTGATATCTTGTTGCGAACACGTCCTCATGTTTAATATGAATTTGTCTCAGTGACTCTGGTGAGACTGAGAACCTACGAGCGATGCAGAGCTCTGGAGACACCAGTAACAGGTTAGTGAGCATTACATATGCAGCCTGTAACTCACAGTATGTGTAAATGTCGTTTAGATATACTCATTCTGAGTGTTTACACCTTCAGTGATACTCAGGGCGGTCCTGGACTGGATGATGACAGCTCTCCTCACCGTGATCGAGGAGTTTAACCCCCTGCAGCCTCATTTCTTTTCCTTTTATGTTCACTTTATTTCTTTTCTTTTTTTAGTTGGTTTTATTTGCCATTACATTTTGGAGCAGATCTGAATTACAACACATATCCCAGGTTCGAACCTGGGGTGGGTGCTGGGTTCTGACCTTGGATCGGGGGGCTTGTAGTTCTCCCTGTGTCAGTGTGGGTTTTCTCCAGGTTATCCAGCGTCCTCCCACAGTCCAAAGACATGTAGGTTGATTTGTAACTCTAAATTGGTTGTAGGCGTGAATGTGAGTGTGAATGGTCATCTGTGTCTATGTGTCAGCCCTGTAATAGTCTGGCGCCCTGTCTAGGGTGTACTGCATGGGGCAACCTTTAATAGGATAACTTGTTACAGCTAATGTATGAATGAATGAATGAATGTTAATGCTGCAAGAAATAAAATCTTGCCTCTGAAGAATAAATGCCATATATCTTAAAACCCAGCAGATGGTAGCAAAGTGCAAAAGGGACAGCAAATTCAACTCCATATAAAAATCTCCCTCAAGTTTGTCTTCCATTTTTTGCTTTCATTTTCCTAAAGTTTTATACCTCTTAATTTTTTAAATAAACATGTAAAATATGAAGCAGTGTGCCTTTTGTTTTATTGTTGTGCTAGCCACCACAACAAGTTACTGTATGCTCATGGATGGATTTGTGAATGGGCCTACTGGGCAAAGGCTCAGGGGCCTATAGTGTTCCTTGGCCTTCACCTGCAAAAAGTCACTCAAATTAACAAATGTGGACAAGAAAGGGACTCAAAATGACCCCAAAGCAACATAAAAAAACTTCACCGAGACACAAAAGACATAAAGAGAAATGACAACAAAGAGATGCAAAACAATCACAAGAAGACACAAAATGATTGTCAAGAGATGCAAAGCAGCTACAGAGAGATCCAAAATTACTACAAAGAAACATAAAATGACCACAATGACTACAAATCGACTCAAAGAGATGCAAAAGGACCACAGAGAGATAGAAAACAGCTACAAAAAAACTACAGAAACAAAATGTCAACAAAGAAATACAAAACAGCTGCAAAGAGACACAGAGACTCCAAACAACTACAGAAGGGGCAAAACAACCACGAGACATAAAATGACCCTCCAAATAACTACATATTGACTCAGAGACCCAAAAGGACAACAAAAAGATGCAAACAGACCCTTCCACGGATACAAAAATTACAAAGAGACACAAAATTACACAGACATACACAAAATGACTACAAAGAAATGCAAAATGACCACAGAAAGACACAAAAAGACATGGAAAATAAATAGACTGACAAAGCAACAACAAGAGGCTTAAAAACTACAAAGTCAGTGTGTAGCGTCTCTGTAGGAGAGGTGGTTGTGTCTTCTGCATGTCTATGCCCAGGAGACCTTTGTCTAATAATCCACCCATGCTCAATAATCATGTCTCATTTAGTATCACAGGTCAAAACACACATATTATGTGACTAAGATGTAAATTAAAGATGTGAAGGGTTTTTCAATAGGGGTAAACCAATATTGTTTTTTCAGGGCTGATATGATACTGATCATTAGTAGTTAATGAACCGATATTTGAAACTGACATGGGTTTAAAATGAAAATGAAAATGTGTCTGTCAATATTTAGAATATGTGAAATTTAACAAACTTCAACATAAAGTTTTATTTAAATGCCTTTAGCAAGTGCCTATTAAAAAGTGAAATATTCAACATCATATACAGCATGCTCCCAGCAAATCATTACTTTTTGTTTATCAAGTCAATTGAAAATTTAAATCACCCCCCCCATGCTTAACTATCCTGTCCAATAAAAGAAATTAAGATTTTTAAAAAAGTAAATAAAAATACCCTCCTAAAGTTTTACAAAGTAAAAGTTCATCCCATGCTAACATTTCTATGCATGTTTTTTTTTTTTAATTAATTAGTTTTTATCAGCGATCATTAAAATAAAATACCGATACAGATAATCGACAAAAGACCAAATATTGGCCCCAAGCCAATAATCTGTCGACCCCTAGTTTTCATTTCTAATACCTTTTAGGAGAGCTAACAGGGATGTTAAAGTCAGTCTTTATTGTTGTAGTTCCTGCTCAAGTCTGTTGGAGTCCTCGTGTCTGTCTCCAGTGGTGCACTGGGAGACATGGCAGTATGTAGAGAGGCAGGGCAGCGACACACACACACACACACGCACACACGCAGGGCTTCCTGCTGCTCTCGGTGAAGGAGCGACTCTGCAGTTGGACACACGGACAGCTTGTGGTGGACACACGCTTCACGTATGTGGTGTTTTCCTTCAGCGCGTGTATTTATGTGTTGGGGCTGGACTGCGTGAGGAGAGGGCTTTACTGTGAGGACTGCAGCAGCCACTCTGAGGGAAATATTATCTCTACACGACTACGCAGAAGAAGACGATTTGCTGGTAAGATTTCTGTGAGTTTGATGTAGCTCGTGTGAAAAATGATCATTTATGTAGGCGATGAAGGATTTACTCGAGGTTAACACTAACGACACAGACCATTAGTTTACAAATGTCACGTTTCGCGTTTCAGTCTCCAGGTGCTGCGACAGGTGACAAACGCAGGTGTGCTTGAATTGTTTCTGCTCGGATATAAAGGTGAAAAACCTCCTTTTCCCCCCACTCAGATATGTTCTGTATCATCAGCTGCAGTTTAGGAGATGAGATTATAGCGACAAGTTTATATTTTCTAATCTCAACATAGTTTAAACGGCAAAATGTAAGTGAACCCGTGAAATCATGAAATGTGTTGGTTCAAGGGCTGGCTCGTCTGCCTTACATCTTTAAACTTTACAGAAATGAATTTCTCTTGCTGATACTGTTTGGGGATAAAGCCTGTAACACAACCAGCGTAGCTGTTCCACAGTCACTAGTGTTTGTTGTTTGCTGTATCAACATTTACTTTTTCTTCTGTTTCCTAAACTAATGAGGAAGCAATTTTTAAATGCGTCTGCAACTCTGTCTTGAACTTTTAGTGAGAAACTGGTTGTTTGTCCAGTTTGATGGGAAATGAGGCAAGTGTGTGGAAAGTTGTGTAACATATGAGGAGGCAGAAGAGGAAAGCGGCATGCTGAAAACTGAATAGAATGGATATATTAAAAAAATACAAAAAACAACTCCCTTGCATGCATTTATTCAAGTAGAATAAAGTTAACGTTAAAGGAGTAGTTTGTACCAGCACCAGTGCCAGTTTGCACCAGCTGAAACTTTTTCTGGTTAGAATTCCTTCCTAGGTTTTTATGAGGAGCCGAAACATCTGTAGAGGTCTCTTCCTCTCCAAAACAAACAGACCCATTAACTTAAGCTGCTAAAAACAATGAAAAAAACAGTTTCACATTACAAAAAAATGTTGCTCTGACGCTGTTCAGCAGGTAACAAAAGGGCCACTAACTCAGTACCAACCTGTATGTGGTCACATTTTTTCACTGACAGCTTAAGATATAGACATTCAGCAGGTTTTCACCAGAGGCCAAATTATTCTCAGAGGTCGCCACCTCTCCAAGACGAACAGACGAGGTGATCTAAACTGTTTAAAACATGGATAAAGCAATTTCACTTCACAAATCAAAGTTTTTGTGATAATTCTTATTGTGGACAGGCTGCTCACTACGGTGGCCAACGCGAAATGTGAAAACGTAAAAGACCCTATCTAGAGCCACTATCTTGTTTGTCCATTTTGGGCTACTGTAGGAACGTGGCAGACTCCGTGGACAAGGACCTAGAAATAAAAGCATGATGTCAGCTCCGATGCTCATCAGGTGCACTTTTTTTAGCCTTCTTTGATAGAAGTTTTTGGGTACGCTTAAATGGATGGCAGCCGAAAATTTTCTTTGATTTGATGGTCTTTTATAAAGAATTATTTCAACAATTGCAGAATTGAGGGGCGCCCAGTATACAGAGGCTATGTCCTCGCCACAGTGGCTGCAAGTTTGAGTCCGGCCTCAGCCCCTTGCTGCATGTCATCCCCTCTCCCTCCCCCTTTTAGGCTTAAACTGTCCTCTAAAATAAAGGCAAAAATTGCCCCAAAATCTTTAAAAAAATGTAATTCTGGCAGAATTGTAATGTTCACCAATATCTTTCTAACTACATTTCGACCTTGGGCCGATTGTGAATTCCTCAGTAAAACGAGAGAATCATCCCCATGTTCTGTGATAGGGTGCCGGCTATTGAGCGTTTAAGAAAGTGTAGACCACATTTTACTGTGGATTATTTTAAATATGACACTGTGACTTCTCTTTTTGACCTTCTTGACGAGAACTCGCTTGCATATTTGCGATAGTGAAGGCATGACCCGCCTTACTCTGCCTCTGAGTTGCTTACCCTGACCCTAACCAGTGTCACTCCCTCTGCCTAAACCTAACCAGTGAATACAACCAGTACAAGCCAATCAGAGGCAGAGTAGTGCAGGTCATGCTTTTGCTGTTCTAAGAAATGCAAAGTCGCGACCCGCTCCCTATGTAGATACAAATGGCTCAATCGAAGGCAACAAAAACACAACAACTCTTATTTTCAGGTGATTATACACTAAAGAAAACATACTTATTATATTCAATTTCTGCCAATTTATCCTCCTAAATCCTACACACTGAACCTTTTCATGTTTATATCATCCAGTTTAACCTTTTTTAAGGCCAAGTTACTGAGAGACTGTTGCATGTGTGCAAACATGCAGCTGCCAAATCCTTTTGGCACAGTATGTGCAGTATAGGCCAGGTGACTCATGTTCTGTATTACTAATATATTATCTGTGTATATAATTAAGTGTTGCCCCGGGCCAGCCTTTTATTTACTGGCCTGAGCCTCAGTACCTATCACATTATCACTGATCTTTGCAGTGAGGTGCTACATTTCTCCGCGTGGTTGTTGGCAGCCAGGCTGTGACTGTGAAATAGCTTCGGCAGTCCAAAGAGAAAAAGTGATAGCTGGTTATCTTGTATACTCTGCTGGGAGGCTGAGAACGCTGCTTCAGAAAGCTAAATAACAGCAGTGTCCAGTGAATGATCTGGACCTACTAGTTATTATTTAACTGTTAAGCTTGTGTTTGACAAAATACTGAAATTTAACACACAAAATTATGGATATGTGTCTGAGGAAGGGTTTTGTTTCGTCATACTGAAGGATGAAAAGTTTTGGCGCGTTGTTATGTGGTTTGTTGTGAGAAGAGGGAAGTTGCAGATTCAATTTTTGTTTCCTCCGTCTGACAACAACTAAATGAGAAATATTTCCCTTTAAAAATGACTCAGGATTTTTCGAATTAATGCAATAAAAGCGTTTTCTGATAGAGCTTCCTCTTCAACCTAATTTTAGACCAGTGGTGCTCAAGGTTTTGATGACTGCCAGTTTAGGGAGCCAGCGTATCATCGAGGACCACGAGGATTCAGGACTCTTGATGCTGGCCACTTTCACAAAGCAGTCCCACGCCAACTCTCCAACATTCAGTGGCTTACAATATTAAGCCATGTTATAATGTACCACAGAGCTTACTTTTGTTTTACCTTCACTACTCTTCACATTCAAACTGTTGAACCTGACATTTGCACGCTTCACCTCTGAACTCATGATAAGATTCGGATCTGTTTAACCCTTGTTGAGCCTTGAATTCAGCTGTTTGCAGATAAGGTAGATCACTTCAGATGATGACCAGATGATGATTTAATTACATTACAGCGGCACTCTCAAAGCAACATTTGAAATGTATTAAATGTAAGCTATTGAAAGTAGTGAAATGGGATGATTGAAATATAATGCCTGCATTTCACGCATAGACTGTAGACGTATAAATAAATGAACATAGTGACGTGCCCCATTGGTTTGTGGACTGCGTTACTTGCTCAAGTTTGGCGGTCGCCGTTGGGGTTTTTTTTCCGGGCCAGAAGTGACCATATTTGTGTATGAGAGGGTGGAGTGAGGGGCGGATCTGATCTGTAGTGTCACTATGCAGACACCCAGTCACTCAAGTGGCTCCGCCCTCAAATAAATTTAAATTTGGGCTTTAATACAATACAAACAGATGACTTGCTAAAAAAATCTCCCTCCTACAGTTGTCTGTTTTTTCTACCAGGCTGTAAACATGTTCATTTCTGTTGAAAAGCTAGGCACAAAATAGGGGTCTATTGATGTCTGCTGGATATTGATTGTTTAGGATCAGCCTCAAGTGGTCATAGAGGGACTGCAGATTTTGGCATTTGTGCATTGGTTTCATTTTCAGCCCAGAGGTTTTAGCTCGATTTCATGCATGGCCACACAGTGTTTCTGAGGGCCGCCATTGGCCAACAAGCAGCACTTTGAGCAACTGTGTTTGAGACAGTTTCAACTTTAAACTTCCTGTCAGCTGTCTGAAGAGTGAAGTGTATCTGTAATCTGACTGGTTTCCAGTGGGACAAGGACGAGGTGTTCCACAGAATTATAAGTGTGTGGTTTCCTTTACGAACTTCCTGTTTCTTCCTCATTTGACTGGGAGGCAGTGGAGTTGGTCGAACTCGCCGCAGAGGATGTTTGAAAGGGAAAGCAGCTCATGCAAATCCCCTGCTCTCTCCTTGGGACTAACACCTGAGCTCCTGCTGCCCTTGCGCCGATATGTCGCTTGTCAGAGTGAGCAGCATCTGTGCGTTATGTAATTTTTCCCATCTGAGCAGCAGCAGAAGTGCCACAGCACTGCAGAGCCAAAACCCTGTCAACACAAATCATATTTATTTTGTGACTCTCAGCTCTCCTTGGGCTTTCACGACGGTGGACCATATTCTAGCAATTAGTTAGTGATTAAATTGGACACTGACTGTAACTGTAACCATTAATCAATAACACTGATTCAAAGCCACCATTTTAGCTGATCTTTTCGCTGCCGTACGAGCTCCCTGTAAACATCAGTTAACAGCTGTAACGTTTAGTCTTGTGACTGTGGGTCAAAGAGCACTCTGTGCTCATACTGTACCATGGGATAGGACCAAAATATCAGGCGCATGAGGCTCATTAAGACAGTTACATAAGTTATTGCCCTGAACAGTAGTTCTCAGCTCTCTGTCATACCCGATAATTGTCTGACTGACCAATGTGCCGGGTGTGGCCCCATGTTGGGTCCTGTTACATTCAAGATGTTCTGATTAAAAGAAAAAAATGCCTCGCTGTGTTGTGATAATGAAATCCGGCACCTCGTAATGTTTGTGTGTGTCTAGTGTGACCTCTCTTCCTACTACGCCCACTCTAATCTTTCTCTCTCTCACTCTGCGTCTCCAGTGTTGTATTCTGGGTCGGAGTGCTAATGTGCCACGTCCCAGTTGCAAAGCGATGAAAGCATGACAAGAGTGTTTGTTTTCTTTCCAGAGCGCGTCGTCTCAGGTTATTCATCACCATGCCATTCTTTTCTTGTTGCTTCTCTCAGCTCAGTTGTAGCAAATCTTTTATCAGATCACTTTGGAGAGTGACAGTTTAATTTTAGAGGGAGATATGAGATTATTTACAGGTGGTTTCAGTACAGATTGAAGATATTATAGAAAACAAATTGTTATATCGATCTTTGTGAGGACTTGGAATGAATCTTTTTAGTCAACATTATTGGAGTTATTGTATTTCAGATTTCTGTGATTTAACTTGTAGCAGTTGTGGGATATCTCACAGTACAATGTGTGTTTTGTTCTATAGTTTCTGAAGGTTAATGAGTGCTGTGTGCTTTGCTGCTTGTATACTGCCTCAGTAAGTCAGTGTCAGGCCTTTAGGCCTTTCCAGCAATGATTACTTTTATTTTTTTTTCTCTGTTTGGTACGTCTGGTACTATTTTGACAAATTGTTTACGGAATTAGTCATTTAACCCACAATGTCAAACCAAGTACCAGAGGTATGCATCAGATGACTTCGACTTGAGTCACACATTTAATGACACAATATCAATAAAGATTTGTGACTCTATTTAACAGCAATGCTTTGTAACTTCATAAAATACTTGCTATACTGCCCCACATACAAAGATTTAAGTACGTTGCTTGAAAAGTGTAAAACAAATAAATTAATTTTGCTTCATTTCCTGAATCAATTAACGTTAACGCAATTAATTCCCAGCAAGTCAACACTTAATTCCCCAGATTCGAATTGTCTGGGCCAATCTGACGGCATCCAATCAAGTTGCAGGAGAGAACCATGATGAACGAATGTTATGTTATTTAGCACCAGTTAAAAAATCCAGGCTCTACAGTTTTGAAGCATTAACCAGCATGTTTGGTGGCTCATCAAAATTGGATTTACTTTCAATGGCCTCATAGATTATTTGACTATTGGAATCAGTGCTCAAAGCCTCGTCGGATTATCCGCAGCAGTGTGAATCAGAGCAGTGCTGAACAAGAAGATGCTTTGTCCCGTAAAACCTAGACAGGTCAGTGGGCAGTTTGACCCACATACTCTATTGATCAGACGAGGTTTAGCCTCCACACCTCTGTTAGTTGAGTTGCACCTCACAGTGTGGACTGCTCTCTCTCTCTCTCTCTCTCTCTGTCTCTCTTTCTGTCTGTTATCTGTTTTATTGTCCTCTTTCATCGTCCAGCCTCCCCCCAGTCAGCACATACCACATACGACTGATGACCACCAGGACTGTCAGGGCTTCATAATCAACTGTCTTTTATTATCAGTATTGTGCTCGACGTTCACCCCAGACGACATAAAATCTAGACAAAATAAAAGCTGCTTACGCACAGACACACATTATTTTAACTTAAGTAACTCCTTGATTTGATCTTTCTATGGTTCAAAAAACTGAAATGCCCCTTTAAAAGGACAAAGTGTTAAAACAATCCTGACTCACAGCACCTTGTGTAAATCTGGAAGATGTGAAATGAGATGTTAATCTTGGGAAGTGTGAAAACGAATGCACAGTTAAAATTGCTCTTCATTTACTTTGCAGCAGGTGAATCTGGATGATTTTTCCAGTATTATTGCTTTGATCCTAATGCTCATTCCCCCCTTGAACATATCACCAGGGTTTGAGAGGATGCAAAACTCAGCCAAAGGAGGCCTGCAGTAGTAATTGGCTGATAATTGTGCTCCTCTGTGTAACGATTGGTCAGTTGGAGGGTTGCAGGCAGAGCGATTGGCAGCCGTGCAGGAATTCAGATTATTCAGAGGTTGTGGTCTGTGTTGTTGCTTGTTGTTGTTGTTGTTTTGGCCGAGCGTCCCCTCCCGCTTTTCCACCCTCGTAATGACTTAGAGGGGCCCACTCAGGGATGCTAGAGTGAGAGAGTGGGAAGGAGAGTCGACAAACGCTGCTGATTTCTTTACAAAAATGTTTCCAGAAACAAATTTAAATTCTCTGTTTCGCTGTAAAGTGAGAGTTTGTGAAGAGGAAGTGGGGCCACACTGCTTATTGCACAGTGAAAATAGAGGCTGAAAATTGGAAATCAAACAGTACAACTAAGCAGTGCTGATCAAAAGTATAAACCACGATTCTGTCACTGAGTTGTCTCTTTCTTGCCTTAAATGTTTTTAGAAACACGTTTCAGCTTACTGATAAACTATAATATGAGATTGCTGAGCACCATAGTTCCACTTGTACCAGTCTACATTGCGTCACCCACCGGTGGGATCGTCTGATAGGGTGTGATGCATTCTGGTAGTTGTAGGTTTTCTACCTTTTGAGGAGAAGCACCCTTTTTCTCTGTTTTGTCCGGTCACGCGGCACCAATTTCACAAGTATTTGCATCTTTCTACAGCAGAGAAGGCCTAGAGTTTTTCGTGAGGACTCTCTTTATATGTCTTCGTTAAAAAATGTGGAAATTTGTCAACATGGAATTCTGCCTCTTAAACAGCTTGTGACCCGTGATCAATAAAGGCAGGATGATCTAATCCCCTGCTACGCCCATGATTGATCACTTGTGTGAAAACTAAACACAGTCAGTTGTTCCCACAGCGATATGTAATAAACCTGCCTGGCTTAAAGAAGAATAAGAGGACCTTTGGACTGCAGGCAAGGCTCAGGAAGCAAGGCTTGGCTATCACGTCAAAGTCTCTCCTCTTCTCTTCGTGTTATGTGATCATGTTTTCCATGGGCTGTGTGACGTATGGAGCTGAGGCGAGCTTGCGTAGATATCACTGGTGGTTGAATATAATAAGCCTGCTGTAAGGAGTCCTTGTGTCGAGCAGTAGTGTATTGCTCCATCAGGGCTGCCTGTGTGTCTCTACAGAACATCGTCTCTGTTTTCCCTCCATATACTCTTCTCTATGTTTCTTCTTTCACCCTCCTCCATTCCCTCAGTTGAATCATGTGACTCTCTGGACACAGTGGGTGACCTCCTCCTTACTGCTTTTCATGCAGAGTGGAACTAGAGTGAGACGCTCTCTGAATTACAAATACACAGGCCGAGTCCTCTCCCTGGGTTTCATGTTGTCTTAGAGAGCAAAAATATTTCATTCTCTTGCCTTATATCGTGTTATATGTTCTTTGCTGTTAAACAATGATCTTTTTTTTCTAATTTGCCCTACTGGGAAAAATAGCTTTGCTCTGAATAAAACTTGATTTGATCTTGTCGCATGTTGTTGTTAAATCACAAGAGAAGCACCCAATTATCACACCTTTTGTACCCCATTGTATCCCTCTTCTGTCTTTTTTGTTCTCTTCTCATGTCACATCTGAAAGGTCATAGCGCTCTGTAGGTATTGTCCCTCTCCCTCCCACCTTTTGTTTCTCTTTGCTGTTGCCAAAAGGTCAAATACCATCAATAGTTAAAGCGTTAGTGTGCAAGATAGTTGATTGTTGAGTCTTGGTTGGTACTCGCACTGAACCACCAACCTTAAGTGTCTGTATTTGTCAACCAGGGAACGAGACTCAGCATCAACTATCTTTCTCCAGACACTATATACTTTACCTGTAAAATGTAGATTTAGTTGGTCATAGTTGAATGGCCAGTGGAAGGCCTATCTCACATGTTGAGCACGCTAAAGCAAATTTTCAGATTTGTGTTGTTCTCAGCATATTCGGTACACTCAGCGTTGTGTGAGGATGCATTAGGGAAAATCAGATTTTTGCAGTAATGTCATAATTCTTCTTGCCACATTATGACACAGATCATTGTATTTTTAGCCATGCTAACTCTGTTGGCGGTTTGGTCAGTCTGTTTGTCCATCACCAGACTTATGACCAGGTTTTCCACGAGTCTCAGCTACACTCAATGTGCTGTAGCAACTGAACTAGACAATCGTAGCAGTCTTAACATGCGGCACAGTAGTTATTAGCCTGCATTAGCAGCAGTGGATGGAAGAGCACGTACATTTTCAAGTGAAAATTTGGGCTCCATTTGTATGAAAACCCAACTATAGACTAATTGATTTGATTAAAACAAGTAAAAATTTGCTGATTCCAGCTTCATAAATACAAATATTTTCTGTTTGTCTTTACTCCTTTGTGACAGTAAACTTTATATCTTTGTGTTCTGGACAAAACAAAACATTTGAGGACATCAGCTTTTTTTTCCGTCACATTTTATAGACTAAACAATTAACTGATTAATTAAAAAAACAATCAACAGACTCATCGAAAACAATCATTAGCACACTGGATGTTACATGCTAAATATTTAGATAAACTCTTCTGATTTAGGCAACATCATCTTTTCATTTGGAGCTGCTCTCTGGCAAAACTTTCATTTTTGCTCCACTAGTGAAAGCAATAAAGTTGTCTTAATGTTGTTCATCCAACCCATCAAACATGTGCCACCAGTGTGGCTATAGATTGTTTGTCTTGTTTGGACATATAATCTCCACACACGCTTAAACACACACACACACACACACACACACACACACACACACACACACACACACACACAGCTCTGCAGTGCTGCAAAGCGCCTGGTGTACGCAGGCACACACTACTCTGCAGCACAGCTTGTCCCTCGGAGGGATGATGAAAACAAACACACCTCCAGAGGATACAGTGAAATATGGAACAGAACGAACCAAAAACAGTCCAAAATAATACCTGCCTGCTGTTTTACTGCTACGTTTGGTGTGGGGACTCACAGGGGAGAGAAACAGAGTGTATGTGTGTGTACAGTATAAGATGTGTGTTTACAGAGTCACAAAACCTGTATGTTTGTTTGCACATGTTGAAACTGTGTGCATTTAATGTTGTGTTTGCTCGGTGTGTACATGTATTTATGTTTGGGCGTTCTGTTTGAATTGGGTGGAACCAGAGCAGAGCTCCTGAATTGGGTGTGTTTTTCACGTCTTTGACATTGATGCGCAGATATTTCTGTTTGACCGAACATTTCACATAGACAGTGTTTGTCTCTTCTTTCTCTGTCTGCCCCCCCATCAAGCATTTTCTACTCCTCCCCCTTTTTCCTGTGAGCAAAACACAATCGTTTAAATTTCTGCTCTGGCCAGGGGATAAATCTGAGTGTTTTAAATGAGGACTGCGTATCATTTGCTCTTTATTTTCATTTCTACGACTGATCATTTCTGCTTGGCTAGTGGAGAGAAACGCACACATGAGATGATGTTTGTTTTTTCAGCCACATGATTCATAACAGAATATGACACTTTTCACAGAAGCAACTATTTTACATGCTTGAAGTACCAAAGCCAATTACATAATCTCACTGACACAACAAACAGTGTTTACATAAGGCGTCTGAAAGCTCCATCTCTGTCTCATTCTCATGAAGAGCTCTTTGAGGCAATTTCTTCAAATTTGGCAAAAAAACATCCACTTTGAATAAAGGATAAGTGATTAGTCTTTGGTTGTCATAGGTCAGAGGTCAAGGTTACTGTGACCTTGTGTCCATATCATTCTGATGAATTCAGTATTTCACCATATAAAGGCTAGGTCTGACCCGACTAAGAATTATGTAAGTCCAATAAGATTTGACTGTTCAGTATGAATATTTTTAAAGTTTTAAAGCTTGGATGGGCTCAGGGAGAGACGTTCAGCATGACACCAGCATTCAGGTGCTATAGTAAACAAGCTAACTGCGCCAACGACACACGGTACATGTGCAAGCCAGAGATTGTGTTGTATTAAGTTGCTGTTAGCTGTAAATTCACCACTTCTTAGCAGAAAAAATAAGGTAATGTTTTCTTTGACCCTTACAGAGCAGAGTCTCTCCTTTTATGTGTCTCTGCCTGCATGTCTGCAGCTGTACCAAAGATTAGCATGAAAGTCAAGAGTGTTCACATACAACCATATAGAGGGGCCAAAACATCTGCAGATGTAAACTGCAGAGCACACTAACAAGTGAAAAAAACAAACAGTCGACTCAGTCAACTGAGGGTCTCTGACTAATGATTCAAATATCCAAAAATCAAGGGTCAACCCTAATAAAGGCCCTCATGGAATATCTTCAAATTTGGCCCAAATGTCCACTTGGACTCAAGAATGAACTGATTGGAATTTGGTGGTCGAAGGTTACAGGTCAGAGGTCACTTTGACTTCATGAATCATGTTTTAGGCCATAACTCAACAATTCACAATTCACATGATTGGAAATCGCAATAATGTCTTATTGTGATGAAAGCATCCTGATAATATTGTATTGCGGAGCCTCTGCTCATTCCCATCCTTGTTATCTTGGGGGTCCACTTTGTGCTGCCAGAGGGAAGATGTGTATGAAGCATGCACATTTTTACAGACATGAATGTAAACTGCAACTGCAACTTGACTGGTGAGTGGAGGCAAAAGACTGCTGGGCAATAATTTTAGTTTTCATCCTTATTTTAGTGTATTTTATCATGTGGCCTATGGTCCCATAATATTATTGAATACTGAAAAAAAGATGTGATAAAACAATACAAACCACAATGCAGCTGAAGTTTTTCGAGTTAAATTTTGCTTGGGTCGGAGTTTCTGTGATCAGAGGATCAGAGCAGTTAAGTTGATGAAGCCGATCCCTTGTAGGCCGAGCTAAGCTGACTCCCCCCATGCATCTTCTTGATTGTATCCACCCAAATCCAGATATCTGTGCTTATCTAACATCTCACAGTCAGGGATTGTGAAGGTCATGAAAGCCCCAGTCCTCAGTCCAGTCCTCGGCGCTCTGCATTGCCAGCCTGCTATTGATTCTCCATTATGTCTCCAATCTGCTGCAGTAATCCAATAGTATTTAGGGACTGAAGCAAAGCAGAGCAAAAAGTGAGCCTATGTGTATCTGTGTATCTGTGTCTTGGTGATAGAAGCTGTGGGGGCCTCCTTGACTTGAATACCTCTTGGCCCTGATATCGTTTCTCTTCTGTGGAAAATGCTGCTCCACTTTTGTTTCAACAATGAACCAGATCTACTTATAGGAACAGAGATGATTTTTAAATCATGTAATATTGCTAAAAAAGTGAGTAGGTGGTTGCTGGAGTGGCTGGGTATTGTTTAAAAATTACAATACCAGTACCCTTGAGGTGATACTGATACGTACAGAGTACTTCATTTGATTCTTCTATTTTTTTTCTACTTCATTTGATACCAATCATTTGAATAGAAGTGTGAAATGCTACCAGAAACCACAGGCGTTTAGTATTGGTCATAAATTCAAACGTCTTGGTGAAAATCTTGGCAGGCTGAAGTGCAAACCTCTTCAAAATACAACATGCTTGACTTCACCAAACCACAGACTTTTATGGGATGCAGCTGCTGTGGTTGTGGGCGAGTCATATGTTGCACTCAGTTGAGGAAAGCCTCTGGTGAAAGGCTGCGAAAACCAAGCAAATAGTCATTTTTATGCCTCTGTGCCAGCAATAGCTGTGGCTGAAGTCATTATGTTTTCGGGTTGTCCGTCTGTTCATTGTAAGATCACTTTGTGGGAATTTCTTCAAATTTGGCACACTATGAAGTGATTAGATTTTGGTGGGAATGGGTCAAAGGTCAAGGTCATTGCAACCTTGTCCATGTTGTTTGTATGAACAGGGTATCTCAAGAACGCCTTGAGGGAATCTTTTTCAAATTTGGTGCTCATAGGTCAAGGGTTAAGGTTAGCATGAACTTGTCTGTTGCATTCTCACAAATACAGTATCTCAAAAACACCTTTTCTTCAAATTCAATCATTTTGACTCAAGAGTGAACTGATTAGAATTTGGTAGTCAAAAGTCAAGGTCACTTTGACCTCACAAAATATCTTTTTGGCTGTACCTCAAGTATTCATTGGCTAGTTATGACAATATTTTTTCACTAAAGTTTAATAGGATAAAATGATGAAGTGATGATATTTTAAAGGTTGGCGCTCATATACAGTATACTGTGATGTCATAATGTTCCTTAAAATAACTTCACTTCACATTACTCAATGTCATCATAAATTAGGAACAGAGAGGGAGACATTTGGTCAGATACGGAATCGGTGACGCTAATCTCAGGTGCCCACCCTAAAACTGTGCTGATAGTATAGATCCATTATGCTCCCGTGGGGAAGATTTGTGTGAAGCATTTATGTTTTCACAGACATGGATGTAAACTGTAACTGCAACTTTATGGGTTTGTGGAAGCATACAACCACGAGGTGGTAATTCTGTCTTTGTAGACCTGGTAAAAAAAGGATCGATTACAGCTATCATTTAACTGGAGGATCTTTAATACCACTTGGTTATTTTGTGTGATACCTTAAATGTATTGTGCTTCCATACCCAGTCCTTGTAGCAGGGCTGGTGATTAATCTGTCTGATTCCTGCCTTCATTACTATTATCATTACCTTGCCCACTGAGACCAGTGAGGGAATATTACCACAGCTACGTAGACTCTTTGACAGTTCAGATGCATTGGATCTGCATTTTTATCATACCAGATGGCCCATGTCTGCTCTCAGCAACGTAGTTTCCTTGCCAGGACTGCTTGGGTACTGAGTGGCTTTATGACTTCCACAGGGGCTTACTGGCACCCGTGGCAATATCCCTGAAACCATGGAGGAGATATGGCATGAGAGCCAGTGTTTGATCTGTACTCAAGTGTGTTTGTTTGAAGGGTGGTAGAGTTTCTGACAAGGGCGTGTGGACGAGATGGGAAGAGAGTTGTTTGTGAACAGAGAGACTGACGAAGGGAAGAGCTAAGTAAAGTTTATTTATATTACACCTTTTAAAGAGCAGAAGTCTCAAAGCATCTCACAAGCAGGAAGGATAAAGAGAATGAAATGTCCATGGTTAAACAAGTCTGGGTTTTGACAGTCACAGGGACAGCTGTGGTGAGTTTGCTTAGAAACTCTGCAGTGGCAACATATTGGTCTTTAACATGTTTACTGTGTACAGTCTGTGTATATGTGTTTTATAGTTCAAGCTTGACAACTGTGTGAAATGGAAATTGACCCAGGGTGTATTTGTCCTCATTCCACTGAAATGTTCCTCTGGACGCAGACGCGGTGTTGCACAGTTTTACCATGACGTATGAAATCTTTATGATCTTTGCTTGACTTCACAAAGGCACATAAACAACTCAAAACTTAAGCCCTCCACAGTTCTCTGCGGTTTTCATACAGATTTAGACTCTGAAGTGCAGGCTTTGCTTTTTATCGATCAGTTGTATCATTTTACACATTTGGTCCCCATCCAGACCACAAAACATCCACCATCTGCCAGAGGTATTGATTCTAAAAAGATTCACTTTTGTATTAATGTACTAATAACACAATGTGAAAATACTGTGTTACAAGTATAAGCCCTGCATTGAAAATGTTACTTGAGTCATAGTTTAATCAGGAAAATGTTCTTAAAGTATAAAAAGTACCTTATGCAGAAAAATCTTCAAACAAACAAACAAACATTAACACACATTTAAAATTAAAAAAGCAGTTGTACTTGTATCAACAGTTTGGTTATTTAATTTACAACAAACATCATATTTTAGAAACGTTTCTTATGTCTTCATGCAAAAATCTTAATCTGTAAAGTAACTAAAGCGGCCAGATATATGACTTGAAGTAAAAAATACAATATTTCCTTTTGAAATGTAGTGGAGTAAAAGTATAAAGTAGCATGAAAATAAAATACTCAAATAAAGTACAAGTACCTTGAATTCGTACTTAAATACAGTACTTGAGTAAATGTACTGTGTTACATTCCACCGGTGCATATAACAGCATACATGCTATACTTCTGCTATGCTCACGGTATTTGCAAAGGGGGTGTGTGACAGTGGTAAGACACGTCTGATTAGGAGGATCCATCCATCCATTTTCATCCACATGTCCAACCATCTGTCTGCCTCTCTTTTGTTGAGAGGTGAACAACAGACCTGTTGTTGTTCGCTGCAGCTGCAGGCCTCTCATGGATTGTTCTGGAAACAGTCTGTTGGAGCACTGGCTGGGTTGTGGGGTCAGGTGAGAGAGAGAGAGGTCCAAACAATCCCTTTTAACACTGACAGTCAGGCCAGGACGGAGCAGAGAGCCAGACAGGCTCATTAACATTCCTCAGGTTCAGAGCACACAGTCAGTCGTACAGCACGGTGGCTCAGGTGGATCAACACCTCAATGTACGGTGGTGAAAAGAAATATTCTGATTAATTGCTTAAGAGGCAGCTTATGATTGACAACATGATTTTGTTTTATAAAGAGCACGATTTTCCCTCAGTTACACAAAATAACGCAACAAACGTTGCACTCAGGATGAATTTAATGAAACTCTTTGGGTTGTTGTGAACACAGAAACCTGAATATTATTTTTAAAGGTGACAGGGGAGGTATAAATCAGTGGTTACCAACTGATCCAGCCACGGGGTGCAGCTTTCTTCTTGGCCATTAGTTTAAGGTCCACACATTAGATAAATGACCAAATATTCAGTTTTATTTCACAAAATGTAAACAAAAGGTGGCTTAGAATATAAAACATATTGTAAGAATAAAGTGCAGTTACTTAAAAATTTGTAAAAATACAGCACTGCGACCCAAAAAGTGCGTATTATTGTTTCAGAATCAGTGGCTAAAATGCTGCAAAGGCACTGCATGTTAACCCTTTAACCTGGAGTGACAACATTTTTCTTGTGCTGCTTTTAGGTGACTCTCACGACTATTGGTGGGATTTCTTTCAAAAACATGGGAAAAAAGGCAACGAGAAACTTGGCAAGAAATGTGCCAAAAATGGCAAGAAATTAGTAGATTTAGAAAATTATCTTAATAAAGCTAGGGAATTATAATTATTAATTATTATAGGGATTATAATCGCTTTTTCCCAGGTAATGTCCTATTTTTCAGCTTTGTAACAATATAATCATTTTAAGTATTTTTCTCGTACTTTTTACTCATTTCTTGCAAATTTTGGGTCATTTCTTCTTTCGTTGCTCATTGCCTTCTTCCCATGCTTTTTAAAAGAAATCAAGTCTATTTGCTCAGGTTTTGAAGGCTTAATAGAGAAAAACTCTAAGTCATATAATGAAGTGTTTTTTTTACAAACTTGACATGTTCTCAAGTCACTTGTCGTCCACTCAGAATGGACCTGTAACTAACTTTTGGACCACAACTCACCATTTGGGAATTGTTGAAGCACTAAAACGCAGATGCATGGTGTTGTCTTTTTGTTTATAGCAACAGAAGAGCTGGTGCACAGATAAGCACCCAGTCTGCAGATAAGAGTTTAGTGTCTGCTACGTTCTTTTAATACCTGAGTGTGTCAACATGTATTTATCTAAAGAGACAATTCTCCTTTTGAAGACTATTTTTAAACATGGCTACAACATATTTGTAGCTCTTTTGATTTGTCTGTGAAGAATTTACACCCTGCGGCATTGTAGTAGTAGTTGTACTGTAGGTGGTTGTAAGACTTTCAAAATAAAAGTGTCTCATTTTGTGTAGATTCTCAGTGCGATTCTGATTTGATGACGATGTGATTGCAAGTCACAGAGAAGGTGACTGGAGGACATGGTGCTGATGAAACAGGATGACATTGTGCAACATGCATATGCATATGCAGGTGGGGCGGTGACTGCAGGCTTGCTGGAGCTTAATAGACAAAGTCCAAATTTTGCCGGTTTCTGTTAGGCCTTTGCTCCTCATTTGCGTCCCTGTTTTTTCACACTCATTCAGAAGACACACTGAGTTTTGTCACAGTTTCATTGACTTGTGTCACTCTCCAGTATTTTCTGGGAGAGTGAAACAGGTGGAAAGCAGACTAGAAAATCAGTAAGGAGAGAAAGAAGAGTGAGGGGACTGATACAGTCTACTTCATGGAGACGATATGAGGAACTAAGACTGGCCGGTGTTTTTGTGACTCTGTAAAGACTTGGTTGTGCTGTGAGCTGGGAAAGGCCAGCATACCGCTTTCAGCCCCAGAGCGACACGTCATTCATACACACTCTGCAGCTCTTCTGTTTTATGAGGTGTTATTTATCCAGCACACACACACACTCATGGAACATGGAAGGAATTACTAAAATAAAGAAGTCAAGAGATGAGGAGGAGAAAGATGCCAGTAAATGTGAAAGACTAAAGTCATAATTAATTAAATAATTAATTAATTTAAGTACGCCATAAAACTCCAATTCAAGAAATCCAAACAAACAAAAAAGTTATTATTATTATTATTATTATTATTATTATTGTAATCAGCCCTCACTGCTGTAAACTGCTCTTCACCAATGGCTGAGTTGGCTTTTCCATTTGAAAAATGTGTAAAAGAACGCAGATGGACGTGACCGTAAAGTATTGTGTGCTTCATTCATCTGCATTGTGCAATTTGTGCAACTGAACTGTCAACCTGACAATCGAGTTGTATTGTTCTCCAAAACATGACTCTAGAGGAGTTGGTATGGTTACGGCACAACACGCACATTAACATTTCACAAGTTCACGCTTCAATAGAGAGAAATAGTCAAAGATTAAATTGCCTCTGCTATCAGGCAGAGATTAACACTAGAGTGACGGCTTTAAAGTGGCTTCAAATTTATCGCAGTTAATCAACGAATCTTTGCTGGTGGACATGTTCCGTCCCGTCACATCTTAACTTAGAGCAGCTTCACTTAATGCCAAGGCTGTGAGCGTTTTTTTGCCCTCATTTTTTATTGTGCAATAATAACGTTTTGTGTGTCTGTTCTCTTGCAGAGGGTCACCTGACGGATCCAAACCTCCTGATGTTTGCTCAAGCTGACAATCAAGAGATGTCGCCCTGATCGCTGTTTTGTCGGAAACAGCTTTTCATTAGGCAAGGTAGTTTATGCTTTTCAGTCAGCACATATATTTGTTTTAAACTGTGAAACTAGTACCAGTAATTTGATTTTATCACAGTTTTATTTCATTTATTTGCATCTCTTTCAGATGTCAACCACAACAGAGAATGGGATGGGAGGGCCTTGGAGTACAGGCCGAGAGAAAACGTACAAAAAGGTAAACAAGTATGACTACTTTACTGTGTTTGGTTTTATATGCCTCTAAAGACAAGCGTCAACCTGCTTCCACAACATTTATTTTGGAATGCTGCTGCTTAGAGCCAACAAGTCCAAGTCTTAACTTCTGAGCCTGTGAGTCACATGAGTCCTCATAAATGTCCTTCTACAACACATAACGTCCTGACCTCTGCACGGGCTGGCTGCCAAAGATCAGTCAAGTGCTGGTCACATTTGTTTTCTTTCTTTCTTTCTTTTTTTTTTTTTTACTTTAGACGCCATTGCTTATGGCAGCATTTCTTCAGATGTCACCATTACAAGGCTCTTCACAGTGGCTAGCACTGTTCAGGGTGGGACTAATAGGTCTTTTTGTGGTGGCTACTCACGCAGCATAAACAATAAGTGTTTTTATTTCGCAGCGTTTTTGGATTTTAATGTGTTAGTGTAGATTTTATACTACACTAACACATTATTTTCTTGCATGCCTTTATCTAACAGAAAATTCTCACACAAACAACAACATCACAACAAAAAAATATCAAAACATTCTCTCACACAACTAATCCAAATCTCATTTAACCAGTTGTATGCTCAGTACTTCACAAACAGTCAGCCCTTTCCAACAGAGCACTGAAAGTGAAGCTTAACTGGTCTTCAAAGCCAGACTCTATTGATAAAAACAGTGATTTTAGCGCTCTGAACATGGGAGCTGCTGGTCCACTGTTGCCTCGGTCAGTTGGCACGTTAAAAAACTAACGTGCCTATTGACCAGTGGATCAGCAAATCCAAAAATCTTTTTGGATTCTTTCTTACCAGAGGCAATCGAGAAACACAAACTTTTATTCCTAAATTTAACACAATGAATGATCATTTGATGGGCAAACTATTCCTTTAATGTCTCGATGTATGGTCTGCTGTTTTGATTTTGATCCCATCTACTGTTGCATATTATTTTAAGTTTTCAATCGTTCACATTTACTTCCAGTAGTGTATGTAATGGGAATAGCAGTGACCGTATGATGCAACAGCATGACTAAGGGGATGTTTTCTCTTCTATTTTCCCATTTAGACAACGTCATCAGCCTTGAAGGGGGCCATTCAGCTCGGTATTGGCTATACAGTGGGAAACCTCACATCCAAGCCTGACAGAGACGTGCTTATGCAAGACTTCTACGTGGTGGAGAGTGTCTTTCTGCCGAGGTCAGTGTTACATAGAACCCACACAGACATACTTTCATACAGCTTATATACACAGGAAGACAATCTTTTCTAATGTTTACATTTTCTGAGGCAGTCGTTCCATGTATGAGTTAATTGTGCAGCGAAAGTTTGCTCATTGCCATCAAAATAAGGGCCAGACTTTTGCATAAGCTCAAGGTTATTGGTCTACAAGAGCCAGTGAAGCAGAGGGCTGCGTCATAAATACAGATTATGAGTAGGTGGTAACAGACTGCTCTTTGGCTGCGACAGTTTCCTTACTCTGCAAAGTGAATGAATGGAAAGCGACCAAAGACTAAGCTTTGCCTGTCTGCCCGCTTAAATATTAAATGTCTGGGTCTTGTATTAAAGATATTTAAAACTATTATTAATAATGGAAACTGCAAGGCGCTGGACATCAGGTCTCAAAGAAATTACACTGCCACCACAAACTGCCACCATCATCATTTATCAACAAAGTAAATTTTGCTGGTCTAAGTCATGATGCAGGGATAAAACTATTCTGGTGGATTATCCTGCCAAGAACTGTGAAATCAGCTTACTGTGTGCCTCTTACTGCCACAGCGCAAAACATATGTCAGCGTGTGGCCGCTCGGTCGTCTCGGGCTGTCTTCACAATCATATCATCAGCTTAAAGAAACATTTGACGTAATCCAAAACAGACCAAGGAATTCTTTAAAAGTGTGACTTGTATATTCACAGATGCATTAAAGGGAACCGTTTGTGCTTATCCTTATGTTAAAGGTGGCCAATGTTTCAAATAAAGAGGTAAACTGAGCATGAACATCAGACTTCAGATTGCTCTTTTCTGGCTGGAAGATGATGTTATATTGCGACATATTTCTTTATATGGTCATATGCTTCAGGAATGCGACTTCAAGTGTTTACATTTTATACCCTGCTACATGTAGCTACATGCTAACGTCTGGGAAACCTGTAATTTTGGATAGCAATTTTGTTAATTTCTCTAGAATTTTTGATCAAATTCCTGCCAGAACATGTCCAGTTTATGAAGCTTTTGATTCAAGGGCATTTATTGGTGATTTTTGTTGCTAGTAAGCACAGCTATACTTTGTTACAGTCATTTGCTGGCGGCAATTACATTGAAGAGACCACGCCGCCAAGAACAGTGCTGGACTGTTTTTACATAGTGGCCTAAAATGGTATTGCACAAAATTGATATTACATACTAAGTTCACACTGTTCAAATCAATCTTACCATTTGTATGGGTTGATGATGGTGTTATTTTCTATTTAAGATATGATTTGTATGTCCTATCTTGAAAAACATGCAATGATTTTTGCAAAAGGAAATGGGGAAGAATCAAGCAAAATGTGTTCACTGTTTGTTAGTATATAGCCAAACGCTGGATCATGGAGACTGTCTCTAGGTCTGAATCTTCTGAAGGAGAATTGAAGTCCTACTAGGAAATACTGTGTGGTTTACCTTTGAGATCCACCACCAGGATATGCAAACTCATTGTGGTTCATGCAAACTGGGTCTTGGCACGCACATTGTCCTTTGACTGCTCAGCAACAGCCAAACATTACTCTTGTTCCAACCCTACAGGGATGAGTGTTTAAAAACCTGCTGTTGCCTTGCTAAAATAGTGAAGCACAAAATATCAATCCTTTAAAGCGGGCTTGTTACATCATCTTCAGTCTGCACCCAGTGTCAAGCCTTTTCACATAATCATGAAATAAAACTTATCTTCAGTGCCGGCTTTTCACTGAGAGAACCAACACAAATAAGGAAGTTCAAGGCTGCATGCTCAGGACAAATTACACAAAACACAACAAACAAAATGTAATCAGTAGGGAGAGAAAACCAATGTCAATCATCTGGCATATGACATAACTGTTTCCCTCTGTATTCTCTTAACTTTCTCTAAGTGTTTGTGCTCTGTTCTGTAATAGTGCACAAACACACCCGCATCTTTCTTCTTACTGAGAATCCTGAGAGAGCGTCTGAGACGACTCTTAGATGCTTTCATTCCCTCCCTCCCTCTCTTCCCTCTCTTGTTGCTGCTCCTCTCTGGAGGTTTTCCACTGTTGTTTCTTCTGTCAGTCTAGTTTTGGATGGTTGGCGATGTCGCAAATCACTTTGACACCCACACACACAGTTTTTTATTTTTTTGTGCCATGCATGCATCTCCGACAACTAGCACGTGTCTTTCACAAGGCAGATGGCTCTCTGATTAGATTGAATGAAACATTTCCAGGTGCTGACTGTTGTGAAATGGTTTCCATGTTACCATCGTGGACTGTCAGTCACTGATGACAGTTAATTCTTGTTGCCCTCGTACACTAAGAAATCAGATTTCATTGTAGAGTAATCACAGGTATCGTGTTACACAGCAGAGCCTGACTGTTGCCTGTATCTCATTACCGAATGTAGCAACAGCACAAAACAACAACACAGTAGGCTCTTTACCCAAAAAATCATCAGGTATATTAACTAGCCCTGGAAAACAAAACCCTTTATTAACCTACTTGTTGTAGATTTCGGGGGTGACTCGATAAGACTCGACTTGACGGCTTATTCATGCCAACCGTTTTACACAAGCTTCCCTCTGTGTCGTGGTGTTCCCCCGGGACGCAAATTACAAAACAGACTCTGCCTTTGTCAAAGCCTGTCTGAGAATGTCAAGTTTCATGGTCCAGACCCAAAAAAAAGTAGGTTATTTTGTTTTGTTTTTTCTTGTTATTGCCACTTTTCCCTTTTTCCCCCACAGAGTCAAAGCTCATGTGTTGTGTGGTATTGTTTAGACCCAGTAATCAGAGCCACCGTCAGTCTCCAGGCGAAGAACTCAATACTGGCTGGTTTGTCACCATGATAGTGGTGAATCTGGGTTCTCAGAGATGGCTTTACTAATGCCTGTTCATGCACGGGTGGAGCAGATTAGAAGGGCTCTCTGACACACTTACTGGGAGTCAGTGGCCAAGGCACAAAAGTCAGGGTTCACTTTCCCTGGTGATGCCTGTGTATGGTCCTGGGGTTGGAAAATTTAATGACGCTGACACGTTTCGCTTTTCTTCCTTTTTTGAGTCTAATGTACCATTATCTGTTTTTGTTTCCTGGTGTGCTTGGTTATTCAGTGAGGGAAGCAACTTGACCCCAGCGCATCACTATCCTGACTTCCGCTTCAAAACCTATGCCCCGCTGGCCTTCCGCTACTTCAGGGATCTGTTCGGCATCAAACCAGATGACTACCTGGTAAGACTTAAACCTGGTCGAGATCTGGCTGGTTATACTTTGTTCCACCTTTAAATGTTTTTGCACATTTCATTATTCAAATTCAGTATCAGTTATTGTACTTTGTAGTAACTGATTTGCAAAAATGTCATGCAGATGTAGCGAATAAGCATTAAGGGTCTAATCAAATCAAGTTCACATATTGTATACCTGCTATGACATGTCAGATCGCATTTATCCACTAAAGGTATGATGAAGTTGAGCCAGTCATTGCCATGAACAGCACACAACCCAACATAAAGCCACAAATTACATTCTTTCACATTTCCATTTTTGCATGGATTTCACAAACAAATATGTGTTTTGACATTGAGCTTTAGAGAAGCTCAAATCTTGATTTTTGTTGCCTTCAGACAAAGCCAGGTTAGCTGTTTCCAGTCTTTATGCTAAGCTAAGTTAAACTAAGCTAACTGCCAGCCAGCTGTAGTTTTGTATTTTAATAGACAGACATGCAAGTTGGGGACTGCCCATTGTTCCAACTGCTCATAATTCAGAAGCCCTGTTAGTTGTAAAAATGTCTAATTGGACTACAAGCCTATTATCCCAGAAGCGACTTTGCAAATTTTAGGATAGCTGAGGAATGGACCTGTCTTAGTCTGCCTTACTCTGACTCTGATGGCTCAGCCTGACATTGTTACACTTCTTACCAACCCATCCAACAAAGGCAACCAGTACTGGCCAATCAGACGGAGAGTAGAGCGGGTCATCCTTTGCTATCCGAGGATTTGTAAATTTGCATCCCAGAAACAAACATGCATTGCACCAAAGGGAGAGGGTAAGCCAGTCAAAGCCAGGGGCGGGTCAAACATTCGCCATAGTATGAATATCCAAACTATTTGGGCTTTGGAATTATGACCACCCAGAACAACGTGATGGCACCGTAAGTTGTGTCAATCTTCTGTTTTAAGCAGTTCTGTCAATCAGTATGCATCAAACAACAAATTTAATATTGTTGAAAACCTCTCAGTTGCAAGCATACTCTATATTGAGCCACACACACTTTATTTCTGTTAGGTAGTTATTTGGCTTGAATTAGATTTTGTTCCACCGTTCCATTGTCAAAAATACAAATAGAAAACTCCCATAAACAAGAGACAATGTCCCGCTGGCTGTCTTTCTCCTGAATTACTTCCTATTGACTGAACGCTAATCTTCCACCTCAGTGCATATGTAATTGTGACAGAATTCAATGTGTATTTTATTGAGCAGTGGGCGGGTAATGCCAAACACCATCTGCACAGGAGGAAAGACAGGATGAGAGAATGTAGTCGAGGCAAAACATTGAGGCGGTGTGAAGATATTGGAGGTAATGACTGAGCTAACGGAGCGTGCGCTCATAAGCTTTAACCAGCTCCCAGTGCTGAATGAAATCAGCAGATGATTCTGTGATTTCCCAGCTTGATCAAAGACACAAACACAGACCGAGAAGTAGAGAGAGAGAAAGAGACAGTGTAAAGTTTAAAAGAGATCTTAATGGACTTTTTTCAGCAGAAGCTTTTTGGTGATTTGTGTTTTATTTTGCTTGATTGCCTATTTGCACGTGTGTCTGTAAAAAAATTCCCTAAAGCCCTGGATGTTTAATATCACTGTCAGGGTAATTACATTTTTCCCTTTGCTTTTGCCTCCAACAAGTGAATTTCCCTGATGTTGGGTTTAAATTTTATCTTATCTTATCTAACACACATCCCTGTCAAAGCCTTTGTGTATGCTTTAGATGGTATTTTGTATATTAATTTGTATATTAATATTGAGAGTATACTTTGTTGCCATATTCATTTGTATCATCATACTCTACACAGATACTTTTTTATGAGCATAATTTGATTTTGTGTTTTTTTCTTGTTTGGACCTCATCGTGTTATTTTGCCATTTTCCTTTTTTTTTTGTCTGCCTCTGAGCCTTTCCAAACCACCACCAGCTGCATTCTTGTGTTTGAATGCCAAATTTGTTTCTGTGTAAGTGGAAGACAAAAGGCTCTGGAAGAGAGACGGAGTCAAAATTTGACTTCAAGGCGGTAGAGGGAGGTTGGCAGAAGGCGCAGCAGCTTAGAGGATGTGCTTGGGATTGATGTCCTTGAGGTGGTGATGAATTTGTTCAGACAGAGGCCACACAGCAGAGTCTAATTAAAAGAGAGAAAACACACACACACACATACGCACGCACATACACACACACACTGATACACACATACACACACAGTATCCTGAATGCAAATGCAGGAAACCACAGATGAGTTTGTGCTTGTAACTCAACGTGACTGCAGACGGACATCAGTGGAAGAGTCTCTGGAGAGGGAGTGCGGATGCCTCCAGTGTTGCTCCTCTCCTCTGAACATGTTGCTCTCTTAACGCACTGATTAACCTCTAACATTGCTCTTCAGTTGGCTGCTCTCACAGTCCCTACCCTCACATGTTGATTGCAATGTTGGGTTGAAAGCTCTTGATCTTTTCTGGTGTTTTTTTAATTTTCTTTTTATTTTGAGATGCAGTGGTGTTTGCTCCTATTACCCCTCGGCTGAGGAACTTGTTTCTGTCCGTGGAAGAGAACACTTTCCTTTTTGTCAACAGCAAGAGTCAAATGCATGAAGCTGTTTGGTGGAGAGATTTGGCTCATGTGATCCTGGTGTGGTAGCTCTGCAGTTCACTCATTGGTGTTTTCTGAACAGTATACATAATGTAGACAGAGTCCTGCTTCATTGACATGTTGATAACGAAGTACATTTTTGGCTTATTGTATGTGGACAGTTGTGTACTTTTGTGAACTGGTAATCTGATTGCGCTGTCAGGGCGTAAGCCCCTTAAACAGGGCATACACTGTACAACTTGTGCCCTTAATGTTAAATTCCAACTCCTCAAGAAAGCTTAGAATTTATATGCTCACGCTGTACAATCCGATTGTTAAGCTACAACCGGAGCTGACGGATTGCCATGGTAGCGACTTTTCAATCAAAAGTTAGCCACACTCTGAAGTATACTCTGCTTTATAATGTATTTTACACTTAATGGGACAATAGTTTATAAAATGAACATGTTGTGTTGTAATGAAGAGGACTTGAGACTACTGATTGAAACAATGAACTCATTAGGAAATCTTTTTACTGTCATAAATCAAGCGGGAGGTTGGGTTCTTTACTCATAGACTTCTGTACAATCACTTTGCAACAAGTGGACTCGCCCCTTGCTTGCCCTTAGAAAGAATGCAGGGTTAAGGCATTTTCGCATTGGCTTCACATTTCAGACCCAGAGGCTACGTCCACTTCTTTTATACAGTCAGCATATAATAACATTTTTGGCAACAGTTTTAGGGAGGTCCTCTCCTGTTCTCCTATGCACAGATCCATAAAGACAGAATGTAGAGGCACTTAACGGGCCTGCACAAAGCCTTGACCTACACCCCATCTCACACCTTGAGGGTGAAATTGAACAAGCCAGGCCTTATCACCCAAAGTTAGTGTCTCACCTCATCGATGCTCTGCGATTGCTATTGGGGTTTCAGCAACTTCCAAAATGTGTGAAAAAGCCTTCCCAATACAGTGGAGGCTATTACTGAAGAATAATGATGGTTTGGAAATACTCACTTATCAATTTAATATCCGGACTCTTACTTTGTTTAGTTGCCTTCATATTTTGAAGCTACTAAAACCCACAAAGCCACACGAAAATAAGTATTTGAATGGAAACCTGGTGCTTTTGTATCACAAGACTCACTGTAAATAGCCACAGGCCAGATTCTGTTCCAGCTCTAAATAAACAAAACATTCCTGTGGTGTAGCATCTTTATTTAATCGTGATTTCCATTAAACTTTAAGTAGTGTTTTCATTTTTTTCTGTGTTGTAGTTGTTTGGAGCTGTTTATGTCTGGAGCTGCTTTCTAACAGTCTGACCTCTGTGAAATGTTAAACTGGTGTGTTTATGTTTTTCCTTCCTCAGTACTCCCTCGTAAATGAGCCCCTGATTGAGCTGACCAACCCGGGGGCCAGCGGCTCGCTCTTTTACCTGACCAGCGATGACGAGTTCATCATTAAAACCGTCCAGCACAAAGAGGCCAAGTTTCTCCAGAGATTATTACCTGGATACTACATGGTGAGACACCAGTTTTTTTTCATGAGGTCTCCAGCACCTGGTGAGGTGGCAAAGCTCTACTGTTGATTGCCAAATTGGTGTCTAAAACCCTCTAATTAGTGTGGAATTTGAACACGTCACTCATCACAGCTGTAGGGCGCGATCAGACTGAAAAGTGTCAGTCAAGAGGATGGAGGACACGTTGGTTACACGTTGAAACATTTGATGATTTGCTTACAGTTTATATATATTTCCATAAGCAGTAACAAAGTGGCATGCAACAAAATACAACCATTCAAAAATAAGAACCCTTTTTTTCCCTTTGAGCATCAAACACTTAATTTCTTGCAATTTGAGGATTTCTTACGCATTGATTTAAACTTTTCAGCATCAATATATGGAGGAAATATCTTTAATTTTGCTAAAATAAAAGCCTTCTAATACTTTCCGGGTTTTTACACTGTAAAAGTGTAGTCCAAATCAATTAAATAATATCTGTGTATTTTGATCCTGGTCTCTGATTTGTGACTCAAGCTATCTTTTGCTTCACAGAACCTGAACCAGAATCCACGCACGCTTCTGCCCAAGTTCTACGGTCTGTACTGCATCCAGTCTGGAGGCATCAATATCCGATTGGTGGTGATGAACAACGTGCTCCCGCGCTCTGTCAAAATGCACTACAAATACGACCTGAAGGGATCCACCTACAAGAGACGAGCGTCCAGGAAAGAGAGAGAGAAGGCCTGTCCGACCTACAAAGACCTGGACTTCCAGGACATGCACGAAGAAGGGCTTTACTTTGACGCAGAGACGTACAACAACCTGATGAAGACCCTGCAGAGAGACTGTCGGGTAGGTGGTGTTAGCAGTCTGTGTGGAGAGAGTGGTTTTGTGTATCACTCTTGTCTCTGTTTATTGAACCAGCTTTGAAAAAGCAAAGTCATACCACAACAGGAAGGTCTATATTATTCCATAAAAGGAAGCTGCACGACGAACAAGAAAGTCTAGGATCAGGTCATTTTTGTTTCATAAGTAGAATTCTTTCCTTCAAAAGGCCATTTCTGTTAAATTCTCATGCCTGCGTTCCTTCACTAAAACATTTTGACCTGTGTGCAGCAAAGCTCCACATGGACATTAAGTGCCATTTCAGAGCTTAGTGTAGGTGGCTTTAAAAGGGAATTCACAAGTGACAAAGCTGCTGAAGGGATGTCCCTGACCTCTCAGTCTTTTAACTGATTATGGAAGCTTAAACAAAAGTTAACCACTTTTGATGTTTGCAGACCAAACTGGGGACTCCCTGAGAGAAACTGCCTGCGGGGGAGCTCCCACGAGAACTAAATACTTTCAATGTTTTTTCTCTGTTTGCATTTGCACTGCCATTAGAAACACTGAAGTGGCATAAACCAGCCTACTCCTATTTTCACTATGAGTGAAAACTTTCACTGTGTGTGAAAATCACACTGTATTTTCCCACGCACAATACGAGCTTTGTAGCTCCTAGATCAACATCCAACACTGCGATTCTGGACCAACATTGCACTCAACCAATCACAACCCTCTGACATCATCAGTGTGCTTCCTCGTGTGCTTTTTTGCGCCTCTTCAGAGCTAAGCTGTGTTTTCCCAAGTTGAAGTTAGCACAATTCAACAAAATCCAAAGTAATGCTGGAGAATGAGCTACTGCAAGGTTAGCAAGCTAGCTTGCTAACTAGGAAAGCTATAAAAATGAGTAAGCCTGCCAATAGGCCCAAAGGCTCAACTGGTAGAGCAGGTGCCCCATGTACAGAGGCTGTGTCCTTGCCACAGCAGCTGCAGGTTTGACTCCAAACTGCATCTCTTTTCTGCATGTCATCCCCTCAATCTCCCCCTTTCACACTTAAACTGTCCTATCCAGATATTTTGCAATTACCCTTTTAAAACATTACTTTGCTAGACTGCAGTGCTATTGTTGATCCAGGACCATCATTGCCATGTTGGTTGTTGATCCAGCAGCTTCTTGCACTTGGATAGCCTAAATCACATTGTGCGTATTTCCCTCGTCACAGATATGCTAAGTACAGCACGTGCTTCGCTGTCAGTTCATTTGTCTGTTTTCTTCCTTTTTTTGTTACAGGCTGTTGTTTGTGTTTTCTGTTGTCTGCTGTTAAAACTAAAACGTTTATAATGTTGGCAGCCGGTGCATCATTGCTTGTGTATTCAGCCAATTATCATACACTTGCCTCACTCAGGGTTCCTCTTGTGGTGTGAGAGTACCTACTTTGAAGTAGAATCTAAAAAAAGTCCCTTAAAACAGTGCTTTTAGAAAGTACAGTCATTTCTAGTTCTTGCTATGAGAACACAGTGAAAAGAGGGGTTCTTAGAGCTATGAAAAAGTTTCTCTGTTATTAAAATCCCTGTTCTAGTTCAGGAATCTGTGTGTGTGTGTGTGTGTGTGTGTGTGTGTGTGTGTGTGTGTATATACATCTTATGGGACAAAATGTTTTGAAAATTTGAATTTTCCATGTGTTTACCGGTAGGACTACAGTGTGTTTTCCACTGTGCGTTTAGCTCTCAATGTGCCCCTGGGCTCTGTTCTTCCATCTCTTTGCTGCTATGTTTCAGTACATGACAGCTCTCCAAACACTGAATGTGATTAAGACATGATCCTGGTAGCGTGAGAGACTCAGAGCTCTATCCAAAGATAGTCCTCCAATCTAGAGGCTCGCATTCTTCTCTGTTTTAACGCAGAGGCCAGGAGACTGTCTGCTTGACGAGGATACTTTGAGTTTAATACAGTGTGTGTGTGTGTGTGTGTGTGTGTGTGTGTGTGTGTGTACGTACATGCACTTTGGGGATTCACCAGTATTTCCCTGCTTTTAGAAGCATGAAAGCAAACACAGTACAAATGAATAATCTGAAATAGCGCAGGTTTCACAGTTTTACATCGTTTCTATCTACACTGCATCAGTGTGAGAGAAATGGTCTGTGCAAACAGCAACTGAAGGACCGTGTTCAGTAGATTTTCAGATTTTGCTGACGCTTGTTTGTGAAGTCACAATTGTAGTCAAGGAACAAGCCTCCAGGCTGTAAAAAAAGCAAAGAAACAGGACAGAAGAGCTGAATCGCTTATTTGCTTGTTCTCTGTCTTAAAAATAACAGCAAGTGAAGTACTGTGGCTTCTTCACCACAGAGATATGTGGTGGAAATTGTATCCACATGAATTGATTAACTACAAAACACTGGATTGTCAAACTGTACAATAATTTTTTGGGTTAGGTCAATAGCAAACTAAATCTATATTTGTTCTCTTAACTTTCTGACCTGTTGTTCCTTATGTGAACAAGGTGAACGGCCTCTTGGGATAGCTTTAAAGGTGATGACAATGTGACTTCCAGACAAAGATTCAATGTGTTTTTTATTCAATGTGTGGCTGGTTAATGAAGGGGCTTAGAGTCTAAAGCCCCTGTGTTGTAATCCCATTTGTTCTGCTTGAAACACAGTGACTGCACACACACACACACACACACACACACACACACACACACACACACACACACACACTTGCACAGAGCTTCTCAACGGGGTCCACACTCTAATATTCAAACTGGAATCGGACCAGGATGTTACTGTAAGTGTCGATCAGATGAGGCCCAGAGACCAAGAAGAAAGACTTCCTGCCAGGCCTGGGCGACCTGACAGACCTGGCAACCCTGCATGGCACCATTCAGCTAACAACTTAATTACTTCCATTACACCAGCCTCAGCGTAAATGTTTCAACTTTGAGTGTGTGGGAATAGAAAGGACCTCGATGGTTTTATCCTCTAGCAGTAATTGATGGCACATGGAGCGGAGTTAGCAGTAATCAACAGTGCGATGCTGTGGGTATATTTAGTTTGGCCTGTTAGGAAACAGAGCTCTCTTGGCTTTCTTCCTCTATGTGTGTTAGTGAAAAGCCAGTTTTACACTAAACATGAAAAGACATGACTTTTATCTGAGTAAATGATCTGGTTCTTCTGCTCTTGTTTGTTGTTTTAGTGTTTCTCTTTAGGGAAGCATGAAGGAAAGGTGTGTAAACAGGTGTGAACAGCTGTTGCTTTCCGACCCTTTAAGTCAAACAGTATCTTCATCACAAGCTTTTGGAAAACCTGGGTCATGTGATGTGTAAGAGAAAAAATACCAAGAATTTGAACAGTCTCCTCGGGTTATGGCCCTTCCCATCATCATTAACCAAAATGCTGACTTTGTCCCTGCCGTCTATTTTCCTTTTGCTGTTTTCTTAAGCAGATTGCAGCCAGAATGACATCCTCCCCTCTTGCTAAGTCAGTACTTCCTTAAAGGGATATTTTACTGATTTGTCTGATAATGTAGCACCAATTTCAAAAGTATTTATGTTTTTCTACTGCAGAGACAGCTTTGTTTTACATGAGGGCCTTCTTTATATCGGTGAAATACTTCTTTAACTGTGCTGCACTCTCACTTACATTTACATCCACTGTATGTATGTACAGGCTTTTTGTGCCACATAGTGCATGTATATAATATGCTGTGGTGTCTGTATGTTAAGTGAGAGTGTTGAGTAGCAGCTGTGCTGTACAGATTGTTATTGTCATGGCTTCCTGCGCTCGCCTCCTGAGCGGGAAACAAAGTGCCCTCTAAGCAGAATTGCTGTCCATTTTCATGAGTAAGCAGCTAACCCCGTCACCCCAGGAGAGGCTGCGGACCAAAACACGGAGGAGGGGTCGGCAGAATCCAAGCAGCAGGGGGTGAGGGGCATGGGGGGAATGAGGAAGTGGAGGTCCATTCAGTAATGCCTCTGTAAAATAAATTGTAGTTATTTTTCCTGTGCTTGGAGGGTTGGGATTTGTGTTTGATAGAAATGTCGGAGGTCAGAGTCGAGTTAAAGCAGAGAGATGAAGAGGGAAGCTAGGGAAACACAGGGTATGCTTTCTTCCTTTTAAGTCTACTCTCTCCATTACTCTGCAGCTCCCCTGATACTCCCCAAATGCCAAAACAACACAAGACATTAATAATTCATGTCGGGCTCCACTGTACACAGAGAGTGAGACAGAGAGGGTTCATTGTAGAGTGAGTGTGTGTTTGTGCCGTTCCAGCGCTGGCTGTATGTGCACAATTCGAGGAGACAAACATAAGGATGATAGTGATGATGACGACGATGATGTCAAGCTGTTGAGACAGTGTTGTTCCACAGCATGTTGGATAGTTGAGACCTCGTCGTGTTTGGGAGAATCCCGGCCAAATGATATCTATGTACCGCTTTAATTGTGTTCAAATAATTGTGAAATAGGAGTCTTTGAAATGCAAACATGAACAAGTGCAGAAATAATGATTCAGACAATAAAACCAAACATTCTTGGACAACAGTGTGTTGCATGGCTGCAAGTTTGGCCAATCGTAAACAAGCATTTACTGTATGCCCCCCCCTCCTCTCGGCCATGAGATCCTGTGACAACAATGGCCTCTGTCACTCTTAGGGGAAAAGCAAGGCCCTGACCTTGCAGTCAGAAGTCAGTAAGGCTTCAGCAGGATCCTTAACCACATTCATGGCTAAAACCTGCTGATAACATAGATCTACAGCTAATAATTATTTTCATTAATGATGAATCTATAGACAATTTTCTCTATTAATTGGCTAATTTCTTGCTCTATGAAATGTCAGCAGCTAGTTAAAAGTCAGCAGATATGTTCCCAGAGCTCATGGTGATGTGTTCAGGAGTCTTGTTTATTTACCACCAGTAGTAAGAAGTCAATGATTTACAGTTTATTATTAGAGAATAGAAAGAAAACCAGACAATATTTGAAGTGGAAAAGTTAAAAAAACAGGGAATTTTTGCTCAGGGAATGTATGAAATATTTCATATTCAAACTTGCAGATAACCTGTTTGTTAATGCACATTGATTTTTTGAATAATCATGACAGCTCCCAGGTCTTCACAGAAATTTTTAATGTGCATTTACAAATTACATTTAATACTTTTGATAGATTGTTGCACAGGTGTTGATTTTGTTGGGGTGTACAGACATGAAAGGGGGAAGGTTGGGGTCATCTCCGGTATTACGGTAATTTTTTACGCACCAATTTGTGTCTTTCTTACAACTGTTTACCATTAAAATGTCTTTAATTTTGTCAGAATGGAAGTTCTCCGCTACCTTTATGTCTTCTGGAGGAGGACACATGTACATAATCGAAATAAATGTCTATGCCAATGGCGTACAATCTAATGTAATTTATATAGTAGCCCTGTAACAAACGTTTTTCACAGTGTCAGAGAATGAACAAAGATATGATTTTTAGGCTGATTAAAATTATATTCTTTCAGTTGTGAGTTGTGAAGAGGTTCTATTTTGAGTCAAGTTTTATAAAGAGAAAATTTTCTGGAACAGTACTGCTTAATTTAAAGGGGAACTATGCTGATTTTTTAAAGTCACGCGCTATTCTAATGGTCTAAGATGGTCCAAAAAATATTATTAAACAAGAACAACTCTCTCCCAAATTTCAAAACTAGAGTACTAACATTTAAACTTGTGATGTCATCAAGAATAAAGTCTGGAGCTGCTCCACAGCTCCCATTTTTCCTCAGGCTCCCATTCATTTCACTATGGAGCAGATCTAGACTTTAAACTTGATGACATCATAACATTAAATATTACATTTTTATGGTTTCTGGCTTTGAGAGAGAGTATATTATGTTCACAAATATTGATTTGTGTTCTCCTTTAAAATAAAGACAGTCATAAAATAAATCTGTATGTCTTTACAAGTCTGAACAAGTGACAACATTAACAGCTGCGTGTCCCCGATCTAATATGCTGCGTCATGGGTAGCAGGTTGTACTCATCAATTATAGATGCATACTTTAGCAGGAACATTCCTGTGATTGTAACTGAACTCAGTCAGCGTGAACGCGGGACGAGGCATCTGCCAGGGCCACAAAAGGACTATAAGATGCTGCTGTGTTGAGAAAAGAGACTCTGAGTTAAGAAAGCTTGCTGTGTAATAGTGTGATAAGTGGGGCACGCCACTGAATACTATTGGGAGCTCTACAGCCCTACTGGCACAGAGAGAGATTGGTGGAGGAGTGCTTCAGGGTGGAATAAACAGAGAGATTTGTTTGAGATCAGGGGATGCTGTGACAAAGCTCACACCCTACAGTTGTGTGAGGATTAGCCCATTCACTGTGAGAAAACTGAGCTGTGTTTGAAACCAGAGCAGGTTGCTTGGAGGAGAGACCCAAACACTCTCTGCTGTGCCTCCAAGAATCAGTCGCATTCAAGTCCACAAACCGATTATTGACTGTTTTCCTGTGTCTGTACATATAAAGAGTATTTTTCACAATCAGAAGAAAGTCTTTTTGTACCAACAACCACAGAAATGCAGCTGTTTTCTTTCTGCTGTGATGGTTTGATTGTTTGCCTGAGAAAGCTGGGGCCAGGACACACAGAAATGGCCTTCTGTAGGCAGCCTGGTGTGTGTGGCTCTATTCAAAATGGCTGCAGTTTGAATAGGCTGGGGGAGTTTGAGGCAAGGGATGCAAATCATTGATATGGAAAAGACAAAGCTCAGACAAAAGCCCCAGTGTTTGTGCGCAATGGCCATTAAGTCTATTTTGTGTTTGTGTGTTGAGTATGAATGTGCGTGACTTTATACATCAGCAGCTTCTGCAACAGATGCAAACTGGATATGCAACTAATACTAATAATATTGTCTTTGACCATACAGCTTACTTAGGTCAGCGTCAAAACACTATTGGTCTCACATTCTTCACATAAATAGGCCAGTTTTTCTCTGGATTCTGGGTCACTGCTCACTTTGATTAAATCAGAGGATTATTTTATTGCATCAAATCCTATTACTCTCAGGTTATTCACGGAGTGTAAGTAAGAGGGCCCAAGACGATACTGATGGACTTTTCATCGGAAATAACAACTATGTTGTGTTTATTGGCGTTTTCTTCTTAGCCTTGGCTCTCCAAGCCTTTTAAACGGACAGTTCATCCCCAAATCAAAAATGCATATTTTTATCTGTTGTGGTGTTCATCAGTCTAGATTGTTTTGGTGTAAGTTGCTGAGTATTGGAGTTATCGGCCGAAGAGATGTCTGCCTTCTCTCTAATATACTGGAACTAGATGGCACTTAGGTTGTGGTGCTTTAAGAGCCAAAACTCAACAGCAATGTTTCTTTCCAGAAATTGTGACCCGATTACTCAAGATAATTCATAGACCTTGTTGGGAGTAGTTTCATGTCAGAGCGATTTTCTTTCTATTGAACTATATCAGCTAATAGACCTACAGTGATCAATTGATTAGTCATCAACTACTAATGGTCAAGTAATTTGACTGATTGCAAGTTACAAGATATGGTAACTTCCGAGGACATCCAAAATGGCATCCCCTTGCCTCCCTGTGAGGTCGAAAAATCACACGGGTTTCTCCCAGCCAATCAGCGAAGATCATGCTGCAGCATAAAGTGACGTCACGGCATCTGACCAACCAGCAGTGGCCCGGAGCATTTCAAACTTCAGTGAATTTCCGGGATGCGTAAAGTTCGGTACACACCTGCCATCTCCCACATTTACGGCTGTAACGTCGAAACTAACCGAGGTAAGTTGATAAAACTCTCACAGTATATGGTTGAATAGTTGTGCTAAATGTTGAGATAGGTGTTGTTTTCGTAGGATTTCTAGAAATTAATGTAACTTTTGCATGAAAATATGGTGACACCATATTTGATCATATAGGTAAGACCAGCGCAGGTGACGGCTTGTTTATTTTTAGATATACGCCCGGTGCGTGGAGTCGGATGCATCTAGTTTTTTTTTTTCAAGTTTAATTTTATTTATTTATTTATTTAAAAAAAACCCCACACATTATAACAGGAGAATTAGTAGTCAGTAGTGCACTGGATGTTGCCACAGGTTTGAAAAACATCATACAGTGATCCAGTGAGAAATGTTTCCATTTATAGAAATGTTTAAGTTAGTAAAAGGGAAATATGTATGTTTTATAAGTTTTATGACTGTTTTATTATACTTAAATAGAATATTTTAGTGTTTATTTTTACAATGATCCTTGTTACTGCTAGAGTTTATTTAGTAAATCAATATTTGTTATTATTTCGTTTTTCTGATTGAATTATAAGAAAAAGTAAGTGGCACCACCAGTTCCTATGATGCTCTTTTTCACTTGTAATATATTTGCAATGTATATGTCAATCATTATATACATTTACAATTATTATGTTAATATCCTTTGTTTTCAGTAGATCTACACTTCGCTGTTACTGTTTTCCTTCACAAATAACTCAAAGTGGGCTTGATACTGACTCAAAAACTTGCAATCTTTTCTTTTTCAGCTGTCTACTCGGCTCTTTTGCGGAAAGAGTGAGACTGTTGTTGTGCCAGCCCACCCTGCCATCAGTGACAATGAGGAAGTGCATGCGGCCTGCAGTGGGTGTGCTTGAGGACGACAACAAAGATAACAACACTGACAACGGACAAAGGAGACCAAGTTCCCTCATGTCACAAATCTCATGTCATGACAAGAGCAACATGCTGGTTTACCTCTGCCAAACCCCCGTGAAATCCAAGTGGTGGTAGTTGTGGATGTTTGCATATGCAACTGATGTCAGCCTTACTAATGCCTGGGTCATCGACAGGTGAGACTGCAAGGCTCTTGCTGTGGATGGCCTGTCACTGAAGAACTTCAGAGTTCAGGTGTTCAGGAATGCCAGCAGTCAGAGGCCAGTCACATCTCGCCCCCACGGGAGCTCAGCACTTCCAGGCAGCCTCAGCACCTCTGCTGATGTCCCCAAGCTTGTCTGGGGACACTGCAGCCAAACTCCAGATGATTCTGTGCAGTTTGACCTGTCCCTGTTCCATGTACCTATCTACACCAACCACCAGACCTGCAAGTACTGCAGCAGGAAGGGGAGCTTCTTCAGGTCAAACGTGGTCGGCACAGTCTGCAAGGTCCACCTGTGCCTCAGTGCTGACTGGACCGGACTACTGCACCTTGATACGTGTGTGATATTTGTGACAGGTGCCAGTGTCAGTATCTCAATAAAATGTTAAATAAATGTTTCTTTAAGTTTATATGTCTTTTCTTATATTTTTTATATATACACTTTTTGGAATTGTTTTCCCCTCATCTGGCAAGGAATCATATGTGGTAACTTCACTGACCTTGATTTTCAACATAAAAATGAAACATTTTGACAAAAGTCACAAAAGTAAAAAAAATCTCCAATAACGCTCTGGGGCTGAGATTTTAAACTTCCAAGTATTTCAATGAGTGCCCTAAAGGGGTTAATTGTGTTACGGTATTTTTGTTTTTAAAGTTTCTTAAATGTGAGTGTTCTCTTGTTTCTTGACGCCTGTATGACAGTACACTGAATATCTTTGCGCTGTCATGCATGAGTCTCTCGTCCATGAGTAGATACACTGTTCCTTCTGCACATTGATATGGTTGCCGATTGTAGTTAGGTAAAAAGAAAGTAGTTCCTACATGCAACTGGTCACATTAAGGTCTGGTGGATAATCTTGAGTCACCAAGTCATTTTTTCTGGAAAGAGATATTGCTGCTCAGTTTTTCAGGTGTTTTTTTTTTTTTTTTTGGTCCTTTGAGCACCACAAACCAAGTGCCATCTAGGTTCATTATATTGGAGAGAAGGCAGACATCTCTTCAGCCGATATCTCCAATGCGTAGCAACTCACATCAAAACAATCTGCATACATAGATAGCACTAGAGGTAAGAGGAAAAATATGTGTTTTATTTTGGGACAAACTGTCCCTTTAAAGCTGTTTAGACTGAAAAATTGACAGTCGATTTATCACGAGCGGCATGACTTTAGATTCTTGTTCTCTGACTAAAGGGATTGACTGAAAACATTCATGTTCTTTCTCTTTCTCTGCCACACCTGTGTAAACACCTAATTACTTAAGACAGGAATTAAAAACCGGTACAGTTACTTTTTCTTCCAGTCTAGGTCATAAAATAAGCCTGACTACCTGGCAGCGACCCTGATCCCATTCCCGGGAAAATCTCTGGCCTCTCTCTCTCTCCCCTCTTCTTGCCATGACTGCTTTACTCGAGCATTAGGAGACGTGAAGTCGCAGAGTCTCTGGGAAACTGGACGGAGGCTCCTGAAGGTCAATGTGTAACACTTGGCTCACTGTGGAGCAACACTTTGTTTATTTAACTCAAAACTAGTTTAAACAGGAGATTTCCTTTTACTACCTCACAGCCTTTTGAGGCAGTGAAGAGTGTTCGGTGACGAAAGTGTTTTTCAAAACATTTTCAGAATGTCGCTGTATTTAACGTCTTTGAGCTGAAAGTGAAGTATCCAGTCCAGAAGATGAGGAATCTTGTCAGTGTTATAACAGGTCATAGAAAATGTGAAATATCCTTTTATCCCAATCAGTTTGTGCAAGTCATTATTTTCTTGTAACAACTTAATGTCTTGTAACTTGCTGTAGGTGCTGGAGAGTTTTAAGATCATGGACTACAGCCTGCTGCTGGGTGTGCACGTCCCCGACCAGAGCCAGAGAGAAGGGGGTGAGCCAGGCCAGGCAGGCGGGGACGGGAGGAGACCTGTGGGTCAGAGGGTGCTTTACTCCACCGCCATGGAGTCCATCCAGGGAGACGGCAAGGCAGCTGAAGCTCTCACCACAGACGACACGTGAGTGGGCTCAGCTGGGGGAAAACGAACATATTATGCACACGTATTTGGGCATACGCACTCTGCCTCTGTCTCTTAATCTCCACCTTTTCTCTCACAGACGCAGTTATACAACCGTGCTCATACCTCACACGGGACGCTCAAACTGTGTACACACAGTCGGGCTCTCATATAACCATAGTTACTCAAATACAAACACAGGCACTGTTCTGCGTATTTACTGCAGTACACACAAATGTAAATACTGTAAGTGCCTCTTTTACAAACATTTGTGCGGTGTTCCGAGTGTTACAAAAGGAAAACAGTAGCTATTCTCTGACTGCTGGTGTGTTTTTTACTCTGTTTTAGGATGGGGGGCATCCCGGCCAAAACGCACAAAGAAGAAAAGCTGCTCATCTTCCTGGGTATAATAGATATTTTACAGTCGTACAGGTAATGATCTTTTTGAGACAAAATAAACATGCTACACCTTCACGTGCCACTTAAGTTTAATCAAGGCAATGCTTTGATCCTACATGTACGATTTTTACAAGAAGGTTTCAGTCGAAAAAATAAACATTTGTGGTATGGACTCGATTAATTGATCACATTTTTGCAGTCAAAGATCAAGGTCAAGGTAACTGTGAAATCATCCGTTACATTCTCGTGAAGGGGATATCTGAGGAACAACCTTTGGAAAAATTCTTCAAATTTGGCACAAACATTCACTTCGACTCAAGGATGAACTAATTCGATTTTGGTGGTCAAAGGTCAAGGTCACTGTGATCTCACATAATATGATTTTGGCTGTAACTCAAGAATTCATTCCCTAATTATGACTATTCTTTCTAATAGTGGTGCTGTCTTATTTTTTTACTGATGGGACTTGTTAACTTTTGGGGCCATGTTATCATTTAAACCTGGACATATGATCTGCAGAAATGTCTCCAAAAAGTAAAATGTCCCATCAGTGGCAGGAAAGATGTGACAATTAAGAGGGAATGTGCATGAATAGTTAAGGACTGATGCAGGAGAATGACAGCACAGCATGTCTGAAGAGTAACTGCTTCAATTGCCCTACGACAAGACCTCTTAATGTTGAATTATCACCCTGCATTGATGGAAAGCCATTTCACCTCACTCCTAAAAGGATTTTTTTCTCCATCCGACACGATTTAAATGGACACAGTGGTCTATAAGTCTTCTTTATTTACACATTGATTTTTTTTCTTCTGAGTGCAAAAGCATCGGGTGACTGAGGAGGAAGCCTTCTGGCTCATCGGCTTTTTCGAACTTGTGGGAATTTGAAAGCATCACATAAATCTATGTCAGCCTGCTTGGCTAAGGGTAGTAAATGCACGCGGAGTGAGAGAGGTGAGATCAGGTCAGGGAGGAAGGATGAAAAGGGCCAATTTGTCTCTGCTTACCCTGCCTTATTTCTAGAAGCTTGCTTCCCTCAAAGACACTGTTACGTAACTTTAAACTTTGATGTGTTTTTGCCTAAATGCTGAACATGACCTGTGTTTTTCTTACGCTGAGGGGGGATAGTGTCTCAGGTTTGATCAAGCATAAAGGGAAAGTTGTTGGGTGTACATTTGTGACAAGGCTTCTTGTTTCCTTTCTCCCCAGGTTCATTAAAAAGCTGGAACACTCGTGGAAAGCCCTGGTGTACGATGGCGTAAGTTGATAGCAAATCTGACACTGCTGCTTCCATGAATGAGCCTTTTATTTTGTCACAGACTTTTAAAGTATTGCCAGTGGCTGTCTGAGAAAAGCAGTGGTTAAATATAGCTGAGCACATTTACACTTAAGTATGAATTTGAAGTACTTGTATCCAATTGTTTTGATAAACTTTTGATAAAGTAATTTGGTGTTATCCTTATAACTGAGTTTTGGGGGTGTTTTTTTTTTCTTTTAGAAAAATCATTTTGAGTTGTTTTAAAGATTTCACTGCATTGTGTACTTTTACTATAAATACTTCAAGTACATTTTCCTGATTTTACTTACTTTACTTAAGTACCATTTTTCATGCTGGACTGTTGCTTGTAACAGCATTTTTACAGTCTGATATTAGTACTTTTACTTAAGTAAAAGATCTGAATACTTTTCCCACTACTGAATAAAAGAACATTTTCTCTGCCTGCCCTCAGGACTCCGTCTCGGTGCACCGGCCTGGGTTTTATGCCAGCCGCTTCCTCAAGTTCATGAGTACACGGGTCTTCAGGAAGACTCAGCGTAAGTCTGCAGGTTGTTCACATGGGAGGGAATAAACAAAGAGAAGATGCAGCAATGGGAAGTAGGAAATCCTGGCCTGATAAAAGGAGTCATTCTATGGGCAGTTTTTATTGCCGGGCATGTGTGTGTCACTGTAACATAATTAGATCAGTGGTAATTCACTTAAATTAACTGGTGTATTGTTTCCTTGTATTGTCCTCCTGACCACCCAGAGCTTTTTTCTTTGCTTGCCAGTTTTTGGCTTCTATAGTTGACTGTTGCAAGCATTTGAGGCACATGATGCGCAGAAATGTGAGCTCTGATTAAATTTTAGGATTAAACAAATTCTTTTAAATTAAAGACTTAATGTTTGGTTATGTGTAAGAAATCATGTGGTAAAGTCACTCAGAACAGATTGAGTTTGTTTGTTGGTAGTCCAGAAACAGAAGTACACAGTTACCACTAAAGTGAATAAATAAAGCTTCATAAACTCCTGTAGTCCAGGAAGTAAAGATGACTCCCCAGCTGCCTAACCCCACAAGACATTTAAATATTATCCACGCAGTCTATTCTCAGTGTAATGGCTGTGGGTAAAGCCAGGAAGCAATTTTGGAACTTCACATTAGCATCAAATATATTACCAATGTTATGCAACCATGCAGGACCCCCCCTGTGGAAATCAACATGGCTGAGGCAAAGATTTGGGGGATTTAGCTGTGCTATTAACCATCGCCAAGTCCCGTCAGAGGGAGATGACAGGAAAGGATTTAATTTCATGCCCTGCTTGGGAGGCAGAATAAGGATGGCTTAGGGCACTTGTGTAATCGTCATTGTGCATTTCAACAGTTTAATGACTTTACTGCTAATTTTGGAGGGAGAGCATCTGAGTTTCATTGTGTGTGAACGCAGCTTCAATCGGGATAATCGTCTCTTCCCACTATCTCCTCCAATAATCTTCTCCTCTTTCTGCTTCCCTGAATCCTTTTTTCTCTGTTTTCCTTTCTTTACTTCGTTTGCTCCTTTTTTTCCGCTCCGCAGCACTTCGATTCTCCCCTTCAAAGAGGACTCGTACGTCCATCCCGGCTCTGAAGTCGTCCTCACAGGAGATCCTTTCATCGCAGGCAGATGAGAGGAACGAGGAGGACGGGAGGGACAGGCTCGGAGGAGCTTACAGCCTGGCCAGTTTGGACGGACAAGGTACTCAAAACAACACCTTTACTTCATATCTTGGATATTTGGCAGCATTTAGGGATGCACATAGAAGTGCCTGAATTCTAAAGGAGATTGTTTAAAATCTAAGCAATTTTATCATAACTGCACTTGTCCTTTTTAGCGAAATCCTCGACATCTCTCTCTAAACTGCCTCCTAGTTTGCAGTTTCAGTCATTTCCTAGTTTGTGTGGTTTATTAGAGCTTTTTAGAACTACACTAGAGGCCCATAAACAGCCACTTGCACTTGGCCATAAAAATGTTGTCCTCTCAGCACTCTCTCAGGGGGCAGCTGTCACTGGTTGATACAGTGTTTGGCCTCGATGGAAAGAAAAACAGAGACTACCTTGTTATTAGCAGCCCATCACATACAGAATTTGCGCGTGTGTGTCCATAGGGCATGTGTAAGAAAGATTATCTCGTGACCCCAGTACAAGAAGGTATATGTAGCAGCTGTTTGAGATAGTGTGAAAGTTTCTGCAATGGTGCACAAGTTCAGCAGCAGCGTCTCTGACCTTTGTGTTCGATATGACAAAGAAGTGTTAGCCAAAGCCACACCGGAAGAAACAAGGGTGTGGAGCGGAAGGAGAAGTCATAGGGTCATGTGTCCTCATTCTCTTTACAACCAAACGCTCTCCTACCAGTGTCTACGGCTATGACGCAACATGCTATAAAGCAATTGGATTGCTACACTTCCTGACCCTTGCTTTATGACAGAGAAAATCCTTTTTTTTTCAAGGCATGAGATCAATACTAGGAAATATAGAATTATTGGAACCATTTCATTAATTTTAACTTAAAGGACACCTTAAGTGTTTTCAACCTAAACTCAATTTTCCCATGTTTTTGTGTCTAACTTAAAGTTGTGGCAGACTGCAGCCACAAAACAGGCTGCAATGTTATCACTCGAGCCATGTGGTAACCATCAATGTACGTCAACCTTAAAGTGCTTGTTTTTGCAAATGGCACAGGTTGTTGTTATAGGTGTCTGACAGCATTATGGAAAGGATTTCTACTTTAATACTTTAATACTTACTTTTACTAATAGACTTTTTAGTTTAATAGTAAGATCCTTTTTGTTTAACCAGAAACAGCCCAGAAATCGCTGTTACCAAACCCGCCAGACTCTATATAAATAAGCAGTAATTTTAGCGTGCACAGAGCCAGCATATTTTTACTTCTAACTAGGTGAGTTAAGGATTTATTTCAACCAAAAAAAAGAGATGGTGATTGTTGAAGCTACAGAAAGATGAACCAAGATGGTTTTGTGGGTTATATTTTGTGTCTGTCAACTTTAAATGAAGTGTTGTTTAGGATTATAAAATAACAGTTCATTTAAATGCAGTCTGATGGGTTCAGCAATAGTGATGTAAGGGCTGTTTCTGGTTAAACAAAAATGATTTTACTCTTTAATAAAAATGTTTATCTCTAGGGATGCTTTCCAAAGTATCAGAAACTTAGAATAATTATCTGAGCCTGTCAGTGGCAAAAAACAGAGTGGACAACATGCCCCATGTCCCGGCTTCAGCTCCCAAAAATGGACCGAATAGTTGTTCCCATTAGTCACTTCGACACATAAACATGGGAAAAGGGGGTCCGGGTTGAAAAAGACAAAAGTTTCACTATGAATCAAATTCTCATGGCCTGTCTTATCTCAGTCATTGGGTTTGTTTAAACTTTCCCTAATGGTAAGCACAGGGGAATTTCAAGAATAACTCTTTTTCCTTTTCTCTAGCGGATGAAACCATAGCTATACAAAGCTATATTGATCATATTGATTGACTAATAGGGCTTTTTTTGGTCTTCCAAGAAATTATGGTTGTGGATGTTGGTGTTGGCCAATGTGTGTCTTATTAGTTAAAGGAGAACTCCACAGATTAAAAAAAAACTTACTTTACTCATCATTGATAGCACTACTTAGCCTGTGAACAGGGTGTATAGTGTATATGTGGGTCTGGAGGGGCTTGTAAATGTCCGAGAAGTCTAATCTTGTCTTGGAGACTATACATTTATTTAGAAATTAATGTTACAAACTGGAGGCATGGAGTTTGAAATGTGTGTGGGATTTTTTTCTTTTACTTTACTGACATCACAGGCATGATAATATTTTCCCCTTAGCTGTGTTGGGCTCGTACCTGCGTCCTGACCTGGTCCCTGCCAACCCGTCCTTCTACGAGGGCTCATCCATGGGAACCATCTCAACCTCCTCAATCTTTGTCAACGTGGACAACCAAACAGAGGAGAGGTACAGTATCTATTTGTTTTTCTTCTCCTGGCTGCTTTCATAATGTCATGACACTGTGTGTTAACTCAGGGGCGGAGCGTGTCGTTTTTCACCTTTAAACTATGATGCAAGGTCACTGTACACAGTACCTCCTTGAGGATAAGAAGGAAGGCATGTAAATCTGACACACACACCCACACACATACATACCATGTTATTGTCACCTGTGCTGACATCACATGGTCTTATTGGTGATGTGCGTCATGGAGCAGGTGACTCGGCTTGCTTGGCAACATGCATCCAATACAAATTCATGCACATCCTACACAACATACAAACACTAGAGTCAAAGGATGAGTGGTGTGCTGGTGGGTACTGTTAGTCTGTCATTTACATGGAAAGGAAGAAGAAATACTTCAGAGGTAAAATCAAATCTTTCCATGGAAAGGTGTATCTGTTTTTGCTTTTGAAAGCCTTTATTGGCAAAACTTCTTACTGTGTCTTTACCTTTACAAGTTATTTATTACCTCATATTACTTAGCAAAATATGATAAATAGTTTTACTGTACATTATGAAATTTTAACAGCATTTCACACAAACAGGTTTTATGACATAGACTGGGCCTTCTTTTATTACACCACATCATCTGGCTGTTAATAAAGGGCAGTTTCATTTTTCCTCTCCCTAAAGCCTCTGAACACTTTGTCCTCTGCCCTCTCCGTGTTTCCATCTTTCACCTCTCCTCCTGTCCAGCAGTGTCAGGTTCAGCTCGCTCTCTGAGGCTCCATTGTGTAACTTGCCTAGTCCTGTCCCCCCATCAGTCACCTGGCACTGCGCTGACATTGTTCTGTCAACTGTTTTCATAAATATTTAAAACATGGGCTTTGACGTGGCCTTACTTCGTGCCATTATGCTGCAGAGAGACTGTGACAAAGGAGGACAAGCGGGTGCAGTGGCGACTGTACATCCACTGACAATAATCCCTGTCTGACAGCTGGTCTGCCTTTTGCAGCGGTAACACCTTGTGTTTGTGATGTGTCAGGGCGGCATTGTTTTAAAACAAAGATGTTATTTACATGGATCTCTCATCATCTATCCATCCATATCTACAGTTGTATTTCTGTGCTACTCTCTCTATCTGGCCTTCATTTTGATGCTGAACACAAAAAGTAGTCAATCACGTGTGGTAAAAGGGTAGAAACACATTCCTGAATTTATCATACAGTCACCTGATATTCATACAAGGAAAACAGCTCTCCGGTCGCCCCCTGGTGTTTGAAATGCAAAAGGACAGGAGGATGAACATTATTGCTCTCAGTCTCCAGATTGTCGAGCGACACTGAAAGTCAGATGTTTGATTCCCCTGTTAATGCAGCCCCCGAATACAGTGGTTTCCAACCTCTTTTTTGAAGGGACCCCTCTTCTAACTTTGACTTAACTGATGACCCTAGACTAAGTGACATATTTTATTGAGCTTTTTTTTTTTAAAAAAAAAAAATTCTGCTTAATGCATAACAATAACAGCACAGAACAGTGACAATCAGACGAGACGACCACAAACACACACACTCATCTGCTGCTGCATGTCGCCGTCACCAGCGCTAGTGTATATACCGTACAATTTACCTAAAGGTAAGACAAGAAATTTAGATACATTTTCACCAGAATAGTTCCTTTAGACATTGTATCAGAGATACAATATTTAAGGTAATTCTCTCTCTTCTTTTTTATTTTCTTCAAAACAATCCTTAACAATACCAGTACATCCCTAATAGGCTTCTTTTCTGACGAATTCAGTCTTTTTTAACTACCTCTTTGGCTGTTTTAGCTAAGACATTTCTAAAGCCGGAAGTGAAGGTCTTCACTGTGACATTATCCTGTGAAACTTTTTTTCAAGTTTACCAAATCTTAAATAACAATAAAACTTGGAAAATATAAGTTTCATTTTGTCTACATAAATTACTAAAATGCTGAAATATAGGCCTGCAGTAAATGAACAAATAATATATATATATATATATATATATATATATATATATATATATATATATATATATATATATATATATATATATATATATATATATATATATATATATATATATATATATATATATATATATATATATATATATATATATATATATATATATATATATAAATTTTCAAAAAGCTTAGCAACCCCCTTTGAAGCTTAGGGACCTCAAGTGAGGGTCAAGATCCCTCGGTTATGAACCAGTTACGTAGTACATTCTTCATTTTCCCCCTCTAACTTGGAGTAAACTACTCCCAGGAGTTTCTGAAAGTATTCAACATGTATTTGTGTTGGCTGCATATGGACATAAAAACACATTGATGGTTTTGTGTCTTGGGGGATTCTTCTGTGCACTTCCTGACATCTTTTAATGCATAGACAGTATTGGGGAGTCACTAGTTACATGTAATTACGTGACAAAATAAATGTCATTATAATCAGTTTCAGTTACTGAGAAAAATAGGTAATAAAATTACAGTTTCTAAAAAGAAAAAAAGTATTTGTAGAATATAACTTTCATTCTCTTGCTTTGTGTCTGTTAGCTGTGCAGAAATCCCGTCTTTTGGCATTGACTGTTTCTGGATATTTGTCATCGTATTGCCCAGTTTACAACAATTTTTAGATAAGTAATCAAAATGTAATCAAATGTACATTATATTACTTAGTGTCCTGGGTGCAACGGCTGCACGTCAAAATATGATGTAATTTCCTCTTTTGCGTCGAGTTTAAGGATTTTTCAACTGAGCTTTTGTAAATGCAGTCAGCGCCCACTGCTTGTGCTGCAGTTTTCAGTTTAACAGGGATGATTTGGGCCATTGGCTCCATGATATTAATTACATTACTATTTGCATATTATACTTAATCAGCTCCGGTGAAGCATCCAACTTCAAGCCTATGCAGCAGATCTAAGAGCTAGCTGGCTAATCTTAGCTCTGGTTACTGTGAGCTTGTTAGCATTGCATAGCTCTTCACTAACAGAGAGAAATGTTTTTGTTTTGTATCTTACACAATTAATTGTTTACTTAATCAGCTGACCATTTATTTTTATTATTGGGCAATTTCTGCATTTAGGTTATTTATCCATTGGAATGGACAGAGGGAAAAATGTGCAAGTATCCTAATTTAAAAAAAAAACAACTCTATGATTTATTAATAAGAATAATAATAATAATAAACTTTGTTACAGACTCAATGGTTCAGATAAGAGCAAGACAATACATACAAAAGATATAAAAGACACATAGAAGTACCACACACAACATATTCACAATGCAATAAGATCACTTAATAAAAAAAAAAATTAAAAAAATAAAGAATAAATTTATTATATAAAATAATAAATTTAAATAAAGAATTTTAGAAATATCAGATTTGCCTGCGGTCTGCACATCACCTAAAACTCAGCACATCTTTTCATCTGCTGCATTAAATTTACCACTCTTTATAAACATTGTTTTGTTGTATATATTTCAATTACTAGTGGTGTCAAAGATGTTTCTACTTTATGACTTTATTACTCTTATTTCTGGGATCAACAGGTCTAGCTCTGTGTAAAAAAAACCCCAAAAAAAACATGAACGATGGTAAAACTCCATTGATAAAAATTAAAATGTATTTATGTATGTTTTTTAGATAGTGTCTACTATCTACTAAAACTATAACCCCAAAATTACTTGGATTAGTAATTATCTGTTGCAAACTTCGGAAGGTTACGTTTATGCCAAATTCTCAGAAAAACATCAAGATGATAAAATAATCCAAAATACAAACTCAGTATACTGTATATAACATTTCACCCTTACAACTGTACTTTTTAATTTTTTTTTTTTAATGCATGAAGAGAGATCGGGAGGAAACCGGAGCACTTGGAGTAAACCCGATAAAAGAGTTACATATTAATAACATTTCACAGTGTATTTTGGGTATGGTGGAAACGGGAGCACACCCGACACAACATACCCAAATAACAGTCACAAATGGATCAAATTTTACAATGGTTTTTTTTGTGAGGGAGAAACTGGATCACCCAGTGAAAAACCCTTGCAAATTAAGTCACAAATTACTGAGTTTGGGCTGAGCCCTGAGTGTCCCGAAACCTTAGGAATCTAGAAATTCTGCAGCATACACCCGACCTGCGTGGGGCTGCGGTGACTGGCTGCACAGGGCTGCTGGTGCTGGCCTCTGGCATCATGCCACCTTGCATATGTGGCTCCTGGGCCGAGCAAGCCGAGAATTCCTGCTGTAGGGCGTCAATTTCTGTGGTGGTTTTGTCATTTTTTGCCCTCATTCCTTCACATTTCGCCTCCAGAGCTCTTTCTTTGTCAGCGGTCTTCTGGAGCTTCTGGAGTTCTTTGGAGAGGGCTTTCCATTGGCGTTTCAAGGTCTTTTCCTTAACCTTCAGGAAGTCATACCTGTTGGCAAGAGCTACTTCTCCTTGGAGGCTGCTGCGGAGCTCATCAATCTGAAACTGAAGAGAGCTGTTGCCGTTGCTCCAGGCGTCGATTTCGAGCCTGATCTCGTTGTATGTTTGCTCCACAGCTGCTTCTTTGGAGTGCTCTGCCTGCAGCTCCTGAAGTTGTTTCAGCAGAGTGACATTGTCGCTGGTAAGGACTGTTTTCTTTGCTGCCATGATGTCAACACGTGCCTTGAGATCGCTCAGAATTTTCAGGTTGTCCTTGCAGACCTGGATTTCTGCCGCTGTGGTCTTGTTGCGCTCTTTCAGGTCATTGATGTCTTTTGTCATGTTGTCATGTTCAGTCTTCCAGTCTGGCTCATTTTCAAGCTTGCTGATGAGCTCAGACTGGGTTGTCATCAGGACCCTGTTATCTTCCTGCAGGACTGGCAACTCAGCTTCCAGTTGGATGAGTTTGCTTTTACAGTCCTTTGTCATCTGGAGCTGTTTGGTAGCATCCTGAATTTCCTGCTTCAAATTGATGTTTTGTTGTTTTAGAACATCAATTTTGTCCTGTGTTGTCTTATGCTCTTCCTGACAGATCCTCAGCTCTTCGGATTGTTTCTTGATGCCCTCAAGTTGCTCCTCCAGGGCATCCTTTTCTTTCTCGAGCTTCTTGAGTTCTGTCTTTTTGGCCTTACTGTTTTTCTTTTCAGCCTCGTATTCGTCCCGCAGACTTTCAAAGGGGCTCAGCTTAGACTGGAGGTCCTGAACACTTAGATCTAGAGTCTCACGTCGAAGGTCCAGTGCCTCATTTGACTCCTTTATGGTCTTAAAGTTGTTGTAAATGGTACTCTGCTGGTGCACCTTGTCAGTGAGGAACCGGACCTGTTTTTGCAGGGAGACACAGAGTTTCCTTGCAGATTCCTCTGCTTGGATCTCTTCAAAAGCCTCATCTGAGACTTCACAGTTCTTTAACTGTCTTTTGATGTTGTGGATCTCCTGGTGCAAGGTCACAAGCTGTTCAGTGACGCCCCGCAGGTTCACAGTCATAGCGTTGAAATCATCATCCCCATCTGCCTGGTCCTGGTAGAGGTCCATGTCGACATTGTCTTGTCTTGTCGAGTCCAGCAGAGGCTTGTTGTTTCTTTTACCTCTCATGTTGTGTTCTGTTCAGGCTGGAAGGTTGAAAGTACTTCTGTTTGTCCACAGAAATGTCACTGTAGAAGTGATGCTGAAGAATGCAGCAGTGTAACCTGGATGAACCCTGTCGGTGGTAAGGCAGCCAATAGTTGAATGACAATTTGTCTGTCTGGTGCCAGATAGGTAAGGTTTTGAAATGGTAATAATAAAGATAATAATAATAATAATAATTGTTATTATTGTAGTCTTCATACGTATATCACTCGCTTTTTCATGAGCCAGGTTTGTGTGTTTGCGTTTGCTTTTGGTATTAACCTGGTTTATTAATGGGGGATGATTTGGCCCTTGTTCACCGGTGTCATGATGATTGCCTGTAGCCTGGGCTCAGAAGAAAGGGGTAGGGCTCTGCAGTCTGAGTTCCTCTTGCTGTGGGATCAGACAGGGGATCTCTCTCACCTTGATACTCATCATTTCCTTGCATTCAGGCAGTTATCTGTGCTGACTGTAAATTTCTGTCAAGAGATGCTAACTTGAACTTCCGTGGCAATTTACAGGGTCGATTACTGCCAAAAATCCCACTGTTCATGCAGTGTCATGTGTTCTACAGTATATGTGTCCATTTGTGGTGCATACTCTCCCTGCAAAGATCTCATTTGATGTAGTCATTGTGGTCAAATCTGGCCAATGTTGACATTTGTTCATTTCCTGTGAGACATTTCTGAGCGGAGGCCTCCACTGGCCCAGCACCAGACAGGTTCCTCATTCTGCTCGCAGTCGGTTCATCTCTTTGTCTCTTTGATGTCAGAGTCTCTGTAATAATGTGTGATTAGTTTCTGGAGAGTGTTTCCACCAGTACTGTTTATACAGCTGCTTTACTTAAAATGACCCAGACAATGAACTCTCAGGGCAGTCCTTTACATAGGTTGATATAAAATATCTTTTTCTATTTCAGAGATGACGTTGCATCCAGCTCCACGTTTACCTTGGAGGACAGCGCTATCTGCCTCACTTCAGAGCAGAGCACCATGGATGTGGACATAGACCGCGATGACGGATCCGTTCTTGATGTCTACTTGGTAAGTTGTTTGTGTGTTTAGTAGTTCAGGTCATTGTTGCATTGGGGTCATTCGTGTTTTGTTCTTATAAGATGGTCAGGTATTTATTATCTGTGTTTATGCATGTTTAGCATGTTCACATTAAGGCCTAAACTTAATTGATTATTGCCCTTTTCTCTCATCTCTCCGACAGTGAAAAGTGCTTTACAACCTTCATTTCCTCCTGCCAATCATAAGACAATCTCTGCGCCCCACTGGACAGGCCGCAGTGGCCTTTGACTCCACTTTCAGTGCTGCTAGATCCATGGTGCCACTTGTATTGCCAACACATAAAAAGACTGAGATTTTCCACCGGTTGATAGACTAAACACCAATAGAGTCACAGTGAAGGACTTCTGCAGGAACCATGTGGTATATATCATATAATGTGACAGACATCAGGCTGAACAGAGTGTCGCTTTTTAGAGCATGAGTCAACGCAGTGCCATTAAGTTTTATATATGTATACTGTTTTCATGGCCAACACAAAAATCTGAATATTTACTATATATACTTAGGAGGAGAGGGTAGATGAATTTCTTTAAATGTTTTTTTCTTCTGACCAGAAAGAAATGAAGGAGCCTTTCAAAGTTTTGCGACTACATGAGTTACTCATCAGAAGAAAAACGTTTACAGTGAATTTATGACGGCATCTTTGTCCCTGATGAACAGGGATGTGGTGGTGTAACACAAAGGACACGAGCCAGATTGTAGCCACAGCCACTGCGGATGAGAAAAGACTCATATGAGTAGACATGATGGATTCTGAAGCGCCCGAGGACAAACACAGACTGTGATGTGGTTAAAGTGGCCACCTAATCCTAACTGGGCTGCTATTTGCGCAGCCCTGACTGACAGGAAGCTGAAGTGCTGCTGACGAGCTGCTGCAAAGCGAAGTAAGAAAAGACGGTTACTGGATCTTGGATGAATCACAGAGCGAAGAGACGACGTGCTTGCTCATGATCAAAAGGCACTTTTGACATTGTTTATGATTACTGTAAGAAATATTTTCCTCTGAAGACGTTGCTTAGGTGAATGGGCGACCCGACATAAGCACAGATTTGGATATGTGAATATGCACTTTTTTTTTTTCCCTCTTTTTGGTCTACAGGTGCACACCTCTGTAAGTCATTGATACTATATGTACAGAGACAGTGAAGGAACATTGTAGATCATTTCTGATGTGGAGCTAAAAGTTTGTGAGGTTTGCGTCATGACTGAAGATGCTTTTACTCAGGATATCCTTTGATACTGAATAAGTGTGTCCTCTTCAAGAAGTTATGAGACATGCATCCTACACTTAGAAGCTGTCCGATACCTCTTCATCAAGACCATATCCAACTATAAATGTTGAAATTCATGATCACGTGTTGGTTGAGACCATAATTTATTATGTAAATCTCAATATTTTACCATTTGCTGAAAAATACTTTAATCGCTGAATGTAAAGACAATGCATATTTATATTTAGAAGAGACTATAAATAAACTGCTGAAATTTAACTTAACCTCTAAAGAAGTTCTTCTTTGATCCTGCTGAAGAATATGGTTTTTCAGGTCCAGTTCTGTGGCTGGTTCAGAAAAGTTTCATTCACTGCACAATGGAGACAGAAGTTCATGGCAAGGGTAGACACCTGCATCGAACAAACAGTATTCAGGGCAAAGTTTAAATATTACAGAATCACAGGCTAAACCAATTGGTTGTGGGCTTAGCGACTCAACAGGTGATAATGGTAACAAGAGTGAAGAGGATGCAGAAAATCCAGGACAGACTGTTTAAATGTACAAACATATACGATGATATTCTATTTCACTCTTGGTTCCCCAATCCCTTCAACAACTAAAAGATTGTCTTCCTGAATGAGTAGCTAAAAGAATAACAGGGCTCTATAATTTGGGTCGAAAAACTATCCTATGAACTTTTTACACTATTTTAAACAAAGTGGACATAGATGTCAGCCCTGCGACACTCTGGTGACCTGTCCAGGGTACCCAACCTCTCGACCAGTGACAACTGACCCTGACCCCTTCGATGATATGCTGTGTCTTGATACTCTATGTTATGCTGTTTTGAGGTGTTTTCAGCTGTTTTGGGGACATGTCATATCATGACATTTTTAGCCTTACTGTGGCCGTTTACTCAACTTTCTATGCCATGGCGTTTCTTGATACACTACAGCATACGATTATGCTGTTTGGGGGTGTTTAAAAATGTTTTTGGGACATGTCATTTTTTAAAGTTTTTGCCATACTATAGCCTTGCCTTTTTTGTCATTTTTTCAACATGCATTTTATGGTGTTTTTGGTTGTTTTTGCAAAATTCTATGCTATAGTGTGTCTTGGCACGCTATTTTATGCTGTTTTGGGTTGTTTTTAGCTGTTTTTGGGACATGTCATATTTTGACATTTTTGCCATACTATAGCCTTGCCTTTTGGGTCATTTTTTTGACATGCAATATTATCATGTTTTCGGCCGTTTTATCAACTTTCTATGCTATGGCGTGTCTTTATACACCATTTTATGCTGGTTGGGGGTGTTTGAAAACATTTTGGGACATGTCATATTTTTACATTTTTGCCATACTATAGCCTTGCCTTTAGGGTCATTTTTTAAACATGCATTTTATGGTGTTTTTGGTTGTTTTACTAAACTTTCTATGTAATGGCGTGTCTTTATACGCTATTTTATGCTGTTTGGAGGTGCTTTGAGTTGTTTCTGGAACATCATTTTTTCACGTTTTTGCCATACTATAGCCTTGCCTTTTTTTTTTTATCATTTTTTAAAACATGCATTTTTCTGGTGTTTTTTGCTGTTTTTGCAAAATTCTATGCTATAGTGTGTCTCGGCACACTATTTTGTGCTGTTTTGAGTTTTTTTTAGCTGTTTTTGGGACACATTTTTGCCATACTATAGCCTTGCCTTTTTTATCATTTTTTCAACATGCATTTTTATGGTGTTTTGGTCCGTTTTATCAACTTTCTATGCTATGGCGTTTCTTCATACGCTATTTTATGCTGTTTGGAGGTGATTAAAGACGTTTTTGGGACATGTCATATTTTTACATTTTTGCCATACTATAGCCTTGCCTTTTCGGTCATTTATTAGACATGTAGTATTATGGTATTTGTGGCTGTTTACTCAACTTTCTATGCAATGGCGTGTCTTTATACGCTATTTTATGCTGTTTGGAGGTGCTTTAAGCTGTTTTTGGAACGTCATTTTTTCACGTTTTTGCCATACTATAGCCTTGCCTTTTGGGTCATTTTTTAAACATGCATTTTATGGTGTTTTTGGTTGTTTTTGCAAAATTCTATGCTATAGTGTGTCTTGGCACGCTATTTTATGCTGCTTTGGGTTGTTTTCAGCTGTTTTTGGGACATGTCATATTTTGACATTTTTGCCATACTTATAGCCTTGCCTTTTTTTTTAATCATTTTTTAAAACATGCATTTTTCTGGTGTTTTTTGCTGTTTTTGCAAAATTGTATGCTATGGCGTGTCTTGGCACGCTACTTTATGCTGTTTTGAGTTGTTTTCAGCTGTTTTTGGGACATGTCATATTTTGACATTTTTGCCATACTATAGCCTTGCCTTTTTTGTCATCTTTTCAGCATGCATTTTATGGTGTTTTTGCTGTTTTGCAAAATTGTATGCTATGGCATGTCTCGGCACACTATTTTATGCTGTTTTGAGTTGTTTTCAGCTGTTTTTGGGACATGTCATATTTTGACATTTTTGCCATACTATAGCCTTGCCTTTTTTTTCATTTTTTCAACATGCATTTTTAGGATGTTTTTTGCTGTTTTTGCAAAATTGTATGCTATGGCGTGTCTTGGCAGGCTATTTTATGCTGTTTTAAGTTGTTTTCAGATGTTTTTGGGACATGTCATTTTTTGACATTTTTGCCATACTATAGCCTTGCCTTTTTAGTCATATTTTCAACAAGCATTTTTATGGTGTTTTTTGCTGTTTTTGCAAAATTGTATGCTATGGCGTGTCTCGGCACGCTATTTTATGCTGTTTTGAGTTGTTTTCAGCTGTTTTTGGGACATGTCATTTTTTGACATTTTTGCCATACTATAGCCTTGCCTTTTGGGTCATTTTTTTGACATGCAATATTGTCACGTTTTCGGCTGTTTTATCAATTTGCTGTTATGGCGTGCATTGATACACTATTTTATGCTGTTTGGGGATGTTTAAAGACGTTTTTGGGACATGTCATATTTTTACATTTTTGCCATACTATAGCCTTGCCTTTTCGGTCATTTATTAGACATGTAGTATTATGGTATTTGTGGCTGTTTACTCAACTTTCTATGCAATGGCCTGTCTTTATACGCTATTTTATGCTGTTTGGAGGTGCTTTAAGCTGTTTTGGAAAATGTCATTTTTTCACGTTTTTGCCATACTATAGCCTTGCCTTTTTTTTCATTTTTTCAACATGCATTTTTATGGTGTTTTGGTCTGTTTTTGCAAAATTGTATGCTATGGCGTGTCTTGGAACGCTATTTTATGTTGTTTTGAGTTGTTTTCAGCTGTTTTTGGGACATGCCATATTTTGACATTTTTGCCATAGCCTTGCCTTTTTGGTCATTTTTTCTACATGCATTTTTATGGTGTTTTGGTCCTTTTTTGCAAAATTCTATGCAATGGCGTGTCTTAGCACGCTATTTTATGCTGTTTTGAGTTGTTTTCAGCTGTTTTTGGGACATGTCATAATTTGACATTTTTGCCATACTATAGCCTTGCCTTTTTTGTCATTTTTTCAACATGCATTTTTATGGTGTTTTGGTCCTTTTTTGCAAAATTGTATGCAATGGCGTGTCTTGGCATGCTATTTTATGCTGTTTTGAGTTGTTTTCAGCCGTTTTTGGGACATGTCATATTTTGACATTTTTGCCATACTATAGCCTTGCCTTTTCGGTCATTTATTAGACATGTAGTATTATGGTATTTGTGGCTGTTTACTCAACTTTCTATGGAATGGCCTGTCTTTATATGCTATTTTATGCTGTTTGGAGGTGCATTAAGCTGTTTTTGGAAAATGTCATTTTTTCACTTTTTTGCCATACTATAGCCTTGCCTTTTGGGTCATTTTTTTGACATGCAATATTATCGTGTTTTCGGCTGTTTTATCAACTTTCTGTGCTATGGCGTTTCTTGATACGCTATTTAATGCTGTTTGTGGGTATTTAAAGATGTTTTTAGGACATGTCATATTTTCACATTTTTGCCATACTATAGCCTTGCCTTTTTTATCATTTTTTCAACATGCATTTTTATGATGTTTTTTGCTGTTTTTGCAAAATTGTATGCTATGGCGTGTCTTGGAACGCTATTTTATGCTGTTTTGAGTTGTTTTCAGCTGTTTTTGGGACATGCCATATTTTGACATTTTTTCCATACTATAGCCTTGCCTTTTTTTTCATTTTTTCAACATGCACTTTTAGGATGTTTTTTGCTGTTTTTGCAAAATTGTATGCTATGGCGTGTCTCGGCACGCTATTTTATGCTGTTTTGAGTTGTTTTCAGCTGTTTTTGGGACATGCCATATTTTGACATTTTTGCCATACTATAGCCTTGCCTTTTTTGTCATTTTTTCAACATGCATTTTTATGGTGTTTTGGTCCTTTTTTGCAAAATTGTATGCAATGGCGTGTCTTGGCATGCTATTTTATGCTGTTTTGAGTTGTTTTCAGCCGTTTTTGGGACATGTCATATTTTGACATTTTTGCCATACTATAGCCTTGCCTTTTCGGTCATTTATTAGACATGTAGTATTATGGTATTTGTGGCTGTTTACTCAACTTTCTATGGAATGGCCTGTCTTTATATGCTATTTTATGCTGTTTGGAGGTGCATTAAGCTGTTTTTGGAAAATGTCATTTTTTCACTTTTTTGCCATACTATAGCCTTGCCTTTTGGGTCATTTTTTTGACATGCAATATTATCGTGTTTTCGGCTGTTTTATCAACTTTCTGTGCTATGGCGTTTCTTGATACGCTATTTAATGCTGTTTGTGGGTATTTAAAGATGTTTTTAGGACATGTCATATTTTCACATTTTTGCCATACTATAGCCTTGCCTTTTTTATCATTTTTTCAACATGCATTTTTATGATGTTTTTTGCTGTTTTTGCAAAATTGTATGCTATGGCGTGTCTTGGAACGCTATTTTATGCTGTTTTGAGTTGTTTTCAGCTGTTTTTGGGACATGCCATATTTTGACATTTTTTCCATACTATAGCCTTGCCTTTTTTGTCATTTTTTCAACATGCATTTTTATGATGTTTTTTGCTGTTTTTGCAAAATTGTATGCTATGGCATGTCTCGGCATGCTATTTTATGCTGTTTTGAGTTGTTTTCAGCTGTTTTTGGGACATGCCATATTTTGACATTTTTGCCATACTATAGCCTTGCCTTTTTTGTCATTTTTTCAACATGCATTTTTATGGTGTTTTTTGCTGTTTTTGCAAAATTGTATGCTATGGCGTGTCTCGGCACGCTATTTTATGCTGTTTTGAGTTGTTTTCAGCTGTTTTTGGGAAATGTCATTTTTTGACATTTTTGCCATACTATAGCCTTGCCTTTTGGGTCATTTTTTTGACATGCAATATTATCGTGTTTTCGGCTGTTTTATCAACTTTCTGTGCTATGGCGTTTCTTGATACGCTATTTAATGCTGTTTGTGGGTATTTAAAGATGTTTTTAGGACATGTCATATTTTCACATTTTTTCCATACTATAGCCTTGCCTTTTTTGTCATTTTTTCAACATGCATTTTTATGATGTTTTTTGCTGTTTTTGCAAAATTGTATGCTATGGCGTGTCTCGGCACGCTATTTTATGCTGTTTTGAGTTGTTTTCAGCTGTTTTTGGGACATGCCATGTTTTGACATTTTTGCCATACTATAGCCTTGCCTTTTTTTTCATTTTTTCAACATGCATTTTTATGGTGTTTTGGGCTGTTTTTGCAAAATTGTATGCAATGGCCTGTCTTTATACGCTATTTTATGCTGTTTGGAGGTGCTTTAAGCTGTTTTTGGAAAATGTCATTTTTTCACGTTTTTGCCATACTATAGCCTTGCCTTTTGTGTCATTTTTTTGACATGCAATATTATCGTGTTTTCGGCTGTTTTATCAACTTTCTGTGCTATGGCGTTTCTTGATATGCTATTTAATGCTGTTTGTGGGTATTTAAAGATGTTTTTAGGACATGTCATATTTTGACATTTTTGCCATACTATAGCCTTGCCTTTTTTGTCATTTTTTCAACATGCATTTTTATGATGTTTTTTGCTGTTTTTGTAAAATTGTATGCTATGGCGTGTCTCGGCACGCTATTTTATGCTGTTTTGAGTTGTTTTCAGCTGTTTTTGGGACATGTCATATTTTGACATTTTTGCCATACTATAGCCTTGCCTTTTGGGTCATTTTTTTGACATGCAATACTGTCACGTTTTCGACTGTTTTATCAATTTGCTGTGCTATGGCGTGCATTGATACGCTATTTTATGCTGTTTGGGGGTGTTTAAAGACGTTTTTGGGACATGTCATATTTTGACATTTTTGCCATACTATAGCCTTGCCTTTTTTGTCATTTTTTCAACATGCATTTTTATGATGTTTTTTGCTGTTTTTGCAAAATTGTATGCTATGGCATGTCTCGGCATGCTATTTTATGCTGTTTTGAGTTGTTTTCAGCTGTTTTTGGGACATGCCATGTTTTGACATTTTTGCCATACTATAGTCTTGCCTTTTTTTTCATTTTTTCAACATGCATTTTTATGGTGTTTTGGTCTGTTTTTGCAAAATTGTATGCAATGGCATGTCTCGGCACGCTATTTTATGCTGTTTTGAGTTGTTTTCAGCTGTTTTTGGGATATGTCATCTTTTGACATTTTTGCCATACTATAGCCTTGCCTTTTTTGTCATTTTTTTGACATGCAATATTATCGTGTTTTCGGCTGTTTTATCAACTTTCTGTGCTATGGCGTTTCTTGATACGCTATTTAATGCTGTTTGTGGGTATTTAAAGATGTTTTTAGGACATGTCATATTTTCACATTTTTGCCATACTATAGCCTTGCCTTTTCGGTCATTTATTAGACATGTAGTATTATGGTATTTGTGGCTGTTTACTCAACTTTCTATGCAATGGCCTGTCTTTATACGCTATTTTATGCTGTTTGGAGGTGCTTTAAGCTGTTTTTGGAAAATGTCATTTTTTCACGTTTTTGCCATACTATAGCCTTGCCTTTTGGGTCATTTTTTTGACATGCAATATTATCGTGTTTTCGGCTGTTTTATCAACTTTCTGTGCTATGGCGTTTCTTGATATGCTATTTAATGCTGTTTGTGGGTATTTAAAGATGTTTTTAGGACATGTCATATTTTCACATTTTTGCCATACTATAGCCTTGCCTTTTTTGTCATTTTTTCAACATGCATTTTTATGATGTTTGTTGTTGTTTTTGCAAAATTGTATGCTATGGCATGTCTCGGCACGCTATTTTATGCTGTTTTGAGTTGTTTTCAGCTGTTTTTGGGATATGTCATCTTTTGACATTTTTGCCATACTATAGCCTTGCCTTTTTTATCATTTTTTCAACATGCATTTTTATGATGTTTTTTGCTGTTTTTGCAAAATTGTATGCTATGGTGTGTCTTGGAACGCTATTTTATGCTGTTTTGAGTTGTTTTCAGCTGTTTTTGGGACATGCCATATTTTGACATTTTTTCCATACTATAGCCTTGCCTTTTTTTTCATTTTTTCAACATGCATTTTTATGATGTTTTTTGCTGTTTTTGCAAAATTGTATGCTATGGCGTGTCTCGGCACGCTATTTTATGCTGTTTTGAGTTGTTTTCAGCTGTTTTTGGGAAATGTCATATTTTGACATTTTTGCCATACTATAGCCTTGCCTTTTTTGTCATTTTTTCAACATGCATTTTTATGATGTTTTTTGCTGTTTTTGCAAAATTGTATGCTATGGCGTGTCTCGGCACGCTATTTTATGCTGTTTTGAGTTGTTTTAAGCTGTTTGTGGGAAATGTCATTTTTTGACATTTTTGCCATACTATGGCCTTGCCTTTTGGGTCATTTTTTTGACATGCAATATTATCGTGTTTTCGGCTGTTTTATCAACTTTCTGTGCTATGGCGTTTCTTGATACGCTATTTAATGCTGTTTGTGGGTATTTAAAGATGTTTTTAGGACATGTCATATTTTCACATTTTTGCCATACTATAGCCTTGCCTTTTTTGTCATTTTTTCAACATGCATTTTTATAGTGTTTTGGTCCTTTTTTGCAAAATTGTATGCTATGGCGTGTCTCGGCATGCTATTTTATGCTGTTTTGAGTTGTTTTCAGCTGTTTTTGGGCCATGTCATATTTTGACATTTTTGCCATACTATAGCCTTGCCTTTTTTGTCATTTTTTTGACATGCAATACTGTCACGTTTTCGACTGTTTTATCAATTTGCTGTGCTATGGCGTGCATTGATACGCTATTTTATGCTGTTTGGGGGTGTTTAAAGAAGTTTTTGGGACATGTCATATTTTGACATTTTTGCCATACTATAGCCTTGCCTTTTGGGTCATTTTTTTGACATGCAATATTATCGTGTTTTCGGCTGTTTTATCAACTTTCTGTGCTCTGGTGTTTCTTGATACGCTATTTAATGCTGTTTGTGGGTATTTAAAGATGTTTTTAGGACATGTCATATTTTGACATTTTTGCCATACTATAGCCTTGCCTTTTTTGTCATTTTTTCAACATGCATTTTTATGATGTTTTTTGCTGTTTTTGCAAAATTGTATGCAATGGCGTGTCTCGGCACGCTATTTTATGCTGTTTTGAGTTGTTTTCAGCTGTTTTTGGGATATGTCATCTTTTGACATTTTTGCCATACTATAGCCTTGCCTTTTTTGTCATTTTTTTGACATGCAATAGTATCGTGTTTTCGGCTGTTTTATCAACTGTCTGTGCTATGGCGTTTCTTGATACGCTATTTAATGCTGTTTGTGGGTATTTAAAGATGTTTTTAGGACATGTCATATTTTCACATTTTTGCCATACTATAGCCTTGCCTTTTTTGTCATTTTTTCAACATGCATTTTTATAGTGTTTTGGTCCTTTTTTGCAAAATTGTATGCAATGGCGTGTCTTGGCATGCTATTTTATGCTGTTTTGAGTTGTTTTCAGCTGTTTTTGGGAAATGTCATATTTTGACATTTTTGCCATACTATAGCCTTGCCTTTTGGGTCATTTTTTTGACATGCAATATTGTCACGTTTTCGACTGTTTTATCAATTTGCTGTGCTATGGCGTGCATTGATACGCTATTTTATGCTGTTTGGGGGTGTTTAAAGACGTTTTTGGGACATGTCATATTTTGACATTTTTGCCATACTATAGCCTTGCCTTTTGGGTCATTTTTTCAATATGCATTTTTATGATGTTTTTTGTTGTTTTTGCAAAATTGTATGCTATGGCATGTCTCGGCACGCTATTTTATGCTGTTTTGAGTTGTTTTCAGCTGTTTTTGGGATATGTCATCTTTTGACATTTTTTCCATACTATAGCCTTGCCTTTTTTTTCATTTTTTCAACATGCATTTTTATGATGTTTTTTGCTGTTTTTGCAAAATTGTATGCTATGGCGTGTCTCGGCACGCTATTTTATGCTGTTTTGAGTTGTTTTAAGCTGTTTTTGGGAAATGTCATTTTTTGACATTTTTGCCATACTATAGCCTTGCCTTTTGGGTAATTTTTTTGACATGCAATATTATCGTGTTTTCGGCTGTTTTATCAACTTTCTGTGCTATGGCGTTTCTTGATACGCTATTTAATGCTGTTTGTGGGTATTTAAAGATGTTTTTAGGACATGTCATATTTTCACATTTTTGCCATACTATAGCCTTGCCTTTTTTGTCATTTTTTCAACATGCATTTTTATAGTGTTTTGGTCCTTTTTTGCAAAATTGTATGCTATGGCGTGTCTCGGCACGCTATTTTATGCTGTTTTGAGTTGTTTTCAGCTGTTTTTGGGACATGTCATATTTTGACATTTTTGCCATACTATAGCCTTGCCTTTTGGGTCATTTTTTTGACATGCAATACTGTCACGTTTTCGACTGTTTTATCAATTTGCTGTGCTATGGCGTGCATTGATACACTATTTTATGCTGTTTGGGGGTGTTTAAAGACGTTTTTGGGACATGTCATATTTTGACATTTTTGCCATACTATAGCCTTGCCTTTTTTGTCATTTTTTCAACATGCATTTTTATGATGTTTTTTGCTGTTTTTGCAAAATTGTATGCTATGGCGTGTCTTGGAACGCTATTTTATGCTGTTTTGAGTTGTTTTCAGCTGTTTTTGGGGCATGTCATATTTTGACATTTTTACCATACTATAGCCTTGCCTTTGTTTTCATTTTTTCAACATGCATTTTTATGATGTTTTGGTCCGTTTTTGCAAAATTCTATGCAATGGCTTGTATTGGCACGCTATTTTATGCTGTTTTGAGTTGTTTTCAGCTGTTTTTGGGACATGCCATATTTTGACATTTTTTCCATACTATAGCCTTGCCTTTTCGGTCATGTTTTTGACATGCATTTTTATTGTGTTTTGGTCTGTTTTTGCAAAATTGTATGCAATGGCGTGTCTCGGCATGCTATTTTATGCTGTTTTGAGTTGTTTTCAGCTGTTTTTGGGATATGTCATCTCTTGACATTTTTGCCATACTATAGCCTTGCCTTTTTTATCATTTTTTCAACATGCATTTTTATGATGTTTTTTGCTGTTTTTGCAAAATTGTATGCTATGGCGTGTCTTGGAACGCTATTTTATGCTGTTTTGAGTTGTTTTCAGCTGTTTTTGGGACATGTCATATTTTGACATTTTTGCCATACTATAGCCTTGCCTTTTTTGTCATTTTTTCAACATGCATTTTTATGATGTTTTTTGCTGTTTTTGCAAAATTGTATGCTATGGCGTGTCTCGGCACGCTATTTTATGCTGTTTTGAGTTGTTTTAAGCTGTTTTTGGGAAATGTCATATTTTGACATTTTTGCCATACTATAGCCTTGCCTTTTTTGTCATTTTTTCAACATGCATTTTTATGATGTTTTTTGCTGTTTTTGCAAAATTGTATGCTATGGCGTGTCTCGGCACGCTATTTTATGCTGTTTTGAGTTGTTTTAAGCTGTTTTTGGGAAATGTCATTTTTTGACATTTTTGCTATACTATAGCCTTGCCTTTTGGGTCATTTTTTTGACATGCAATATTATCGTGTTTTCGGCTGTTTTATCAACTTTCTGTGCTATGGCGTTTCTTGATACGCTATTTAATGCTGTTTGTGGGTATTTAAAGATGTTTTTAGGACATGTCATATTTTGAAATTTTTGCCATACTATAGCCTTGCCTTTTTTGTCATTTTTTCAACATGCATTTTTATTGTGTTTTGGTCCATTTTTGTAAAATTGTATGCTATGGCGTGTCTCGGCACGCTATTTTATGCTGTTTTGAGTTGTTTTCAGCTGTTTTTGGGACATGTCATATTTTGACATTTTTGCCATACTATAGCCTTGCCTTTTGGGTCATTTTTTTGACATGCAATACTGTCACGTTTTCGACTGTTTTATCAATTTGCTGTGCTATGGCGTGCATTGATACGCTATTTTATGCTGTTTGGGGGTGTTTAAAGACGTTTTTGGGACATGCCATATTTTGACATTTTTGCCATACTATAGCCTTGCCTTTTTTGTCATTTTTTCAACATGCATTTTTATGATGTTTTTTGCTGTTTTTGCAAAATTGTATGCTATGGCGTGTCTCGGCACGCTATTTTATGCTGTTTTGAGTTGTTTTCAGCTGTTTTTGGGAAATGTCATCTTTTGACATTTTTGCCATACTATAGCCTTGCCTTTTTTGTCATTTTTTTGACATGCAATAGTATCGTGTTTTCGGCTGTTTTATCAACTTTCTGTGCTATGGCGTTTCTTGATACGCTATTTAATGCTGTTTGTGGGTATTTAAAGATGTTTTTAGGACATGTCATATTTTGACATTTTTGCCATACTATAGCCTTGCCTTTTTTGTCATTTTTTCAACATGCATTTTTATAGTGTTTTGGTCCTTTTTTGCAAAATTGTATGCAATGGCGTGTCTTGGCATGCTATTTTATGCTGTTTTGAGTTGTTTTCAGCTGTTTTTGGGAAATGTCATATTTTGACATTTTTGCCATACTATAGCCTTGCCTTTTGGGTCATTTTTTTGACATGCAATATTGTCACGTTTTCGACTGTTTTATCAATTTGCTGTGCTATGGCGTGCATTGATACGCTATTTTATGCTGTTTGGGGGTGTTTAAAGACGTTTTTGGGACATGTCATATTTTGACATTTTTGCCATACTATAGCCTTGCCTTTTTTGTCATTTTTTCAACATGCATTTTTATGATGTTTTTTGTTGTTTTTGCAAAATTGTATGCTATGGCATGTCTCGGCACGCTATTTTATGCTGTTTTGAGTTGTTTTCAGCTGTTTTTGGGATATGTCATCTTTTGACATTTTTTCCATACTATAGCCTTGCCTTTTTTTTCATTTTTTCAACATGCATTTTTATGATGTTTTTTGCTGTTTTTGCAAAATTGTATGCTATGGCGTGTCTCGGCACGCTATTTTATGCTGTTTTGAGTTGTTTTAAGCTGTTTTTGGGAAATGTCATATTTTGACATTTTTGCCATACTATAGCCTTGCCTTTTGGGTCATTTTTTTGACATGCAATATTATCGTGTTTTCGGCTGTTTTATCAACTTTCTGTGCTATGGCGTTTCTTGATACGCTATTTAATGCTGTTTGTGGGTATTTAAAGATGTTTTTAGGACATGTCATATTTTCACATTTTTGCCATACTATAGCCTTGCCTTTTTTGTCATTTTTTCAACATGCATTTTTATAGTGTTTTGGTCCTTTTTTGCAAAATTGTATGCTATGGCGTGTCTCGGCACGCTATTTTATGCTGTTTTGAGTTGTTTTCAGCTGTTTTTGGGGCATGTCATATTTTGACATTTTTGCCATACTATAGCCTTGCCTTTTTTGTCATTTTTTCAACATGCATTTTTATGATGTTTTTTGCTGTTTTTGCAAAATTGTATGCTATGGCATGTCTCGGCACGCTATTTTATGCTGTTTTGAGTTGTTTTCAGCTGTTTTTGGGACATGCCATGTTTTGACATTTTTGCCATACTATAGCCTTGCCTTTTTTGTCATTTTTTCAACATGCATTTTTATGGTGTTTTGGTCTGTTTTTGCAAAATTGTATGCAATGGCATGTCTCGGCATGCTATTTTATGCTGTTTTGAGTTGTTTTCAGCTGTTTTTGGGATATGTCATCTCTTGACATTTTTGCCATACTATAGCCTTGCCTTTTTTATCATTTTTTCAACATGCATTTTTATGATGTTTTTTGCTGTTTTTGCAAAATTGTATGCTATGGCGTGTCTCGGCACGCTATTTTATGCTGTTTTGAGTTGTTTTAAGCTGTTTTTGGGAAATGTCATTTTTTGACATTTTTGCCATACTATAGCCTTGCCTTTTGGGTCATTTTTTTGACATGCAATATTATCGTGTTTTCGGCTGTTTTATCAACTTTCTGTGCTATGGCGTTTCTTGATACGCTATTTAATGCTGTTTGTGGGTATTTAAAGATGTTTTTAGGACATGTCATATTTTCACATTTTTGCCATACTATAGCCTTGCCTTTTCGGTCATTAGGTTTATTAGACATGTAGTATTATGGTATTTGTGGCTGTTTACTCAACTTTCTATGCAATGGCCTGTCTTTATACGCTATTTTATGCTGTTTGGAGGTGCTTTAAGCTGTTTTTGGAAAAAATTGTATGCTATGGCGTGTCTTGGCACGCTATTTTATGCTGTTTTGAGTTGTTTTCAGCTGTTTTTGGGACATGCCATATTTTGACATTTTTGCCATACTATAGCCTTGCCTTTTTTGTCATTTTTTCAACATGCATTTTTATGATGTTTTTTGCTGTTTTTGCAAAATTGTATGCTATGGCGTGTCTCGGCACGCTATTTTATGCTGTTTTGAGTTGTTTTAAGCTGTTTTTGGGAAATGTCATTTTTTTGACATTTTTGCCATACTATAGCCTTGCCTTTTCGGTCATTTTTTTGACATGCAATATTATCGTGTTTTCGGCTGTTTTATCAACTGTCTGTGCTATGGCGTTTCTTGATACGCTATTTAATGCTGTTTGTGGGTATTTAAAGATGTTTTTTGGACATGTCATATTTTGACATTTTTGCCATACTATAGCCTTGCCTTTTTTGTCATTTTTTCAACATGCATTTTTATGATGTTTTTTGCTGTTTTTGCAAAATTGTATGCTATGGCGTGTCTCGGCACGCTATTTTATGCTGTTTTGAGTTGTTTTCAGCTGTTTTTGGGACATGTCATAATTTGACATTTTTGTCATACTATAGCCTTGCCTTTTTTGTCATTTTTTCAACATGCATTTTTATCATGTTTTTTGCTGTTTTTGCGAAATTGTATGCTATGGCGTGTCTCGGCACACTATTTTATGCTGTTTTGTGTTGTTTTCAGCTGTTTTTGGGATATGTCATATTTTGACATTTTTGCCATACTATAGCCTTGCCTTTTTTTTCATTTTTTCAACATGCATTTTTATGATGTTTTTTGCTGTTTTTGCAAAATTGTGTGCTATGGCGTGTCTCGGCACGCTATTTTATGCTGTTTTGAGTTGTTTTCAGCTATTTTTGGGACATGCCATATTTTGACATTTTTGCCATACTATAGCCTTGCCTTTTCGATGATTTTTTAGACATGAAGTATTATGGTGTTTGTGGCTGTTCAGTCAACTTTCTATGCGATGGTGGATGTTGAAATGGTATTTTATGCTGGTTGGAGGTGTTTTAAGCTGTTTTTGAAACATGTCATTTTTTCACCTTTTTGCCATACTATAGCCTTGCCTTTTGGGTCATTTTTTTGACATGTAATATTATCGTGTTTTCAGCTGTTTTATCAACTTTCTATGCTATGGCATGTGTTCATACGCTATTTTATGCTTTTTTGAGGTGCTTTAAGTTGTTTTTGAAACATGTCATTTTTTCACATTTTTGCCATACTATAGCCTTGCCTTTTGGGTCATTTTTTTGACATGCAATATTATTGTGTTTTTGGCTGTTTTATCAACTTTCTATTCTATGGCATGTCTGTATACGCTATTTTATGCTGTTTGGGGGTGTTTAAAAACATTTTGGGACATGTCATATTTTCACATTTTTGCCATACTATAGCCTTGCCTTTTGGGTCATTTTTTAGACATGTAGCATTATGGTGTTTGTGGCTGTTTACTCCACTTTCTATGCGATGGCGTGTCTGTATACGCTATTTTATGCTGTTTGGAGGTGTTTAAAGACGTTTTTGGGATATGTAATATTTTCATTTTTGCCATACTATAGCCTTGCCTTTTCTGTCATTTTTTTGACATGTAGTATTATGGTTTTGATGGCTGTTTACGCAACTTTCTATGCGATGGTGGATGTTGAAACAGTATTTTATGCTGTTTGGAGGTTTTTTAAGCCGTTTTTGAGACATGTCATTTCTTCACTTTTTTGATATACCATAAGCCTTGTTTTTTTGGTCATTTTTTTGACATGCAATATTATCATGTTTTCTGTTGTTTTACCAACTTTCTATTCGATGGCGTGTCTTTATACGCTATTTTATGCTGTTTGGAGGTGTTTTAAGTTCCTTTTAGGACATGTAATATTTTCACATTTTTGCCATACTATAGCCTTGCCTTTTGGGTCATTTTTTTGACAAGTCAAGTCAAGTCAATTTTATTCATAGAGCTCATGATCACCAAACATGGTTTGCCTCAGAGGGCTTTACACTGTACAACATTCCTCTGCCCTTAGACCCTCACATCACCCTAGGAAAAACTCCAGAAAAAGAAGCACTGTAACGGGGATAAAAAGGAAGAAACCTCAGGAAGAGCGGCAGAGGATGATGAGGGATCCCTCTTTCAGGACAGACAGACATGCAATAGATGTCGCAAACAACAAATTAAATACAATTGTGGCAAAAAGGAAAAAGAAAGAGAGAGGGCAGGAGAGGGGGAGAGAGGGGGAGAGAGGGGGAGAGGCACAGCAATAATGGAAACAGATGCATGTCGTATTGCAATAATGATAGGTGTAAAATTATCAAAAGCACTCCATGATGACATTGTTGGTGTTGATAAGAGTCTCATGCGTATATTGAGTGTCCAAAGGCATGATCACGGCATCAGCGCAACCAGGACCAAGACGACAATCAGGGCGAGCAGGGGGTACAGTATCAGTGCAGCCGCAGCACGAGCACAACCAAAGTCATGGTCACAGCGCCAGCACAGATATCTCCACGATCAGGCACAGCCGGGGTTACGGTCAGGACACGGGAAAGCTAGGAAACAAGGGAGCAGGACCGCTCCGGAGAGACAACGGGATTAGCGAAGTAGAGTTCAAAAGACCCAAGGTGGTAAGAAGAAAAAAGGATAAGCAATGAGGATCCTGGAGTCACTGATCAGCAATTACGACTTATATATGAATGCCAGAGAGCAGTACTAGAAAAGACAGAAAGAGGGATCAGAGCCAGTATTGTGGTGTTTGTGGCTGTTTTTGGCAAGCTATTTTATGCTGTTTGCAGGTGTTTTAAGCTGTTTGTGGAAGATGTCTTATTTTCCAATTTTTGCCATACTATAGCCTTGCTTCTTCGGTCTTTTTTTGACATGCAGTATTATGGTGTTTTTGGCTGTTTTTTTTTCAACTTTCTATGCAATGGCCTGTCTTTATATGCTATTTTATGCTTTTTGGAGGTGCTTTAAGTTGTTTTTGAAATATGTCACATTTTCACATTTTTGCCATACTATAGCCTTGCCTGTTGGGACATTTTTTTGACATGCAATATTATCATGTTTTCAGCTGTTTTATCAACTTTCTGTGCTATGGCGTGCCTTGATACGCTATTTTATGCTGTTTGGAGGTGTTTAAAGACGTTTTTGGGACATGTCATATTTTCACATTTTTGCCATACTATAGCCTTGCCTTTTTGGTCATTTTTTTTACATGTAGTATTATGGTATTTGTGGCTGTTTACTCAACTTTCTATGCAATGGCCTGTCTTTATACGCTATTTTATGCTGTTTGGAGGTGATTAAAGACATTTTTGGGACATGTCATATTTTCACATTTTTGCCATACTATAGCCTTGCCTTTTTGGTCATTTTTTTGACATGCATTTTTATTGTGTTTTGGTCCGTTTTTGTAAAATTCTTTGCTATGGCGTGCCTTGGCACGCTATTTTATGCTGTTTTGAGTTGTTTTCAGCTGTTTTTGGGACATGTCATATTTTGACATTTTTTCCATACTATAGCCTTGCCTTTTTTTATCATTTTTTCAACATGCATTTTTATGGTGTTTTGGTCCGTTTTTGTAAAATTCTATGCAATGGCGTGTCTTGGCACGTTACATACTATAGCCTTGTCTTTTGGGTTATTTTTTTGACATGCAATATTATCGTATTTTTGGCTGTTTTATCAACTTTCTGTGCTATTGCGTTTCTTGATACGCTATTTTATGCTGTTTAGGGGTATTTAAAGATCTTTTTAGGACATGTCATATTTTCACATTTTTGCCATACTATAGCCTTGCCTTTTCGGCCATTTTTTTGACATGTAGCATTATGGTATTTGTGGTTGTTTACTCAACTTTCTATGCTATGGCGTTTCTTGATACGCTATTTTATGCTGTTTGGGGGTGTTTAACGACGTTTTTGGGACATGTCATATTTTCACATTTTTGCCATACTATAGCCTTGCCTTTTGGGTCAGTTTTTTGACATGCAATATTATCGTGTTTTCGGCTGTTTTATCAACTTTCTATGCTATGGCGTTTCTTGATACGCTATTTTATGCTGTTTTGAGGTGATTTAAGTTGTTTTTGAAATATGTCATTTTTTCACATTTTTGCCATACTATAGCCTTGCCTGTTGGGACATTTTTTTGACATGTAGTATTATGGTTTTGTTGGCTGTTTACTCAACTTTGTATGCGATGGTGGATGTTGAAACAGTATTTTATGCTGTTTTGAGGTGCTTTAAGTTGTTTTTGAAATATGTCACATTTTCACATTTTTGCCATACTATAGCCTTGCCTGTTGGGACATTTTTTTGACATGCAATATTATCATGTTTTCGGCTGTTTTATCAACTTTCTGTGCTATGGCGTGCCTTGATACGCTATTTTATGCTGTTTGGAGGTGTTTAAAGACGTTTTTGGGACATGTCATATTTTCACATTTTTGCCATACTATAGCCTTGCCTTTGGGGTCATTTTTTTGACATGCAATATTATCGCTTTTTCGGCTGTTTTATCAGCTTTCTGTTCTATGGCATGTCTTTATACGCTATTTTATGCTGTTTTGAGGTGCTTTAAGTTGTTTTTGAAACATGTCATTTTTTCACATTTTTGCCATACTATAGCCTTGCCTTTTCGGTCATTTTTTTGACATGTAGTATTATGGTATTTGTGGCCGTTTACTCAACTTTCTATACCATGGCGTTTCTTGATACGCTATTTTATGTTGTTTGGGGGTGTTTAAAGATGTTTTGGGGACATGTCATATTTTCACATTTTTGCCATACTATAGCCTTGCCTTTGGGGTCATTTTTTTGACATGCAATATTATCGCTTTTTCGGCTGTTTTATCAACTTTCTGTGCTATGGCGTTTTTTGATAGGCTATTTTATGCTGTTTGGGGGTGTTTAAAGACATTTTTTGGGATGTCATATTTTTACATTTTTGCCATACTATAGCCTTGCCTTTTCTGTCATTTTTTTGAAATGCAGTAGAATGGTGTTTTTTTTTTTTCAACTTTCTATGTGAGGGTGCACGTTGACACGCTATTGTTTGCTGTTTGGAGGTGTCTTAAGCTGTTTTTGAGACATGTCATATTTTCACAGTTTTGCCATAGTATAGCCTTGCCTTTTCGGTCATTTTTTGACATGCATTATTATGGTGTTTTGTTTTGTTTTTTTTCACCACATGCTTTGCTATAGCATGTCTTGGTACACTACTTCTTTTCATTTCAACTTTAAAATGCACTGCAGCAACACAAACATATTACAGCAAAGAGGAGCAAAAGGAGCGACTGTAGGCTACACAGCGTCGCCTGCAACCTATTTGGTGTTGAAATTATCATATCGAGATGTTGCACTCACCTGTATGAGTCACTCTGTAAGCTTTGTCCATGGGAAGTCCTCCACTGGCACTGCAGCAAGAGAAAAAATTACATAAAAGAGAAGCAAAATAAGGGACTGTATACAATATTTCCTGTAGTGGTTGTTAATATCATCTCGAGTTGTTGCACTCACCTGTATGAGTCACTCTGTGAGCTGTGTCTGGGCTAAGTCCCCAATTTAGTCTGGTCTTCTCTGCTCGTTCATTTTAAAGCACAACGTGAAGATAACAGTCCACTCGTCCTTTTTGTACCACTGCACTCCTCAAAGTTTTCCAAAATGTTGAGCTGAATGCTGTCACATTACGGTTTATTGTCAAAAACAGTAAATCCCCCTAGTCAAAGATCTGACGCACATGGACTTTAGCGTGTTAAGCACGCACCTGCGTCAAAGTCACAGATGTGTTTGATTGTGGTCATGAGCGTACAAGGCACGTTGAACATTTAAGAAGTCAATAGATAGGGTAGACGCAACCTTTCTTAGAGACTATGTCCAGGCACAGTTACACTAACCATAACGCACACAGAAGCAAACTTGATTTGAGTGTGTTGCATGAGCGCATCAGTCACCCTCAAACCACATCAGTAAATCAAAACTATCATAACAGCTCTCAGTGCAGATCAGTCAGACAGCCTATGGTAAGGGCTTCACATCACATTATTCTAAGAATCCTCACAAAAATAAACTAAAAAAAGTCCTAATACATCACCAAGACATCCTACAGAGCTGAAATCCTTTCAGCACATCCACTGTATTATGGCAGAAGTTTGCCTTACTGCAACCTTTGGTCAGTTCAGAAGTCCGTCACTCTATATTTTTTTTAAATATGCAAAATCAATCAACATCTGTATCTCCAAGTCTAAGTCTTCATTCAAATGCTACCAGAATCGACATTCTTTGAGTACGAGATATCACATGTCAAAATGGTGAGTCCTCAGCAATATTCAGCATGCTGTTGTAATTTGTACTTTAAGCACATTTTCTATTTCATCTCTTTTTGAACCAAATATCGCCAAAATATTTGATAAATACACCTGAAACCAGTAAAATGATGAAAAGAACGTCAACTGCTTTACACACTGGTGGCCGAGACTACCATACAAGCTGCTACCTGCTTCTCCATAACTATTCTCACACACAGATTGCTCTATCTTCACAGCCGCCCCTGTATCAGGACGGCCGTGGCCCTCGGTGGCTGCACCACTGTTTTCTTCCTTTTTCTTTTCAATGACATGACCTTTGCCTTCACAGCAGTAACGCTACAACGGCACACAGCGCCTCTGTTGTGTAACAATTTTAATTTACAGAACATTGTCAAATTGCATTACATTTAGTGCAAATAATAACACTTCTGATGTACAACTTAGAAATATACAAAGTGTGTAGATTACTGACAAGATATCAAAATTAAAAACACTAAATGCATTCTTCGGCTGACACTGCTCGTAGATCTAGCTCTTGTAATCATCAGCAAAACAATTATCCAGATCCTTCCTGACCTCTGACCCCTTAGACCGAAAAATCTGATGGTGAATTTTCAACCACACAGACGTACTGATTGAAAAACTCACAACTTTTGATGGAATCAAACACAATCTAGAGTAAATTTAAATCTTGAGGTAAGATGATGTGAAATGCTGACCCTTTTCCCCACCCCCCGCTTCATTTCAGTGTTGATAAATGCACATCTGGTGGCTGTACAGTAAGAGAACCAGGATTTTTTAGGGTTCGTCCTGGTGTCTAAGGCATTCTGGGGGTAGTTTATCAGTCAAAGGGCAGGGGGCCAATGCACTGTAGTGTGACATGTAAAATGTAATGTCTATGACTGAGAGTCAAGGGGTGTAGATGATATCCTACTCAACATCTTACAAATTTACCTTATCCTGCACAATAGCAGCGGGACTAATTTACAAACCTGATACTCATGAATGCACAGGCAGACTTTTCTCTGCCTCATCGGGGGCTGAAAATGGTGAAAAACAACGTGGGGTGTACAAAATGTATCCACTCATCTCTCAACGAAAGAGAGGAATCTGTACATCACTACGACACTATGGCCGGCCATGTGCAAATATCTGTCAGAAACTGCGTTACATCACAGGTTAAAGACGCACACTAACAAAAGGCCGCAACTTAGCATCTATAAACAACAGTCAACTACATTACTGATATCCAATTATTGATTATCACTTCAACTGTGTCAAAAATATTGTCCAAAATGACTTTAGACTTGGCAAATGTTCTTTGACTCCCACTTCAGTTTTCCTTGGCCCACTGCTGTCATCAAATTCAAGCATTTAACAGTCAATTCACATTTCTCACATTGGTAAACTAACTGAAAACATATTCTGTTTTCTCTGTACAATACATTGTGTCCCTAAAAAATATAAAGATTTCAAAGCTTTAGACTCTGGCCCCCCATCAAACTGCAAAGAGAGTCATCACCAGAGGGACAGGAGAAGGCAAGAAAGAGGAGAAACTGTACCACACCTCATCAATGCTTTTCCTGTCAATATTTACTGTCCTCTCTCGTGGTTGTTACTTTAGCAGCAGCAAAACAAGTAGCTGTAATACTAGTGATTAAAGCAAACCCCCAAAAAAGTCAAGAAGTATGTGATCATAAGAAATGTACAAAACAATTTACAAAAAAAACGAAGAATCGTAACAACAATTCAAAAACCACTTAGGAAACTCTGGAATTTACATACAAATGTACCCATGACCAACAGATGGTGTTACGCCATGAAAACGTGGCTGGGGTGACAACTACTGATGGATTAAAGCCGTAAAACCGGTCTCTTCCACAAGCAGGTGTCCTGGATGATAAAGTGTCCTGCATGTAGTTTGAAAACACATTCTGATTGACAGGTGATGAGTCATGTAGTCATTCAGAGCCGGTTCAATGCTTAACAAAGTATTCTCTCCAGCAGGCAACCCTCCTCAAGCCTGAAACAAAAAGGAAGATGAAAATAGCGGATGGTAACAAAACTGAAATAATAACAGATTTTGTACATCTGCTTTTTATGCTTCAAAGTAACTTGTTTAAAGAGAGATATTTACAAATCCAATGTTGTCAAATGCAGGCGCTTTGGATAGTATCACTTAAGTCACAAGAGAAAAAAAAGATATTGCACGACGTGTTTGTTCAGCATCACAATTAATTGATTACTAACTTTTCAGTCCCTCTGGACCTTCATCAAGATTATTTAAACACTCTTGATGAAGGTCTAGAATATTTGACCCCTTAAAACCTGGTTGGACATCTGTTTTCTTGTGCTGCGTTCAGATGCCTCTCAAGTTATTTAAGCCTTTAAAACCTGAACTAATTGGTTTGATTACTTTCAAAAACATGGAGAAAAAAAGGCAATAACCAACTGGGAAAAATGAATAAAAGAAAATGACCTGAAAATTAGTTTAAAAAAAGGGAGGGAGAATTATAAGAAATTATCAAAAATCTAGGGAAAAGTGTCCAGAAAACTTTATATATAATTATTTTAATTATATATTTAAAATTATGTTACAGGAAAAAAACATCTTTTTTTCTGCACTTTCTTTTGGGTCATTTCTTGACCTTTCTTTACCTTCATTTCTTTTTTAAGCTTATATTCTGTTTTGTTTTTGGTTACATTTTACAAATTTCTTGCTATCTTTTGGCCCGTGCGTTCTGAAGATGCTCATTGCCTTCTCCACATGCTTTTGAAAGAAGTCAAACCAAAGTGCTTAAGGTTAAAAGGGCTTGATGAAAATTCATAGGGACTGAAAAAACTGATTAGTATAATCAGTTTATCGTGATGCTGAGCAGGGGCAGTTGAGCAGGATCTTTTGATGGTTCAAAATAACAGCAGAAGCATCAGCCAGTTGTAACAAAAAAAGATGTGCTCCTGGTTACCTCAATGTGTTCAGAAGAGGATTGGTTTTCCAGCAGTTTTCTCCTGAACGTAGGAGGTGAAGCGTTTGAGGAACTTGGGATACTCTCTCTTGGCCACGGCTCTGAGGACTGACGCTGGAGCCCAGCCTCCTGGGTTTACTGCAGCCACAGAGAGGGAAACTGTTAGGAAACTGTGTTAAGACATGCCAACTCATGATAAAACTATTAGTTATAATTAGTCATAAAAGCATACAGAGGTCTATGGTGGCCTCTAGTGGTGAGGCTGTCAAGCATATTTTATTGTTTCGAATGAACTCCCATGACCTGCTGGGCTTCTCAAACAATAAAGTGTCCCAGGATTTCCTCTGCAGCGCTACTTTGTGTCACATGAACTCATCTACAGGAAGTCAGGGAAGTGGGAGAAGCTGTCTGGACACTTCAAAGACACAAACACACAGACTGTCTACCTTTTGTTGCCAGCTACCAGCTGCACAAAGACAAATCAGCAGAAACGTTGGCTGACATGAGGCTGTTCTGAGCTGTTTCAGAAAAAGTTGTAACACAAAACATAACAACTAAGAAACACCATGGTGCCACATTCATAACATTAATAATAATTAAACAAAAACAAAACAAAGGGAGGCCAACTACAGGTGGTTTTCTGACAGCTTTTTAGCAGCTACAGTAGATCCATATCTGCTTGTTGTCATCGTTTAGGCCCTTCTGTTACCTGCAGCTATTTCTTGACAGTTTAAAACGCTGCGAAAACCTCAGTAAGTCAACAAAACGGTTCATCTGGCTAACAGGTTTTTCTTTTTTTTTTTTTGTGACTCAAGTAAACATTCGACACTTATTTATTTAGGCTGATGTGAACTCAGGCTACCGTCCACAAACAGAATATAACTCTACCAGTTTACCACCACATGAGCCTGGATATCAGGTACATAATCTGATGGGTTTTATTTACAGTAAGGACCGTCTGTACATAAGAAATAACAACATGACCTAAACTGATTGGGGGTTAGGCCTCAGCTTAACATTTCCATATGGCATTTATAGTTGGCTGTATTTTAATAGTTATATTGATGATGACAGAGGATTTGTTCTGTTCGCTGTTGATCTTGCCAAAAGCATACACACTGAGATCAAAACTTTATTAGGTGAGAAGTACTTGAATTAGGCTTGAGAGGCACTTACCATTGGCAACATAGGTGATCTTACAAAGGATGTTGTCTCTGCTGATCTCTTTATCTCCCTCTGGTGGGCTGACCAGTGTTTGACAGATCATAGCGACATTGATTTTGGCACGAACACACCTGTTTGTGGGCTGTAGGTAAAACAAAAGTATAAATGAAAATGATCTCCAAGCTACTGCAAATCTAACTGTGGCTAATTCACAGAGTGACTAAAGTTAAGAGAGCTGAAACTTTTCTTTCTATTAGGGATGGACCCTTACCAATGGATTACCAAAACAACTTGGCTGATAGCTGATACCAATACTAAATCTTCATCATAAAGAAAATAAATGCACAATTGTAAAGTCACTCAACCCTTCATTACACTACCTTTGAATGGACACAATATCAATCATAGAAATTTATGAAACAACCTTCAATATAACCTTTCCCGTGAAAAACATCTTTTGTAATAACTGCTTCAAAAGTCTTTTCACTCTATACAATGTATTTAAATTCCTTGTCTAACATCTGCTTCATATTTTGTAAAAGCATTAAGGAATTTATCCTTCAAATGACTGCATTTATTCAAGTTTATCACAAAAACTACATTGTACAATTCACAGTAACACGTGTAATGCAGCAATCTTACGAGAGCATTGTCGTGGTCCACAGAGAAGTTGCAGACCAGCCATGTGTCGGGATCATTTTCGTTTGTTGCCAAGATCTTCCTGATGGCCGACAGATAGAGCACGTCTCTCTGAGAAGCAGGCCACACCCTCTGAAACACAACCACGGGAATTCAGTCAGAAATCAAACAGGCTGCATATTATTACTGATAAACTGTTCAACATGTTCCAGCAACATCTGAAAGAAGTAAGTTTACCTTGTGCGTCTGGTACACAATGACGGCATTATCAGAGAGCGTTTCCACAACGTTGAAATTTTCAATGGTGGCTGAGATAGGAAGAGTTCAGTCAGGTCATGATATGAGAACAGAGAACGTCAAACAGAGCTGATGAGTTCTGAAACAGTGAACTTACTCTCCCAGTCCATTCGGACAGCTGTGTCCCAGAAGTAGTGGCAGACCTCGTGTCCTGTCACCCCCTTCACAGAATGTGTAGCTTTGAGGGGATCCAGCACAATACCGTTCTCCTCTACTTCTCTCCGGTACACCTGTTACACAAAGTGCAGAGCGTGAGACTGAACACATGGAAAGTCATAACGTTACTCTGAACATATTCATAACCCCACCACAAAAGATATCCTGAAATATCCTCTTCATTATTATATTATAGGCCAATAAAATGTGAGCTAATCTTTCCAGTCATTTAAGAAACCTGAACCGAAGATGAAGATGAGGAGTTAGACAAGAATGGAGTAGAAAAGGTCAAAGAAAAAGATAAAGGTAAAGAGGATAAAGATGATGAAGATGACAAAGATGATGATGAAGAACAAGACCACAAAAAAAGACAAAGATGTGGAAGAATAAGAAAATGAAGACAAGGAAGAAAACAAAGAAGACAAAGACTAAGAATAAGATGAGATATGGAGAGGATGAAGAATACAACAAAGACAAAAGTGAAACAGAAGAAAAAAGGACAAAGATGATGAAGATGACAGAAATGAAGAAGATGACAAAGTAGAAGAAGAAAAGAATGAAGAATGAATGAAAACAAACCACTGATTACTTAGCCTATTTTATCAATGTCATTTTTTGTGGCAAGAATATTTTAACTTTAGATATTTTACTTGCACTCTGCTCGCTGATGAACTTATTATGAGTACTTCTACTGCCACCACAGTAACTTTGAAAAAGTGAACACGACTTAAATAGTCACAGCTAGGAATCAAGGGAAATGATTCATATGCAGCTTCTCTCCTCTCTACTCACCTTCATCTCTCCTTCTTCTATTACAAGCTGCCAGTTGGCATCTCCACCCACATCCTGAAGGGAGTAAGTCATATGATTCTGCACCATCTCCTCCACCTAAGAGACCAACAGGTATTGATTCAATTCTTTGTCAGAAAGAGTTTTTCACTGTTCTGTACTTGTCTATTTGAGGACATGCTTTGAAACAGGACACAGTTCGGGGAGAAGAAGAATACATTGTTTCGGGGATGCTACGCTAAAGTTAAATGATTTATAGTCTTGAGCAATGGGAACGCCTGGCACCTGTGCTGGTTATTCTATCACAGAAGTTTTGATAACATCATTTGAGGCAAACAGTGAAACTATTTTCCTCTCAGATTCTTGGGAATTCTTTGAGCAAACACATAAGCCACTGAGCTGGAACCAAATATGTATATAACACTTGATCCTGCTTGGTGGTGTTATTCAACAACCCAACAATGCATCAACGTCACAGTGCGCAGCCAGTCTGGAGTCGTGCCTGCTCATGCTGAGGGAGACAGAATGATGTGAGGAAAGGAGGCGGCGGAAATGAAGAGCTTTCACTAAAATCCAGTCATGCAGCATTAGACTAACACTTTTCCTATCGGAGGTATGGTGACAACCGTTAGACAACATTTCAGTCTCTCCAGGAATTTCAATTTTGTCCAGTTAGGCTTTATGTCTTAGTGCAATACATAACACTGTATAGACTTTTAAAACCTACAATAACATGCTACTCAAAGCACAAGAAATGTTTGCGAAATCCTGGAGAGACTGGTTAGAAGACATTCTCATGCTCGTCTCTGCTCGTGCTCTCTGTGACTGCTGTGGAAAGCGGTAGGCGTTTGCATCTCCCTGTGGACACAGGGGCCCGCTGCTGACCAAATACAGTACCTGAGCGCTGAATCTGTGAATGTCATCAGAAGCACTGACTAGCTCAACCGAGGACAGGGAAGAAGAATGGCTATGGGGCTGTACAGCAGAGAAGGAAGATTGAAACAGAAAGGAGTAAGAAACAAAACAGAGAGGCACCCTGCAGCAGTCTAGAGATCACAACCACAACCTCACATTTCACGTGAAGAAAGTTCCTACATTATTGCAATATGCACAAACTGATTTTGCTGTGTGAATTGATTAAGGTTAAGCATGGTAAAATTATGAGAAGCACACAAGCTGATGCAGTTGCAGAGATTTATAGACAGGACACGCTGGTTGTAAACTGACTAAGCTTACAACAGGAATGCAGACAGTAGCAACCAGTAGCCTTAAAGTTGAGATGAAATGAAAAATGCCCTTTTAACCCTCCTAAAACACATCCCCAGTCATAAAGTGCACCTATTAAAGCATGCAGGCAAATAAACAACAAAGAATGATCAATTTCTTTGTATTCTCACATCAAATCCAATCATTTTTTTCTACCTGTAAAATAAAATATGTCATGTTCTTTCATATGCCAGTTCAAACCAAATTCAACCAATAATATCAAGACATCCACCCATGAACTTATCTGCAACTTTTAGCCGCACAGAGCTGAGATTAATTCAGTGAGCTAGTAAGGTCATGAAACGTTGCTGCATCTTGTGTTGAATCAAGTGTTTGTCAACTAAAACCTTGCTCCATTTCCCCTAAATACAGTGGTAACAAGCAGACTCGTTCTGATACCAGAACCAGTGAAAAGCCCCCAATACTGCCTAAAATGTTGGCTTGGGGAGTATGCAAATCTATGCACCGCTCGATAGCAAGTAATGTATGAATAAACTCTGAAATAGTTTCACACCTGAATAAAACGTCAATTTTCCCAGAAGCCCACATACAGAGTTGCACTGAGCAGCCTCTGGCAACTTCTACTTTAGATCTGAGAATAGTTAAGTGAGGTTAGCCATTATCAAGATGTCAGCAATTTGACAATATTTTACACTGTAAAGTCTCACCAGTTTAGGGCTTAAGATGGTCCATGCCATACGACAATGACAGCAAACGTTTCACATTTTTAAGGGTTAGAAGTATACAGCTTTTGATCTTTTTTTAAGGCAATTGTATCGAATCGGTACATTTAGCAAGTTCAAGTATCATAATTGTTATCTGGAAGGAAATCATGGTTTTGGAACATCTGTAGTTAACAAGCCTATAGGCTACATTTATTAATTTCATGGAAAGTGGTATTTGTGACCGCTTCAGATTATGCGCACAGCATTTTAGAGTGGACTGCTATATCGGACGCTCCACTACAGAGAGCGGAGCATACAACACGATTGAGATGGATGGATATCAAATTCTGACCAACTTTACATCCCGCCCATAACTTACATGTCCAGCCTGCCTATCCTGTGTCACTCAGAGATGCTGTTTCATCAGGACTTTAAAAATTAAAACAAAGCTTAATAGAAATGACATGTATATTAAAGAGAAAACAATAAATGATTTAAGCACCTTGGTGGCAAATCGGTGTGTACCGATGGTGGAGTAGACGTCCCCTGGAGGAACTGGAGTTAGTCGAGGTATCCTGACCTTCTCTGACTGGCACTGAGGGACAGAGAGGAGTTTGTTAAGAGAGAGAAGATTAAGAACATCAGAAAGAGAAAGGTCACATCCCTGTGTGTAATGCTGCTGTGTTTTACTTCATTTTTCTTTGTTTAAATGTGTTTCAGTCAAACAGAGAGAGAGAGGGACAGGAAAGACTCAATGTGCCTTCTGAACCCAATGTTTTAAGCATCCAAAGTGGACAGGACTTTTTTAAATTGAGCAAAGTTAGATCTTCATCACACCTGCTCCTCTATCTTGTCCTGTCTGTCCAGTGCAGCTTCCACTGCATCGAAGAACTCGTCCTCATTGATCAGACTGTTGGGCCCCTCCTGTGGAAAAGCAAGTGCCAGAAATATAAGAATCCAGTGATTTTACAATAGCCCTGTAAAAGCTGCACCTTAATTCATCTTGCCTCATAGTCTGGGCCTCCATAGTGTGACTTTTTCTTCAGTTCATTCACAGCAGACTTGTAGGCATCTTCTACCCTCCTCCTCTTCTCCAGCTCCTGAACACATAAGAGAGAGTCGTGCTGTTTGTGCGAGTGTATTAAACCATTAATAACAGTGGTGGAATGTAACGCCCATTAAAATGTCTGTGCTGCATTCACAAGCTCTGCTGATCCTCCACATTTAGATAACAAACAACAGGAATTCAGTGACAGTCAGAAAACATCCCTGCCCGCAGTGACAATGCTCCTTTCATCAGATTACATTAAAGAGTTGTAAAGATGGGGGAGAAAAGAAAGATCTGCACGTCACAAAAAATCAGGCAAAGCCACCACATCAGTCAGCTGTGTGTGTGCTCTCAAACAGGTTTTACCTTATGTCTCAATCTCTGCCAGAGGCTAGAAACAACATGCTACTGCTATACAATGTAGAACTAAAGACAGCGGATCAGCCAATGTTCTCGCCATCTGTTATTTAACGGCAGTGAAACATTGCAAAGAGAGCAAATGAATTATAAACCAATGAAATTTACAAGGTAGCTACTCAATTCTGCCCAAGACACTGTTCATAGTCCAGGCAGAGTTTATCCACACTGCAATAAGGAAAAGCAAGCAAACTAAAGCAACAGTGGTTAAAGTATACTGAAAACAACAGTGTTTCTCAAAAATACTTAATGGAGGGAAACCAGACAGAACTACACAAGAAATCCAAAGTGTACACAGGAAGGTGTGGACGTATGTCACTTGGCACAAAATAAACAGGAGGTGATCCTGTTGTCGGCTGTGTGTAACCACCACACAGACAGATGGTCAAAGACTTACTTTAAAGAAGTGGCTACAAGTCTGTAAAGGTATCCATCTCTGTGTTTGGTATTTTAGCTGCTCTGTCCTCCTTTGTAGTGAAGGCTTCCACAAACTGCACCACGAAGTCTTAGCAGTCATTTTCCAATTCACTCTCTGTTCAAATCCGATCAGGCGTGTCCTGTTCCTTTGGGAGTGTGTTCTGAACTATTTCTATTTCCCTACTCAACATCAGCAGCTAAACTTCAAGCACATGACAAAACAAAGATAAGACTGAGGTAGTTTCAATCGAGCAGCCCAACTAACTGAAGGCACTTCCCGGCTTTTGTAGGGTTTAGGGTTGGGCAGCATGCCTTTACACACAGGAAAAAAAACTGGTTTGACAACATCAGCTGAGCTGATCAGGATGTAAGCATGACAAGTTCCAGAGAGCGTAGCTTTAAAGACACAGAGCGCAAGAAAAATCAATGTTTGGAAGAGTGTTACATGAATTCCAACTAATCTGAAACATAATAAATAAAATGCTCAAATAACAAAAGGGTTTAAGCTCATTAAGGGCAAAATGTGCATTTGTGCTTCTGGTAAGCAAGTCGATTATTGGATTGATTGAGCTTTAGACATTGAAGAAGTATTTCACTGCAGAAAAAATGGTCTTTTCATAAAACTGGGCTGTAAATGCAGTAGAAAGATGCGAAAACTTACAGTATGAACAACTTAGATAAGTGCTGTGACATTTGTTTTCACACAAGTGGCTAGAATGCACTGCACCACACCGGACCAATAAACAGTCCCCCCAGTGGGCAACGTAATGTGAGCTTTTCCGTTTTGACACAGGAAACAATATCGCAGCCGACTGTTAACAAATGATCTAAGCCGAAAATTGTTTCTGAAAACAACTTGAGTGAGAAATAGGCAACGCAGCAGCAGTTAACATGGTTAATATTTGATGTGCACTGCTTAGTTTTATTGTAGTTTGGTCTGAGTTTGAGAGAGAGGGAGGGGCCTGTCCCTTTCTCAATCTGTTTATGTACTGTTTGAGTTTGTGGTGGTGGGCATGTAAAAAGGCATGAGTCTTTTCAGCCTTCATTTTTACAGTACAAGAAAGAGTATGGTGCCCACTTCCAGTTCACAAATTCTTGTATTACAGCCAAACAGTGCGCTATAATATGTACCTTTTAGGCAAGAAAGAGGTAAAGCAGTAACGTGGGAGAGCACTTCACCAAAATCAGTGTTGCAAACTTTTTTACAGTTTAAATGAGATAAAAATACAAATATGAACACATAACAAATAGTAACAAACACATTCCCATACCAGATACTCTATGACCAAGGGGAAGTTTAAGAAAAAGTACTCATAGAAGGTGATCTGAATTATATCCTAAGGAAATGAGACCTGTCACACAAGTCATTCACACAAATATTTACTCCAAACGTTAGCGTATTTTATATGCAAATCAATTTCAGAGCAAAATCCTCAATCACCTTCTAGCCTTTCCAAAACAAGCACTGACTGTGGATTTTAATAACAACTTTCCCTCAAATTCACTATCAATAGAAATGGGTGAGTCTGACTATTTTCATGCACTGTAATCTTTGCTGGACAGCAGAGTGTTAAACGGCAATTTCAACACCCGAAGTACTGAGCCTGAAATAACCACACTCTTGGTCATAATAACCAACTCCTTTCAAATAATGGAAGGTAGCAATTAGCTCCTTAGTCTATGACACCTCCACACAGCACAAGCTCCTGACACTCAGGAAAATGCCTATTATTCACATGACAGTCAGCAGTGTGGGTGACATTTAGGCTGCGTTCACATAACAAGCAAAATGGATTAAATTATTTTTCATGTATACAGACCTATTTTTTTTAGGATCGTGTGGGCACAGGAATCTATTTTTCCAATAAGATCTGGGCCACTTTCATAAGTGGTCCTTAATCTGATACATGCATGTGTTTTTCCTCATATAGCCATGGCTTGTACAAATTCACTGCGCAGGTGCAGATCGCCCACCAAATAAGTGTCACAGTGGTGCAATGAAACTATAGAAAGCTGTTGTGGTCATACTGCTGAGATACTAAAATGTAGTCCTATTTTCACAGAACTCTGAGCAATCGCTGCTAACAGAGCTTTTGCAATCCTTCTCACCTTCATCTTCAACAGTTGATGAAACTGTCATCCACCCTTAAAAGCAAATCACTAGGGTGATGAAGCTTGCACTACTATGTCACTCGTTTTTCTCCAGAAATATCTGTTTCGCACATGACATTTTTTGTTTTTCTATGTGCACGTGTTAGACATCATCGGTTGCACGAGAGGAGTCCACGCGTATGTCAGATATGGGTCACTTCAAACATGAACGTGAACAGTCTAAGCAAAAACATCAATCTAGGACAAATAATCTGAATTTAGTTTCTGGCCCTGTTATGTGAACATCCCCTTATCACTTTAAGTAGAGTGCTCGATCGTACCTTGTCCAGCCTTTTTTGCCAGCTGTCCTCTCGTTTCACCATCAGCTCGATGCAGTGGGACAAGGTTGAGAGGATTCCTGCTGTGGTGGCCTTGAAGGTGATGGCCTCACCTTTGAAGTCTATTCCATTCATACCTTTGGGACTGGCAGGGGGGAACACTGACACAGACGGAGAGAAAGAAATAAGCAAGTGTGACAGCAGCCTTGTGACTTGGTTAAAATAGACTTTCTTTCTTTTCACACTGAAGTGAATCATTTGTTTCAAGGCCAAGCAACCAAAATGAATGTTTTTGCAGATATTCTCAAATAAGTCAATGAATGTTCTGGATCTGAAGGTAAACTCACATTTCTCTTTGCTGCCATTGTTGTTGTGATTACATTCACCATCTGGTCTTGTAGTGGTAGGAAAGTCATCTTCGTCTTCCTCTACTACTGGTAAGAAAGCAACAACAAACTTAGGTGCATCTACTATCTATTTGTCCAGCTAACCAAATGTTAAAAGGGAATAAATATCTTAACCTGGGTATGCTATTGCAAAACTATTTAACAGGTATTTATTTTGGTTGAGCAAGACACAAAAAAAAGCATCATTGAGCTTAAACTACATGTTTGTATAATGAACATAAGGAGCATGTTCAATATGAAAGTGATTTTGAAGACTGCAGAGAGGTTCTGACTCAGAGATTAAACAACCCACAAAGTGCCTTGTAAGTGGTTATTGATTTTTGTTTCCTTTCTTAAATGACTCTTCGACGCTCAAACGCTCTCCTCCAACTCTCATACTGCATGAACCAAGTAAAGCCCCATCTATAAATTCTTTACTTAGCAGGTTAACACTGAGACTAATTCCTGCTTGCTATGATTTCTAGTAAAACAGACCCAAATTAAAAAATATTTTAACTAAATCTCTGACACGAGACAAGCTCCATTATAGTGTTGTGTCATAGTGTTGTTTATGCGATAGGTTACCTCTGTCTCTCTGAAATTCATCTTTAGAGACAACGTCAGCACAGGAGTCAAAGTATTTCTGTAGGGTGTCCACTTGTCTGCACAGAATGTCCCGGAAAGTTTCCATTTCTGCAAGCTTCTCACGCAACCTGTGCCCCTTCTGAGCAGGGAGAAACACAAGTTAAGAGAAGTAATCAAGAGCTGTCATGTGAAAGATTCGTGTCAGTTCGTTTTTTTGTTTAAACCAAGAAGAAAGGCTGTTATTAAAAAATAAGAGCAAAATACTCGACATTCTTACAACTGACAAAAGTAATTATAACAGATCTGGATGTTTGCTGGTATTTTCAGAGGGTGCTTTTGTATGTGTGGTCAAAGTTTAAATGTGTATTAAAGGAAATACTTCAGAGACGGCAGCAAGGGACTGAGGCTACATTCACACTTATGTGTCTTTTTTTTAAAACACAACTATTGCTACATTTATGCTTCACGGCCACACCACTAAGCCATATTCAAACTCCTAAAACAGAAACCGTGTCGCTGGTACAATCTGCTCCCTGTTTACACCAGCATGCACATGTCCGGTGTATATGACAGGTCATGGTATGCATTTTTAGGCATGCAAGTATGAGTGTTTGAGTGTTCGATATGGACATCTGGAGTAATTATGGCCAACCTCCCACATGTGAACGTGACTTTTATATATATCTTTACTATTTAAAACAGGTAAAATCTGATATGACAGTAGAGCTGCGGCAGTGTATTGCTTCGCTCAGTAAATCCTTGACACGCTGTTGCTCTCTCTTTTTATCATAAGACTAGCTACTACTGCAGGAGTGTGAGCTCTGCGTGGGGAATAGATGGTGAGAGTCCACCTGAACAAACAGTGAGAAGGGTAACTGTTAGCATCATACCACTAACCTTACCTAACAGTTATTAACATGTATAATTACATATTTGCACTGTTTCTGTGTCAGGATGAGTTTGTTGGGACTGCTTAAATGTTCAGGGTCAGATGTTAGGCGCAGCGACAGTTGCTAACAGGGCAGACATTAAACTGAAAGGCAGGAGAGCGTCTCTTGACTCCCGGTATGGTCCTTCTTACTTACCTATGCAACAAAAGTGACGGAAACTTTGCTTATTTTTCTTATGTTAAGTTTAAATGTATGGGCCAATTGAAGCCTGGTTGTTCAATAAGTTTTTATTATTATTATTATTATTATTATTATTATTATTATTATTAGTTTTCTGTTGTTGGCCAATTCACATTCTTACTCTGACGTAGATTTTTTTAAACACTGTTTTAAAATGAAAAGGCATTAGTGTGGGTGAAGCCTGAGAATTTGATATGATCTATAGAACCAAAACCCTTCACACTCCCATGTTTTTACCTTGAAGGAGGATGTGGATGTGGCGGACAAGGCACTGGCTGCTGAGGTGAGAGACAACATGGAACCATGACGCCTGAGACTGGTTTCTGAACCATAACCAGACTCAGCCTGAAATCCAGAGGGAGGAATCGAAGGGAAAAGAGACAGCACGAGGGAAGGAGAGAGTATGATATAGATGAAAAGAAAGGAGAGCAAAAACAGAGGGAACAGATAATCAGTATGTGCACAAAACATGTCAAACAATCTGCAATAAAATAAGAAAGTCTGCAGCTCAGAAAAACAATACAGAGAAAGAGGGGGAGAGCATTTCTAGCTGTCAGCAGCACTGAGTAATGCTGAGCTCGACCAGAGCACGACCTACACCTACACAGACAAACAATCTGCTGAAGGGACCGGGGCTGACAAATAGACACATGCATCAACACAGCCAGTACACCTAGAACTAGGTGGCAGAAGAACAGAAGCAACAAATTGCTCTGTATCTCAAAATACTGTTGTTCCTGATAGGACATACAGCGTACTGTCTCACATGGCATTATAAAACAGATTTCCAGTATGACCTGGCAGTAGAAAGGAAGGGAGTGGCTGTGACTGCATTTGTTCCATTCAACAGCCAACTTATGACTGGGCGATGCCTGGGACTGCCAACTCAGCAAAGTGACAGAATTTTATTATACATAGCGTATGTGCATGCACGCACAGTAAAAGCAACCAAAGCAAAATTTTCTTGTTTGTCCCACATGCAGCTGTTAACAGTTATCACTACATAATACATGAGGAGAGAGCAAGTTCCTGACCCAATGTAACAGTCCTGTATATTCATGCTCTTATTCAGCTCATAGAAGCAGTAATTTGTGGTGTGTTTTATGCTTCTAAATGTATTTGCTGAGATTCAGTCATGGCCTCAGCATTTACCTTCCCTCTTGATTATTAAATTTAAAAGGGACTGTATGCTATTCATGTTTACTAATTGGTATGCAGAGGTATTTCTCGAGTACAGCGAGCAAACTGAGGAGGGAGTCAGGCGACATACTAAGAAAGCTCCTTTGCTATAGCATCTTTTAACACCTAAAACAGTGGGACAGACTGAAACATTTGACAGTGAGTACTAGTGAACAAATAGTGTGCTGAGTGGATGAAAAAAGAGTCTCAATGTTTGCTGTTGAAGGGTGTGTTTGAATTCAGACAATGATCCCATCATTGCTGTGATATTAAGATTAGAGCATTTACACGGGTCAAACTAATCAGATAATATATGAAGGGCAATCGAAATTGTGAAATATTTGGTTCATACAAAATATAACATGAAAAAGGGCTGCAACTAACGATTACTTTCATTGTTGATTAATCTACCAATTATTTTCTTCATTAATGGAGCCGTTTTTGGTCGATATAATATCAGAAAATGGTGAACAATGACAATTAGTGTTTCCCACAGCCCAAGATGATGTCCTCAAATGTTTTGTTTCACTCCACAACACAAATGTAGTTAGTTTACTGCCATAGAAGAATAAAGAAAGTAGAAAATAATTGCATTTTAGAAGCTGAAATTGGAGACTTATGACTTTTAAAAGAATTACTCAGACCATTTCATTGATTCTCAAATTAGTTGATGCATAATTGAACAGTTAAAAAGTTCAGCCCTAAAAATGACCTTACCCAGTTTTACAAAAGAATCAAACATAACAACATTCATAAAGTGAAAATCAGGGCTATTACATGTAAAGATATGCTCGGGTTCAATTAAAAAACAGGCTGTAGAATGATAAGTGCTGTTCAACCTGATGACGTTTTACTGTGTAAAGAAAGACTGACTGTACATGTAGATATTTTAAACACATTCTTTGGTCAAAGTGTTCAGCTGTCAGTTTCAAAAACAACAACCTGCTTTGTGTCAGGCTGGACTGTGACTGGCTGGTCACATTGCTGCAACACAGAATCCGTTTAAAACATGGTAACATTTCCATTTTCCAGCCACGAACAACAAAGCAACTGTAAGTGGCAGAGCTGCCATGCACATATGTTTTTTTGTTTTTTTATTTCAAATTGATATCGATGTTATCTTGACTTGTGGTCTGAAATGTGCCTCAGCTTCACCCCTGGTTGCTCAGTTAATTCTGTTTTAACACCTACAATGCAATATTATAGCGATATTATTTATTTATGCACCCATACAACAGCCTCATATAAATTAGGGCTGGGCAATGTACTAGTATTACACTGTATCAATACTGTGCTATGAGACTAGATATCATATTAGATTTTAGATATCTTGATATCACAAGTGTTGTGTTGTCTTGGTTTTATAGGCTGCATTACAGTGATGCAAATTTCTTAACTTATCAGACTTTTCTAGCGATATTTGCTTTTGCCCCCTAAGTCATTACATCCACATCACTGATGGTCTCATTGTGTATACACTGTAAAGCACCAAAGGTGAATCCTACTATATCTTCAGGATATTGTGGTATATTGTCAAAAATATTGTGACGTTTGATTTTCTAAATATAGTACAGCTTAATTTTGAACTATATCATCCTCAGTGTAATTCTAATTTTTGTTTCCAGCTACAACATATCATGTCCTTAAATCAAGCACAGTCTATATTTCAATAGTTGTAAGTGACAGTTGGGTAGTTAGGCCGACATGGGTGAATAAACATCTGACAGAAGTGCTACGAAGTAAAAGTTGGTCATCAGTATCACTAAATGCGTTCGCTGTAGATTATTCCTTCTAACTGAGATATTGCACAGGTTACTGACAAAATTATTATTGCTAGTTTGGTCATAGACCAAGAGGCAAAGCAATGCACTGATGAAAGATGAAGACCTATCTGTGCCTGCCATCTTTATGCACCTGCTCAGCTGCATGACAAAGCCATGCAAATTAAACACCCACTCACACACAACACATGAAATGGCATCTTGTGCCCACCACTCTGTGATGGTAATGAGATGAGTGTACAGTAAGTGACCATAGCAACCACTGATCACCTCTGCACATCTGAGCGTACTGCTGTTTGGGAAAAACATCCCTGTCATTAAAAAATGCTGGTAGTCCAGCACACAGCCATGCAGCATGAGTTTCATTTCTAAAAAATAAATAGTAATTTCTTATGATTACTGGCATGCAGTGGTGTTCAATTCTAAAGCGATCCCATCAGTGCACTCTCTGATGTGGAAAAACTACATGCATGCATATATTAAATAATTTATGCAATGCATTGTGTTTCATCAATTATATCACAACACTGGTATACTCATTAACGACTTCAATAATGAGTGATAGTAAGCAAGCAGCATGCCAACATGCTATAAGCCCACCATTCGGCCATTCCAACACCCAAGGCAGAGCAGGACACTGCTGCAGTCCCGGCGGTTTGCTGGCCCCAACATGGCCCAGACGCTCCCCCAACACTCGCACTGTTCTGACAATTCAGAGGCTTAAATCCCGTATTCCTGTTTCTCTGGACACACCTCACTGAGGAACAAAAGGGAAGAGGAGGAGGTGGAGATGAAAAGCCATACAAGCTCAGCTTAGCTCATCAAGTGAAGGAAAGCAGCTGTAAGAGAGGGAAAGGGGGAAGAGGAAAGAAGTCATTTTCTCCGTAGCAGCCAGAGGAGTGGCAGACACTAGCTGCCTATGAAGCAGAAGAAACAAGCTGAGCCAATAGGACGCGTCTTGAGAATCCTCGGCAGAGTGAAGCAGGTCTGCTTTCAGACGGACTCAAAGGCACACACATACATGCACTCCACTGCTGCTGCGCACATATATCAACAGACCACACACCCTGATATGTGCAACCTTTTCATCTTGTCCGTTTTTATGTCCAGCATCCATCACTGAGCAAGCAAGCGTGACTGTGTGTGTTTGCATGTAAGAGACGGAGCGAGAGAGGGATGAAGGGTGCATGCACATATGCATGAGAGAGAGAGAGAGAGAGAGAGAGAGAGAGAGAGATGAGGGCTGTCCAGAGCTGTTTGTGTTATGAACCACTAAAGTACCAAACGGGTGGGTGAGTGAAGAGGGATAAGTGACGAAGAAAGAAAGAGAGAGAGAGAGAGAGAGAGAGAGAGAGAGTGACGAAGAAAGAGAGAGAGAGAGAGAGAGAGAGAGAGAGAAAGCGAGAGAAAGAGAGAGAGAGAGAAAGAGAGAGGGAGAAAGAGAGAGAGAGAAAGCGAGAGAGAGAGAAAGAGAGAGGAAGAGAGAGACAGAGAGAGGAAGAGAGAGAGAGAGAGAGAGAGAGAGAGAGAGAAAGAGAGAGAGAGAGAGAGAGAGAAAGCGAGAGAGAGAGAGAGAGAGAGAGAGAGAGAGAGAGAGAGAGAGAGAGAGAGAGAGAGAGAGAGAGAGAGAGAGAGAGAGAGAGGCAGAGAGTGGGAGGCAGGGAACAACATTTGTCTGAATCTTCTGCTTTACTTCTATCTGTGGTTGAAAAACTACAAATAAATACAGCGGGGGATTTTCCCATTCTCTCTCATATCACCCCTCTGAATCTGACAGAATGGAACAGTCTTCTCAGTATGATCAAGAGTTTTATGTGTCCCTCTTGATTTTTGTTGCTGTGAGAACGGGTGATAAAAAAAAAAAAAAAAAAAAGCATTATTCATCAGGAGCTGCACTTAATGTCCCTACACTTAGCACAACTTTTTCCACCACCAACACAAACACACCCACACATAAAAACACAGATGGACTTGCACAAAAATGTTTTTTTTCCCCCCGTACAATATAGAGCCTAATATGGTAATATAGATATGCAAACGGTGGTTGTTTGCCCTTGCAAAGTGGCTTAGACGAGGCACTTAAAAGCTGTAATTATGGCCTGTTCGACCCACATTAAAGCACAGTTGTTAAACACTGACATTTACCAACAAGTAGTATGAGTATGAGTGTATTAAACAGCACAAAAATTTCACCCTCAAATTGTTGTTTTAAAAGATTAATTTTTTTGTAATCTCACTTAATAGTTTCTAAATATGTATGCATATGTATGCAGAATCTTTTTGCAACCGGACAAGATTTTGGTAGTGAAAAGTTTTTTCCTTTTGTAGTACGACTTTTGTAGAGTATCATTAATCAATAATATCTGAACAGCAGGTAAACAGTCTTTGTGAAGAGGCAGATCACATTGTCTGATATGCAATCTTGGAACCCATCGGTCATATCTGACGACGAGGTCGCTTTATATTTGCTTTTTAAAAGTTTATCTGTATTCAAATGCAGATATCTGTTAACAGAGACTGGGCTAAATGGTCAGTGCATGAAAGAGGATGTCTTGGTACGGATATCTGCTAGCTTCACAGGATCAGCCAAAAATAATGGCCCCAGCCTCCAGATGATTATCATAGACGGATCGAATGCTGACAGGTTTCGATATTGCACAATCTATATCTGTAGTAAGGCTCTAGAGCTTCACAGTATATGCCTAAATGCTTAAGTTGTGGATTTTAATTACTATAAACAAATATGGATTAGAATTTGAAAATCTATTATTTATAACAGATGTGGTACGAAGGGCCTAATATGTGTTTGTATGTGTGCTTATTCTACTGTGCTGTGTGTACTAATTCTGCTATTTCATTCATTTGTCATATTTTAAGCACCAGGAACGGAAATTAAAGCTTCACATAAAATGTCAATATTTGCAGAAAAAGATGTGTGTATGCTTAAACAAAGTGAGGCTATCCTTAAGTAGGATACGCTGCTTCATGCCCTATTAACACAAAGATTAAAACCATAATGCCAAGAGGTGAACACTGAATGTAAGACCTTCTTTGGCCAGTTGGGAGCAGTGCAGTCACATTCACCTACTGTACAGAAATGCTGCAGGTAGTGCTGCATTTAGCTTCTTGAGGTTACTGTAGGTCACAATCCAGACATAACCCTGAAATACTCTCACACTGCTGATAATGGACTGGAGACCTGCGGTCGCTCACACTCAATTGCAAACACCCAGTAGCAATAACAAAACTATCCACAGAACCGTTTTAGTGGAGCGACAAGCCTAATGAGAAATCACAGCATAGTGATTATTAAGGGAGGTAAATAAGGTTGCAAATAACAATTATTTTCATTATCAAATAATCCATATTATATTATTTTCACTATTAATTGATGAATCCATGCATTGTTTAGTCTATAAAAGGCCAAAAAAGTGCAAAAACTGCCCCCCCCAGAGCACAAAGTGGTGTCTTCTATTTGCTTCTTTTCATCCAGCAGTTCAAAACTCAAAGGCTCTTCATATACTATCAGAAATGACAGAGAAAAGAAATCCCACGTTTTTAAAGGCGGAACCAACAACAAACAACCAACAACAACCAACAATTCTGCTTGAAAAATGAAGGAAATAATTATTGGATTATCTCTGGATTACCTAATTTTTTAATCAATTTATTGATTTACAAATTCATCAATTATTGTTGAAGCTTTAGTGGTACATTTACTGTGGTATTTCAACTATAGTGTCATTATTATTAAGCAAACAATCAAGAAAAATATTGTAATTACACAATTCATATCACTTGTTAACTGGTAATTTACATTTGTCTCACCAGAACACCCAGGTTACACAAAATAAAGTAAATCAGCAAATGTCTGTACAAACTACAATTTTATCCAAGTTTAAGTACTACTGTATGTGGAGTATTTTCAACACTGCATAAGTGAATCATTAAAAATAAAATTAAAACTAAACAAAGGAATAACTTGTTTCAATATTTAGAGCATACAAACACAAACTAAACCAGCATAGCTAGATTGTATCAGCTAAGTTAAGACAAATAACGGCAGTATATGTTACACAGCAATTCTCTCCTACGCCATGGCGACATATCTAACGTGCTGTACATACTTGATTTATGCTTATGTTAACTTGATGTCACTGCAGAGTGAGCAGCTGCCTGGTATCTGATAACAGGGGATACCCCCACCTCAGCACCTCACTCCACAGATTCCTCACATTCCCAGGGTGAAGGGCTCTGTGTGTTTGTGTGTGGGGGTGTGTGTGTGTGTGTCTGAATCCCTGTCCTGCCACACCCAGCTCACTGAACAAAACAGATAACTCCCTGTCTATTCTGAAAAACACTCTGACCCAAAATTGAACCTGAATACCTGGAAAAATGTGAATAATGCAGCAAAACAGTGATTTTAGTGGGTGAATAGGCACACCAAAAACAAAATCAAATATTTATTAAAGCCTAAGGAACCAACACAATGACGCATAGGGAAATTTGTTCTGATTCTTGACAAACACCACACAAATGAAAACATTCTCAACACAACACAGTGCAGCAATAGTTCGTGTATCAGGGTACTGCAGCTGACATGCTTGCGGGTAGACAGTCTATATGACAAACAAACCAAGGTGTTAAAAAAAGCCAGCAAGAAAGACTCATAACAAGTTTCCTTCAGCTTGAGGCAAGTGAGATAAAACACTTAAAAAACTTTCTAAATGCCACTCAGAGTGAAGCTTATGAACAATTTTACAGTAACTAAAGCTGAGGAAAAAGAAACCATGAAGCAAGCAATTACTTAGGGTTAGAGACAATCTGCCCAAATAGTTACTGTAACATAAAACAAGGCTTTTTAGTGATGTTAAAAGTTATATGTATTATAGTGAGGTTTGTAAGGATCTGCAGGAACCCTGCTGAACATGAATGTATGAAAAAAGAGAAACCCTGTTTCACTCACCTTGTGCAACTCTATCGACTCAATCCACTGGAGTCTGTGTTCAGGATCTTCAGCTCTGAGGTACCAAACACTGTCGTTCACGCTGATGTCAAAACGACACTCGTCAAACTCGTGAGGCTGCAAAGAGAGAGGAGAGGGCTGATGAATAGTTATTAGGGCACATGTGGCATGTGAAGAAACGCTATCACAAAAGCCAAATATCTATCGGAATACATAAATACAAAATTTAATGCAACATTTTCCTGAGTTCAATAGACTCACTGAGGAATCGGGGCAAAAATCCCTCTATAATGCCTCTACGGTCTGTTTATGACACTGGCTGACTTGCGATGACACATTCTGGACACACATGGATTCCATCAGTCACAGAAAAGCCTCTGCCACACAATAAACAGGAATTTTAATTAGAAACTTATGTTTTATGTCTGCAGGCGCAACCCTAAACGACCGCAGTGGAGCTGTGCAAAAAAACAGATACTCTTTCAGCAGGCCTCCGCCTGAACCCGGGTCATCATAACTTTTCCTTCTACTATTAGGCCAAATCTTTCAACTATTTCACTCCCCCGCTCTACAATGCACCCCACCCAGCTCCAACCGCTGACCGCCTTAGGCACCCAAACACGTGCACCAAAGAATTCCCGTTTCCTCTGAGATTGGAATTTGACCACTGCACTCAGCTGAGGAGAGATCTGCTTTGCAAAAGGTTCTAATAAAAAATGCGACTTGAATCTCTCTCCCGTTTTTCTCCTTAGTAGAACCAAGACTCCAGCTGCTCTGTCAGCTGACATAACCTCATGTTGTCCAGGTTTAATTAGATTTGCTGAATGACGCTCATGTGCTGGTTTACTCGCTGTCACGGACCAGCAACATACACTCCAACTCTGAAGACAAACTGTCAGCCTGAATAACTTCATGCAACACTGTCATTTAAACACTAATATTACATTTTACAAGTTGGATATCTGGGATGCTGACAGGGGAGAGTGGTTTTCTCTGACCCAGAAATGCTTTCTATTACATTCACAGACAACCTGAGAGCAAAAGTTTCCCCTCAGAGACAGGTGTAATGCCAAAACTGCCCTCCACTTTCTAAATTTCACTACATGAAGGGGTGTGGAACATTAACCTCAAGTGCATCCAACCATGATGCCATTACTGGTTAGAGAAATCCAGTCTATCTTACTGTGCTGTATCAGACACAGCCCATAAACCTCTGCTTTACAACCCAGTTTATACCTCCTTCATTCTGCCTGGAACAATCTCCTTCCCCTTGCGTAAGCACTATTGAATATCATGCTGCACTGGCTATTTTCTGTGAGTGTGTGGCATCTTCAGGGTTAGAAAAGAGGAGGTTATCAGTGATGGCAACATTGATAACCTCCTCGCAAAAGAGACATCCAAGACTCAAAGTGTTTTTTTTCTTCATTTAGCTGTGTGTGCAAACACTGAGAACAGTCTGGTGCATCTGCAGCTATGCAGCATGTAACAGACTGATATTAGGCAAGAAGAGAAGCAGAGGCTTGTTCCTGCATTCCTGAGTCCTCATACCCCCGTCTACTCAGACAGCACTGGCTGTAGATATTTTGGAAAAGGGGAGAGGCAGAAAGAAGTGACTGTGTGGGTCACACTACTCTTATTATTAGTGAGCATGCATAATTTAACTGTGTACACTCTTAGTTACCCTACTATACACAATTATAAAACCCTCTAGTCTTGTGAAGAATTGTAATAATGCTCACCCAAATGACCACTTTCACTGGAAGAAACTAACTGTAACACTTTCATGTTGTGGTTTAAATCCAGTTTTGAGTCATTTAATCCTCTTGCACAAATCTCAGTAAAACCATTTGTTTGGCCTCTGTACTTAGTTGCGGTTTGCTCAGAGAGATCAGTGAATATTTAACCAGGGTGTGGGGTTGCAACTTATCTCACCAACAGGAGGCCGGCATCAGGAGAACACAGGTCTACAAAGTGAGATCAAAGCTTACATTTTAACAGTGGGGACACCAATTTCAAGCAACCAGTGCAATAACAGCCACGGAGGAAGAGGTATGAGAGCGTTCACAAGTGTCTGCTGGAGCAAGAATGCCATTGTCTGCTAAAATACAGGTCTCTACCCTACCTGTGATCCTAATAACAGCCTCATTACTGGTTAATGTTTACCTTTCTATCTTTGTGGGGCATGGATTGAAGGAATTAAAGTTCAACTCCATGCTAATAACAGGGAAAGACTTGGTCCATATATTGAGACCTGCTAGACAGGTAACCCTACTCCAAAAGCAGGGATGCAGAAAATGAGGCCTTTCATGGTCGCCCATCTTTTGAGTCATTATTCCCTGAAATGCTGGACAGGTGCTAAGCTAAAGGGGCAGCAGCAGAGTGATGCTCTTTCTTCATACCATGGTGAATACTTACTGTGATGACAGCCTTGCTGAGGCACAGAGACCCCCTGCAGCCGTATTCCCGTTCATCCTCCGACTTGTAGTAGCTCAAGGTGTTGTTTTTCAACACGACCCATCGGTCCTGCCATCCGTGTATGTAGTTTGTCCACTGTAAACACACAAGAGGTGCAAAACAAACAGTTAGCTGAACTATGCAGCCAACAGATCATGTGCCTGAGTGATGTATTTACAGCAGGGATACTCAATTTGCTTTGCTTAAGGGGCCACTTTTGCACTTTTCCAGGAGCCAGCTGCAGGAGTCCTATACACATTTCTATGATTTTAGGAAATCTCTCAGATTTAAGGACATCTCTAAGATTTACGGTCAGATTTTGGGATGATTCAGGGATTTTAGGACAATTCTAGGATTTTGGGTGATTTTACTGATTTCTAAGATTTAGAAACATTTCCTGGATCGTGGGATGTTTCTAGGATTTTAGGACATATCTAGAATTTCAGGACATTACCAGGATTTTAGGTCGTTTCTAGGATTTTAAGACAACGGGAGCTTGTTTAGGATCTGTATCTGGGAGAACTCCACTAGTACGTTTTTGATAAACCAGCTCAATTTTGATGCCGTTTTATGCACTCTGGCACCTCACGTATTCCAAAATTACAAAGTGTTAATAACTTTGTTTTCATTGTGAATGAGAAAATGGTTGGTGGGCCACCCGGCACCCTATCGGGGCCAGACTTGACCCGCGAGCTGTAAATTGAGCATCACTTTTGTATAGGAATTCAACTGTTTCAGGTCATTAGTGTTTTCAGACTAGAAGCGTGTAATTAAAATATCTAAAGAAAGTGCTTGTGCAGTTAAAATCATTGTAACATCCAAACTGGTTCACTTACTTTGCTTAAAACACCTCCGAGCTCCACGGGCTGTCCGGATTCCGGGTCCACATCCTCATCCGATCCGGACGATGAACTCTTTTCGGACATTTAAATCCAAGCGTCAAAGAAAATTTAAACCTGATTTTATCCACAGAGGAAACTTATCTCAACGCTGGCTGCAGGGTTAAGTTAGTTATGAGTTCAAACGCGTCACAGCCAAACCCGCTGACAGCTTCTTTTACTTAGCTTTAACGCCAGAGAAATGCCGTTAATTAGGCATTACCGGAGTGTAGCAAACATCGGATGAAAGGCGTAATTTATCTTCGGTTGGCTGACAGACTGAAACCTTGGCTAGCTTGTTTTGTAGCAAGCTATTTCGGAGGTGACAGCTGAGTCTCAACTTCTCCGTTTTTGCGGGCTTTGTTTTGAAACTGACGTCGAATACCAATGAGACTAGCTAGTTAGCGTTAGCTGTCAAACGACGCAACTAGCTAACATCAACTTAACAGGCAACTTGTGACTGTGCTCGTTAGCTCTCTTAGCTGTAGTCCACGAGCTCCTTTAAGAAGTGATCGATAAGGCAGACCTTCGTGTTAACGCTGTGCCTCAACTTCAGGCTGCAAATATCGAGCAACGGTCAGTGCAGCTGCCGTAGTTCCGCAGTTTAGTTAGCAGTAGCGGAGGACTGACTAGCTCGTCTTCATTCAGGTCGGGGGGAGGAGCCGCAGCCACGCTTTACTGTGTACTTTATACAGAGCGGCGTCAAGCTATATATACTCACAGCGACACCGGAAATCACACATATGTGCCTTCAAAATAAAATCGGTACTTTTTTTTCATCAAGGGATTGCAGTGTAACAGAAATCATACAAAAATCAACAATACGGTGGGGACAATGATATTTTTAATGGCAACCAAGTCCTTCATAAATATACTATGAGATGAAACGTATGACTCGAAAATAAATTTAAATTTGGTTAACTTAACTTGAATTTTGCCCTAGACTAGGTTTTGGAGTCGTTTTGAAAACTTTTTTCTATTTAACAATTTGAAACCTAAGCAAATAGGTTTGATTTCTTTCACTAACATGGGTAGAAAGCAATGAGCAACTTCACATGACATTACCAAACAGGAAACAGGAAAAAAAGTAACTAAAGGAAAGTAAAGGGAACTACCTTAACGTAAAACGACATTTTTCCCCATTCTCCATATATATGGAAAATAGAAAATATATTTTTTTCCCTCACCTTTTACTGATTTCTTGCAGTTTGCCAGGCACGTCTTGCCAATCAAGTCACTTTGCTTAGGTTTCAAGGGTTAAATAGCTTGTGAAATGCATCTGAATGCAACACAAGAAAACTGACATCTCAGTTTTAAAGGCTTAATTAATGGTGCTGAGTGGACTTATCAAAGAGTCAAGTTTTAGGCTCTTAGAGTTTGACTGTAGTAAGTTCAGACTGACTGCAGATCCTTTTATCAATACGCTCAAACTATGCCAAAGGTTACTTTAACATTATATGCTTTATTTAGTGCTCTTCTGTCTCTGAGTATTCAGTGTACTTTGGACACGATGAAAACGCCCCAGGCTAAGGTTCATGGGGTCATCTGCATATCAGAAAACATAATTTCAAGCCATAAAGTCTTAAATGAATTTCTGTAAAGTCCTTTACTGTACTTTATGTCAAGGTAGTAACTTATAAACACTGGTTTATACTGTTTTGCGTTCAACCTGGTTAAAAAAAGTGATCTCGTAAAGATAATCTAAATTACCTCTTTTAATAGGCTGTATTTAGTTTTCTTAGGTATGCCGTTAAGTCCCGCCCTTTCCGGCGATGATGCATGTACGCGGAAGTGCCGCCAAAACCGTCATTACCACAGTTTTCAAAATATGCCCGGACAAGATAGACAGCTGAGCGATTTTATTTCAGAGAGATCGTCCTCGGTCAGAGTGATAAAGGTAAGTTTCTGAATGACTGGTCCAGCTGGACAAGGCGCACACGTAAAGGGATATTAATAACTACAATATCTTGCAGGTTCATCATCTAACTTGGAAACAGAGCTGGGCTTATAAATTGGACCATACTGCATAACAAACGAAATTCTTCCCATCAAGGACCTTTCTTCAGGATGGACAATGGGGTGGCATCCACTAAAGGAGAGAGCTTCCTGTCCAGGATGGCCCTCAATGACAACAAGGCTGGTATGGAGGGTCTTGACAGGGACAAGATCAACAAGATCATCATGGAGTCATCTAAGGTAGACACTAACAGTACAGTGGGGGAAAGTAACTAAGTACATTTTCTCAAGTACTGTACTTAAGTATGAATTTGATATTTGAGGCACTTGTACTTTATGCGAGTATTTTATTTTCATGTCACTTTATACTTTTTCTACTCAACAACATTTCAAGGGGAAGTGTAATATTTTACTTAACTGCATTTATTTGACAGCGTTAGTTACTTTATAGATTAAGGCTTTTGCATGGAAAACCTAAGAAAAGTTAATAAAATATGTAGTTTTGTCAATAATTAAATTATCAAACAGTTTATACAAGCACAGCTGCAGGAATAAGTTGATTCAAGAATCAGTTGATTAGCTGATTCACAGAAAATTAATTGCCAACCATTGTGATAAACATTTCAGTCATTTTTAAACTTTTGTTTAAGTTGACTTTTAGGAGGTTTTTTTATTTTAAAAAAACCCCACAAAAAACATCTTGGGTGTTTTTTTCTTCCCTTTTGATAATTTTAGTTTTTTCTATTTTCTATTTTAATTTTGAGGATTTTAGAGGAAGGCGTTATATATATTTTTTTAAAATTTGAAGTTTGTGGAGTGTTTTTTTTCGATTTTTTTGTTATAATTCTGAGTTTTTTGGGCTGTTTTATTCTTTCTTTTTTTAAATAATTTTGAGTATTACTTTTTCTTTGTTGGGTAATTTTATTGTGTAAAAATGAGTACATTTTCCTTTAAATACGTACATACTTTTACTTAAGTACCATTTGCAATGCAGGGCTTTTACTTGTAACATAGTAATTTCACAGGGCCGTATTAGTACTTTTACTCAAGTAAATGACTTGAATACTAACTCCACCACTGCAGTTCAAATAGACTTATTCTGTTAGTTAGTACCAATAATCTTTCATTCAGAGGAATATTAACAAATATAAATGATGTGTTAAAACAGAAAAGGCTCTGTCGTGTGCTGTGGACAATATGAAATGTGAGGTCCAATTTTACTGGCTGTGTCCAGCCTTGTGTGAAAGTGTAATGACATCCCATACTAAAAATAGAAATGCTATTGTAGCTTTTCATTTTGGCTGTGCTAGAATCTGTAACTCTTTATTGTCCTTGTCGTTTCCTGGCAGGGATCTAGGTTTTATGAGAATGAGCTGAAAAGAGAGCAGCAGGTGAACCAGCGCATTGAGAAAATGATGCTACAAAAGGCACAGATTACAGAACAGCAGTTAAAGAAAGCACACGCTCAGGTGAGACACTGTATGGATTGAACGGGGTGTTTTTAGAGGTTACTCAAAGAACACATATGCAGACAAATCTGATGTGCCGTTAGATGAAAAAGCTACATTACCAAATACACACTTACGTGTTTTTCTTTAAATCTGTCTTTATAGGTGGAGAGGATGGCCACAGAGCTGGAGAAGAGTCGTGATCTCAGCCGTATGATTGTACATGTGGACATGGACGCTTTCTACGCTGCTGTGGAGACTAGAGACTGTCCTGAGCTGAAAGACAAGCCCATGGCTGTAGGATGCATGAGCATGCTGGTGGGTTCTGGGAAATAGACACAAATATGACAACAATTTCTCCAATAATTAAAGTAAATAATTCAGACTATCCCCACACAACACTTTACCTCAAGGAAGAGGGCAGAAATAGAAAAAAAGAATTAGAAGAACTATGTGCATTAGGATACCAAACTTCTATAATACAGTTCATTACAAACTCTTTAGTCACAGTACAATGCAGTGATACTGCATTTTCTTAAAGTACAGTGTAGGAATAAGTCTTCAAATGTACGATTTATATTCATTGCACAGTGTAATACAATGTAATATCAGAAGTCATGGATATTTAAACCAGTGCCAATGTTATATGAATAGCTCTATGATGAATTTAAGTGCTTTAATTTAATCTCACCCTTTTCTCTTTCAGTCAACATCTAACTACCATGCCAGGAAGTACGGGGTCCGAGCCGCCATGCCTGGCTTTATTGCAAAGAAACTCTGCCCCAACTTAGTTATTGTTCCAACCAACTTTGACAAATACCGAGCTGTGAGTGATGAGGTAAGAGTGATGGCAAAACACACACACAAAAACAAAATAAATACATCCAGAAAGTTGCAGTTAAAACAAATGCTATGCAGCCAATTTGTGGCATCTTGCTGAAAACTAACAGGTGCTCGTGGATTTGTATCTCTCTGTTAGATCCGGAAGATTTTTGCAGACTATGACCCTCACTTCCAGCCATTGAGCCTGGATGAAGCCTATCTGGATTTTACAGACCACCTGGAACAGAGACAGAGCTGGCCAGAGTCCTCACGCACACATCCCTACCGCACCAGCGGCACCGCCACAGGCAGGACTTAATTATACAGACATGTAGAATGATTATACCGTGTGGTTTGTTGTTTTTTTTTTATAACTGTCACATTTACTGTAGACACCACAATATGACAGAAAACATTTGTGTTACATGATCAAAGTTTTAAACATCAGGTTATTGTGTGAAGTAATTTCTTTCCTGTAAAGGTGAAGAGCAGGTTGAGCTTCCGCAGGAGACGGTGCCAGAGGAGAACGACCTCTCTCCGGTCCTGTTTGAGGACAGCCCAAGCTCCTCTCCCTCCTCACCGGGTTCTGCAAGTGTCGGTGCTGCTAGTGGTGCATTCGAGGTGTTTGGGACGTCTGTTGAGGAGGCTGTGAGAGAGATGCGCTTCCGCATTGAACAGAAGACCATGCTAACTGCCAGTGCAGGTGAGTGGAAAACCACTCCAACACAGATAATAAAAAACTATCTTTTGTTCGTCAGTGTCTTGCTATTTTCAAATATTTTGCTTTTTAATTTGATTTTCAAAGAAGATATACATACTCAACAAAAGTTTAAGGTCACCAAATAAGCATTTGTCTATCATTTACTCACCCCATGTTACTTTGAATTTATGAAGAAAACTTTGTTTTTCTTGCATGCCTCCATGGATAATACAGAATCCCAAAACTGAGAAAATTCTTGATGAATTGAAGTAAAAGGGGTCCCTGTTTAACAACAGCAAATCAGCCATATACAAACTCTTACACAAGTTGTGCAGTAAAATCCAAGTCTCATTTATCCAGTTGCATGCTCAGTACTTCCCAAACACACGCATTTTCACTAAAACCCTACTATTTAGAGCACTTCAGCATAAACAATCTCACGCACGGATGAGTAGCGCTTTGGAAAGCACCTGTTTTCCAACTGCTCAATGGAATGCATGACCACAGTTAAAATGCATACTATTGTCCAGGTGCTCTACTCATATGCAGTATGATGTTTTAAATAGTAAGGTTTTAGTCAAAATGCATGTTTGGGAAGTACTGAGCATGCAACTGGCTAAATGAGACTTGAATTATACAGCAGAAGTTGTGGGAGAGTTTGTAAACAGATGTTTCGAGATAGTTTTGCTGTTATTTAACACAGCCTAATATGGCTGCAAGTCATGACAAATTTTCTCAGCTTTTGGATTCTTTCTTCACCGTGGAGACATGCGTGAAGAACAAAGTTTTAATCTCAAATTCAAGTTAACATAGGGCAATCGATATACAAATGGTCATTATGTGGTTGAAGTATTCCTTTAAGTGTTACATTCCTCTTGCATCTTGGATCCCCCCCTCCCTCCTCACTCTCTGAATAAAAACAAAATTTGAGAAATATTAGGGGACTGACAGCTCCATTTGAAATATAATTCATTCTTTGTAATAATAAACTGCTTAATAATAATAACAAGTCTTTTCAGCACACGTTGTTTAGAATTCTGAGTAAGATTATGAATGTGTTTTACCAGCCCTTCATTTACAAACGCGATACTAAAAAACGCTTTTCACTCTTCTAGGAATTGCTCCAAACATGATGCTTGCCAAGGTGTGCAGTGACAAGAACAAGCCCAACGGCCAATACAGACTCCCCTCCACCAGAGAGGCAGTCATGGACTTCGTCCAGAATCTCCCAGTCCGCAAAGTACAGTACACATTGCTCAAACTAAAACATAAACAGAGAGCCTTATGGTATTAGTTGGTGAATAATTATGGAAAGATGAAAGAATGTAATCGTGTGTTTTTGTGTTATTAAAGTCTGACAGATGGGGAGTAAAATGAGTAGTGATGTGCTGCAGACGGGGGAAAGGTGTTTGAGAGAAAATTTATATCACTATTTAAAAACAGTTAAAATGTGTGTGTGTGTGTCTGCTTTCAGGTTTCTGGCATAGGGAAGGTGAGTGAGAAGATGCTCAACGCTCTGGGCATCAGTAGCTGTTCTCACCTTCGCCAGCAGATGGAGTTGCTGTCATTGTTGTTCTCAGAGACATCCTGGCATCATTTCATGCAGGTTTCTCTGGGTTTGGGCTCTACATTTATACCAAGGTACCTAACTGTCTAATGAAACTCAGCACAACTAAACGAGAAAAGTTAACAGTCTGGGTTATAGAGAGAGAAGATCATATACAATGTCTTTGCTTTCTTACAGGCATGAAGAGAGAAAAAGCATGAGCACAGAAAGGTACGGTTTTAATGAGGCATAACAAGACAGCTGGATTGATTTTGTTGGGAGTCCATCTCCTTAACTCTCTCTCATTTCTCGTCTGTCAATTGATCTTCACAGGACTTTTAAAGAACTGAGCAAAGTTGAGGAGCAGCTATCTTTTTGCAGGGAGCTCTGTGAAGACTTAGCACAAGACATGAAGAAAGAAGGTCTAAAGGTAGAGAACGAGGGTTGTTTTATTTATTTTGCAACATGAACATACCCGTGTGCATATCCTGTGAAGAAGTAGACGGTCCTAAATACATCTGTGGTATACATGTACATAGTTATACTGTATGTTCATAGTGTCAATTTTATAACTGCTGAGACAGTGCTTGGATGAATCCTGCCTAAACACACAGTGCTTGTTTGTGATCACTGTCACTGATGTCCAACACTGGGGTCCCAAACCCTGCAAGAGGTCACCAAAGCTTCAGGGCAGGTCACGAGGCCTTTTGTATTTTAAGGGGGTTCAAAAAAACTTTTGAAATATATATAGTGTTGGCCAATATCTTCATTATATTTCATTAATTTCTGTGAAGTAAACTGAGATTGTTATTTATAAAAGCTATGTTATTCAAGATATTAACTTAACAGAAAATCTCCCAAGATAAAGGCACTGTGAAGACCTGAGCGCAGGCTACATTTACACAGAGCCTTCAGTCTCTGCCAAACAGACTCGACCTGCATCAAAAAAGTATGCAGTTAAACAATCAAAGTTCTATTAAAACAAGCCCTGACACACCCAGACGATGGTCAGCCATTGGTCAATGTTGGGCCGTCAGTGAGCTTCTGTCGCCCTATTTTTTGTGTTGTGTCCCGCACTGTTGGCATTTCTTGGCCCTTGCTTTTTTCTTCTTTTTTTTTTGCTCGATTCAGGATGTTGAATCGGAGATGGCTGAGCCTGTGTGTGAATTAAATCAAGAAATCAGCATGAGAGGAGGGACAGAAGAAGTGAGGAAAGTCAATAAAAGCCCTAAAACAAGAGGGAATGAGATTGAAACAAACCTGTTAAATTGGTTAAGATAGTTTTCTTAGCCAGTGAGCTCTTTAGCAGAAATGGTTAGTAACTGCGCGATTATTGTTTGCTGGTGCACAGTGAATATACTTTTTCTGTCAACAACGGGTTGAGTTGTTAATGTGCTAACTGGCTAACTAGCAGCTTGAATGGATCCTGTCAGTCTTCTGGTTTCCCATTTAGAATAATGAATACAGACTACTGCCTCCTGCTGGTATGGAGAGTCTTTTCCTTTCACCCAGGTGGACAATCTACGTTCTGTCTGACCATTGGCTGTAGTCTGCGGTGTGATCGGGTGCAACATTTGGGCCAAGACAGAGGCGACATGAGGCAGGACAACAGTCAGCCTTCATTGCCACTAGTTTTGTGACTAACGTTGGTTTTGTGTGTTTCAGTTTTTAAGAAAACAGGTTGGCTCTGTGTGACTGTCTCAGGCTGAGCAAAGAGAGGAGAAATAAAGCCAGCATGGGGGATATTTGAACAGAAATTGACACCGCAAAAATGGATTGAGTGAAAAGAGTTATATTGGTAAAAAGAAAAAAAATTACTGTCTCATTCTTAGCTTACCTAGAATCACCCTGACTCCAACCACAATCTCATACAATTACCTCAACCTGTTCATTCCCCCTGAATCGATAGAGGGAGGACTGGATGGCTTGGAACGACCATCACCCCCCTGCCTGGGTCCTGATGTGGCCTTGATAGCTGGAGGAAATGGAGGGCCATTAAGGAGACAGCAGGGGCTACTATCAGCCTTGGAAATGTCTCCCTGGGAGATGATCACATTACTATGAAAGCGCTTTGTGCCGTGTTACTCACAAAATGCATTCTGACAAATCAGTGATATGACAGATTATACAAATTTCCATCTCTCTTCTATTTATAGCCGTTTCACACATTGTTATTGATCCTGCCTATAATTAAGAGGTTATTAGAGAGCAGAAAGATATGACTTACACTGTTTTCCCGAATATGAATTAAATTTCCTGCAGGGTAAAACCGTAACACTGAAGCTTAAGAACGTGAACTTTGAGGTAAAGACCAGAGCGCTGACGCTGCCGTATGCTGTTGCCACAGTGGATGAGATCTTTGCTGTTGCTAAGGACCTACTGAAAACGGAAATCGACAATGAGAGCCCCCAGCCACTCAGACTGAGGCTCATGGGTAATTAGATGTAGCAGTATAACGTACATATCAATTAATATAACTATCTTGAAATAAATCTAAATGATCTGTGACAGACTTCGTGTGGAAATAATAACACAGTTGACGTTCACTTTGGAGTTTTCTCCAGATAATTTGCTTTTGTGCTCGTAGGTGTTAGAATCTCCGCCTTTGTCAGTTCGGATGATAAAAAGCCCCTGCAGAGGAGCATCATAGGCTTTCTTCAGTCAGGCAAGACCGACTCTTGCAGTTCTCCCCAAGGAACGATTCAAAAACTTGACAAAGAGCATCTCTCCAATCACGCCTTGGTGCAGAAGTGGCAGAGACAGAAGGAAGTTCCCTTGTGGAGTGAGCAGAGGGGGTTAGAGGGACAACAGATCTGTGAGGAACCCAAACAGTCTTTCTTCCAAAGGGCTCATGCCAAAAGACTGCAACTCCAGGCTGCGAATACCAACACACAAGAGGAAGGCCAGAATTCTTCTGTGATTCCTTCCGCAGGCACTGATGCTCAAAAGAGCATAGACTCATCAACAGAGGTGCACAAGAGTGACCTTGCAGCCGTAGAGCTCTCAGAAAATGACTTTGTCTTCCCCGTAGACGCTTGTGCATCCACATCAGGCTGTGGTGGACAAGTAACGGACAACCTTACCTGTCCAGTGTGTAACAGGCAAGTGGGCACGACCGATTTAAATGTCTTCAACAGACATATAGACCACTGTCTCAGTGATGCCTCTGTAGAGTTGAACCGATGCACAGTTTCTGACTCAGAGTCAGATCTGGACCTCGACAATGACCAAAGAGACTGTGAGGGGATGGACAAATGGAGGACAGAGTGTGAGGTTGAAGAGGAGAAGGTGGAGAACGGTGAAGAGCTGGAGTTGAACAGAGCTGATCATCGGGGAGGTCAACACAGCTTGGAAAACCAGCCTGGGAAACCAACGTTTTTGTTGATCCATGGTGACAACAAAAGAGTGACCTTGGCACAGCCTCAGTCATGTAATGAAAAAGGCCCGGTGCTCATCTGCCCAGTGTGTCAGCTGATCCAGGACAGTGATGACCTCACTGTCTTCAACCGCCACGTTGACCTCTGCCTGAACCAGGAGGTCCTACATGAGCTGAGGGGGCAGACGCTGTCGCCCATAAATCCACCTTCAGTCATAGGTGAGTGATTGTATTAAATGAGGTTGTTCACTTTCACTAAACAGGAACCACATCTGTGCACCTTTTTTATGATCTTTCATTACTAAACCTGCCATAAATATTTTTTTTGGCCAATGGGGGGGAAGCGAAAACATGTTGTAAACACAACATTGACATATCATCTTATGGCGAGCTTGTTATCAAACAGATGATTATGTAAATACAGAGTTACAGAGAAACATTTGCATTTATTTGATATCTCACTCTCATATGGCTATTTTTCTGATCTTCTGAGACAAATATCCTGCTGTTTTGTTCTCAACAGATAGTGTACACAGAGGTTTTAGAGTTTTTATGCAAAAAATGTTGCCTGTTGCAGCTATAAAGAACTTGATGAGAGCGTTGAGAATGAACCAAGGTGTGGAAATTGGCTTTGAAAGGGTAAGTTTAGCATTTTTCAACTTTGACACTGTTTTCCCATGTTTTTGTGTTCAGGTAACTAATAGGAACAGACATTTTTGAATCTTGTCCAGTATTGAGCGACACCACTACGTTCAGCAGTCATGCAACAGGCTGCAATGAAGCCTTGGAGGTATGCGTGCACCATTAATTTACAATTCCATTAAAAGTGCTTGTTTGTGATCAAACTTTAAAATCCTGTTTGTTTAACCAGAAACAGCCATGTAACCGCTATCGCCAGAGAGTTAATTTCCATAATGTTTCAGGCACTTAGAGTAACAATCTGAGCCTATCAGTGGCAAAAGCAAGCACTTTTAGTGGATGTAAATGGACGGTGTGAATATGGCCTGAGCATTTACATTGCTGCCTGTCAGCTGCAGTGACCGTAACTCAATACTGCACCAATTTCAAAATTGTTGTTCCCATTGGTCACTGAAATACAAAAACATGGGGAAATAGGGTCCAGGTTGAAAATAAAGTTCACATTGTCATTTGATACATTTTTATTTAAAAAATAGCAACATTTTGTTCCATTTGTTGATTGGGGCCTCATGTGTGTCAGTATTTCCCACTTGGATTTGAAGTCTGGCAGTGTATCTGTCTCTGCTGATGACATATATTAACTGTGGCTGTATGACGTCTTTGGAGTTAACAGAAGGAAGGTCTATTTGGGAGGAAGTCGGTGGCCTTTGACCTTGTTATTTACTGACAGTGACATTGTGTTAGAAGTTTGTATCGATTCCTGCAGAGAAAAGACATCTCATTTCAGCCCATGGGGCTTTCTTTGCCCTGGTCTTGGAAATGGCTAAATCACTTTCTCACCTATTCATTCCTTCAGTGAACTGCACCCCAGTTTCCTCTTTAACAAGCCTGCCTCAGAAATTGCACTCTTTATATCCCTGAAGAGGTGCTGCAATTGGGTGCCTCCTTGCTAGATGCCTTTTTTTTTTTTTTCGTAAGAGGAGTTTTTTCTATCAGTGTTCACGAGTGTCTGTTTCTGTTTGCAGACAGAGGCCGCCTCCTGCCAGTGCAAGCAAGTAAAGGCAAAACCAAAAGGTGAGACTGTTGCTGCACAAAATGTTGACATCCGACCTCTTCATATTCCATATACTGTTGATAAAGTAGGAACAAGGGAAGTTTTAATTTAAATTTTTATTTTTTTCTTTAGACGGGACTCGCCTTCCTCTCCTCCTTCTAAAAAGGCTAAAGGCCTCGGTCCTCGCAACACCATCGACAAGTTTTTCAGGTGACAGCCATATACAAACAATGTCCATCCTCATCTGGAGGAATTAAGAAAGTTTTCTCCACTCTCTCTTATAAAATTTGAAATTAAGATCGCTGTTTTAAGAAGCTACTGTAAGTATTTGCACTAATACGCCTTGTTGTTTTGTATAAGCCATACAGGAAATAAAAAATGACCAATTCTGTTAATTTCTGACAAATTAATGGAAATATATATGCCAGTGTAACTACTTATTTTTGTTACTCATTGAAGATAAGCTTAGTATATTTATTTTACCGTGTTCAAAATGGATCATAGGGGTATTTATTACATGCTGAGTGTTATTTTCCTAATTTATCGAATGAAGGTTTTTATTCAGATTTTCTCCAGTAATTTTCAATTGTATTTATTGTGTTTTCCATTGATGATAATGTATATGTTTAATAATGAAGATAAGAGAATCCTTCTATCATGTTAATAAAAATTGAAATAAATTACTTATCTGCTGAAATTTAACTTTGGGTGATATTTTTACAGCTGAAGGTCTAGTGTGTAGTATTTTGTGGTATGTATGGGCAAGGTTGCAGAACTGAAAATGTGTCAAGCATGTAGGAGCACTACAGAGGCTGATGTGAAAATGTGAATGGCCCTATTTAGAGCAAACATGGCAGACTCTGTGGAAGAGGACCCACTCTCTATGTAGATACAAACAGCTTATTTTAAGGTGAAAAAAACTCTTATTTTCAGGTGATTATAAACTAATGAAAACAAAGTCATGAATATTTTAGGCAATTTCTGTCAATAGATGTCCCTAAATCATACACACTAAACCTTTAATTACCATCCATTCTTTATTAATCTGACTTTTAATCAAAAATGGTTGCCTTTTAGTCTTGTCAAGAAAAACCCATTACAGGAGCACAGTGACCAGCAGTGAAAGACTGCATTGCCTCAGGTTGTGTGAATGGGGAGCATTGCTTCTAAAGAATATGTGTAACTACTGAAACTTCCCTGGTCAAACAAGTTAAACTGCTATTAGAGACTTATGTTAATCTTTTGTAAACGTTGTACTGTGTTGATAGAAATTAAATTAAAAAAACCCCACTTGGTAGAACGTCTTAATGTTACACAGTGCATGAAATGCATGAAGCCAGTCATGCCACATACTAGTCATTTAACATATTAAATACTCACTGTTATCAGCAGTATCTCAGGGGTGTGAACTGGTTAAGTAAACAAGGATCAGCCCTCCAGCATTAAGAAAATAGAAGTGCACTTCCACTTCAAGGCTTGCTGTTGACTATTTGAAGACAGGAACTACATGAAACTACGCAGAACAGGTGTTTCTCATCCTTGGTGGGCCCTGTTACCTCAGGTATTTGGTTTGGTTTCAGTGTGTGCGTGGACTGTTTATTAAATTACACCAAGCCCGCCTTTGTTACACAGTGAGGTAATTTAAAGCTTCCTTATGGAGAGTAGAGCTTTGGCTTTGAGGGCAATGATCGAGAAGCATCGTCCCAAGACGGAGAATTTGGACCCTCGAAAGTGGATGAGAAAGGAGACTGTGATGGGATTTACAGACTTCATATTCAACAAAAACTCTGACAAAGAGACAGACGACAGCTTTGACAACAAAGAGATGTGTGAGTATCCAAGCACAACTAAAAGAGGAAAAAGGCTTTGGTTTCATAGAATATTAATATGATGGATTATAGAGCAATATTTTATAAAGTTTCTGTAGTTGTTAAAGCTAGAGTTAATCATTAGGTATTAATTGTGTTGGACTGACTATGTCCTATTCTCTTACAATAACACACTATATTTGCACAAGGCTCAAACTAAGGCGTCCACAGTGCATAAAACAGACCCTCAGTTGACCTCACAGTATTTTTCTGCTGGGGTTGTGACTTCAGTACCGTTGTAAATTCCTCACACATGGTGGTTATGTATTCAGTTGAAGACACTACAGGTGAATAGTTTAAATATCACTATAAAACTTCACCAGTTTATTATTTACATTACAAATTGTTTTTTGTTACATGTTTTCTGAAATTATAAGTTAAAATATGAATTAAATAATGTATTATCTAATTAAATATGTGCTCATTTGCAGACATTTCCAGAACAGAAATGTGAACTTTGGATATAGCCAAGTCCAAATTTCTTGTGTACTTTTGTTGACATATAAGAGTTAATGGTTTTCAGAAAGGGAATTTTGGATATCTCTATTTGTCATTATGAATCAGAAAACATTGTCAACAGCCATTTAAAAAATCAATTTTGGTCATGTTTTTAGGAATAAAATGCTTTAAAATCATGTATTGTAAAATTCCATACATTTTTTTTAACAAAAAAAGACACTACAGGTGATAAGGTTAAAACATCAGTTAACTACTTACACCAAAACATTTTTTAAACAAGTTTTCTGTAGTTGTCTCTTTACATGTACAAATGAGACTTCTAAATAAATGTTACTTTTGTATGTAAAAATGTTTGCATACATTTCCAGAATATTTTTTTTTACTTAAATAAACACCCAAATACTTTGGATGTTTTCTTCCCACTGGTCTGAATGAGGACATGAAAGCAAAATAGCCCAGAATCAAAACTCACCAGTGCATAACAAAGCTGTTTTTACCTGTAGTGTCTCTCCTTAGTAACCCCTGCTACATGCTGTCATGTATACTATATGTCAAAGCCACTGTATAAAACCCTCCTGTCTGCTGTGTTGTGCAGTGCTTAATGCAGAGAAGGAGTTTATGGAGGCAGCTAAAAGAAATGATGTGGAGACCATGAAGACTCTTGTGCGAGGGCTGAATGCCAATGCAAAGAATGTGGTGGGTCTAGACAAACCTTTAATTGTATTGTAAACTAAGCACAAGCAGACCAAAAGGCTATTAATTTCTGGAATTTTGTAAGAACGGGAAAAAAACTATACTGAATGGATAATATACTGCTGAAATTGTTAACCTCAGGATAACAGGACTGCCCTTCACTACGCAGTAGCTGGAAAAAACATTGAAACTGTGAAGCTTCTTTTGCAGCGGAGAGTCAAGGTGGACCAAAAGGACAGGGTGAGAGGGTTTCAAATATCTACATCTGAAGACCTGAGCCATTGACAATAGAGCTTGTGTAATACTCTTAAGTAGTCACAACTTACAATTTTGTGTTCTTTGTCTGACAGTACGGTGTCGCACCCATTCATTTGGCTGCCTGGTTTGGCAGTTTGGAGATCATGAAATTGTTGGTGCAAGCTGGGGCTGAACAGAAGGTTGAGAATGAGGTAGAGAAGCAGGAAGACTTTAGCTCTACTTTTTATCAGCAACTGACAATGACATATCCCGAAATCAGCTATTTGTCTTTTGATTTTCAGCAACATGTCTAAAAAAACTTCTCAAATGTTAAATCACTTCCATCATTCTAGATTTGCATCTAACACTGGTATGCGTGCCTCGTTACAAACATCAGCACAGATGCTCTTAAGTTACATTTCTGCTACTGCACAATGCTAAATTAAACATTAACTCACTCTTTTTTTTCCACCTCAGGAAGGACTGAACATCTTGCATTGTGCTGCAATCAACAACCACACTGAAATTGTAGAGTATATAGTTAATGACCTGCAGATGAGAGAACTAGACAAAGATGACCAGGTATCTATTTAACATTTTAGGCAAGTTATTTAGAAGTACCAAAATGCAGTAAATGTTGTTGTTCATACCTCAATTCTTCCATTTCAGTCAGGACACCGACCATTTGCACTGGCGGCAGAGCATGGCTGTGTTGAAATGTTGGACACGCTGATCGAACCATACAACATGGCCACTATGAAGCCCAACATGGTGCATGTGGACTCGTTAATGTGTTTGTAGTTTGTGTGGTATTTATGCTCACATGTGTCTGAGTGCACATTTGTGTGTCACACCTGCATGACAGCTCAACACTCTTTGATGCCAGTTGTTTCCCTCCCTCCCTTCTGCCAGAGCGGGGACACGCCCCTGCACTTAGCTGCCAGGAACGGTCACTTGGACACCGTCCAATTGCTGCTGCAGAGCTTTGATACTCGGGATGAAGTCAATATGGTAGACAATCAGTGTAAACATCCTCTCTATCACGGTTTAGTTTGTGACAGTGTGTGCTCAGTGGCTAATCCACTGCTGTATGGTGGATCCACTTTGGATTAATTAAGATATATCAAACCCGGACTGGTTATTGTCATATTACAAGACAAACGGTGTTCTGGCTTGAAAATGTTAAAAAGATTTGTGAGAAAAATCATCTTAAATCAATATCAAATTATTTTCTGGCTATTTTGGGGAAAGTTCACCCCAAAATAAAAAAAACATATTTTTCCTCTTATCTGTAGTGCTATTTATCAATCTAGATTGCTTTGGTATGAGAGTTAGAGATATCGGCTGTAGAGATGTCTGCCTGCTCTCCAGTAGAATGGAACTAGATGGCACTCTCCTTGCGGTGGTAAAATTGCAAAAAAAAAAAATGTTTTAAAAATTAGTAGTAACCAGATCAGGATTTCTGCATTTTTGCTTTTTTGGCAGCTTCGAACGCCACAATCTGACTGCCATCTAGTTCCATTGTATTGGAGAGATGGCAGACATCTCTATGGCTGATATCTCCAACAATCTACAATTCAAGCTTGGACAAATCCACATTGATAAATAGCATGACAGGTAAAAGGAAAAAAAATACATATTTTTGATTTTGAGGTGAATTGTCCCTTTAAGTTTTGATGTTTAAGTTCGCTGTAGGCCTGAAAAACTTGTTTTTGTCATATAGCCTTGTGAGCATTCCATTTTCTGTTCCTGATACAGTTATTTGGAACAATTACTATACTTGGTTTGTCTGTGTTACAGGACGGAGAGACAGCTCTGTACCAGGCTGCAGACAACGGCCAGGAAGAATGTGTTCTGGCCCTGCTGGAGGCTAGCTGTGACCCCAACATCCTTACAACGGTACAACAGGGCACTATGTTGACTTTATCACTGAAATCAATGACCTGATGCCCTGTTGTTAATAATGTATTATTGTAAAATATTTGAATAGGGTTAATCATTGAAGCAGCATCAAAGTTGTTGTAAAAAAATGTGTCCTAACCCTCCTCTCATTTTAGGCCCAATGCAGCGCTCTCCATCCAGTGTCAGAAAAAGGAGACACCTCTCTTGTGCAGCTCCTCTTATATTACAAAGCCTGCACAGACTTCCAGAACGAGGTAAGCAAACACAAGCTAGGTGGCAGTAGTACACTCTCTCAGTAAGGTTTTTGGTAACACAGATCACACACACATCAGCTGAGCTGGGCTTAGATGCATATCATTGTAATTTTACATTCTTTCTCCTGAGCTAACACTTAATTTTTGGGGCTCATGTTGTGTAACAGGGTATTTTTGCTCTCAGAACCTAGAGGCTCCCATCCACCTGGCTGTAAAGAACAGCCACATCCCTGTCATCCATGCCTTACTGAAAGCTGGCTGCAACGTTAATGTCACAGATAAGGTATGATCTCCTCAGTAAGACATTAAAATAAGATGTCAGCCAAATATAAGTACGAAAAAAAGAGGGTTTTTCGCTGCATTGTGTTGTCACTGTCCTTCGCCATAAACGGTTAGAGGTCCCAGACTGTGATGCATCTAGCTGCAGAGCTGGCCAGAATAGAAGTCGTGGAAATGCTTCTTAAAGCTGGGCTGGATCTGACGCTCAGGGATCGGGTAAGAATTCTCACAACCACAATTGCTAAACACTTTTTTTTAGGATTTAATCCTGGCCAAAATTCGATAGTTATGGTAATTTAAGCTATAACAGTAGCATGATACATTGAAACTGTGTGACAATTTTAATTCTAAATCTGATACCGTACAGCTGTAATTAAAGTTTGTGTGTTTTGTTGTACATGTTGGATATGGAGTAGCAGGGTAAGACGGCTCTGGGTGTGGCAGTCAGAGCAGACGAGGTGATTATTGTGGACATGATCATAAAAGCAGAGAGATACTACGCCTGGAGGCAGGTGAGGGAGTGAAATGATACTTGTAACTTCTAATTTTTTCATGTGTTATAAAAATCCATTTTTAGGCTTTGAAATCAATAACTACAATCATCACAAGTGATTCATTTCCTTACACCACAATCGAGATGAGCTGAATCCCCTCTAATACTATTAAAATATCTACGGTAAAAAATGACACACAACCCAGAAGCATTTGACATCCAATTTTCCATCAATTTAATTAAAGGTGTGCCTGATTCCTTTCCCATCTTAATTTTAAAAATGTTTAACTCTGGCTCTCATACTGCTAATCATGTGTGTGAGTGTTTTTCCAATAATCTCTTAACATGCCCCCCTGTGCTCTAGAAGGCCTGTGGCCTTTATCAATCTGCTGACATAATTTAATTGCCCTTTCAGGCCAACCCAGAGCTTAATGAGAGCGTTCACAGCGAGTATCCGCTCACGTTTAAACTCGACCACCGCTATGAGACCCGGCAGCTCCGTTCGATGGCCTGGCGCCTGGCGTACGAGCTCCTTAAACCAGGAGACTGGAAAAGACTGGCAGAACACTGGGGCTTCACGAAGGAGCAAGTGTCGGCCATCGAGGAGCAGTGGACAGGTGCCACATCTCACACTGACTGGACAGGCTTTTGACTGTGCATTTGGCAACTCTTTGAAATAGTAAACAGAAGCTTTTTTGAGCCAGAATTTTACAAGTTGAAGTCCCTGAAATAATGAGGAAAATTTGGCAATGAAAATATCCTGGATAACTATTTTTTTTTCAATCAGACTGGCTAATTTATTTTTCTATTTTATCTTCAAGTGCACACAAACATTCTTTAGCTTTAATGGTCAAACTGTTTTCCTGTCTGCACTGTGTGTGTTTGACCACAGGTCAGCACAGCTATCAGGAGCATGGGAACAGGATGCTGCTGATCTGGTTCCATGGGGAGGAGCTGGCTCAAAAGAGTCCGTCTAAAGAACTATTCCAGGGACTCATCCTCACAGGGAACAGGAAAGCTGCAGGTACATTCGGCTAACCCCCCCCCCCAAAAAAGAAACAAACTGTGGAATCTATAAACATATATGTATGCTGCCTGGGGGTATGTGCCAAATTTTTATTGCGAAAAATGTTTGTCTTACAGATAAGATTCGGATGGAGGCAGAGAGTTCCAGCAGTAAGACCTGCAGCATTTCATGAGGATGAACACCGCAACATATGAACTGACAAAAACCGATGCTTCCATTATTTTTTACTACTGATGTGTGCAGGAAGAACTGAATAAAAAAAAATAGAAAGTCAAATTGTGCATCAAATCATTTATATATGGCTTTAGTTTAGTAGAGTAAACACCCTGTGGTGTTGGATAGTTGGTCTCAATAGAAAACATTAATAAAATAAGTTATTTAAAAATGTATTTTAAACACTACAGTACATTCTCACCTGTGCATAATTTAAAGCAAAACTTTTTCATAGGAATAAATGTCCCTTTTGCAATTCTAAACTCTGCCCAGCTGGTATAAATTAAAAACATTTACATGTGGCGTTCTAAACACCTGGTTCTGTCTATGCACTACATTCCTGAGAAAAATCCGATTGCTCAAGAAATCATTCTCATTCATGAAAGGAAGCTTAAAAATGCAATGTTTGCTCCAAATTGCAGAGAGAAAAATTCCCTCCAAGATATCAAAATAAAATGAACTTATACCTGATGCCACAGTAAACTATTTCTAATATTGGTGCACAGGATTTGTTACATTTTAAATCTAGTTGAGGTGAGCAACACTTCCCATGTGATATGTGTGTGTGGTCAGTCAACTACTTTGATAGAGTGTACGTGGCATGTGCTGGTGTGTGCTCTGGACTTGCGTCTGCCTCCGGTGGAGCTTTGGCCCTGTTGTGATGAGCGGGGAAACTTAGAAGCCATGGCCTGACCGATGGTGACCTGAAGGAATGAAAGAAAAAAATGCTCATTATTATTTTTCAGCTTCACATGGCACAAAATAACAAATAGTTAGCAATGCAGTCATGATTCACACTGTGTCATACCTGTGTAACAGGATGATGGCGTTCGACTATCACAGAGCTCATGGGCGGTGCCACACCCATCACCTGGAGGTTGCTGCGTGCAGCTTTACTGACGTCACTACGTGCAGTGATCCGAGCCGTCACAGTCTTTGAGGGTTTTTGTTGACTGGCTGTGACAACACGACCGCTCACCTGGACAAACAAATAGCGATGCATCATATCTAACTGTGACTTCAGTAGTAGAGACTCCCTCTGTACTAAAATCAAATAATTCTGTGTAGTTAGTCATCAGTTTGACAGCCATTTATTCCATGATTCCTTGATATTCAACAACAGTGGACACTGTCCTTACTTGTAATGGCATGTACCTGAGACAGTAAATCAATATGTTTAATGCTAACCTGTTTGTGGGAACTTGCAGTGCCCCCATGTGGGAGGGAGCTGTGCACCACTGTAGTAGGAGGGATCACTTCTGCTCTAGACCCGGGGGCACCAGATCCCACCTGAGGACAAGGAAATCGGGGCGCCAATGGGAGGAGAGAGGCAGATAAGAATTATGGTGTGCAGATAAATGTATGGTTTCTCTAGTAATTTTAAGGGTCTCACCATATCCTCTACTTCACTGTGGGAAGGGTCCGGGCGGTCAAAGTGGACTGGACTGTACCGTGTTGATGAGATGGGATACGGTTGAAGTTGAGCCAATGTAACAGAGCCAGGCTCATCCTGGGGAGGTAAAATATCTACAAAAAGAAAAAAAGATTAATTGAGTCAGAATCTGGCACTGTATATTCTTGGTACAAGTTTGTTATAGTTACAAAAAAATCACAAATTTTAGTGCTGAATGTTGAACTGGACTTTACAAATGTTCTTAATCTTTCCTCTTTGGCTGCTTGGCTAGTTGTATTGTCTGGTTGGTTAAGTCCTATGGAAGCCCAGTGACAGCAATGTGACGAAAAAAAGAATCATTACAATAGTAAACTTTCTTGAAATAATGACACAATATCACTACATAATGAGCCAATTTATCAAAAAAAAAAGATAAAGATGTATTACCTCAAAATTATCTCAGAATAATGATAAGCTTTCTCAAAGTAATGACTTAGTATCTATAATTAATGAGAAATACTTTCAAAATAATGTGTTAGTGTCTCAAAATAACAAGAAGCTCTCTCATAATAATGACTTACTTATCTTGGGATAATGGCTTAGTATCTCAAGATAATAAGAAACATTCTCAAATAACTCCTTTGTATCTCAAAATAATGATGTGGTATTTGTCATTATTTTGTCATACTAAGTCATTACTTCAAGAAAGTTCCTCATTATAATGAGGATCTTTTTTTCATCACATTGGCAGAAATAGGCTTCTGTAAAAATAAGTATGAGTAAGAGTCAGAGAAGACTTTTCTATAAACAACCCAGTTTGACAGTCATATAATAATATGCATTTCAAGTTGCAAGACTCATTAAACCTGAAAGCAGATGGCTGAACAGAAGATCATGCTAGAGTTCATTTGCACAAGCTCAAAACAGTGAGATCCAGCTTCAGCAGCCATGCACTCACCAAAAATAGCACAGTGAGGACGGCAGAATAGATCTGTTGCCTGATCTTAACTTTTGGTGCAGCATGGTGATGGCAGGGTGTGAATTTGGTTTTCGACAGCATTAAAAAATAGGTCTGTGCTGGTGTCAATGTGACTGTGTGCAGATAATGATGTAATGCTACGAGTTCTACGGGCAATTACCAGGCCAACTAATACTACTGTACTGTCATTTAAATGTTTTGTGAACCTTAGCATTGTTGGCCTGTTGCACCTCAGACAAGGTGCCATTGTCTGGTCCAAGGTTTATGACATTTATGTGTCTACTCACATATCCTGCATTATCCCAAGCCCTTACAGGCAATTTTCACAGCACCAACATACTACTTAATAAAAGCAGCAATTTCACAATTTAACAAATGTCGCAAAAGGCTATTTGATTTTTCTAACTAATTTTTTAGAGCCACATCAAAATTATACCCTGTGCAAAGTACCCTACAGTTAGCACTCAGCACATCCACGGACTCATCAGTCCTTTGGGTAAGTCAGTGAATGACTTCAAGAAAAAAACAAAGACCACCCTTCCCTGCTCTCATTCATAAATCTCCACAATTGTCAATAGCACACAGCTGCACTCTATTGGAGAAATGATGTTTCTTTCTTTTCTATCTGTTAGTTTCTGTTTTGAAAGCTGGGCTAAATCAATACAGCACAGAGGCAAGGCTAGCAATGCTTTTACGCTTTGTTGTACAGAACAAGGGGTCTATTTATGTGGTTATGGTGTTTGTGACGATGTTAGCAGTGCAAGCTTTAATGTGCTAGTTGTTTAGAAAATATGGTTTGTGTGGTCATTCTGTTACGAACCATTCTGATCATGAACTGAAGGTTGTTCTGTCCGTCCCTCTGCAGTATGGAACATGCCGAGAGCCTCCATGTTGAGAGCACATACGCCCCTCATGAAGGCTTTCTTCATAGAGTCTTCATAGCGCTCTCGCTCTAGTCGCAGTCTCTGAATCTCTGCCTGGGCCTTCTCTATAGCTTCACAGTGCTGCAGAGATCGGTGGCAGAAAATGGAAAGAATCATTCATTTATCAGATTGTACATACTGACAAAAGCAGTGGTGGTTTGGGTCTGCTTTACATGATTTGTAAATGTACAATGCATCTTTCTGACTGCTATGATTCCTGTTGTCAACAACGCATTAACACCATACACACTGTTTCATATGCAGGTCCCTCACTCACTTATTTACCTCTGCCAGTTTGGCTTCATACTCTTCAGACAGGCGGGTGCAGACCTCCTCAGCCCGTGCACGGCAAGCCCGCTCCACCTTGACCTTCCAGTGTTTCTGGATCAGGGACTGCCAGCCTGACCACACCCTCTTCTTCAGCTGCAAATTGTAGTGCTGCCGTGCTACTCGGGCAGCATGAGCCTAGCAGGGAACCACAAGACCATGAAAATATTCACAAGAGGAAATAATTACACCCATTATTCATTCTTATGCAGGTACAGTACTTTTTTTCTTGTGATGCACTTTCTGTGTCATGGTTTAGACAAAACTGTGAGTCATGCACTATATTTTACATTTTAAACACATGGCATAAATAGCTATTTTGTGAATGTCACTTTTTTTCTCCTTTTAAATATTTTAATATTTTATGCATTTGTTTGACAAGCAGTAAGAAAAGGAACAGATTGTCCATCAGCGCACTGTCAAAATTTCCCATATTATGTAAATTTACCAAGAGGGGATATTTGTGTTAAAATGTGGCATACGCATGTTCAGTGTGCAGTGACAATGTGATGTATGGGTCGGTAACTCATGCAGAGGGATTATTTGCATAAACCATTAAACTGCACTGACAGTAATCTCGCAATGTTAAAGTACATCCACTACCAGTAATTTTACATCCTTTCCTAAAAGAAATATACATATATGAAAATAAAATTTAAAAACACTGAAAAACTAATTATGTTAAGTTATCTAACCTGACAATCTACGCAGATCACAGCCTAAAGTAAAGAGTGAACCAATGATCCAAAGGCGATCATTACGATGCTGAGATAATAAATGTGATGCTCGTGTGATGTTCATCTGAATGACACACACACACTTATTACTCTAATATAGTCTGTATGATTTTTTCTGTATGAAAAAAATCCCATTATCACACGCAGTAAGTGTTTCCCAAACGGCCGATCTATTTGGGCAGCTCAGCCAAACAGATTAGCTCCACCAAAACAAATATTTTGTCCTGCCTTCACCTTTTATATCATGTTCATGCAGAGCAGCAGTAGTTTTTTTCCTTCTCTTTTCACAAATTTTTAAAAATGAAATTCAAAAACTTTGTTTTTGGTTGACTAAATCAGTAAGCATCTGTATCTTCTTACTGTTAAAGGACACAAGTGTGGGTTATGCAAGATGTGTGAGTTAGAAGCTTTAAATCTTTAAAGCTTTAAATATGAAGACAACCAATAAGCCAACACTGATGCTGTGTAAAAGAGCCCGTAAATATGCTCCTTGCATTAAAAAATGCTATGAAATTTAGTCAATCTATACACCCACACCCAATGTAAATAGTTATTAGCTTGTTAGAAACACCATAACGTCATCAGTGTACCTCCTCTTTGGCCTCAGTGTGCTTGAGTCTCCAGTGGGTGAAGGCCCTCATTTTTTCCTGTTTTTCTTTTTGTCTGTCCAACACCTGGCTCAGGTTCACAATCACCTGAGGGAGGACACATTACACAAAAAGCTTGTCAGCTTCAAGTTCTATATGTACAAAAGAATGAGAGACAGAATGTGCAAGTGAGCGAACAATGGCGATATGGGGCTGATAGCTTAGACATGGATTAATCCCACCCAATCCTACACTAAAATGTCCCACAAATGGAAGTAACTGGAAATGAAATCTAAGTCCGGTGCTTAAAGGAGCACTTCACCCCCCAAACCATGGAAGTACTGAGCATGCGACTGGATAAGTTGTGTGAGAGTTTGTAAATGGATGTTTTGAAATAGTTTTGCTGTTGTTAAACGTGGCCCCCTATGGCTCCCATTCATCAAGAATTTACTCTGTTTTTGGATTCTTTGTTCACTGTGGAAGCATGAGGAAAGAAAGTTTTCTTCCCTATTTCAACATAACACGGGGTAAGTAACTGATATACAACAGGTCATATGGGGGGTGGAATATTCCTTTAATTCATGTCTAACCAACCAGCACATTATAAACAGGAGAAAGCAAATAAAAACAGTCACCTCATCTTTTCTCTGGTTGGAAGTCTCGTAGGTTTGCAGCAGCCCCTTCAGGCTGTCCAGCTCTGACCTCAGGGCAGCTGTCTGGGCGGCATGCCTCTCCCTCTCTTTCCTCATCTCCAGCTTGTGTTGCTCCATGAAGGCCAGCTTCCACTTCCTGAGCTCAGTCAGCACATTTGACTAATTGGGAAATAGAGGGTGGGACAGTCACAATGTGTTCATACACTGCTTCAGTAAACGAGGATGTCTGTACACAATTCTTCTGTAGATTTTGAATGAGATAAACGGGTGCGCTGGAGGATTCAGAGGTCCATGGGACAGGCTACCACATGCAGCCAACACAACACCATGATGCAGAACGTATATTCAGCTTTAGGGGTAATGGTTTAATTGTGACCTCGGCTAAGTTTCTACAGGGTCAAGCATAACCACATCCACAAATGTTAACATACTTGGCTTATTTGGAAATTAAAACAACAGATTTTGACATGACAACAGAGGCTCACAAGCAACTAATTGGTCAAAAAAACCAAAAAAGTTTAAACTCTCTCCACCACAGTCCAGGCCTCTGCCTTTTCCCAAGGTCAAACACCTTTTTATCAGCACTGCTTAGCAGGTGATTGCTTGTCATCTGCCCTTCATGAATGAACTGTACAACATTAGAACAAAAGGGCAGGAAGGACACCCATGACAAGGCACTCACTTCCTCCAAAATCATTCCATTGGGAGACACAATTAAAAGGTCACTTGTTTCCACGAAGAGCAGAGCTGTCAACCTATTCAAAAAGGCTTCCTAAGACTCCAACACTTTACAAGTCTCATAATCTTTGACCTCTTCCTCACCATCGCACGCGGTCCACAGTATTTCTTGCATTTAATCCATCACAGTCTAACTGCCTGATTGAATGAGTATGGAAAATGTCAATATAAACCTACCTTACACATTTCAGCTGCAAATTTTTTATCATACATATAATCTGAAACTAAAACAAACATAACATGTAATACTTTTAGTTTTGTGAATGAAGCACAGTTACACTTTTCTGACATTTTTATGCCACAAGACAAGCATAGTTTGCCGGCTACATTGCACTTAAAAGGCTTAATTAATGCCCTGATGACATTTTACTACATCTTTTCTACTTATGCGTAACTCAGTTTTCAAGAATAAACCTGCCAGTTTGTGCCTATTTTACTGTAAACTGCTGAAACACACTGCCGCTATTACTATTATTATCATTCAGCTACTGTATGTCAGAGCCCTATATATAGCCGTCCAACATTATCTACAGTCAGCTCTCAAGCAGGCGGCAAATAAGAGCCATTAAATTGATTGATTATAGAAAGACAGTTTTACAGTGCGAGGAAGCAGGCTAACCTTCAGGTTGTTGCTCCATGTGTCCAGAATGTTCTCCATCTTGCTTATGTTCTCCTCCGAGATAAACATCTCTGTCACAGCGGACTCGAGGAGGTTTGGGCTGTTTGACCGAGACCTCTCAGACGCCCTCTGTGACCTGTCTGAGGGAGTGTTTGAGGCCAGCGATGCCCTGCTAGATGACCGACCTGCCAGCTCCTCAACTGGAAGGCAAATAAAAAATCAACAAGAATATCACCAGAAATTTGACATCATTGCAACTTCATGGTCACTGTATTTTATACGCTTAATTGATATCAAGAGAAATTAATATAGAATTAGATATCACAACTAATCATTTGCATCTTTGTATTTTTAGTTCAATTTACCATGTGTGGAGGGCTCAACAATCACAGGGGAAACCTGTGATGATCTGACACTCCGGCTTGAATGCCTTCCATCTTGAGTTTCAGTGGCGGTATCTAACAGAAGACGAGGCAAAATGGTAAACAGATAAAAAAGGAAATGTTGCTAAAATACATTTTACATGACATAAACGAGTAAAAAATAAAGGTAAAATGTAAAAGTCAGAAAACAAAAGACAGTTTAAGAACAGAAAAATGTGATGTCGTGAATGCTGAATAAGACGAGCACGGTTCCTCGTCCAGGAATGCATTTATGTCAATATCTTAATTAAATCCTGCAGGGGGAAGAGAAAGCCAGCACTCTAAAGAGCAGTGCGGGCAGAGAGCCAGGAGATCATTACCAATCGGCCGTCTGCTTTCTACATCCCTGTGCACTACTCCATGACAGTTAAAGCACTAAACCTCCAATGAGAGCTGCAGCTGGAGCTGGAGCTCGGGGGTGGGGGTCTGATGGACTGTTTAAGATGTGGGTATCGTAGGGGAAAGAGATAGGGGGTACAATCTGACAGACTGATATCATATGCATCTTGACTAGACTGGTTTACAAGCTGAAAATATGAGGCTGATAAACACACACTACATTTTTCTCCATGCTGTGATACCAAATCCTTTTTGACAGCTGATCATTTGATGGGGGCAGTGTCTGGAAGGGCTCAAGTTGTGTTTCTGTCAAAAAGGCTTAGTGAAAAAATGTGTGTGTATGAATGTGTCCTGCATACAAGAAGAATCCAGAGATACCTGCTGGGCGCAGTGATTTTGTGTCATCTTTTCTCCGAGAACTCCGACCCTCTGCAGGCAGATGTGAGGTGCTAAGCTGCTGCAAGTGAGCAGTGGTGAGTCTGTCAAGTTTAGGGGTGACCACAGCATAGCGAAGGAGCTCCTCATACTCATCCTGTTGATCCAAAAACAATTTTAAAAAATCCCTGCGAGCACAAGTGTCTATTGACATCTGTATATTTCTATAAATTAATGTATATTTTTCATAATTGGTTTCTTATTTGTATAGTTCCTGAATTCCACAGTCATCATTTCTATTGCAGGATACAGGGATGCACAAACCCTGTCATATACAGCTTTAGAGAGCTGACAGTCAACACAAGCAACTATACTGGTATTTTAACAAGTTCCCAGTTAAACAATAATATCTAAATACCTTAGGCAAACTGGGACGCAAAAATTAGAGTGAATGTTAAAGTTGGTATTCAAACTGCCTGTTGCAAACATCCATTTAATTTGCCAGAGCTACCGCTTTCACTTCAGTTGACTTCCATACTTGAAATAGTTGTGCATCCATTTAGTTTTACAATGGAAAGGGCAATGGGCAATTCTAATAGATTTTTCAGGTGTGTTAACCTTTGTTTTCGCTTTCAAATAAGTGGTTTGGATTATTGATTGAAACTGGGTGTATTTTTAAAACTTGTCTGATTGCATGTGTTGCTTGCTCTGACCAACTTTATCGTGACATGTACATAACGGCACTTAAATTGGGAATGTGTTTTTCTTTAATCACCTGAAGCTCAGAGGAGACAGAGCTGCCCGCATCAGAGTCCTTAGGCAGAACAGGACTTGTTGGTTCCTCTTCGTCTGAGGACATCTAGACAAAATAAATATGTGGAATGATGTTTGTTTAGGGATACTTTACATACAGCAAAAGCTATAAATGTTGAGCCACATGTATGCCTCATATGTGTAGTTGCAAATCATAGTTTATATATAATACTTTAAACATGTCGTATCAACATATTTGTCTTCAACAGCCTTACACCATTGCACATGGAAGTGGGCTGCAAGTAATGTTGCAGCTTATGATGGAGCAACAGTTTACAGTAAACACAGGCACTGCAGGATGAAACTTGGGGTAGGCCATCAGGACAAAACTATATATAAATGGTCATAAACACATAAAATAACACAAAACATCTTTGTTTACATAATGTCATAAAACATGCAATCTACATTTTACAACATATGCGTTAACATTAACTTTGTTGTTCTTTGGTAAGAGAAGTTTACATTCTCACATGTACTATATCAATGTTAGAAACTGTACTTTATCAAAGTAGGGGATTGGCTAGGGTGTGAATTCAGTTTTGTTTTTGTTTTTTTTAAATATATATCATGACCTCCCCAAAGCCACAAATATTTTTCCTTGAGCCTCTCCAAGTGACTGATGGAAAAGTATGACACTTCCTACACCATAAATATTTTTATTTCTGTTTCTAACCATGATAAATGTATTGTTTAAGTAAATGTTTACCTTTAAAACCCACTTGCTGGTTTTGTGGGTATTTAAAATAAATACAAAATATGTCTGTGAAAAGTTGTAGGTCCCTTCCTTTAGCCAAAACAAACTCTCCCCCCAGTGCTTCAAAAAATATCTCAAGTGTCTCCTCTGTTTTGGCCCACCCCCTACCCTCTAATAAATAACGAACAGTCCCTCGGCTAACCACGCTTTGAAAACAGCTATGCCAGTGTGTTTTTCCCTACAGCTACTGCAAGTTACGCCGTTTCTGGCAAACTAACGTATAAATGGATATTACATAACATCAGCTAGCCACCAATTGTCATTATATACTAAAAACGGAGACGCTTCATTTTCGATTGAAAAACATAACGTTACAACTCGATGGAGCAAGGGAAGTAAGTGCTGTTTTAACTGTATTTCAGGTCTATAGAAGTAAACTATAACTATTAGATAACGTACCTACTCTGGCAATTGATGTGCAGTAACGGTGCTTTTGGAAATATTTACCTGTTTTATATTTCTGTGCAGGCTGCCACACTTAGCTGTTTCCCGAGTTATTCCGTCAGTTAGAAACTGCTTGCTCTGCCGTTTCAAACCCGTGGACTCCTAAACAACAGACTCTCTGATTGGCTACTGTTTTCTCGCGCATTTCTAACTCGCTCTCTGACTGGGTAAAATGTTTCCGTGGTAACGGTAAGCGGAACAACGCGGAGCAAAGCAGGGCACCCACAAGGCTACAAACAAAAAGCTCCGCTTCAGTTGTTTCTGTATTTTGACAATACAGCTCATTTACTTCACGATTATGATGGCAGCCAGTAGCAGCATTAGCAGTAGTGAGTATCGGGGTACTTCTAATGCTAGCTATTAGCACTGCAGCCTGGCAATTACTACTGGTAGAGTGGTCTTACTGTTCACACAGGGTCAGATATTCCCTCAAAATCATAGTACTTTTAACCCTTAAGAATGATTGCTTGAAAGATACCAGATTTACACATTAATGTTTAAAGGAGTGAGTTTTTAGTTCTGGTTCTGTGATAAATTAAGTTTGAAACATATTATTTCAGGCAAATCATCAGTTGTGTTTATATAGGGAGCAAACATGGTATCTAAACTGCATTTTGTCGTTAGCGTGGCATGTTGCTTAGAGATTAGCTGATTAAAATTGTCACAAAGAAGCAAGCTTACCTCTCTAAAGAAGGTGTAAGTCCTTGGGGAATACCACCACCCTGTGAACCTCCCTGTGGCCATCTCTCTGTTGTTCACTTCATACAGAGGAGACAATGGTTCACAACCTGAATTACAGCTATGTCTCAACCTCCTGATGACCCAGTGCTTAACAGTATTAAGACACATATGTGGGATAGGCCTAACGGCTTGGCAGTCCTGGGCTGGGACAGAGAGGAGACATATGGCCTCTCTCATCTGTGGCAGAGCTGCAAGCAGTACTGTTGGACTGGAGCCTCCTCACCACCTGGCTGAGAGCTGAGAGTACTTCACTGTCCGAAGGTGTCCGATCAGCAGTGTCATGAGACGTGCAGGCTGACTCTGAAAAGGGGAAATGCAAGCTGGTGACATTGGTGACAGTGCAGTAATCCCACCCCAAAACAGTTTAACAGCTGGTTAGCTGCCGAGGTCTGAAGGATTCAATCTGATACATTTCATATTGAATATATATTATAAATATACAGAATGATCACTTAGTGCAAGCACGGCCTGGCTAGACACCCCTCAGTGCACACACATTTTATTATTACATGTCTTGACAGTTGACGCAGACTATGAATTTGAACCAGAATCGTGAGGCACAGAGGATAATCCTGCTCTGTGGGGAGTGGAGGTTTCCTGTTGAATGACAGGAAGCCGTAGCTCCCACAGATTACTTATTTCCATTTCAGAGCAGATGATTCACATGTTTTGAAAGGTTTTGGTGATGTGTTCATCACAGTTTCCCTTTAAAGGTGAATTTTTTTGTCATTCCAACTTGGCTGGTTAGATCTTCCACTTTTTCATCGTGCCCATTGATGTTAAACTGCAAATTTCCTATGCTTGTCTGCTTTTATCAAGTCATTATGACAAGGACGGGTTAAGCAAAGAAAACTGCTAGGTTTGTATGCTTTGTGGAAGGAATATGTACTCTATCTGTCTTACTGGCAGGGCTTTAATAGTACAATAGCCAACTGGTATAGGGCCCAGCCTTGTGTCACATGAGATATGATTATGTCTGTTTTTATGAGTTTGTACCATTAATTTGATTGTTTGAATTGTGGGATGGAATACAGCTATAATACATGGAATTACTATCTATGAGGTAGGGCAAAATCACCCTTATATATATATATATATATATATATATATATATATATATATATATATATATATATATATATAAATAATGGGCAAATCACCCTTAATGTGTGTGTGTGTATATATATATATATATATATATATATATATATATATATATATATATATATATATATATATAATGGGCAAATCACCCTTAATGTGTGTATATATATATGTGTGTGTGTGTGTGTGTGTGTGTGTGTATGTATATATATATATATCTACAGTAAGAAAATAAAAAGGTAAAAGCCATCAGGGATGCAATACAAAAAAAAAAAAAAGAAACGAATAAGACAACATTTGGAAATTTGTTCATACTGTTTTTCTTTACTGTTGGCAAAGTTGTTTTTAAGTGTTGACTTCTGATTAGGTCCCATTTTTGTTTGCAATAGACATAATAAATTATAATTCAATGCAATAAATAAATAATTGTAATACTACTAACATTAATAATGTAATAAAAACATTTTTTGGGGCTGGGGTTGAGGAGATGCAGACTGCATCAGCTGTTAAGCCTGTCTTTTGATGCACATGAATGTATCCCTAGATGAAATAATAAACAATAGCTTGAGCTTAAGATAGGGATAGATGAGGGACAGACCTCTATTGTGTACCACTCTGTATAATGTTTTCCTGTTGCAGACACAGGTAATAAGCTACTATTGATAGTGCTTAGATTAAAGCTAGTATTACTGCCTCAAACCCTTCTTTAGATCCCCTTTTGTAAATTTCACCTTCCTTTCAGCAAAAGAAATGCAGCTGGTCTTGTGTGTTGAAATGGGATTCAGCTCACATTCTTCTCTCATAGCCTGTTCAATCTGTTCCAGGACAATAATCACAATCCATTTGACTTTCTTCCCCCCTGGTATTTTAGCTCAGGTACGTTAGACTATTCAGGACCTTGTAATGCTAGACAGAACAGAAATTAGGAAATAATGTTCTGTGCTTATACAAGCTGACTTTGTTAAGGAACTTTTTCTTACAGTGCTTTTTTTCCTACTGTATTTTCATTACTTATTAAGTCCCGCTTTGTTGTTTTGTGCACGTGTCATCTTTTGCATTCCAGTTGTGGAAACGAGATTACAAACTCGGTGTAAAATTGTTTCTGCCCTTGATCGATTTCCAGTCAGATGTATTTAAAGACAGCCATAACTCCTGAAGACAACAACTAATGCGCTGTCATCCATCGTAATGTTATCAACCCATTTTTCTCACATATGAGACAATGATGACCTCTTGCTGAACACAATGTTGCCAAAACTCATCTTAGAGTTATTCATAGCTGCCTGCTGTTTTCAAATTAGTTTTCATTACATTTTGATGGACCAGGACTTCCCCCTTGGGCCAGTCTAATCCATCACATCTCTCTATCAGTGACACCAGTGTCCTTTTGTTTTGCTTTCACAATGTTCGGGTACCAACTCTTGCAAATACATCATGGCCGTGTTGTTTATGCTCAGATAAGATAGTATTAACAACCATGTAAGAGACAACAAGGCTGCATAATTCATGTCATTATTCTGTATAGTATGATAAATGCTGACTCCAGCATGTAGTGGTCAGCCGTGTGAGCGCAGTGCAGGCTGAGAGGAAAGATGGAGCCTAAATCAGTTAGCCTGAGCTTCTATCTATACATGGCAAAAACAATTACCATCAGTGTCCACATCCGTTTCTTATAATCTGGATGACGATAAGCAGCAGACAGTTGTTCCAGTCTACCTCCACCTCTCGAGTCATTTCTTAAGGAAAGCTGGTACTGAAGGTACATTCATTTTAGATCAGGGAGCGGTGGGATACATAGTAAAACAGGAGATTCAAATCTAGGCGAAAAGAGCAAAATGGGGCAATCATTTCTGTCTTTATCATTTCTGGCTGTAATACAAATGATTTAATTTTGGTAACACACACACACCATTGCTTGACATGCTTCTCCTGTTTTGTACCAACCCCCTCTCCCTAATAGATAATGAATACTCTCTAACACTAACTTTTTTATACCTTTTAGCAATGTCAAGCTGCATGTACTGTGATATGGGGATTCTATTCTTCATACATGTCAGTATCCAACCTGCAACTGTGGGAAAGATGTCATATTTATTGTATTTTCACTGTAATAAAAAGGCAGTGAAAATCATGAGCATCTTTCTTACTTTTGTGCATGTTTATGTCACAAAGAGAAGTCTTGCAAGAAAAGAGAGAGAAAGCATTGGCATGCACAGTGGGCTGTGTGTGTGTGTGTGTGTGTGTGTGTGTGTGTGTGTGTGTGTGTGTGTGTGTGTGTGTGTGTGTGTGTCTGTGTGTGTGTGTCTGTGTGAGGGTCATTCTACTGTCCCGTACATTAAGCTAAGTGCTCCTCAGCTCTCCAGCAGTAGTAAATGGAGTCTTATGGCTTGAGGGGGGGTTTGTCTCCCAACTCTGAATCAAAAGCAAAGAGTGTCCCAAGCCTTGGGTCACTTCTTGTGTGAATCATCAAATTCAGAGGATAAAGATAGATGCCTCTCCTTTTGTTTATGTGTGTGTGTGTGTGTGCCCTTGCACGCTTTTGTGTCTTGTGTGTGTTTGTGCACACTGTATGCATCATTTACAACCCTATTCAGCATCCTTTGTGGTGAATATGATGCACAACCAGTGTCAAAGCCATGTCTCGGTGTTTAAACTCAGTAAGCAAATGCACAACCAGGCTGCACTATTCAAAGCATGTCCTACACGTTAAGCATTTTAACATGGAGCTATTGAGATTCAGTTTTTTTTCTTATAAAAATAAGACTAAGGAATCAGATGGGCAGGGTGCAATACATCAAAGAGCTTCACTGGTAGTCATTTCTGCAGCGGACCGAGTCTCACTGGTAGTGCTGGTACAGTTTGCAGGCTTTAATGATGTGAATACTGAAAGGCTGAATGTCCCTGTGCTTGCATCAGACCGTCATCTCCTTTTTCCCCTCCTCCCTCCCTCACTTTCTCCAGGAACGACTCGCAGGTTTCAGAGGCGTTAGGATCTGACATAGCAGGCGCACAGGCAGTCACTGTCTCACACTTGATCTAAAGAGCCTACTTATCTCAAAGAGCCTGTGTTAGGTTATGCAATTATTGTAACAGGATTGTATAATCTTTGTGTGGTGTTCCTCAATATTATTATTCCCTCTGCGGTCATTATTTTTTGGCATTGAACAAACATAAATGTTTTCTAGTAGAAAAAAAACTGCTTTTAAAAATCAATTACTGCACGGGTTGCTTCATGTACAAATTAAAGTCAGTGGAGTGTAAATGAAAAATAAAATACCTTACATGAGAAAAACATAACCCTGAACCAAATGTGAACCACAAGCTGTAAACTTATATAAGCATCAGTGCTGCTTTTATGATGTAAAATGAGTGTTCTGAGTGTAAATGTGTTTTTTTGAACAACGAAGATTGCCAGAGGTGGTGCACACTTCAGGTTAAATCATTATACCAACAAATTCACCTGTGGCCTGGGACGATGTAAAGTCTCTGGGAGAATCACTTTGATTGAATAGTCCGTCCTCTTCCCTGCTATAAGGGCCTGGATTCCCTTACCCTCCTGTTCTTGTCTCATTAGGGGTCCAAGTGTAGACCATTTATCCCGATGTGACTAACATGCTTAAGGGTCACATCATATTACACAATATAGTCACACATTTTGACTGCATCAACAGTGTTTCTCGTTTACAGATTATATTTTTTAAATATCATTTTTTTCCACTTAAGAGTATGAGTTGAGGTGCAATGCTTCGGTATGCTGTTTTTTTCCATTAGTGATCCAAAATCTCAATCAAATGTGGAGGGTTAAAGGTCCAGTGTGTAGGCTTTAGTGGCATCTAGTGGTGGGGTTGCAGAACAAGGGTCAAGCATAGACTGTAAAAATAATGGACATAGTTGCTGTGATGTCACCCATTGGTGTCTGAAGCTTTGAGTTCAGCATTATGGCCATTGCCATTGTGTTTGTTTGGGGGGCAGAAGTGACTGTATTTGGGTGAGGGGCTAGAGATGTGGATCTCACTGAGAAGCTGAGGGCACTATAGGCAGACAGCCTGCCACTCAAAGCACCCCATCCTTAATTACGTGAAACTTCTTGCCTCAACCAAAATGTAAACATGAGTTATATAAAAATTCAACCCCCATGCAGATTTCATGAATGAGAAAATTAGCTAAAAAGACCACAGCCGGGTTTTTTTTTGTGTGTTGTTTTGTTCTAGGCTGTAAACAGGCTAATTTCTGCTGGAGTCAACCTCAAGTGGCCATTCAAAGTACTGCAGTTTTTGGCACTTCAATGTTGTCTTCATTTTTTTAGCCCTGGAGGTTGTTGGTAAGTGCCAAGGATGTCAGAAAATTGCTGTGGCCTAAGCAAAACACACATACAAATATTAACAACAACAACAACAACAACAATAATAATGATAATAATAATAATAATAATAATAATAATAATAATAATAATAATAATAATAATAATAATAATAATTCTACATCGTGGACCTTTTTGGACAGTGATGGACTTGAAGTCTAAAGGTTTTGTTGCATTACTATAAAACAACTATGGGTTATGGGTTAGGGTTACCTTTTCTTATCAGTGTCTTATAGGATACAATGGCTCGCTGAAGCCTTTTTCGTAAGGTTCATTATATGAAGCATAGCTGAATGGTTAGTTAGAGGTATGGAAGGACTTTGATTTAAATACGGATATTAACACAACTGGCGAATGTGCACGACAAGTGTGATCGTCTTTAGGGCTTCAGCAGCACTCAAACCTTGCATGCGCACCGCGACGCTGAAACGTGCAGGTGTCGCTCAGCACCACGGACAGAGACAGTCTCTGAAATCCAACGCGCGGCCTCAGAGTCGACTCAGCAGACCACGGTGAGGTCCCAGACAGCACTACTTTTTATGAAAGCGGTCATAGTTGAAGTTGACAACAGATTACTGAACACACTGAATAACAAAAAAGACAAACACACACGAGAAACTGCGAGAACTTTTTCAATAAGCGACAGTTTTTGCCTAAACCCTAAAGTTTTACATTAAAGCGGAACCCCAGGTATTTTTTTTTACCATGTTCTATTCGTTCTCCTGAACACACAGTCTTTGTTCACATTCATACAGTGGGGTTCACTCTGAATGGACGAGCGCACCGCGTGTTTAAATTTCTTATCTGTTAAGCATTCATGCTGTGCAGTGTTTCACGTCATTCAGTCACCTAACTAGATTGTTCCATCAGACGGAATTACCCGCATCACTCAATGAAGTACAATCATTGATTACACTGCCCTCCCCCTCTCCCCCTCTCTCCCCACCCCTCCCTCTCTCCCTCCTACCACCATCTCTCCTGTTCGCTCTCTCCTTTCCTGAAGTGCTGCAGCGAGGGAGGACTGCATCGGAAAAAAAAACTCTGTGTCGTGCGCTGGCAATTACCTGATCCTCTTCTACAGTGAAAAAACAAAAACAAGACCATTTTTCTTTTTCTCCTAAAAGCGAAAGCGGAGTCAGATGCAATGGGCAACTATCAGCCCAGTTCACTCTTCTCGCCATAAATGACGGTGAGTACTTTTTCTCCTGAAAACATGCTGACTGTGTCAGAGTTAGATAAAATCCTATATTGTAAAAAAACAAAACAAAAAAATGTTTTATCAGCTTTAAACTGCACTTGAATGTCATGTTGTTCATGTATTTGCATCTTTCCAGTGATATCTCTAACTAACATCTAAGCCAGGACACTGGGATACCTCATTATTTATTGATAAGTTTATGTATCATTTGTTAAAAGTTGGGATGGTTTCCAGGCATGTGTTGTTTTTTTCTGTGGGTGCAAACTGAGTCCATATGCCTCCTGCTAAAAGAAGAGAAATTGGCATCGTTAAGTAAAAGCAGGCAACAAGCATATGGATTGCCTCCTCAGTATGGGTGTAAAATTTCACTTCCAGTTTCTGCGCATTTTAAATTGTGGACTTTGATTCATTCACTAAATGCCTCTGCACTTGTGTACACCTTAAAATATCTGCTTTAAGATACATGAATAATTAATTTGCTTACTTGAACTGTTTGTAACCTTTCAAGTTTGCTTTATCACTGACAGAAGCTCATCATCTTCTTTCAACAAGCAGCATGTTTATAGTGAAATACTTGTCCTTGGCATGCGCAGAGTTTTGGCTTGTTGGCTGCGGACTGTGCATGCCGTAGTGCAATCCAGCCACCTGCCCTGGGGCAGTTAAAGCACTCTGCACTGCCGCCAAACAGAGGAGAGGATGCAGGAGCAGGCAACTGACTCATCCGTGAATTGCACCTCAAGAGGCAGTGAGCGATTGACAGGCACACAGCCGGTGAACTGGAAATCTGTGGCAAAGTGCTTTGTTTGCAATCTGAGTGCTGCTGTAGTAGTCCTGCTGGGTTAACACTGAAGGCGTCCATCAATGGGAGCAAAAAAGTGTTAGAAGTGATTGCAGGTTGCAGAATTTATTCCTCTTGCCCACTTCTCATTAAATTCAAGTTGATGTAGGTTTTCTTTTTCTGCCTCGGTAAACAAGAATCTCGTTGTAATTCAGAATGACCCTCATCTGCATTCAATACCCTCTCCATCTCATGCATGCAGTGACCTGTGCATTTTGTTAGTCCTCCTAAAGTTTATGCAGCACGCAGACTATTTTAAGAGGGAGACATTTTCTATTCCAGTGTTTCACAGTTGACAGGAAGAAAGGACTCAAAGTACAAAGTACACTGTGCCAGTGACGATGCTGTAGATATGAAAGCTTCTCAAAAAGACTCTGTCTGCACATTTTGTTGACATGCACAGGCAAATAGGGATTTAGTTTAGTCATTGTTTTAGGGGAAAGTTAAACCCAGTAGTTTACAATACATATCAGGAATCCTCTTGACAACCTTGCAAGAATTTGTTCATTCACAACCTCAATGCATCACATCAAACAGTTTGACAAAAAACAAAAAAACAAAACTGTATACATGCTGCATCTTGCATTCCTTGGCCTAATGGGTGTTATTGCGTCACTGCAACACAAAGTGTAAGGTCTGCACCAGACTGTGGTGGTGGCACATTATGTTTTGTATCTGCTATGTAAGCACTGTATTGTGTCAGCAGTGAGATCTGGCAAGCCAGGGAGACCATATGTTTACCAAGAAGATCAAACAGACATCAGCCTGAAAAAAAAAGAAAACAAGACGACACACCAGACTCTGTAATCTTCAGGGTGGGATAGAATGTGTTTTCTTTTCTTTATGATTCAAATAGATACAGTATCCTCCTGCATCCGGATTATTTGTCCTGTGTGATTTTCATATAAGTGTGGAGATTGACAATATTAATATGACCAGAGGGGAATTCCTTTTCCCTTGGCTAGGATGGGCATTGAACTGACTGAAGTAAATGCTAATAGCAATGTGAGGTCCTCGTGGTAGGAAAGGCATACATCAACTTAATGCAGCTGCTTTATGAATCTGTATGAAGGAACATTAGCATTACGAGCAATCAGTTTTGCTTTTGAAGGTTTTTGGAGCTCTGACTGCCTAATAATAAGATAGGTGCAGGTGCTTCGAAAGATGTTTTTATCTTCTTTTTTTTCATTTTCAGAAACAACCATTTTCTCTCCTTTAATGTTCTTTTACCTCCATTTATTCTGCAATTTATATTTCTCATGTACCCCCCACCTCTCTTTCGTCCTCTCCCTGCCCCACCACTCAGTCAGTAATGGCATCAGTTCTTGATGAAATCTCCTAACGGAAGACATCCCGGGCTGCTTGTGCCTCTGCCTTCCAGATGAGGTCATGGGCTCTCCGTTTTGATGGGATTACATGTGGCTCTGCCCACTTAGAGATTGGACCTGCTCTTTCTGATGCTAATAGAACAAACCAGCCGCCAAGCCACTGTGCTTGCGCATGTCTTTGAAAAGGCAGGACACTGACAAGTCAAACCTGACTAAGACAGAAAGCATTTGCAGTTCCTGTGGGGCACAGGACATAAACTGTAAAACTGGCCCAATGTATAGTGCATATATGACAATTAAAATTGCTTCAGAAGGCATTTATGGAGGTGCAACCATTAAGAATTTCTTATAATATTTTATTACCCTTACAATAATTGTAAAAGCAGAGGCACAGCTGCCCTCGTTGTTTTGCATCATTACTTTTTTTTGTCCTGTGTAAGGGCCAATGTCTGGACTACCGTACTGCATTCAGCGAAAAAGGCACTATTGATTTTCTTTCAAGTTCTATGAAAAATATTAAGTATTTGTCTCCTCCAGCAGTTATGGGTCAAGCAACCTGAAATTCTGGGACCAGAATTGATTTTTTACTTCTTATTCTAACAGCCTGCTTGCCCATACCAATCTGTTTTGTGACTGCTGGACTCAAGGTGCCAACATTGACATCCTTCCTTTTAACAAAGTGCATTGCTTGTAGGAAGCCCACTTTATTATGCGTTTAGTTCTCCTGACTAAGAGTGTTCATTACCACTGTCAGTGTTATGTAGTATGATTATTCAAATGTTTTCTCTCAAAATGCTCATTATCAGCTTCATTACTGTGCCACTTTTGCAGTGATGATTATGATGAACAATGAAAGAGTATGCTGAAATGAGCTGATTTGATCAATCACACATACTCTGGATGTTGACATCAATTTTTAAAGACTTTCCCGAAATTTGCTTGTCCTTAGTTGGTTCTAAGTAGCTCTAATCTCCATTTGTCTTTATGTTCACGCACGGGGAAATTTGGGGCCAAGTGATACTTGACCTCGTGTTTTTTTAGTATTCTAAAGAGGTTGAAGGAAAGCAGGGCCGCTATCCATCATGAAGACAGGGGTGTTGCCAGAGCAAGGCCTATTTTCAGCCATCCTCACATGGTTCAGAGCGACGCTATGTACACTATATTAACTCTCTTTATTCAGACTGTAGAGAACAGCTATGCCCTGCAGGACAGTGTATGGATACAGATGCAGTGTCTTTAGGTTCCAAAACATATCATGGTTACCATGTTACTTAATTATCAGTAGAAATATATAATCAAATGTTAAGAGTGTGGTTGCCTAGAAGGAAAGTAATGATGTTGTGAATTAAATATAATGCAGTAAAGCTATTAGATATTTAATATGTGAATGCTGGATTTTGGGATGTGTTGACTGCCACTGAGGCTCAGGTGAAAACAATAAGCAAGACAGTAAGTTGACAAAAGGCCTAAAGTGCACATACAAATACGTTTTCTCTGACATCAGTAAAAGAAAAAGTTGAAAGGGAGCCTGAAAGAGAAGCAAAAAATAAGCATGGAGGTGAAATGGTCACAGCATGGAATTAAACAGAGATTGGTTTGTTTGGGAGTGTTGGTGGTTACCCAGTTTGATTGTGATTGCTCCCGTTGCTCGAGCTGTCCGCGCTGTCGGGGTCTCGTCAAGATGTGGGCAGGTGAAGTTGCTCGGGTGTCCTCTGAGCTTCATCACCAGTGACAGCGGGCCTCACCATACACTCCATTGATTCTCTGACAGGCACGATGTCTCCCCTTTTGCCGGTGTGTGTGTGTATGTGTGTGCGTTCTCATTTTAAGTAAAAAAAAAAACCTGACCTGATCCCCAAAGGATAAATATCAACAGTTCAGTGACACCACTGAGCCCTGACATGCTCCTGGCAGGGTGTTAGTCTAGGTAGGCATTCAAAATTAATTTTATTTGATGATGCACTTTATGGAGAAATCCCATACATGGCATGACGCTTTAATATCCCATGCTTGAGGATCCTTACAGCACTACTCCAGTGAGCAATAGGGAATGGAAAAGTGTCTTCATCAGCAAGAAGTTGGCCATTTTGGAAGGATAAGGATGCGTGTACCATCCATCAAATAGAACTACTAAACTAACACAAAACATTACTCAGTGAATAACATTTTAATACTAATTGTAGTATATAAATCATACTTATTGTTAGACACAGAAGTAAGCTAATGTTATGTGTTTCATTTTGCCAGATACCAGTAGATTAATTATGCATGATCAGCCAATGTTTTGTTAGCATTCAGTTTATTAGCCAGCTTATCTTTGTGCAGATGATTATGTAGTTGGCATATGGCTTGTAGATCTAAAGACAACAAATTCTCATAATTAGGTTTAGGAAAAAACATCATGGCTTTGCTCTACATTTATATGGGAAGCAAATGCTGAGCTCTCGGGTGGAAGTCCGGGGTTTGTTGGACCTATTCACCTCCCCTCCAGCCCGCCCTATAAACTCCCTTGCAGAGCATATAGGGTAGAACCTCCAAAGATTAAACATTTTTGAAATGCTTACAGGTGTAGGTGGTAACCCCCAACACCAGGCAGACTTCAGGGACCGTAACAGTAATGGGTGTAAAAGCTGTCAAGGTTTTAAAGATCGATATTATTAACTAACCCCAATTTCATAATATTTTAATCAATTGGTTTGTATGATGTCCTAAAAATGAGCACCCCACAAATGATGTTACATCCTTAATATGAAGTTATTTAGTTTAGAAACATGGTAAGGATGTACTGTAAAATGACTCAAAGTCCACACGGCTCCAAACACATATCTCCGTGGGAAAGACAGGGGGGAATATCTGATTTTCTGTGAACCATCCACCACCCCAACATGCCCCCTTACAAGACCAGTCAGGACCACTTCCTCATTTCCTCCCCATCAGGGCAATCATCACATAATCAAAACCTTGCGAAATTTAATGGGTTATGCTCAAATTACTGGTTTGGGATTACGCGGGATAAGGACCAGTTTGGGTGCGTTACTTTTCGTAAAAAAAACGATGTTCATGAGAACAGCCTTAATACGTTTTGCTTGTTTGTCTCTGTCAAGAGCTTCTCTTTACATCAGCTATTTTTTTGTGCTCACTTAAACATTTCTGATAATAAACAATAGATTAACGACAGGGCAGCTACCATAGCAATGAGTGCTTATCCTTCCAAGTTGGCTCCCAGAGATGCTCTGTGATTCCTTTTGCATATTGCTTTAAGACAAAGAAAACAGGATTTCTAAAAAGCCGTCATTATGAATCATCGTTATGATGACGTCTGAGGCACCACCGGTGTCAATGGAGGTATTAAAAAATTATCAGTCCATGTGTAAAGGAGTGTGCTCATAAGCACAGGAGTCATCCAATGAGCCAAAAGGGATTAGTAGAGTCACCTTGAATCAGCAGTGTCATTTTGGCCAGTAAAATTGCATTATGGGAGCTGGAGCTGGCCCTGTGATTTGTGTCCTCCTGACAAGGCTTCAGTGTTCATTAGAGGCTGTGGTGAACAGCTCCTAGACACACGGGAACCGCACACACTGGACAGCTCTGACCACACACACACACACACACACACTGGACAGCTCTGACCATCTCCACCCTTTTCTGTTCTTCATCTTATTTAAAAATGTTTGATAAAAAAATGACAAGTCTAAGTTTTTCTCATTATAATTTTCAGTTTTGTTTTACTAATGGTTGTGTGTTTGTGCTATGACAAATTATAGAATAAACAAGCCAGAGTGAGCCTGTGGAGGCAATGTGATGACTAAGTGTGGATCACAGTTTGAACACTCACATGAAATCATGTTACATCATTCACACTGGGGTCTCCCTCCCATCAGCACCAGCCTGTCAGGATGGGAAAGGGCTTCCCCATCCATGCTGTGAGCGCACACTCGCATATGTTCATGGCATGTTTAGGTGTGTTAGAGAATCTTTATGTGTGGTTCTTGCAAGAATGTGTTAAAGACAATCACGAGTACGCAAAATCAGGGCCTTCATTGTGTGTGTGTGTTTGTGCTGTGTGCCTGTGTCTGAGTGTGCATTTATCAACGTACCCTCTCATGACCATTTCTCCTTTCCTCCTTTCTTTGCGCGGATTAAATATGACAGTGCCGTTCCGGTTGGATCGTCACTCCCATTAAAATAAACCAGCTCTTTATTGGGGGCAAATTGATTTCGGGCAGAGCCTTGTTTATTAGCCTCTGTTCCTCAGAGCTGATCATGAGTCAGCAGATCCAGCATCTCTGTTTAAAACGTCCTAAAGTCCAACTTATGAAATATAGAACAAGGAGAGCGCCCCTGGAAATTGAATATTCATTTTGAATAAAAACTGAGAGCTGTACAGCCAAAGCCTTTTTCCCCACATCACTCCAAATGATAAAAAGGCCTGGGAGAATGGTGAGTGAATGATTAAAGAGGGTTTGTGCTGTCTTTGGGGTGTCACCTGTTAGTCTGGGATATTTATGAATAGAGTTGGGAAGACATGAGTTACAGGCAATATCTGATGAGCATCTCCCTCTTCTTTACTTTCTCCCTCTATTATCTGTCTCTTTCCCTTCCCCATCTCTCGTAGCCTGGCCAATGATTACCACAGCCTTTGTGGGTTATCTCCTGTGGTGACTGCCGATTCAAGAGTTTTCTTCACGACTGCATCTTGACACCCACTGATCTCACCATTCTTGCAATTCCCCGCCAGCGTACACTCACCCCTCTTGCCCCTCTTGCCCCTCTTCCCTCTTCCTTCCGCTTCTGCAGTAACTATCCACTGAATCCCCTGTGAAGACCCACTGGTGGAGCCATAATGGAGGACACTTACAATAACAGGACTTCCCTGGCTAAGGGGGCCAAGGACATGGTCAAAGAAGCCAAGCGTCATGCAGCAAAGAAAGTCAACAAGGCGGTGGACCGCGCCTCAGATGAGTACTCATCCCACCACAACTATAGCCGTTTCCAAGATGAGGAGGACGAAGATGAGGATTTCTACCGGAACCCGCCAAGGAAGGATGGAGAGGGCTATCATGACAATGAGGAGGGCTCCAGTGATGCAACAGAAGGTCACGATGACGAGGATGAGATCTACGAGGGCGAGTACCAGGGGATCCCCTCAGCGGGAGATAGGAAGCAAAAGGAAGGCCAGGTGGCTCTGGGGCAACCGGTGTCAGATGCTGCAAGGGACCGAAAGGGGCTGGAGCAGGAGAGACAGGCTGACGAGGAGGAGCTGGCCCAGCAGTATGAGCTGATCATCCAGGAGTGTGGCCATGGGAGGTTCCAGTGGCAGCTGTTCCTGGTGCTTGGGCTGGCGCTCATGTCAGATGGGGTGGAGGTGTTCGTGGTGGGCTTTGTGCTGCCCAGCGCAGAGACAGACATGTGTGTGCCTAACTCCAGCTCGGGATGGCTAGGTAAGGGACCTTGTGTTTGTTTGAGTGTTGATAAGTGTGGATGTATCTGATGCTATTTCTTCAATATTAATGGGACCTATTCTGCTCATTTTCAGTTTCATACTTGCATTCTGGGTTTCTACTAGAACATGTTTTAATGTTCAAAAAACACTTTATTTTCTCCATACTGTCTGTGCTGGAACACCTGTATTCATCCTCTGGTTGAAACACACTGTTTTAGCACCTGTCTAACTAAGCCCCCTATATGAAAAAGCCCAGTCTGCTCTGATTGGTCAGCATTTCTGAGTCTTCCACATCAGTGTCTGCACCAACCCTGCAACCCAGTCTCTCTTCCAACTCATCAAAAAGTGGCCCCTTGGCACCACCACCACCCCCCACATATTTTATTTTCTATGTAGTAAAGGTGATACTTTCTTGCTAATTTTTGGCCATTTCTCGTGAAGTTGCTCATTGCCTTTTTCTCATGCTTTTGAAAAAAAAATCAAGCCAATTTTCTCAGGTTTCAAAAGTTTAAAACATGTGAGTTTACCAGGGGCAGTCTAATGAAAAGACACTGTCCAAGTGCATTATGGGAAATGTGCTCTTGGAGCTTGACACATACTTGGGCTTGAAAGTCAGGACATCTCAACCTCTGCTACACCGATTTTTAAATCAGTCTCCCCGGATTGCAAAAACTCATCCATGCTACTGTCTGTGGAATAATTTTCATCTTAAAAGATGTGATTAGTTTTGTGTGTCTGTACTATACGTCTAACTCTATATCCTATTTGTGTTTCACATGGATGAGGTGTTTCGGTCCACTGGTCTCCGTGTCAGGATTAGGAGGGTAGCCAGTATTCCCTGTGTGCTCTGTGTGTTGAGCAGGAGTCCCAGCAGTCCCTATGGCTGCAGGTGGATAATCCATCACCACAGAGCTGTGTACAGGGGCTGACTCACTGTGTCAGTACCAGAGTGGCGAGAAGATTAATTCAGGCACACAGCCCTTAGATACTAACTGCCACAGTGAGACATGACAATACATCAACTGTGCCGCAACATCTGATGTAAAATTGATACGACAGGCATTTTCGAGAATGGAGGTTGTGGCTGAAAGAAAACAGGAACCCTGTCATATACGTAAAATATGTTATCGTACTTTTAATTTTGTCACTTTTTACATGATAAAATGATTTATCAATATGTCTGTGTGGGGCTGTCACTGTAAAATCCTCACAAGATGTTGTGTACGGTGCACCTTCATTTTTCTGTCTCTTTCCAAGTATCCATGTAAACTCCTTTCTTCCTCTCTAACCAAGCAAAGTCCTGCAGGCATTCACGCTCTACGCTCTGCTTCTCCTTGTTCGTGACTCCAACCCTCACCCCCTGTCCCTCCCTCTCACCCTCCATTCTCTATCTGCCTCTCTTTTCTTCTCCCATCCTCCCCTCCTTTCTCCTACTGATTGCCCCGAGGCTCCTCCCCGTTGAGGTGAACATGATTAGTGTGTGTGTGTGTGTGTGTGTGTGCGTGTGCGTGCGTGTGTGTGTGTCTGAGCATAGCCTACATGATTACTATGACCTTGTTGGTATTCATTTGGCGTTTTCCAGAGTAATTACACTTAATTACAGCTAATATTATGAAGTGAGTTGGTGTTTTACAGGAACCATGGCAATATTATTTTATTGCCTTGCAAACAGAAATAAACAACAGCCGGTTAAGCCTGTGGATGAATTTGATTAGTGTGGCTCCATTTTTCATGTATTTCATACAGCTAACATGTATTTACCAAGCCTTACAAAAAGATGTCCTATTCATAGCAGTCTGGTGGTGGTGATAAAGAATAGATCATCCACCATTAAACAGACCCACACACAGTTTAAGGAGTGGTATATGCAGCCTATGTTCACTTGACCACAATTGGCAGGTTTAGCATTTGGGAGGCCAATGAGGGGTCATGTCCTTGTAGTAGTGACTCCTACTGGTCAGCTGGACAAAACCATGATCTTTTTGAAAACCTAAACAAGTAGTTTTGTTGCCTAACCGTGACCATTTCACAATGTTAATCACATGGTTAAAACTGCAGCCATTGGAGGTGATATATGTTGTTTTTGTATCACCTGCCACTGTTCGGGGCGCTAATTTAGGAAATGCTCTTGTGGGTTGTAGTAAAAGGAAGTGACAAACAACCTATGCTGTCATATGGTTTGGAGGATGTGTTGGATAGCTGAGGAGAAATCTGATTACTGACCTGTCATGTATACACAAATTTACAGCAACCAAGTTACATCACTATGTTTGTTTGAGTATTTCTTGAATCTGAAATATACTGACTGGCAGGTAGTGGGAAGTGGTGATTCTGTGTTTTAGAGGAGTCACGTATCTGTCTATAGAAGCAATGACGCCTGTTAGCTGTAAAGTGGAACTGGCCATTGTACTGGAATAACAGTAAAAAAAATAACCCCTACTCCTGAAAAAAGAATAGTTTTCTTTTGAGTTTAGAAACACTCTTGACAGAGCACAGAGGAAATTATTTATTTTACTGGAAATTGTAATTTGCACCCTTAAAACATTTAAATTCCATAGTTTCAAAACTAGATATTTGGTGTTCAGTTCATTTGTTTAAAAGGATCCCCATTAGTTGCTACCAGGGCAGCAACGAATCTTCCTGGGATCAGCACACATATATGACAGTATTCACAATTATACATAAGATAACATACCAGAGACAGTATTATAATAATGTGTATGTCACATCCAAAACCCAAATCCTCTGACCCATCATGACACCTCACTCCTAAAGTTAGTTCCACCTGAGCTGGACTCCCACCATAGTTGCATTGTGCAGCTCCATTAACCACAGAACAGGCAAAGACAGAGGCAAGCTGCATGGACCGAGCTGAGTGTAATGGGATAATGCAGTATGAGAAACGCAGAGGCCTGAATCGGATAGATAACTAAAATGCTGATTAGATTACAGAATTCAGTTTGGTCCTACCACTATCCCAATGTCACAGGAATCTTAACATGGGAATGAAGGATGGAGAATTGGGGTAGGAGGGGTTGTGAAAGAATGGATGGTGCGTGAAGGAAGAAAACAGGATAGAAAACAAGCGCTGTGAGATGCAATATGTGTGATGAACAGGGGAGAGGAGAGGAGGAGGGACAGCTTTGAAAGAGAGAGATTGCCAAATTCGAGAGGAGTAATGGGGAGAGAGGTGTGGGTGGATGGGAGCAGAGGGGTGGCAGATTGGTGGTATTCAGTATAGCAACAATGTGAGGGAAAGGCTCAGCTATCATCTCAGACACAACAGACAATGGGAACACATCACCCTATCATTACTTATTTGTTCTCTTAGGCTGCCGAAACTCCCCTCACTTCTCCCTCTGACTCTCTCAACTGTCCTCGTTTTCATTTAACATCCACCTCTCCCTCTCTGCCATCAATATTCCCCCTCCTTCGTTGTTTCTGCTCTACTTTATCTTCTTTTCATTCTTGCTCTTCTGATCTCTTGGACCTCTTTCTTTCTCGGCTCTTCTTTGTGTCCTGTCTCCTCTCAAGCTCCGTCTCCATAATACTTCTCCCTCTTTGTCCCCCCCCCCCCCCAGTCATTTCCTCCTCTTGTCTGGGAAGAACCAGCTGACAGGCTGTGTGGGGCTGCGTGGTCCAGGGGCAGTTGAGCATGGCTAAACTGCGGTAGGATCGCAGCGTCACTGCAGAGATTACACTACTTGAGTAGTGCAGCTCCACATTGTGTGGGAGACTCTGTGTGTGGGGGGAGAGGAGAAGGAGGGAGTGTGTGACGGGTCTGAGTGTGTGTGGACCAAACCTGCTGCCACCAGCAATATCAGCCACAAGTAAACCATGTCTAACTGCTGGCTCTTATCAGGGGTTCATAGCATCACTATATTTCACGCAAATTATCCACAGTCTTTAAAGTAATGAAGGTTGTATCATTACTGATGCTGAGTGAGTCATTTTAAACCCTGCACTCTAAGCCCCACAATAGGGTACTTTCATGTAGATTTCATTGAAATCCTGCCCCCACTGATATGACTTAAATGTGACAAAAAGCTTCAATCTCTTTTTCTGCGGAGGTGGCAGAAGACGGAGGCATGAATCCGATCAAACTGACACGATGTAGTACAAATGTGATTACACGCTGCTCGGTGTAAAGGAGCTGATGACAGTGGAGCAAAGAGGAAACTAAGGCAAATAAATGAGAGGGAAGCACGAAGAGAGGAGTGGAGAGGGAGGAAAAAGGAGGAAGGGATGAAAAAAAGGAAATGAGAAGTGAGTCTGGAAATTGGAAAAGCAATAGGAGAGGACACAAGCTGAGAGAAAGAGAAATGGAGGAAAGGTTGGGAAGAGAAGCACAAAAGGGACAAGGAGGGGAGACCAAATAAGATCAAAGTTGAAGAGATTGAGAGAAACAGAGAGAAGGTGTAGGAAAATATTTAACTGTGAGACCGCGTGCACCAGGCACGCTGTTGTATGATAGTATCATCATTATGAATAAAACAGGATGGGTGTTTTGCCCGACGCCGAAGCCGTTTGCAGCGCTAAGAGCGAAGAGCATTAAAGCATGAAATCAGAGAAGAGGTCGTGATGCAGCTCAGCGCTCCCACGGCTCTCAGGGGGCTCCTCGGGATGTGACAGGACAGAAAACACCGCACCAGGGCCTTCCCTTCTTCCCTCCCATTCTCTCACCCTGTCTTGCAATTACTGAACTCTCCTCCCTCATTACAGTTTTCTCTCTTTTGTCACCCCCCACTCTTCACTGCTTGTACTCTTTCTTCTGCTGATCACATATTTCAACATCTTGCATTTGTGCTTGCTGCTGTATACATTTTCATGTCTTATCTTCCCTCCTTCATCTAGTTTCCCCCAGTGGCTAGTTTAGCTACACCAAAAGAGATTATGTATTTGTAACATTTTAATCTGTGAATTAGATTTGCTCTTTGGTCCTGCGTGTGTGTTTCTGTTTATCATTGAGGCAATGTTTTACTCCACGTCTTATTCCTTTTGCGGTTTTGCTGAATATTAACTGTTCCTGGAGATGTGTTTTGACATCTCAACAGACTGTCATGGGGCAAAACCTTTTGCTTCTGCCTGAGAGGTCTTCTGACACACTGTCATTTTCTGATGGTGCTCACAGTCTATATGGGTCATCAAATCCAAAAGCTGTATTTCACACTGTTACGGTTAGTCTGTACCAGTTGGCATCCAGTCAAGGAGTTTTGTGTTTAACGTGTCTTATCGATGCTTCAGAAAGTAAGAGTTTACATTTCATCCTCCTGTAGTCGCAGATCCAAATTTTTGCTCTTAAAATGAGGCTGGACTGAGCTTTTGTCTATTGATTATATCTTGAAGACCCGAGAAAGGGCCTATATTTGTAGCCCTACTAAATCAATGGCATGGCAGTACCGGGTGATAGCACTCCGGAAAGGGTTCATTAATTAGAATACTCTGGTTGAAGCTCTTGTGGTCCAATCTTATCATTTCCAATGTGTTCAGTATTGATTGATCGATTGCAGCCTGAGCATCAGTCTAATGAAAAGTTGACACATTTCTTAGCTGGTGTATGTTATACTTTTAAATTGATGCAGATTACTGAACACAATTAGCTTTTGGTGACCATTTATTGTGAGCACAGAGGAAATACTGACGCCAGATGCACACTTTTGCAATGATGTTGATTTATATAGAAAAATATCAGAGAAAACACTATTACATAACCACACATACCCATTTTATTCTCATGTTAACATAAAAAACAAATCTGTCACTGGATAACCTTTGAAACATTGCATTATGTGAGCCGAAGTTATGTGCAAACTCTCAATTTTCTAAAACCTAACCTTGAAAAGCAGTCAGGGTTGTCATATTCCTGATTCCTCTGTTACCTTTAAACCAGAAAATCCCATACAGGCTTCAAAATGTTAATGTATGCCAGTGAAGTATAAGTGCTCCCTGGGGCACCTACATGTAACTCAGCCTGTGTCCAAAACAATGTCTGTAAAATTAACGTTCCGTTACCTACATGCAGGAAGTAAATGCTCATCCTAATTGCTTTTGCTTTTCTGCTCAACAACGTATTTTGAAAAGTTCAAATTCTTCCGCTTTCATTGGCTTTAAAGGATTTGTATATGTTGACAAAAGTACACAAAGTAAAAATGTGTTGGTAATCCAGTGAGGAGCAATGCATATGAACAATCATTTATTAGTTTGGACTAAAATGTGATATTGCTCTTAAAATGTAAAAATGTGAAAAAATTAAAATCTGGTGCAAGATACCAGTTATTGCTTCAGGGCAAAATGTTCTGAGACCATTTCCCCCTACATGTGCTAATTTGTGTCCCTTGAGTGTTTGGCTTTTTCCTGCCCAACTGTGCTGTGATTGGCTTTCTTTGCAGTTATCAAAAATCCAATGGAAAAGTCTTTTGGTTTTTTGATGAGGGAACCAGGACAAAGTTAACTTCCGGGTAGGTCTACAGAAATACATCATCCTCCGGGCCCGCTATCGTAATTTGCCAGCATCTGTTCATGTGTGACCATGCTCTAAGGCCAAAGGGGTCAGACAGAGGTTAGGGTTAGTATTAACCAATCACAGCACAGTAGGGCGGGACTAGGCGGAGCACTCTTTGGAAGAAAATAACACCCTGATTCCTCAGTTTTTTTTCTATTGATAAATAAAAATGTTGATAACATGGACTCTGAAAAGCCATTATATCATGTTCGCACTAAAAAAGTGATTAGCATTCAGATAGAATAGGTTGGTGAAGAATATCTCATCAGTGTGACAGTGTGTCTGACTCTCAGTGTGACCGTTCCTGTGAAGGGCTTTTCAAACTAAGAGTTTACTGCAGTCTAGTAACTGCTTGGTTCGAGTCCAAAAGCTACAGACAAAGGGACTGTATCACTCTGACATCACTCTGAAAGTGGAGTATGACTCATAATCATCCAGAAATTCCTTTTGGGGCAAAAGACACAAGATTCTGCTGAAATATGTACCATATTTTCTAGTTAATGCCACACAAACTACCTATTGACCTTTTGGTGATGAGACAGATCTCATAATGTCTGTGCTATTTTTGGATTATATTACACTACAGTGCACGATGCTCTTTGCTGGTGCGGGCACTGCTGACATCATGCTCAGAGATACTGTGCAGCAAGTCGGACAGAACATCAATAAATTAATTATGTAATGGACTGTCCTGTGAGGGTTGTACTCATTAGTCAAAAATTTTATTGCTTTCTTTTTTTTAAGGGCATTCAAGTAAAAGAAGGCACTGTCTTTGTCTGTTTCGTGTCACTATGTCTAAAAATCCAACACCAAAAAACATTTTATTGTGTGTATGAAAAGTTGAGTGCTAAAACTAAATGAATGGATGTTTGGATGCATGACAATTAAATGGGTGGCCAGTGGGTGTTTGCTTGTGCGTGTGTCGTATATCTAGCCTCTTCTTAATGAAGCAAAGTGAACTGTGCATAGACTGAAGACTTCCGTTAAATTTAGAGTTGAATTTATGGTACCTTCAGGCGAGTATCTAGATGGCTGCCAAATGTGACAGATAGCCGGGTTTTGACCCCTGAAGCGAGAGAGTCGAACAGATATCTGCTCACAGCAGAGGAGAGGAGACCTGACTGCAGACATTACAGAGAGAAAATGCATCTTGCTATTAAGATTATTGTAATGGGATGAACAAGTGTCCCTACGGCTGAGTTGTATCACTCCATATATGACTGCAACTTGTACTGTCTCTTCTTTATGTGTGGAATTATGAACACAAATATCCTCTCCAAATCAAGTTTATGTGTCTGTGTGTGTTTGGGGATGGATGAAGACAACATTGCTGTAATATTATCTGTTAGTAAGGTATTCAGTGTGTTAGCCTGCAACAAAAAAAACCCCTAAAAAATAAAGAAACCAAGTATAAAGCAATATATTACGAATATATCTTGCTATGGAAAAACTGACATATATTACAAAAGGAAACTGGCAGTTTTTGAAAATACCTGGGGGAGATTCACTTTTTCAAACAAAATTTTGATAAAGACCAATAAAACCCAAGATGGGAGTGGGGTTGGGGCAATTGTAATTAAGAATATAAAGTGTTGTAGCCAATGTGATCTTCAAAATTTCTGTACATTGTAATTACTGTAATATTTATTTTCACCTCTGTTTTAATTATGTTTTGTTTGTTTTCTTTTGTTCTGTTTTATTTTTGGCTTGCCATTTTATTTTATGGTATACCATATTTGCTGCTAAGACTATTTTATTTATATGTAGTATCTGTTATAATTGGAGTTGCTCTTTGCAGCAGACACTGTATGTCCACAGAGGCTGCTAACCACACAATGAGTGCCACATACAAAGCAATAATAATAGGCTTCTCTCTCTGGAGCAGAATCATGATGATCAGTGAGAGAAATCAATGCTGTTTTGTTGGAGCATTGATCTCATTTGTGATGAGAGAGATTAAAAGAGAGCAGAGGGCCCCTTTGTAAAGTCACCCTGCATTACTGTTCACATTTGTCTCCCCATTGATCAGAGCCCATTTTCACTCTTTTACACACTGTATTTACCTATCAACGTTAGAGTGTGTTACTGGGGCTGAGGGTTTTCAAATAGGGTGTCAGGTTCACTGTCATCAGTCAGTGCTTCAGTTTTTAGGATCCAGTCGGAGTAGCAGGAACACTGAAGCTTGTTGTTAGATCTAATATGGGAATGCGTGTTTAACTTGCATCTAACTGCAGTCTATTTTCCCCTTTAATAATGGCATGATCATCTGTACGTTTTCCATGTGTTAGGAAGTCGTTCACCATAGATTCACTGCAGCAATAATGGTGGCACAAGCTTAATGTTGCTCCGTGTTTTAATTTGACAGTTCGTTTTTTTGCCAGCAGAGGCACATTTAGAGGACACGATTCCTAAAACACTTCTTGGCTGAGAGTCAGTGTCGGGTGGCTTTGACCACTCAGGGGGAGATATTTCCAAAATGTCATTCCGCTTCACTTAAATGTGAATTATGTTTTTGGTGAATGGTGATATTATGAAAGTAAAAACATAAATCTTTGAAGGTCATCAGTTCAAACTGTTAGGAGTGCTAGTGTGTCTTTCTAGATGGTCTTTTTACTGTTTCTCTATTGCATGATTGTACATTGACTGAAATACTATGTTTAGAATAACAGCTGCATTATAAGACTTTATGGGAAAATGTCTGGTGTACAAGTCTCTAGCTACAATAACATGTTTAAAAGGTTGTAATTAGTTTTTCATATGACCACTTGTATGTGAAAAGTGTCACTCGGATCTACTAACCTGTGTGATTTTTCCCTCGTAGATATGCATTGCTCAGTCCACTCCTCCATGCTAAGCCCACCACAGAGATTGAAAATGAGTTTGTGAACATGTTTCCCTTGTAGTTTGTCTGACATCAAACAGAATTATCAACTGGTTACACAGTCGTGTTGGAGATTCACTTTTCTTGTGGCTGGTGAATTCCAAAATTTACCATCTATCTACTTTTGTTTGTTTGACTGGTGAGTGAAGAAAATCTAACAGCCACTAGCATATTTTACCAGCATTTGGCTGGTGGCTGGTGCAAATTTCCAACCCTGGTTTTAATGTGGTAGAATAGATGGATTCAAAGCTTTGGACCTAGGAAAACAAAGGCTGAAACTGCATTTTATAAAGGAAAAAGACGTCATTACCGTTGTATGTGGTTATTGTACCATGGTTAACAGCTAATGAAATTGATTGATTTAAAACATCCAATTTATAACTAGAGTTGGAAACTAGCTGGTGATGAACATTGTTCATACAACTAACAGTTAACGAGCCTACGATTTTCCTTAGACGTTGGAGACAATCATCAGTAATAATAATAATAATAATAATATAGATTTTATCTATAGAGCACTTTTCAAGGTACTCGAAGACACTTTAGATGAGGTACAAAAGATCAAAGAATACACTAAAATACACACAGCGATGCACACAAATTAAAATACACACAACATTATTCACAAATTAAAAGCCATTTTGAAAAAAGTGGGAGCTAATAAATAGACTTTGGTGTGCCAGGTGGCCAGTTACACAACAAATGAATGCTAATGACACTCCGTATCTGCTCGATGTGTAAATAGGCAACTGTTGCTAAGATAAGTTTGATAAGGTGATAAAATGTCAATGCTGTGTTCACAGCTTGTTTCTGCTGCTCCCAAATGGCCGAAAAATAATTAATTGCTGGTTTGAATAGTGTTGAGCTTTGTGAAGATAATAATCCAAATCACATGAAAAAAGACTCATTTGTTTTAATCATAGATAAAACCTGATGAAGAGACTGGCACTAAAATCATCCCCGTAAGGTGACCAATGAGATAAACTCCCAAAATGTTGGTGTAACCCAAGATACCAAGACATGCAACCTCATATTTTACATACAAGGATGTGAGGTAATGTGCTTTATATCAAGGCAAACAAAAATCAGACCCTTCTCTCCCTTTATCTTTCCAGGCAGTGTTGTTTACTTGGGGATGATGGTTGGAGCGTTCTTCTGGGGAGGGATGTCTGACAAAGTGGGCCGCAGACAGTGCCTCCTCATTTGCATGTCCACCAACGGCTTCTTCGCCTTCCTGTCATCTTTTGTCCAGGGATACGGCTTCTTCCTCCTTTGCCGTCTCGTTGCGGGCTTCGGGTGAGTCTGATAAAGCAGAGGTCATTTAGGGCCCGACGAGGATGACAAGCCATCAGTTTAAATGATTTGGGAAAAGTCAAGTCCAGCGGTTAACACTGTGACACCACAAAATCTCCTTCTTTGGCTACAGGATAGTCACTGTTTGAACATAACACAGTTTATCACCAAAATCAACATGTGCTCCATCAGTGAGAGTAAAGAATTCATCTCTGCGAGGCAAAATCTATATGAGGAGTGTTTCTGTAGGCATGCCTGTGTCTCTCCTAATTATTACTCCGTTTGTTGACATCCACTGAATGATTATTGAAAAGAGATTAAAGCAATTCCCTTTAATAATTACATATAGCCTGTTTTCTCTATTACTGCTCCAAATAGTTTATAGTTTCTGACTCTTTTGCCATAGAGGATTTACTATGCCTTCATCTTTAAATGTAATTTTCTTCTACATACTGCTGCAACGCAGAGCAGTAAAAACTATTAACAGTCAATGTCTACGACGTTACCCTCAGTGACATTCTCACTGCATAAAGAAAAAAATTCAATATGCATTCTTGCAATCTCTTGAAATAACCAGAACGTGCTTCAGAGTGTGTGAAAATGAAAACTCTACCTGAGACCGATCGAGTGTCAGCCTCTTACTACATAGAAACAGAGTGTGATTTATTATACTCTCATCTTTGGCAGTGTAACTGTTCCTTTAAGAGCTAATTCAGTAATTGCATCTGCATGGCTCTCCCCAGAGACCTCTAGAGTAATTGAAAAGGCTGTCCAAACTGCCAATGCGACCCGTGTCTCTGAATCATGGGGAACTGGCACTGAGGACTTTTTTGTATTAGGTTTTGGGGAAAATGCTTAGTGGTGCTCTTTTTTTTTTTACTTACTAGGTCTTCTTTGATGTGTTTGCAATGAACCTTGAATTTGTTCTATTTGAATGGAAAACAATCCAGAATACTCTGAATAAAGTCTGGAAGAATTGCTGCTTCTTTGGCAACTGTTGACTTGTTCTTCTTGAACTCAAGGAACAAAAGCAGGCCACAAACTGACAGGAAACATAAGGAGTTATAAGTTAATTTTCTGCCCCACTCTTACTAACGTTCCCATTCTCTCTGGTTCTTGCAGGATAGGAGGCGCTGTGCCCATCGTGTTCTCCTTCTTTGCGGAGGTGTTGTCCAGGGAGAAAAGAGGAGAACACCTCAGCTGGTTGTGCATGTTCTGGATGATTGGAGAGATCTATGCATCAGCTATGGCCTGGGCCATCATACCGCACTATGGTGAGTTTATCAGTTAGAAAATATTGTAAATTGTACTCTAAGCCACAACATCCAAGGCTGAAAAGTTAAGCCAACAAGCAATTGTCAAAAACGGCAGTCCCTGTGATGGCCACTTGAGGCTGGCAACAGAAGCCAGTCAATCCCATTAGACCCCGATGGCAAAATGCCAAAACCTGATGGCAGAAATAAACCTGTGCACAGCCTGATACAAAAAATGGTTTTAGTCTCCATTGATAATTTAAACATTGATGAAAACTGTGCAAGGTGTTGAATTTTTATATAAAACAGCCGTTTACATTTTAATAAGTCTTAAATTTATGCATATTGTGTGGCTGCTTGAGTGACAGCCTGTCTGCGAGGTGCAGCTTCAATCTATGAGTCAGATCTAAGCGACAGCCTCCCAGGCTGAAAAATGAACACTGAAATGCCTAAAACTGCAGTTCATTGAATGGCCTCTTGAGGCTGGCTCCAAAACTGAGTCAATCCCCATAGACCCCCATGTTCAAATGCCCAATTTAACAACAGAAATAAAAATGTTTACAGCCTGATGCAAAAAAAAAAAAGGTTTTTGGTCTCTGTTGCTAATTTCAACATTCATGACAACTGTACAGGGGATTCATTTTCTTATAACTCATCCATTTACATGACCAAAAGTTACATATATTAAAGGGCAGGATCACGTGAATGACAGGCTGTCTGCCCATAGTCAGATCCACTCCTTCACAGCTACAACCTCTTGCCCAAATATGATCACTTGTGGCTCCAAAAACCAAGGTGACAACGGCTGTAATGCCAAACTTGTGGCTTCAAAATGGCCGTTCACAAACCAATAACAAAAGTCACAGTAGTTTCGTCCATTATTTTGCACACTGTATGGTTTACACCCATCCTCCAAGGCTTGGTATAGTGCTTACTAATATGGAAAGAAGGCAAGTTGTATAAAAGTTGTATCCAGTGAAGGCCATAACAGGATTAAGTTTGGCAGCTCTGATGAGGTGTGACTTTTATGCTAAGCTCTGACTACAGGTTACAAAACTGTAAGGCTTCCCCGTGGCCATGGGTTGCGGTGATAGTTTTCCCTGCCACAGGAATCAATCACCTAATAGCTCTGAGTGGCTGCAGGCTGTGAGAGGTTAAGAGATTAACGTACGCATGGATCCCATAGAGCTGCCGCATGCTGAATGGGTGAGGGTGGGCCCGTGGGGGAGAGAAAGCTATGATTTATGACAATACTGCATTAGATATCAGCTGCAGTCATCATGGAAAGAAACAAAAAGAGGGGAATGAGCTCTCCTTCCTTTTACTGCCCCCCCCCCCACCTGTTTTGTACTCACCCCATCTCTCTGTCTAACTCTGTCCTTCCTTTTATTACCTCTCCTCTCTCTCCATTCTGTGTCTCTGCAGAGTGTTCTTCTTGATCAAGCATAATTAGGTTTTTCTCCTTGCTCTAATAGGACAAAGCTACAGCTAGAGGTGATTTATGGCCAGACCACGCTTTAGCCAACCTGTGACGTCAGTGAGAGAAAGACAGTGTGTCTGTGTATGTGTGTGTGTGTGTGTGTGTGTTGCTGTAAGTGGCATAGATGATGTTTTACTGGGCCGCAGCCACATACAGGTCTTCTTCAAGGGAAATTGAAGGCAATAACATCTGACATTGTGAGAGGTCATCCGGGCAAACACACAGAAAGGCACATGAGAACACACACAGACACACGGCATTGCTAATCATGGAGTTTCTGACTCTTACATGTTTCTCACGGACATGCATGCACACACTGCTGTAGATCTGCTCACATGGCTGTATGGAAGCACACTGGTGAAGGACTCACAAAACCCTCGGAAACCAGAACGAGTCTTCACGAGGAAACTCTGCTGTCAGATCTACTGATATCGTATTGAAGAGATGGTAGTGGCCTTACTTTGCTCTTATTCTCTCTGACACTCACTACCACTCTGCCTCTCTTTCTCTGAGAGGGAACTACGTGTCTTGCATACATACTCCAGCGCTCACCAGTGGTTTTTATGTTTTCCCTAAAGTGCTGCAGAGCCTGCAACCAACAGCACTGCCATGTGTGGGCCAAAGTGTGGACCTCCTGCAGAGATACCTTTATGTCTTTGAACGAAGACAAAAAAGGTATCAGTGATGGGTTATGATACACTCAACACTGGTGTTTAATACACCATTAGGGCTCTCATTTATCTTCTCCACTCACTGACTCCTAATGTCTCCCAGAAGCCCCCTGCCAGACTCACAGCTGGGGCCCAGAAGGAGGTCTGCTCAGCACAGATCCTCTTTACATTGACAGAAAACTTTGAGGAGTTTACTTGCTGCCAAGAAAGCCCACCGCGAGAGCATCCTCATTAGACGCTTCTCAGATCCACAGATTAAAGATTAAATACCCCCTGATGGATTTCACATTGTTGTGAATTAATTGTAAATCCTCTGCTTGTACTATTTTATAAGAGGCACTATATCATTTTTGCTTTCTGTAAAGCCTGATTGCACTCTCAGATCTGTTGGTAAATATACAAATGAAGCCAGCAGCTGGTTATCCTAGCTAAGCATAAATGCTGGAATAGGGTGGAAACAATGCAGAGTTTCGGTCCTCTCTCTCCAGTAAGTAGGCTTGTGACAGGAAGAAAAAACGGAGACGCCACTCGGCGCATGGTGGGAATTCAGTTGCTGTGAGTTTCTTTGGTTACATTGAGGCGTGAGAAAGCTGTCATTGCACCTGAGGATTTTTCTTTTGAATCTTATTCAGCGAAGTTGTAAAATCCATCTGTTTTTTTAAAAGAATACTCGATGACATCACTAATATGCAAATACGCACATTATATCATCTAGCGACCTTTAGTGCCTTTGGAGCTAGTGCTAGTTTTTTACTTTTACTAAGATTTGGGTGAACTTTATATGGCCATTGATAATACCCCTTAGATCTATCTATCTATCTATCTATCTATCTATCTATCTGTCTATCTATCTACGCCTGGGAGTAGTGAAGCACTGTTGAGTCAGTCATCCATAGACTTAGTCAATTATGTACATAATCCCTGTAATGAGATTTCCAATGGCATGGGTGAAACAGTAACCCTGAGGGGCAGGAAGCCACGCTACATTTCTGTAGAAAAGGCAATCACTGCTGAACAACTCCTTCCCCTTCTCTCTCTGTTACTCTGTCTCTTTCTGTCTCTTGCTTTCTTTACTTCTCTCTCTCACTCTGAGTCACTCCAGACATACACACACATACACACACACTCCCACAGAAAGACAGGGAAATAAATAAAGGGACTCAGAGGAAGCGGGAATACACAGAGACGAGGCGTTGTCTACCAGAGTCATTACTCCTACTGCCCAACAGAAGACACTGAGAGTGAAACCCAATCATTGCTCATTTCATTTTGCGTGTTTTGCTGCTTTTTACCAACACATTCTCATCTCTCTGGACTCTTCTGGGATGCATTTATTCCACTTATGATAGACGCCCACCCCCATATGAAAATAGTTGTTTTTAGCAGTTGATGTGCATTGCTTTCAAAGCCGGATTTTAATATGCTGTGAGATTAATTCCAAGCAGCCTTTTTCTGGCATACCATTAGTGTTAACCCCCTACCCACCCCCTGACTCTCCTCCTACGCCTGTTGATAGATAATGGTGCTATTCCCTTTGGAGCGGCATCTCCATGAAGCACGATCTGTCGAGAAACGTGGGAGGTCACGACTGACACAGCAAACCCTCTCTGTGCTTCCTCCCAAAAAAATCTAAAAAAAGTGAAGTCAGTAAGAGCACAAATACAGATCTACATAACCAATGCATTGCACATTTGTGGTAACATCCAGGCTGGTGTGGCATTACAGTATATATACACTCACCATCACAGGCATTCCTCTATGTAACTTTTGCATACTGCACACAATAATCTTAATAATTCCATATTTGGAGGGAAATATTACTCTACACACTTAAAGCAGTACTTTGAATTCAATGCCATATGTAGTGCCACTTTTTTTTGGTCAGTGGGGAAAATTCTTAAATTTAGTGACAATTTTTCTCAGAAGTTTGTAAATCTATGACTCTTTCATTACTTCTAACTCAAAAATGTCTTTATTTAATATTCTTTCTCTACTACATTACAACATTAAATTGGGAAAATGCATTAAAATGAGCACCCTTTTGCATAAGGAAAGGACCATTTATGGTATATAATTCTGTATGTATATTAATGTGTTTACCTGTGTGTGTATATGTGGGTGGAAGTATGGCACTATGGTATCATGTTAGTCGTGTCACTGTCATCTGTATGCTAATTCATGTGATTAATTTCGGTGCCTTTTCTCTGTCAATGCAATGTGCGTATGTGTGCATCTCCCCCCTCTGTGAGAGTGTATAAACCTCTGTGTGTGTGTGTGTGTGTGTGTGTGTGTGTGTATGGTACAATGATTAATGAGTCTGGGAGAGTGCCTGCGGGCTGAGATCAGGTGCAACAAGATTTAACTTAGCAGAAAACACTCAATTCCTTTCCTACACATTCAATTAACCCGTCCCCGTGCACTTCTCTGCAGCTCCCTCTGCAGAGCCATTCATCTCGGAGCTTACACATCACTCTGTACTGGCCGCCGAGTGCTCTCATTTAAAAGCCATCTTTTATTTGCAGCCCCTTTGTGCTTGCAATAGGAGTTCCACACACAACATTTAGAATTGGCCTCTCAGATCAAGTGGCCCAGCACCCCCTCTGATAAGGATTTACAGTAGCTTCTGAACTACGCCTAATATTATTTAGTCTCTGATTCCTCAAAGCATCACTTCAGTACTCATTAAGTAATCATATTTAATCATTTTATCATATTCATATATAACTTTTGTTGTGCCTCTGTGAGTTGAAGATTGGCTAAATAGCCACCTGCTGGCTTCAAATTGTGCACTGAGCATTAGTGTGTAATTCATCAATTAGACACTTTGTGATCTGTGGTCTGGTCCAAATCAAGCGTTTATGAGATTACTAACTTCAGTGATTGAAAAATTATTTATATTATAGTTATATAGTTATATATAGTTTATAGTTATTTTCAGCATCACTATAATGTTTTCCACTATAGTTAGTAATCAAAATGCAATATCTTTATCGTAATAAAATGAATGCCATTCAAGAGATGGACCAAATAATGTTAACAAATTATGTGTCTAAGTCTGAATCTTAAAGGAGCAATGTGTAAGATTTTGGGGGATTTAGTGGCATCTAGTGGTGAGGATTGCAGATTCCAATCATCCACAAAGGTCTCCTCTCCTACACAACAAATGAACCAGATGATTAAAACAAATAAAATTCTGAATAAAGCTGTTTAAACGTTACAAATCAGTGTTTCTATGATGCTGCTCGACATGTCGTATAGGGGCTACTAGCCCTTATCCTACTAATGTATGCTCACCTTTTGTTTCTTATAACTTAAAATCCAGACCTTCATGAGGTTTTTATAAGGAGCTGAATAATCTACAGAGATCTCTTCTTCTCCAAAACAAACAAACCTGGGGATATAAACCACCAAAAACACTGAAATAAGTTTTGCCGATGCTCTCATCATGAAGGGGGTTCTAATTATGGTGGCAGATGCAAAAATACGAATGGCCCTATCAAGAGCCACTGTTTGGTTTGTGGGTTTTGGGCTACTATAAAAACATTTATGTCTCTCTATGTGGACATAAATGGCTCATTCTAAGGTAACAAAACCACAACATTTAGTGTCTTCTGGTGATTATACACTAAAGAAAAAAACCCAACTTATTTTATTGTATTCAGTTTCTGCCAATATATGACCCTAAATCCAACACTGGACATCTAACTCTGAAAAATAGAAGATTCAAACAGCTACAAGTGCCAGAGTGTCATACGTAGACATCAGCATTTGTGATCTTAAAAAAATCTGGAGGCACTTTGATTTTTGAGCGTTCAGAGTAACATGAGGCTAATTTTCAGTGCTTCAAAGATGCTGTAATGATGTTGATGATATTGGCATACAACATAATGTTACCCGCTATTGCTGCTGTGTTTGCAATGGTGGCTTGAACAAAGAAAAAAAACAATTTCAAGAAAATGTAATTGAAGCTCTTGTCATGTTTTAATTAAGTATTTAAATGTATTCACTGCCTCTTCTGCATGTCATTCATCTGACTGTCATTTGTCTGCCACCATTTATAGGTTGGAGTTTCAGTATGGGTTCAGCATACCAGTTTCACAGCTGGAGGGTGTTTGTAGTCGTCTGTGCCCTGCCCTGTGTGTGTGCTGTGGTGGCACTTACCTTCATGCCTGAAAGTCCCCGGTTCTACCTTGAGGTAACAGTATATTCCTTAATTATTACAGCAGAAATATTCACACTGAAACAGTTCTGATCATTCATGAATCTGCTACAGCAGTTGTATCCTCAAGAATGCTGTCTCATGGTGCTGTGTCATTGCCAATTGTTCGTTTTTACTGTCATCATCTCTAGAATAATATGTCAGAGTACTCGGACATTTCTCAGCAGATGTTTAATCAGACTAAACAGTGTTAGTCATCCAAAACTTTTTGACAAGGCCTTAAAAATGTCTGAGAAATAGAAGCCTGGAGATCTGTGACAGTAGGTTTGCTGCTGGATTATTACCCTTTGAAGTAAATCGCGAAGAAGTCGTGACTTTCATCGTTGTACAGCAGCAGAAATACGTGCTTGGCCCATCTTGGAAAAATCAAAGGAATATTTATGTGGCCTATGTTACATGTGATTGTAGATGTGTTCCCTTAGTACGGTAGGCCAGTGCCAATCCCATGAATTTATCTTCTCTCTTCCTCTTGCACTCCCTCCTGTCAGGTGGGGAAGCATGATGAAGCCTGGATGATCCTCAAACAGATCCACGACACCAACATGAGAGCGCGTGGGCAACCGGAGAAAGTCTTCACCGTGAGTGTTTGTTTCTGCTGTGAGCTGTCTTGGCTGGGTTTCCTGATGCTTAAGGAAGCAAAGAGGCTTATATCCTGCCACCGCTGGGACAGGTTTTAACACTTTCACTGTACAGGATCACATCTGAATTATGAAGGTTCTGAAAGCTGTTTTGTGTCGTTCAGGCTTATTTGCTTCTTGAGCTGCACATTAGGAAAGCCTCTTAGTCAACACATGTCTCATGAACTGATCATGTACTGTTGTACACACTGTTTACATTGATTTTTAATTACAGATTTCTGATGCTTTCAGTCTTTTGTGAAATTAAAGGTATAGGCCTACTCTGCAGGATTTTCCTACAAATAAAAAATAAAGTGTTTAGACCAAAAAGTACAGAAGTAACCATCTCAGTCATCGCTTATGAACATTTGTGGGCACATTGCACAGGTGAAGTCAAGACTGTATAAAAAGTCTGTGACCAAGTGCCACCCAGTAAGCAGCATACAGCCAAGAGGAAGCTAAGAAAGTCACAGACAATACGTTTCCTATTCCACTACATCTTCACCACCCTCCTAAAATACGTCTTCACCATGGGCTCTAATTGCAAAAGACTTCTCACATTTCTCATACTTATGTGCGCATGTATATGATTTTAATTTTTTTAACTCAGAAAGAGTCTTTCCTAGTAGAAATATAGTTAGGCGTAGCACCAAGTGGACAAAGTTGGGGTTGATAACCATAACACAATTAAATTCCATGATATTGCTCACGTAATCACAGTTACAGGGGCGGATCTTGAAATTGCACCCTCAAAAAAAACATTAGCACTATTATTTTTATGCCCCCCTGATGGCGATAGCTGTAGCCGATTGTGTTTGTGGCATGATGTTTTCAGGTTGTCCATCTTCCCTATTCCTAAGAGTGCGATAACTCAAGAGCACCTTCAGGAAATTTCTTCAAATTTGCCACAAACCACCACTTAGATTCAACAATGACATCACAAGTTGCTTTCTCATGAATACAATAGGTGTGCTAGGTCTGGCACAGATGATTACAGTCTCACACAATAGGTGTTGTCTATAGTACATCCATGCTGCATACATTTCTTCAGTATTTTCCTCTTGATCCTCTCTCAGGTTAACAGGATTAAGATCCCCAAACAGCTGGATGAACTGGTGGAAATGGAGTCAGAGTCTGCAAACCCAGTCTCCAAGTTTTTTTTTAGGATAAAGGCTGAAATACATGGGGTAAGTGTTTGTCTTCTTTTTAACTGAATTGCCGTTCTTATTAATGATTTCTGTCCACTGCCTCAAACTTAACTTTGCCTTTTTGGTCACCTTAAGTTTAATACGTCCCTTGTCTCTCTTTAGATCTATCTGAATCTCATGAAGTCTTTCAACTACCCTATGCGAGAAAACATGATGCGACTAGCCATAGTGTGGTTCACACTGTCATTTGGGTGAGCTTCCTCTTGATGTCATAGAAAAATCAGACAAGCCTGGTAATAGCACAAGGCAGTCAGGGTTGCGGCCACATTGCATTTCTGTCATCTTGATCTGTCTGCTGTGCAGAAGTTGCATGGTCTCGAAATCAATCACAGTCTGTGGATCAATACTGGTTCATTGGTGTCTCAGGGGGATAGGAGTGAAAGCAACCAGAGAATAAAAAAACACCCTGAAAACACTCTTCTGTTCATGTTTTCATCAGATCTCAGTCTAAAATCAACAATTGATTCTTGATTTCCTGATTTGACCGTATGCTTCTGTTTGCAGGTATTATGGTCTGTCAGTCTGGTTCCCTGATGTCATCAAACACCTTCAGGCAGACGAGTATGCCTCCAAAGTGAAGCTACACAACAACGAACGCATCGAGGACTTCACCTTCAACTTCACACTGGAGAACCAGATTCACAAAAATGGCCTGTTCATCAACGACCGGTAGGACAAGAAAAATACCAGCAGTCTTAGTGGATGGATGGACTATTATACTGTGATAGAATATTATAAGAATAATGTAACTGTGCCTCTTTAGATTCATCAATATGAAACTGAAGTCCGTCACTTTCATTGACTCTACCTTTCGAAACTGCTACTTTGATGATGTGACGTCTGTGGGCTCCTTCTTCCGTAACTGTACTTTCATTGATGCTTTCTTCTTCAACACAGGTGAGATATGAGGATTGAATATTCTTAAACAGTGGCGGCCCCAGAAATTTATAAAGTTTTAATTTGAAGGAGTATATTATTTGCAAGGAACAAAACATTTACTGGGAACAAGCCTCCTCACGTTTAAGGGAGACTTGTGGGTACCCATGGAACCCATTTTCATTCAGATATCTTTAGGTGAGAGTCCAAGGGACCCCTTTGAAAATTGCACACCCATTTGGCTTAATTTTGGAACATTATTAAAACCCTTCCCAACCAGCTTTGACGCTAGCTTAAAAATGAGTACGCCACACCCTCTTAGAGACAATATTGTTCAGCCAGAGTGATATGTTTTGTCAATTTGGATTCTCAGATGCATCAGGTATAATCGGGTCATGCTGTAAAAGAACATTTTCAAATAGCCGCTAGACAAGACAACAAATAATGTGTTGTGATTGGCCCTGTTTTATTATTGTCACATGTAAGTTTTTTTGTTTTCTCTGGGCAGACATTGATGAATCCAAGCTGATAGATGGCACAGAGGTGATCAACAGCACGTTCACCCACAACAAAACAGGGTGCCAGATGACGTTTGATGATGACTACAGTGCCTACTGGGTTTACTTCATCAACTTTCTGGGGACCCTGGCTGTTCTGCCCGGTAACATTGTGTCCGCCCTTCTCATGGACAAGATAGGGCGTCTTTCCATGTTAGGTGAGAACTGAGGTTGAGAGCGAGGTCCATGTTTGTGTGCACTTGAGTAATTGGCTTTCACATCGACTGTATAGGATGTTGAAATGATTCATGGTATGGATGTAGCATCCATCAATGAGTGTGAGAGGCAATTTTGATTAGATGCTATAATTCAGTGGAACATTTCTCAAATGTCACTTGCACTCATGCTCCTTCTCTCTTGCTCTGTGTGTGTGTGTTTGGTATGTTCATCAGGTGGCTCCATGGTCCTTTCAGGCATCAGCTGTTTCTTCTTGTGGTTTGGCACCAGTGAGTCCATGATGATTTTCATGTTGTGCCTTTACAACGGCCTGAGCATTTCTGCCTGGAACTCCCTGGATGTGGTCACGACTGAGTCATTCCCCACTGTCAGGAGGTGAGAAGACAAACAATGGATGAGTACATAATGGCTTATATTGCTACAAACCGCAATAGCAGGGCCGGTATTGTTTTCACCTTGTGAGTCTGTGTGTGTCATCGCTAAATGTGGTCCTGTTGACAGTCATTGTAGTGGGAACTACCACAGAAGCAGTTTTGAGTACGTTGCCAGGTGTTTATATGTCTGTCTTGTGTCAATGCAGTAGCGTCACAACCACATCAGATGCAGTCATTAAACTTAACAGGTGCATAGATCACAATAGAGTGCCCCAGGGATGATGTTTTTCAGTAGGCCAACCTGGAAGCTTTTATCACCCTGATTCCCTTGTCAAAAAGCCTATGAGATTTTTCCAATGGATTTTGGATCACTGCAGAAAAATAAGCTCTGTGGTAAACAAGTGTTTATGATACTTGCATGTTTTGTTCTGCAAGATAATTTTCACAAATGAATGCAGGATTTCTAAAGCCTACATGCAATCGCCAGAATTAAAAAGCTCTAGCTAGACTAGAGCAGGGAAGAAGCCATAGGCACCCCACGGTATGCCCCTGGCCCACATCCATTTTGAGGCACAGATAGCTGCATTGCAGTGGATGTGAGCCTAATGCAAGATGATCTGTAGTTTAGACTTGTTTATTTATCTTCATATAAAAGACAGTCCTAAGAAACACTAGGAATTCAGCCAACTTTTACCCTTTTCTCTCTCGTCCCTCCTTTTTTTACCTTTTCTTCTCTCTGATATTTCTCTCCCCAGAGGAACGGGCTTTGGGTTCTGCAACGCTCTGTGTAAGATGGCTGCAGTCCTGGGGAACCTATTTTTTGGTTCTCTTGTTGGCATCACAAAGGCTATCCCCATCCTCATGGCCTCGTCTGTGCTTGTTGGTGGAGGCCTGGTTGCACTCCGGTTGCCAGACACCAGGGCGAATGTCCTCATGTAACACCAGCTTGGCGTTCATCAGCTGGGATAAAACCTGGATAAAACCTGGGTGAATCTAAGAGGAAGCCCAGGGAGAGTTGAGCAAGGAGTGCAAATGGCTTGGCTCAAACATATCTTAACAGTATTAACAACATGTCTCTAATGTACCTTAGGTAAAGCTGGATAGCAACCTACACACATTGTGTTTTATTTTTATCAGACCAATCTAAATCATTAGATTCCTTGTTAGTCATTAATAAGCTCAGCCTTTGTGTGAATGTATTATCTGGAGATTTCACATGAGCTGGGAGTTTGCACTGTTTTTTGTTCTGAGATTTTGGTAGAGTTTTGCTCAGTTACTGGTCGCACCTTCCAGCTGCAGGCGTAACCTTGTGTCGAGTCACCGCATGGTTAAAGCTCAAGGCTTTTAATATTGATACAGTCTTATTAAGACAAGCCAGATGGGGAGAAAAGTGAAAAACAAGCTGTAATGAGCACAGTCAACCTTCTGTGTGACAACGCAGGGAATAGATGATCAGACAGAGCGGACACACGACACAGCTGCATGACAGCTGGCTTGCCCACAAGACTCACGTACACAGGACATGTTGAAGACAGCGTGCAGAAAATCAACCAACACAAACACATAAAAATCCACACACAGATGTGCAAATACATGTCATAAAATAGACTGATACTCTCACTAACCTGCACTTTGTTCTACACATGCACACAATGCTGTATTTTGCTCAACATGACATTTGCTCAGACATCTGAAACCTTTTCAAAATAGATAATTCCCGTTTGACGCCAAGCCCTTTGCATTACCTACCAACCAATCTAAAAGGCCATATTGAAAAACTGTACCAATAATTGTATGGTATGTTGAATCTGAGGCTGCTAATTTTATTTCCTGCTTATGCTTTGTGTTATTGTGAAAGTTGAAAAGATCAGTTATTCATTTTATCCAAATGTTGTTACTCCAGCTCCCCATCCATGTGTTGTATTATTGTACAAGGCTCTCTGATGAGTTCTCCTTCTGATTTAGCTTTGTGTCGGATCTTGCTTGTGGCAGTGACGTTGATAATGACGTGTCATGCTGCTTCCTTTTAAAAATACTGAATGGCCTTTTTTTAAATGTGCCTCTCCTTAACTGGAGCAGTTTGCCCATAGTCATGAGGTGTCCAAAGGTTATAAGGAACAGACAGAAGCTGAAATGGAGGTAAATAGATAATATAATCATGCTTTGTGTGTGCGTGTGTGTGTGTGTGTGTATGTGGAATATGTGGCCAATATAGTATTTCATTAGGATGTGAACTGGTTTTTGGTCAAAACCTCACCTCTTTTCATAGACATCCCTATTTTTATTTATTTATTTATTTATTTTATTTTAATATTTATTTTGGTGAGATAAGCTTCCTCTGCTCCAGAAAAAAATGTTCCTGTAGATAACAATGAATTATAATATAATCAAATGGTGTTTTTTCAAAGTAATAATGTCAATAAAAACAGCTCTTTATTAGGACTACCTGGAGCCATCCACAATTAAAATGTCTCATATGGAAAGTTTTTGACTTTTTATGCCTCTGCACTGGTGAATTTCTTCAAAATTGGCACAATTGTCCACTTAGACTCAACAATAGCCTGATAGATTTGGTGGTCAAAAGTCAAAGGCCAAGGTCACAGAAGATAAGAATTCATACGCTAATGTCTACCAGGATGAAATTATGACATTTTATAAAATAAGAGTAAAAAAGTCAACTTCACTGTGATCATTATGTTCTGAAAAAAACACCAACATAACTACACTAATCTTGGGTGCCTACCTTGAAACTGTCTAATTATATAGATCCTCTGTGTTACCGGGGGAAATATGTGTGTGAAGCATCCATGTTTTCATATGGAACCGCAACCATAACCACAACTTCACTGGTTCTTGGATGCATTCACCCGTGATGCAGTGATTCTTGTTTTGACTTTATAATTAAATAATCTGGGAGAAAGTCAAACAATACAAAACCAGATTATAAATATGACCTCTGTCGTTTGTTTTGACTTACCAATATCTTTGGCTAAATTCTGTTTTCACGATAATCTCACATTTAGAAACACGAGCTATGCTGTACTAGTTATTATTTGTCGTGTCTTTCAACATTGGAGCCTCAATGCATACTGCTAAAAATAATGACAATAAGACCATGTTGCTATTTTCAAAGTGTTGAAATACCTCTAAAAATTTAAAATGCTCAAGACATACAGACATGTTTCATATATATATATATATATATCTACATATAAACTTAACAATTCAGTTTCTCTCAGTCCTGTTTCATTTGTGGATTGTATTTTCTGTGATAAACAACCTGTCTCCTGCTTTTCTCTGTATGTGTGGTATCTGTGATTGCAGAGTTGCAGCAGTTTGCCCTTGCACTGCAGTTGGCTCTGTCAAAGCTACTTAACAAAAACAAAAACAGGCATCAAAAGTGGTACTGTACATGCACATCCATTTTCATGATCCTAACTTTTCCTCAGATAAAATCAGTTAGAATACATAATGAAGTGTGCTGCTATTGCGCAGCAGACATATTTTGACATCATAATTTCAATTTTTTTTTAAACAAAGCATACAGATTCTAAATAAATGCACTGATATAAAAAGTTAAGATTTTTGGCCAGTGTCAATCCAATGCTACACCAGTAGCAAGAATAACAGAGGGATTGATTGATTGATTGAGCTGCAGATTGGGGATAAATTATATCACCTGTTATGTTTGAGGTAATTGGGGTATTGCTTATATGTACTGTATTTATGTGTGTGCGTGTGTGTGTATAAGAGAGAGTACTGTATGTGAGTGTGGACCTTCGTACGGATGCATGAGTGTAAATAATGTACAAATCAAAGCTGATATTGGTGAACTTCTGGGTTATATGTGTATAAGCTCTTTGATCAACTCATGTGTCTCCTGCTTTGTCCAAGCGATAAATCCATCTGACTGTATCTCTGTTGTACATCTCTGTGTGTCCTTGGCTTTAAGCCCCTATTCACCTGCTACTCTGTATGTGTGCGTGTGTGTGTGTGCTCAAACTTGCATGTATGTAAGAAAACTTCTGTTCTTTTGTGCTCAACTTTGTGTTCTTACTGTAAATTCTTCTGGCAGAAAATGATGGCAATATTATGATTTTTTTGTTGAGGAAAAATGTGAATGTATCACTCTTGTAAGTTCTGTTCATCCATTCTATGGAGGTAATCAAATTATGTGGAGAATAAAGTCGTGTATATTATTGTGAAGGGCCTGCCAGTCATAGGATGACTAAGCTGTATGTTCAGAGGTCCATAAGTGTGAAAATATGTGAAGAAATATTTGCCCAATGATGCCCTGTGAATAATGGTAGAAACTGGAAAGGCAGGGATGATGCAGACTGTGCTGCTTTTGAACATATATATAATAAAAGCTATGTTCTCTAGCAAATGATGCTGTGCTTTTATTTCACAACCCTTATCACAAACATTAAAACAAAATCAATCATACCTATAGACATCTGCACCAAGACTGAGTTATAACTTTGCATTATTTTCTAACAGGCAGTCTTGGGTAGGAAATTATGCAAACACGAACATGCAGTGCAAACCTTTCGCTTTGTTCAAATATCTTATTTGCATGTTTTCATTAGTAGTTTCACATGTCCTCAGAAGCTAAATGTAAAATAAACTTAGCCTTCAGTTTCTTAGGTATGCCTAACAAAAAATATTGCAGTATAATAAAAAAGTGCAAAACTGAAATATAAACCGCCTTAAAATAAATGCTATATTAATGAAGGTTATAATGTTCAGTTTTTATAAAAACTGTGACAGAAAGTTATTGATTCAAGTCCATGGTCAGTTTTGAAGCTGTACTACTACTTGGTGCTTCTAGATTGTATTACACAATACTGAGACATGTTTTTGATATTTGATCTACCTGAACATAAATGAAATAGACAAAATTTTAGAAACATGTCTCAGTAGACTTGAGACATGTTGAATGTAAGTATAAGCAGAGAAACACACCTTTGGTTGCTAGTTACTCCATACAAAATCAAAACTAACGCTGCCATCTAGTGGATAAATATAGGTGTCAAAATTATCCACTGATGAAAAAGGATACATTAATGTATCTTAGTCAAAGCAAATATATTTTTATGGTACCTTTAATCTGTGTCGTGCTTTTATAGTTACATACATGACTGTAACCTCGTTTGGGGAAATACTTAAAACAATCACAAATCCATTTTTAAGCTACAGAAGAGAGCTATAAGAATTGTAAACAGAGCTGATAATCATGTAGACTTTAAAAAAGCACAATTATTTTATGAAAAAAAATGAGATGCCTTTTATTGTTGTTGTTGTTGTTGTTGTTGTTGTTATTATTAATTTATTTATTTTTGTGTGCATTCAAGTTGTATAAGATGGAAAATGACCAAAACAAACTAACTTAACTAAACTAATTTAACAGGGCAATAATTCAAAGTGCTTTATCTAAGATAAAAAAAGCCTCAGGAAAAGATATTAAAAAAACAGGGCAGTATTTTAAAAAAAAAAAAAAGTAAATAAGATGTAGACTAGAGTAAATTGGAGGATAGAAATTAAGCTGCAACACAGCCACTTGGCGCAGTATTGTAGGTGACAGTTATTTCCCTTTTTCCCAGTGGCAGTGAATGTAGCATGGGCCACCTTTTGACCAGCAGGTGGTGCAAGGTGCTAAATCTCCATCTCCTGTCCCGTCAATCATTTCACTTCAGAGCGTCGCGGGGCAAGATAACACAACACTTTGTCCAGGAGTTTAAGACGTGCACACCATGGGGATTGTCTGCCGCAAGTGACAGTTGGCGCTTTCAATAGACTTTTGATGACTGCTGTACCCTATTTTCGGCATTTTTAAAAAGCTACACCGGTGATTTTATTCATATCAATATATCCTGAGAGGCGCGGCATATCGCTGGGTTGTTGCTGCTGTCACGTTAGCTTGTAGGGTAAAGTTTTTTTTCCAGTTCAGGCGAGTTCACGAGTGGAGGAAACGACGCAAGATGTATCATGAGGAAACTGCAACTCTACAGAAGCCACGCTATGGAAGTGAGTAACACATTTTCTAACGGTTTTGAAGCACAGCCTTAACTAACAGTGTTTGCTTTGCTAGGTTATAATAAATACAAGCTAACGTAAGGTGCCATGACAGGGGTGTTTGATGAGCAGCAGGTGGTTCAGCTGCACCTGGCTGCACTGAACAGCAGGGTACCTGTAGTAGGTGTGTCAAATCCTGACAACATGGCACAAACTGAAATATGTGTGGTGAAAAGTTGTTTTAAGACAAATGACTCACATCCTGGTTCTTCAGTTAAAGCTATAACAAGTTCAGGATCCAGGGTGTACTATATGCTTGGGCTCCGGGGCTCAAAACGTCCCCAAAAATATGACTCAGGGACGTTTTGACTTGTACTTTTCCTTCAAAGTGCCCCCACAGTGATTCTTATCTATTTATTTAATGCTGGTAGCCAGCATATCAGCCTGTCTGCACACACAAGGCATTTTCTCATAGGTTAAACATTAACTTTGGATTTTGCTGCTGTTGAGAAATGTATAACTGACTCCATGAGTATGTTAAGAATGCTGTAACTGATCTAAAAACACATCTAAGGTCTGCAAAACACTAAAGCAAGTCGGTCAACTGCGTGTATCTTGTCACTGACCAACATCTGCGGGCAAAGTGCAACTTTAACAGATAACACCAATCAATTATGTATGTCATCAGCACAATCTTTTAGCCTCTGACTTGGCTCATTGAATTTCACTGTGTTTTGCCACTGTGTGTATCCCAAAAAAAACACAGAGCAAAAATAATGGGTTGGGGTCACCAGAGGCTCCACAATACGATTTAATCAGGATACATGAGTTTTAAAACAATAGAATTGCAATTTTAGACCTGTTGCGATATGCTAAGTATTGCAACAACATATTGCAACAACATATATTGATATTTTTTCAACTAATAGTTATGCCCCAAGAGAAAAACTTTGCCAACATCTGTTTTATCCAATAAGTTACTTGGTACTTAAGTCATTTCTATTGCAGCAAAATATATTCGCTTGACTGAAAAAAAGCAATGGATTTTATCATTCTAGTCGACAACCAAGAGTTTAATTTGTATTTGCAATATTAAGAAGTTTTTTATTTTAAAAAAGTTGATTCTTGGTGTCCACAAATCAATACAATATTTCCATGAAAAAATGCTGTGTTACATGCTCTACCGACTCTGAGATAGGGGACTCTTAGGAACCAACAAGCCCTCTTGAATTTGTAGGCCTTGTCATTGTGTGAAACAGGCCAGAGCAGCATGATCCCACAAGCAAAGTCACTCCCTGGAAATAATTTCAATAAATGTCAGCCTAACCCTAGTTTATGGATTTGCCCATGAAATGAATCTACCAAAAAGCAAAGTCGATCTTGATTTGTAGTTTCCCTTAACCCCCTCAAAAAGAAACGGTTTGGTTGAATAACCCCGCAGCCAAACAAAAGCATGCGTCATAACTTCACGGAGCCCATAACTTAGGTCCGGTGATGTGGTGACACAAAAGCAACAGACCCATCCTGAGGTTTAAATATAACGCTCAGTGCAAGAGTGCAGACAGGCTCTTCCAGGAAGTGTGTTAGTGAGTCAGTAAGAGGAGGTAGTGTGTAATGGCTGCACTGGGGCTGCTCTACCTCTGAGATGAGTGTTCATGTCATACACATTTGCATCCTTGTTGCAGCTGCGCAGCCAGTGATCTATGGTTGGATGGCCAGAACCTGTGCTCATGAGGCGTTCGGGCATTTCAGCCCATTTTATGTGCATGTTTGTGTATATATGTGCAAGTTTTTGGCGTGTGTCTCTTCTCACGTGTGAGTATTGTATGTCAAGCCTCTGTCGAGACCCAGTGAATGGATGTCTGCGCAGGTGGCTGATGAATAGGCAGAATTTAACAGAGAGTGCCTGAGAGGTTTAAAAGATCCAGTCTAGCCCCACAGAGGCTAGTCTGAGTTGAATGTAATTTAATGTTCCTGTGGGGACATTTGTCTCAGACTCCACATCCCCGTTCCAAACTCAATAAATAAGATTTAGAATATACAGGCATATAACGCTGTAAAAGACATTACACAAGTAAGAATCACAAATCCCCGATTCTGATGATTTGGTATAAACAGCTGAGTTGACTTCATTTAAGCATTTTATTTTATACCGGCTGTGATAAACAGTGGTATCAAAGGCTAGAGTTATTTTCCCTCCTCCTGGGCATTATGTTTCGATATTTTAGGCTAATAAATCAACAGGTTTAACCAGTTTAGTGTGGCATCACTAGGTAGCAATTCATATAACCCACTTACAGAAGACAGACTTGCTCATGTGTGTATACAGTGTGTGTATTTTTCAGTCTTATTTGATGTCCTTCACCCTAATACAAGCTGTGAAACCTCAGCTGATAGCCTGTACTCAAACCAAGTACACGGTGCTCGGTCCAGTGGGAAAAAGCTCTGTTCTTAAACTGAGCCCCCAGGACTGAGACTGTCCCTTCACTCAGCCAGAAATAAGGAGATTTGATTGGATTAGAGCGGGGTAAGAAGAGCCGGTGGGAGGAGATCTCATTAAGCCGCAGGTAAAGGTCAACTCTCAGCAGAAGTCACTTGTCAGTCGGGCACCCCACTAAGGCCACTTTGACATGGCCGTTTCATCTCCTTCAAACAGGGGTTTATTGGGGCATGGGATGTAGTACAGTCTCAAGGGACACATGTCAAAATAAATTTCCTTTATACAGAAATATCTTTTGTGTCTTTGTGGTTAGGTTATATTGTGTGTTAGATAATACAAATAAGTTGTGTCTAAATTTGTTATTAAAGGCCCCGTATTGAATAAGTCAGATTTTCATGTCTTTTTAAATCATAAAACAGGTAAAAGGTGCCATATAAATGCTGTGGAGGTATCAAAATGCTCATTCCACTGAGAAATGCACACTCCATATTCAGAAAACTTTGCCTTTAAACGAGCCGTCAGGACTTCCTTGAAGTTGTGATGTCACAGTTAAACTATATAAAGGTTGAGTGCAGCTACAGTGTATTTACAGTCTTTTCTCGGCTGCAATGTCAATTCAGACACACGAAGATCGCAGATGAAGCCCCAAAAAACTGACTAATTAGAGCAGATTGGGCTTTTTTGGGAGACATGGGAGCTCAGATGGAGTGTTTCAGGCAGAGGGTGAATACAGGTATATTCAGGAAGACAGAATGTGAAAATAATGTGTTTTTGAACATTGGAAAACATTTAGATATGCTCTAGTAAACATTTAGATATGTTCTAGTAGAAATCCAAAGTACAAGTACAAACCTGAAAATGAGCATAATATGGAACAGTTATGCTATTTCTTTTACAGTGTCATTGCTGTTCTGTAGCTAGGGCAACAGCTTTGGTCCGTGTTTACCTCCCGTCAGCATTAACAAACAGTCCAACAGGAGATTTAAAGGGACCCACTTTTGTTGTCAGATTTGAAACGGTCTCTTAAAGGTTCAGGCTCATGTCATGAATAACAGTGGAATACAGGTCATGCTTTCAACATATTTTCTATGTGTTTTGATTTACATTTGCTGTATTGTTACCTGTTTCGATATAATAAAATATACTTGTTAATATCATCATAATACTTTTGCCCAGCCTTACTTTAACTGTATTATGTCTAATTAAGACAATATAAGAAAACACACTATTCTGTTGGATGATGAAGAACAGTGTCTGGATTTTAAACTTGCATGCTTTTTACAGCCATTCAGGATGATGAGAGGCTGTCAGCGGAGGAGATGGATGAGAGGAGACGACAGAACATTGCCTACGAGTATCTGTGTCACTTGGAGGAGGCCAAACGGTAAGAAGGGAGGAGGCCCGACACGAAGGAGGGAGGGATAAAGGAAAAAAACCCTTAAAGATAAGAGGAGCTTAATGGCACATGCTCACTAAAGGCAACCACTTTCCTTTATAGTGTTTACTTTGTCACAACTCAGAGCTCAAAGGAATTACTTTGGGCGTGGTCTCAGGTCAAGCATTCGGTTTGTTTGTTAAATGATGCAGAACCGTTTTTAATATATGCAGATATAAAGGCAGCAGGGAGTGGTTGAGAAATTAAGTGGTGAAGAGAAAGTGAGGAGAATATGATGAGGGAACAAAGCAGTGTGTGATTGAATAATTTTCATTGTAGCATGGGGCTGCAATGACAGATAAAGGCAGAATCAGCATGATGCACGTGAGATGATGACACGGAGCTGTAAGCATTCATGCGAACGTGTGTGTGTTTGTGTGATTAGGACATGGGATGTGCTGACTTAATGGAAAGCCCGGCTCTCTTTCCACTGTGCCTTAAACCTCTCTGATCGCTGAATTAATCAAATGAGAAAAACAACAATCTGGAATTTTTTTGATCCTTTTCTGAGTAAATTTCGTAGATACTTTTGTTTCAAATAGCTTGCAGTGACTCCTACAAGAATCTTTCAAAAGTGAGTTTTTCTAACAACAGCATAAACGTCATGAAGACTGTCTTTTGAGGTGCCTGAGCAGCTATACGAAACCACTTCCTGTCTTCTTCAGGCGAGCATCCATCTGAGCGGGAAGGAACAGGAAGTCAAATCATGCCTCTTTTAGCACAGTGATTTTGTGACAGCCCCACCCGGTCACAGATAAATTGATTTCCAGGCCTGATTATTGATGTTTAAAGCTTTTGTAGCATTCTGTAGCTTTGTAATGATTCAGAAATCATGGGTCTGCTGGGGACAAACAGTCTTTATATGCACGTGTTGGCAGCCTCATTTACATCAGAATTTCCCCACAGATTATTGTTTGACAACTGAACTTGCACTTTGACTCAGTACAGGCTGTTTGTATAGCCTACATTATCTGCTTATGTCACAGGATAATGAGGGTCTACAGGGGCAGGTTGGCTAGACCAAGCACAGATTTAGTCATCCGTCATAATAGGGACACGCCTAGATTATCACACATATTTTTATTTTTTTTTTTAGTGGGCTGAAAAAACTTTCTCAGCTCCATGGAGGCAGTTTAAGGAACAGGTGCTCTTCACTCCACAGTAACCCTGAAAATGACCACTGTTTAACACTCACATACACGCATGCTCACTTTCACTCTCCAGCTTCCTGTTATTGCGTACGTGGTGCTGACTTTTCTACACTTCTGTCATTTGTGGAATGGAGCCTCTACTCTGGGATAGGTGTCACGTTAGATTAGGATTACGACAGCTGCTAATGAAGCTGTCAGCCGCGGAGAGCATTAGGTTCTACTCTCTAGGGTCAGGAGTCAGCAGTCACTGAAACAAGGCAACCGTGTAGAGGTAACTCTTGAAGTACACCTTGGTTAAGAGGCATAGTTTTGATACACATCTATGTATTTGTTAACACTGAAAAAAATGTCAGAAGTTGCCTGGAAATGCTACGTTGTGCTTTGATATGTAGGAAAAAACAGTTAACTTGTGTCTGTCTTGCTGTGTAAATTCAGAGACTCAAAGTCCATCATGTACCTTGTGATTGCACAAATTGTTTATGTTCAAAATAGCTGTTTGCAGCGATTCACACGCCTGAACAAGCACACATTTGCAATAGCTCAAGAGGATTCAACAAATGACCCACACGGCTCTATGACAAATGGTTCACAAGTTATGAAAAGGGGCGAGGCTAGATTTTATGTGGCTGAGTGAACTCACTGCAATGAAAATAAACTCTGTTGAGTTCAATGATGCTTCACGTAGTGAAATTGTACGTTTATGTGTATGTCTGTGTATCTGTGTGTGTGTGTATGTGTAAATCTGTTCAGAAGTTATGCACCTGTTTGAATTAGACCCCCTCCCATTGTCACACCCCAATTTAGCCAGTTGCCATGAACAAACACACAACACACACACATGTGACCTCCATGGCAAATTTCAGCCTTTAAAGGGAAAACTGATCGCTTAAGGGTGAGGAAGTCTCATGTTCTGACTGACTGAAAGAGCGAGCCACAGAAGTGCTGGTCACAGCTATAAACTGTAACTGTGTGTAATTATTGGTAGAACATTGAGTTGGCAAATAGGGTTGTATTAGAAAATCCGATTTTATGATACTCTAGATGGCAAGATGAGTCTTGTTTTTTGCGTAACTTGTTGTAGATATCAGTATTCAGCAGTTTCAGTAGTTTTCGGCAGTGAACCTAAAATGTCAGTGACATAGTTAAGGACATCTCAATCTGATCTTTACACCTATCAAACCTTGCAAACTGTGACATATTAAAAATCATGCAAAATGTAATATTTAAAAGTAATTGGAATATTTTAAATGATTTATTTCTATCTCTATCAACTAAACTAAGCCCATCCCAATTACTTTTAGATCTCTTATTTTGTGTAAATGGTTGTCAAAATGCTCTTTTGTTCTCTGTTCAACACTGGAGCCTTCATTCAATACACTGTGGACACTGGAGCAGCATGAACAAATCAATAGCAATTAGCTGTTTCAATGAACATATTCTCAATGATAACATGGGTGTTACACAATAGGAAGAGACACTTTTGGTTTAAGAAGTCATTTACTTTGCTCTAGTTTCTTAACTGCAGGTCAGTAACTGCTGGATTGTAGTAATAGTGCATGCAAAACTCTTGTTATTGGCATAAATGTAGTTTTTATGGAAGGTTGCTCATATGCTTAGTTGCTAAAGTCCACTTGAGCACACGATGTAATACCAAGTTGGTCTTACTATTGTTGCCGTTGTCAGTTGATAGACACACCCTCCTACAGAATATACACGCACACACACACACACACACACACACACACACACACACACACACACACACACACACACACACACACACACACACACACACACACACACACACACACGCACACACACACACGCACACACACACACACACACACACTGGTTTCTTGAATGAGACTTTGTACCTTCACTGGAGAGTAAGCAGTTGATTGTTTAATCTGTAGCTTTTTTTGGATGGGGACCCTTTTGGGTTTGCTTTGATGTATGTTCACCCAAGCATATTTGGAGACAAGGATATCATCCTAATTTTGATTTAATTTGAATTTTAACACTCTCCCCCACCACATATGCTAAATTTCTTTGAAATCTTTAAACACACACACAAGGCATCTTCACAAACAAACTCATGACCAGCATGACTAAGCTTCATGACGCAAACCTTCTGAAGACATTCTGTATTTGGTTAGAAATGCTGTAGCTGAAAGCAAAAGGGTTGAGATCACTAATTATGTGTTGATGTGGGACAGATTTAAGGTCCCACAGTCCAGAAAGCTGTGTTTTGTTTCAGCCGGTAAGTCGCAGATTAGACAATGACAGGAAGGTCTGCTTTGGAGGGTTGTAAACAAGAGTGTTAGCCTGTCCTGCTTCAGGAGACATGTTCTCCTGACATTGTTTTAAGTACAGGAAGTGAAGTTTCACAGGAGAGCTTTGTTGCAGGATGTTACTTTGACTGTGTTCCCGCCAAACAAATCTTTTTTTTTGTGGGTGCGTGAGTTATCTTGAATATTGTCTGCATTTTTCTCTCCCTATCAATAGGTTACTTTTATAGAAACATTATAAAAGTCAGGATGTTTTCTTTGATCTGCATCACTGCCTTACCCTGGTTGGCTTCAGCCACTAAGCTGTGCTGCATGTGTGCGTGCGAAATTTGCATGTCTTTATCAGTTTCATAGTCATTAAATGCCAAACGACGTTTTCTGATATGCAACATTGCGTGCTGCTTGAGGGTTAACTGATGTAGATATAACAACAGCACCATTTTGATACGAGGCCAAAAAGTGCTTGCTTGACATTGATGATGTGTTTCTTTATGCCAACTGACAAAGTTTCCATGATTAATCAATCTGCTTAATATTTTCCTGCTTAAATAATTAATTTAATTAATTGTTTGGCCTTTAAAACATCACAAACAAGTGAAAAATATCCATCACAATTTCCAAGGGGCCAGGATAATGTTATTGAATGTCTTGTTTTGTCTGGCAAATGGTCCAAAAACCCCCAAGATATCAAATTTATTGTAAGATGTGGAAAGGGAGCACATTTTTAAGATGTCACATTGAGGAGCAACAACCATGAAATGTTTCACATGAAAATGTTTTGCTTGAAAATAATAAATACTCTTTTGTCAATCGACAAATCAATTTCTTGATTAATCCATGCTGCTCTATTTTAAGTTAACTCAAAGGCGAACTTCAATCTTTGATAAAGTGCATCCTGATACTAATTTCCTCATCCCTAATCCCTAAACTTGAGCTTTGACAAAATCATGTAAACTAATGCATTCCTCATGTGGGGAGAAATTATATTTTTTTAAAAAAAGGTAGCGTACTACATTGTAATATTTATACTTTATGGATTAAGATAGATGTGATACGAGGGTTGAAACAGTGTGAAATGTTCATGGTATGATAACTGTCTGAGAAAATGTCACAGTTTCACGATATATGGTGTAATAAACTTTTTTGTTTAAAAACTAGCTTTGTTATTATTTTAACCTTAAACCAGTTTTGGGGGAGTATGTGTGAAGAAATCTCCCTTTTGAAATTTAGCAGAATAAATCTGAAAGTCTCCACCTGTTTTCTTTTTTTTTCAATACTGTAGATAAGCTGATGTATACGGTATGATTACTGTCGGTGTTCATACCACAGTATACCTTGAAGCTGGTATACTGCTGCAGCTCTATGTAATACTAGTTAAAAGTGCAGAGACTATGTCTACTTTCCTTTCTATAAAACCTTGCAGATAAGGCAGAGGTCCTCTTCTTGCATAATCTACAGCATCAGTTTACATAATTGGTTACGAGGATGAATCAGTCCTCAAAGCGCCTAACCTGCACTCTCCACTGGCTTTGTGTTGACAGTGCTTGATGCGTTGTGGTTGTCCTTTTAATGTGCTGACACATATTTTGGCAGTCTGGATCCTCTGAGCACCCACACAGCTTTAATTAACCTAAACAAGGTGTCTGTGTGCATGCATGTGGGAGGGAAAGCTTTATTGCTTGGAAAGGTAGGAGCTGCAGGTATGATTAAAACCCAGAAACAAAACATAAAAAAGCAAAATCACTCAGCACTGCACACTAGACAAATGATGAATTTTAGTTGTAGGATTATGAGCAAAACGATAAAAACTTAACAGGGAAGGGTTGGACCATCAGGACAGCGGTATAGCCATTATAGTAAATACACTGTCACTTCCAGGCAGAAAGATAATGTGTAACAGATTTTCAGGCCATGATGATTCACCATGCTCACAAATCATTGACTAGCTCTTTGGAATGGATTTTTCCTAATTTCTCTCGAATAGTCTGGCACCAATTACTCTGACACCGCTCTTGCACCTTCCAAAGGGAAATTACATCAGTTTGAAAGAAGGTCAACATTATTTGAACTTGAACTGAATATGCTCTCTTCAGTTTTGAGTTTCTACATATGTCAGCTATCTCTTTAATCATCCCTTGTAGAAATAAAAATCACATTTTTCCTCATAACGTATTGTTGTCTTGCAGAAGTCAAACTAATAAACCTTCATCGATGATTAATTTAGGCTGGTGATCAACTGTCATGCTCACTGTTTACCTCTTTAACTTCACATTGTCCACTAGACAAGTAAGCTTAACCTTTACCCTTTACATGGTCCCAAAGTTCAAACTGTAAGTCTGTCCACAGCCCCCTTTCCAAAGCATGCCGTGCTCAGTGTGGGTGCTGCCTGTAACAATGCCCAGTTCTCACCAGCTTACAGGCTACTTTGTTGTTTTGTTTAACCAGAAACATTTCAGTTAGTTCTAGAAGCATTGACACATTTAATCAATATTGTACATCTGGAGTATGGTAGCTCTGTGTTGTTCTATCAACACTAATTTAATAAAGTCAGGGGCTAACTGTTCATTATTTATGTGTTTCAGGCTAAAGCTGAAATGCTCATTGTTTACACCTGCTTTTGCTCTTTAATAAAGTCACTCATCAATGGATAAATGTATGAACATTTAAGTTGATCCAATAGAAATTTATTTTAAAATGGTATATTTGCAAACTTTGAAATAAAATGCTTTTTATCACTGACCCACCAACAGCACATTTCATAGATCAAAGACAGTGTCGCCATGAGTTTTTTGTACAGAGCTTTTTCCTACCTTGTGTGAATGACAGCAATAGATTCTGTATCATTATGATTTGCATGTTCTTTGCTCACTGTCTTTAGCTTTTACTTTGATCAGAGGGGCAGCAAGTGTAGGAAAAGCCAATATTGACTTGCTGACTACATGCAGGCATTCAGCCACCTCATAAATTGCACAGCACTGTGTGTTAGAGTTGGTGACAGGGTAAATAAGAGTGACTGATGTTTGTTTATACTCTGAGTGTAACCATTGCCTGCTGCTTAGTATTACAGAGAAGCCCGAAACTTGATTCTTCGTGGTGATTTAACTGGAAATCTAGCCTGACGTCAGCTGAGCTCTGACTATACTTTTAAATCAGCTTCTCATTGAAAAATGTATAATGGTCGGTCAATAATTGGTACACTCAAGTATTGCAGTATCATGCTTTGTGATACTGCATTGATTTTCAGTCATCATTTTAATTGTATGAAGACCACGGGCCTATGAAACAGGCAGTCATATTGCAACATATTGCAAAATACTGGATCGTAACCCCTGTATCATGATGCATATTCTATTGCCAGATTTTTGCTAATACACCGCTCTAGTGTATAATATCTTCATCGAGAGTGATTTCCACCGAGGTCATTTTGTTTTTGAGAATGGAGATGCTTTTGAAAATCCTGTGCCTGCTCTTAGGTTGATATTTGTGTATTCTTAGGTGGATGGAGGCCTGCCTAGAGGAGGATTTGCCCCCAACAACAGAACTGGAGGAGGGACTGAGGAATGGTGTCTACCTTGGTAAACTCGCCAACTTTTTCGCGCCCAAAATGGTGTCTGAGAAAAGGATCTACGACCGAGATCAGGCCCGCTATAAGGTACACGTCCATTCTTTTGCATTTAAGCCCCTGTCATCTTCCCTTTTTTGAGTAAGGTCATAGTTCTGTTACATTTTCATTTTTCACCAGCTTAAATTACATCAGACAGGAAGAATGTTTTCAGATCTTTAAGGTGTTTCCTGACAGTTTTTAACAGTTTTACACAGGAAAGGGAGAAAAGTAGCAGGCGAGTGTGAGGGCCTAATACAGAAATGTGAGAGTGCGATTTTTAGCTTGACTTTGAGCTTGATTTTATTTCTGGTAGACAAATTGTAAAAAAAAACCCCTATCAGGCCATTAGATGTTATGATAAGTGTAGGAGTCAGCATGAGTTGCAGTGCATTTTTTTGCGAGCATAATAACCATTTTGAAACAGTTTTGCAGATTTCAGTGGTGCAATTTTGAACTATTCTTTTGCACATCCTCATAATAATATGGCAACATTTATATGTCTTTTCCCCTGTTTTCATTTTCAGAGCAAAGGGCTGCACTTCAGACACACTGACAACACAGTGCAGTGGCTCAGAGCCATGGAGTCAGTGGGTCTCCCCAAGGTAAGGGTCTTGCACAACCATCAGAAAACAGATGCTTACTTCCTGTTTTACAAACATACATACAAACAGGTTCAGTGTACAGACCCTTGTGAGCCCTCAGTGAGTCAGTTATCACACCTCAAGAAACGACATATTTTGTAACATTAAAGGAATGCTTCACCTCAAAAATGACAGAAAACAGCGAACGTATTAATTGGGATCCACTTTTACAACAGCAAAACTGTACAAAAACATCTATATACAAACTCTTACACAACTCGTGCAGTAAAATCCAAGTCTCAATTATCCAGTTATATGCTTAGTACATTCCAAACACATGCATTTTGCTAAAAAACCCTGGTATCAAGAGTCTGGCTTTGAAGAGAGCATAGGTAAGTTTCAGTTTAGTTTTGCTGTTGTCCCCATCAATTAAAAAATCTTAAATTAATTAAAAAAGTATGTTCGCTGTATTCAGAGAAGCATGCAAGAAAACAGGTTTTCTTCAGAAGTTCAAGGCAACACGACATGACTAACTGATTTACAAAGTCATTTTGTGGGTGAAGTAATTCCTTAAGTATCACATTTGCAGATGAATTAAAGCTTTTTTTAAACTCAGTCGATATTCTGTAAGAATGATTGCTGAGTCGATAATGTCACTTCAGCTTCTCTATGAGATTCCATAAACAAGCTGAAGGACTAAAAAAATAGCATGAATCAAGTAAATGCAAAGTCCTCTCATCAGCACAGCGTGTGATGTCTGCATACTAATCAGTCATATTGGATCATGAAAGGCTTGAGTTGTGTGTAAGGAAGGCAGTTGCCCTAAGATTTTAGTTGAGTAATTTATTTGCAGCATATTAAATTTTTCAAACCAGGCAGAAAGTTTATTTTGCTCTTCATAAGAAGTTGTGCTCTTATCTGATACAAGTGTCATTTCTCCACAGTGACAGTTCAGACCTTTCATTGATATTCTGTTGCTATGGAAACAGCTTTGGGTCCATGTTTACTTCCTGTCAGCTCCTACATTAACAAACAATCCAACAGGAAATACAAAGGGACCAACTGAGAATGTTTATGTTGTTAAATTTAAAACGGTCTGTGTTGGCTGTCTTATAAACCCATCTAATAAACAACCAAAAAAATGAAAAGGTGATCCTGTTGAAGTGATACTTTGATACTTTGCAACACAACAATGAAAAAAGGATACCTTGACTTTGTCATGTGTTTATTGTCTCAAGGTTAGTACATAAATGCTCATATTAGAGGTCTACAGTAAGATGTCAGTTAAGACATTTAAGGTTAAAAGTTGCAGACAGTAAAGGGTTAACAAATATTTAATCAGTTAACATGACTTTTCTTAACACAGTGCAAACACACATTTCATGCATCTGTAATAATGTAAACAAAGGCTGATAAAATTGTAATGAAGGTGTGGCAGCTCCAACAGGACAGTATTAACCTCATTACATCTTTTATGAGATGACACAAAAGGCTTCACCGAGGTGTATCCTGCTAATGAAAATGAAGTAAAACTGATAACCACTTATCTCTGTGCTGCCCTTTGGGGTCCTTTTTATAGTAATTTAATTGGCAGTTTTTATGAATAGACTTTTTAGGAATTGGCACCCTGATTACGCAACCTCATCTGTAGCTTTTTCTATTACGTCTTTCTGTGTTTTTGAGTAAAGCCATGATATGATGAACAAAGCCACGATGAACATTTTTCAGGTGTGCCAAAAAACAAACAATGTGTATGTCACATTTTAGGGCAAGAACAAGCCCAGTGCCTTGGAAACCATGTTCTATTTGAAATTAATATGTGCATGATGTGACTTATTAGTAAGTAAAAGTTAGCCAAGTGTTAAGCAGTACTGTGAATAAGTCTCTTTAAAAATGACTGTTTTGGGGGAAAAGGACTATAGAGTATGTACCATGCAGCATGAACACCTATAAATTTATAATGCAGACCAATGCAATAGCACTGCAATAAATTCTACCTCCGTGAAGCTTGTAACCCTCAGTATTTTAGAAAAGATGCCAGTGACTGAGGTTAAATTCACCTCTGTGGTATGGAAAATGATCTGCTTCACAAAGGTAGCATTTACTGCAGTGCAGTTGTCTGTGATTTCATTATGTTTTGCAGGTTTTTCTATTTTTATGTCTGACCCTTACAATGTCTCATGCAACTTCGGCTTATGGATATTGTGCTCCTGTTTGGCTGCAGCAGAATAAAGAGTGTCAAGACGCTGATGAAAAGGGAGTGACTGATGTATATTATGGTTTCTGCTTTCAGATATTCTATCCTGAAACGACAGATGTGTACGATCGCAAAAACATGCCCAAGGTGGTATACTGCATACACGCACTGAGGTAAGAATAAAAGAATTACAAAAGCATAGTCATTTTTCACTTTACTGTCTTCATGCATTTTTTACTTCTGACAGCAAGATTATTCCCTCATCTCTGAAGTCTTTTGTGCTACCCAGCTGTGCTTTTGTGGTACCCAGCTGCTTTTTTTCCTGAAGGTGACACGACTGAATGTCGCGTGTGATTCTTACTTCTGAGAAACAAATGAAAACCTGTGGACTAAACTGCTTTTTATTATAGATTATCTAAAACCCAGGTGGTGGTATCTGAAAGTTAGAATTAAGCTCTGAGCTACTGAGCAGGTTGTGTGTAAATGTTGACTTTTTAGTCACACTCATAGTCAGTCATGCTCTTTGTCAGTGTCTAATTTAGATTCATTTACTTTCTCTCAATGGTTATGGCAGGCAGCATTAACGCTTTGGTTGGACTTTGACAGGTTTGAGGTTTGAGTGGTTATTTTGCTTTTCACATTGTATTCAAGTGACAAAAATTAAGGGCAGTTCACATGTACGATGACAAATGTCTGTGACTGCCTGCACTAACATTTGTATTACTCTGAGGGGTTTGAGCTTGGCCTCTCTTTGTTCAGTTTAACCTCTAAATTGTATGTCTAGAACAGAAACTGTACTTAGTAAGTAATGCAAAACAGGAACTGGAAAATGTTATTTCTACTTAGGTAAGGCAGAGAGTGTGCCTCTTGCTCTTTTTATGATTTGTCTGAAGTAGGTCAAGGCTGTATTATACAGCACCATGCATTTAGCTATAAGCAGTTATTGCTGCAATGTGGCAAGTTTACATAATTCCAGTCCCTGAATTGCCACTTTGTCCAACACCTTTAATTATACGCCTAATTAGCGATTTCTTTACTTTGAACAGTTTTAAAGTTGTGTTGTTACTTGAGTTTATTTTGAACACTTTTGATGAGCCTAACCACTCTTTTGGACACTGTTTCTGTAAACATCTGCAGCATGTAATCAGGGGCTTTCTGGTAAATTGACTGTGGTGTTTCAATGCTCCACTTTTTACTTTTAGTCTCACCACAAAGCATAAATTCTTTGTCATGGTCTGGTTTGTGAAAAATGTCCAAATGTTGTAAAAGAAAAGTTAACGGTCACATTGTAACGTGGGTGGTTTGAGATTTACACCAGGCCGTCGCCTTTTCAGTTGAGATGACTTTGAATGAAGTGAAGGGTAATTTTTATCTATCTGACCCGTCCAGTCAGCCAAACAGATTTTTGGGAGTGGTTATGTGAGCTGGTTGGATTGTTTTCTCTGTTGTAGTGTTTTGGTCCGGTCCCTAGAGAATTGGTTTCCTTCCCTGCTCATGCACACACGTGCTCTTCCTTCCTGCGAGTCCAGCTTGTGTCCCACGAGGACCCAGTGAATAGTAAGACATGGAGGCAAAGCAGCGGATGCTCCTGCATATTCAGTATGGTGGAAAACTGAAAGGGAACACAATGCAATGTGGAAAGAAGGCAATTTTAAAACACTTAAGATGAAGTGGCAGATATGTAGGGCTTAATTTGTGAAAGGGAAAGAAAACATGGAAATAAACAAGGAGGATCCACAGTCTGTAAAGAGCTAGTTGCTTCAAGCTAGTCAGCTGATTGTCAGTAACCCCTGTGGCTTGTAATCGGCCACCTTCATTAATCCTGGTCAGCTGTTACTGTGTTTGTATCTCAGACTGACTCCGCTGCCTGCATGTTAACACATTACCCTTTGTATGAGCAGAGTTTAGGTAGATGTCCCAAGCCCCCTGTGTCCCAAGGACACAGTGTGTTTTATGTTTACACACACACACGTACACACACAATGTGACTAAAGGGCAGAATAACCAGCCACTACAACTGCTCCATTCAGAGCTGTGCTGATGCCAGACCTGCCTTAGATATCTATAATTCATTGCCACTTATCAGGTACCGTCGGGAAGATGAAAGTTTTATGAAGTTTCCAGCCACCTGCTTGTTGATTTGCTCAGTGGCAGACAGAGCTGGCTGGCTGCTGTCAGATGGTGCTTGTTGTAACATGAGCCGATAATGCCCCCCTGTGGTGAAAGCGTGACATCCGCTGAAATTAAGGCAGTAAGGAGCAATCACAATCATGAAGAAAAAAAATCCAAAACTGGAGTTCACTTTAATGATATTAGACTGAAGAAGATCAAATTGTTTCAGGTTCCTTCCTGTGTGTGTGTGTGTGTGTGTGTGTGTGTGTGTGTGTGTGTTTGTGTTTGTGTGTATGTATAATCCTTACTGTGTAAATCTTACGGTTTATTTCAGCTTGTACCTGTACAAACTGGGGATCGCACCTCAGATCCAGGACCTCCTGGGGAAAGTGGCCTTCACAGGTAACACCAATGGAAATTGGCTTCTCCTGAAACCAAAGTGTAGCACAGAAGTGAAATTAAATACGTGCATACAGTCACCTATTTAACCAGCAGAAGAAACAATGAAGTTATTAATTGTTTTTAAAATGAAGGGTACATGTTGCCTCTGGGCTTTTTCAAATACTGATTGTGTGTGTTCATGTAATGAGAAGCCTCTTTGTGTGGGAGATGATTTTATTTACCAGTCTTGTTGGGATATAATTGAAAAACACAAAAGAATGCTATTGTGTGCTCTCAAGCATGCAACGTTTTATGAGAATTTGTATTAACATCCTGTCTTCAGTTAAGATGTTTGAATTATCCGATCACTCAGTTCATCAAAATATGCCCTGCGGCCTTTCAGATGACGCTGAATAGGAAACACAGACTACCAAGCTTCAAAGCTTTTGACATTGGATTGTTCTGAAGAAACTTCAGGGCTTAGTTACATGAGGTTTCAAATCTCTTCTTTTTATTTATCCCAGGTTTAACTAACATTAATTAGAATTTGGAAAATGCATTTGTGAGGATTTTTACAGTGAGCATGGTGATGAGCATGTCCAAGTGTTAAGGGCTGTCCACACTAAGATTGATAACTATAACAATAGCTAAAAAAAAAATATTTTGTTCGAAAGCATTCTTATTTATGTGCATGGTGGAGACCACACCACAACTATAGTGACAATGACAGTGGCAAACAATTTATTAAGATCACTCTTTGAGTGATTTGATGAACAATAGAGAAACTGAGACACAATCAAAATTCATCCGAATTGACACAGCTGGAGCGTGCAGCACCTGCTTGATGCCACTGTTTACAGAACGTTATTGTTCATCAATGAGGATGCGCACATTGTGACCATTAAAGTTATGGATCTTGGTGTGGACGCTCTTTATACAGATCATTAAAACTGCACATACTGTCATCAGAAAATGAACAAAAGATTTTGAATGGAACAATTTTGAGAGTTATGATTTCCATTTGATAATTGTGAAAAACAAAAATAAAAATAAAACAAATTAAGTTGTTATGCTGTACGTTTTATCCTTAACTATGCTTCAGTATGCTCCATAACGTCACAGTTTTCCTGATTTTTTTGTACATATCTGTCTTCTAGAGGAAGAGATCAGTAACATGAGGAGTGAGCTGGAGAAGTACGGCATTCAAATGCCGGCTTTTAGTAAGATTGGAGGAATCCTGGCCAACGAGCTCTCAGTGGATGAAGCTGCCTGTAAGTCCTCTGATGTTTTAACTAAATCTGTATTGATTTTTTTTTTTGCCAGAAACTCCAGAAGATGGAGGTGCCTGACGTAGTTGACATTTTTTTTCTTGGTTCCTAATGTCTTTTTTGCCAACACTAAAATGTCTGCACACGCTGTGTTGTCCTCAGTGCATGCTGCTGTGATTGCCATCAATGACGCAGTTGACAAAGGTCAGACGTCAGTGACAATGGGAGCCCTGAATAATCCTAATGCAATGCTGAGGAATATCCAGGAAGCTCTGGCGCAAGACTACCAGGACACCCTGAGCCAGGCCAAGGCTCGAAAGCAAGATCAGTCGTCCGGGAGGGTGAGAGGCCAACTAAACACTTCAGTGACCTCTTATGTTTCAGTGTTATCACATATTTGTGTATTAACGTTTGGTTTATGTATTCAGGCAATTCAGGGAAATTACAAAATAGAAGAATATGAAATACTGTGACTAATTCTGAGTAATATAAAAACCTTGACCTTTGACCAATGTTTCTGACTACAGTGTCTAGTCCTGCTAACTATAACAACTAAAGAGTTCTCCACACTGAGGTCTGAAAGGGGTTGCCTGCACTGACTCACTCCACAGGCCTTGCCAGCACATTCCAGTGGCTGCAGTGTCAGCTGTACTTCACCAAACACAAACCCTCCGCACCATCCGGCATCTCACCTCCCATTCTCTTTACGAATACTGTACAAACAAGAGCCATCCATTTCCACATACTGGCTGAGATGTGAGATGTAAAATGTGCAACTACATCAGTATCAGTGGGGGAAAATGATGTGGAGATTAAATATGCCATACAAAAAGAATATCAGTCATACATGTTTTATTTATCTTTGTCATCTTCAATTAGCGTGCCTCGATTGCTACTGAAGAAAGGGATGTTTATGAGGAGCTGCTGACTCATCAGGAGATCCAGGGCTGCATTGACTTTGTTAACAGTAAGAACTTCCCCTCCCACATGGCATTTGCATACTTCTTAATTCCCAAAATGCTGACAAATTCCACAAATGCATTCCTTTTTGCATGGAAAAAAATCTATGTTGTGTTGGTACGTACAGGACATCTGTGTATACAGTAGAGAATGTGCTGTTAAAAAATCTACATAGACAATGAAATGTATTTGTTTCAGTAATCTGAAAGACTGAAAAGAAAACACATAATTCCTAAATTTTGCCCGTCTTGGTTTTTCCTGTCTCCAGTCCAGGCAGCAATAAGGCAGGTGAATCAAGCGGTGTCGAGCGAGAACGAGGCTGCTCTCTTTGCTGCACTTAGGCTTGAAGCTCTGGCACTGCTGGGTGTTCAGGAGTCTAACTGTCGCTGGTACCTGGAACATTTTACCACCTACTGCCAACATAAATCTAAGGTATGCAGATTGTTTACTCAGTTGTTCCCAACTCAGGGCCTAGCAAGCTAGAGCTGCTCTGGTTTTCTTACCAAGCAGTTAGTTAATTGCATTTATTTGAAGTTGTTGAGCGTATACTGTAAAGTTCTTGGAGTTCCTAAGGATGATAGTGCATATGAATTAACACAAAGGCAAGTGTTTAAAGAAGTGTATGGAATCATATGCATTTACAGTGTTGTCTTTGACCCCTTTTCTGAACTGGACCATCTTGCAAAACATTTTTAAGTACGGCTGTGAGCTTGCAGCATTTCACTGGCTGAATAGATGTAGCTTAGACACTGGTGAAGATCTGTAGCTGTTTTCACTACATGGATGTTGTATTAAAAAGAAATAGCCCATCCACACCTTTAGAGATAGGCTGCATTCTATGCAAAAGAAATGATATTGCGATTATCTTTGCGATTTGAGTCACAAATATATTGGAAATGGCAATTTTTGCATTTCCTTTTCACTAAAAATATAATATAAATTATTATGGGATTTTTTTTCCTCAGGTCTTTACCAAACAAGCATGTTCCCTCATGTCTGGAATATGATTTGTAGGCTGGGATATTTCTCTAGCACCACAGTGCTTCATTTATAATGGTTTAGTGACACAGTTGACCTTTAGAAAAAAAATTGCACCTCTGGCACTTGGCCACATTATGGTTTTGATACTATTTCTATTAATTATACAGCCCTACTCCAGTGTACTATAATCTGTGTTCTGCAGGATGGAGGGAAGGCTGTGGTGGTGGACAAAGAGGAGATCCAGAAAGTTGTCAGCTCGTGTAATGACTTTGCTGAGGCAGAAAAAAGAAGTAAGTGCCTTTCTTAAAGCACACATTTAGAGTCTATGTACCATTGCACAGTTAATGTGTCCGCAAATGTATGTAATTGTAAGGCAAGGAAAAAAATGGGATTTTAATACTGGCATGCCTTACCCTTTGTCCTCTGCAAGACATCTGACTACCTGCGATATTTTTCTTGAGCAGAACTTGAGGCAGTTGCAGCGATCAATACAGCCATTCGTCTTGGCAATGCAGCAGAGACAGTGGAGGAGCTGATGAACCCTGAGGCACAACTGCCTATCGTTTACCAAACTGCTGCCAACCTCTATCAGGCTGAGCTCTTCAGTCTGCAGCTACAAGGAGGACGGGTGAGACATCATGTTTGCAATTTTGGCTCTTTAACATGTGGACCCACATGCTGATACCCTTACAGGTATACGAGATGTTAGTGCTATAAATACTGTTTTTAAATGTCACATCATGCTTGTGATTCTGACCTTTTATGTTTATCAGTCTGGCTTGAGCCACGAGGAGCTGAGTGTAGCTGTGGAGATGCTGTCAGCTGTAGCAGTGCTGAATGAAGTGCTGGACACCAAAGACCCCCAGGCTGTGATTGAGCAACTAACGGACTCTCCTCTGGGCTTCACCAACATGGACCAAGACAACCTTAACAGGTTAGTTGTTCTGTAGTTAACCTGAAGGCCTTTGCACACTTACAGCACCAGAACACAGGAGGTTTCTTCTGTGTAGATTTTTATTGACAGAAAGTCTAATTGTCCCTTATTTGTCTAGAGACATTCAATTCAGGGAGAGTCTGAGCTCTTAGGGGTCTTAAAGACATCAGATTAACTGAAGTGTGGGGAAAATCAACATATAGGCCTCATTATCATTTAACAGATGCTGCTAATCTTTGATACGGTCAGGTCTCTAATAGAATATGCATGTTAAAAGATAAATATATATTTTATGTCAATGGAGTCAGATAATTAATAATAATAGTAAGTATAAAACGTGTGAATGAGATAACATGTCAGTGTAGTAATTTTTTTTTGCGGATGACGGGTTTCTTTTCTAGTCATGGTTTTGTTGTTGCTGGATTTGTGGCACTCATTAAAGCCACATTATGATGGCACATTATTTTTTTAGGAGCAAGAAGTAAATTTGATTAAAACATCATAGGAATAATGTCTTAAAGTTTACATGTTACTGCACTCCACTGTAGGTCTCTCTGCACTGCTACCTGCAAAGACTGGCTGATGAGTTCAATAAATGTTATGAAACTTTATTGATCTTCTTCATGTACCTATTCCTCAGGTATGCTGACACTCTTATCAAACTGCGAGGTGAAGATCTTGCCAAGGGCCAAGAGTTTCTCACCTGGAATGATGTTCAAAAATGCATTGACACCGTCAACATTCAAGTCCACGAGGAGCATGAACGTAAGAAAGTTTTGCACATTTTTAGTTCCATATTACACATAGTGTACATTGTGGACAATTAAGAACTATTTACTGTTTTAATTCTTAGCAAATTATTTTTTGTAAGTGCGAGAATTGTTTAAAACACTGAAACACATTGACTGATCAAGTATTAAATGTTTTTTCTTTTATCTCCAGGCATCATTGCTATAGCTGAGATCAATGAGGCACTAAATTCAGGTGATCATCAGCAGACACTTGCAGCCCTGCTCCTCCCTACAGCCAAGCTGACAGGGGTGAACCCAGCCACAGCCAAACACTACCATGACGTCCTACAATATACCAAGGAACTCCTTTGCCAGGTATTGTGATTCTAAATTTATTTCTATTTATTAAAATATTCTCACTTTCTCAAAACCTTCATGGCAGTGTTGTTAATAACATGTTTTTGTGTTTAATTTCCTCTTGCAATAAAGCAATCTAATCTTAGATTTTTCTGGGTTGACAGAATAAGTCTGATCCTGATATTCCTAAAACTTACTATGGACCGACTGCAGCAGAGACTGCAGTATCATCATGATGAATTCACAGTGTCCAGTTAAACTTTCACATCTTTGTTTTTGTGCTTCCCTGCTGGTTCCCAACAATGGCCCAGAAATATGATGCTTTTTTCTGTGCACACACAAACAGCCAGTCTCACATCCTAACAGGCGACCTCTGAGGTATCCCGTGGAGGGAGATGAATTGTAGTTCTGAGGCTGCCATCTTGGAAATGAGCATACACAGGAAGGGGTCCAGACAACTGTGGAAGCAGCACAGACACACCGCTACTCTGTAGTATCCGTACAGTCTGTCGTCTCCACTGGAAAACAAGCGGATATAGTGGGCGATGTGCAGGATGCCGCTGGGCAAAAAGCACACCACAAAGATGATGAAAACAAGCGTGCTGACTTTAACAAATGGCCTCCAGTCACAACGAGATTGTCCAAGGTGGTATACCACCGCCACATGGGCATAGATACAAACCAGAAAGGGCACTATGAAGCCCAGACAAACCAGCATCAGCCTGTATGGCACCAATGGGGAATGTGACTTTTCTTCGAGGGGAAGAACATCGTGGCAGGTGGTGACTCCCAGCTGGGTAACCTGGTAGCTCTGCCTGACCAGCAACTCAGGCACGACAGCGGCCCCAAACAGGAGCCAGACTACCAAGCATGTCCACACTGCCAGTGTAGTCTTTGCCAGCCGTCTGTACAAAAACGGTCTGACCACGGCCACGTAGCGCTTCAGACTGATGCATGCTATAGTTTGAGCCGAATTGTAAACATTACCGTAAAACAAGGCTGTGACAAGCCGGCAGGAGAATTCCCCAAATACCCAGTTGTTCCCGTTGAAGTGGTAGTGGACACGCAGTGCCAGGGAAAGCAGCAGCAGCAGGTCGGACAAGGCCAGGTTCAGGTAAAGAATTACTGTGGACATGGACTTTGTTCCGAGTCTGAGTCTGAGGAAGGCCAGGATGTAGGCGTTGGAGGGGATACCCACAAGCATGGCCAGGATGTATGATAAAGGTATGACCCTGGTGCTGAGGACCCCTGTGGTGTAGGCTGTCACTGGATCCTCTGAGTTTACATACAGCAGCGGGTCTGTGCTGGGATAGAGCGGCAGCTGGTTTGTGTGATTTACTTTGTACAACCTCCCCCTGAAGGTTTTTGGTATCACACCGGTTGGAATATTGGTTTTTGTCTCGGTTCTATTTCCTATAAATGGATAGAAAACAATGGTTATGGCTTTAGAGCAACTTAAGTTTTACAATATAAGTACACTGAAAATTGAAATTGTAGTTAGTCATGCTCTCTGATGTTGTGTAGTGTTAATTCAAGACTTCCTTGTTATACCTCTTGTTTTGTAAAGAAAAAAGTTCTACCATAATATTATGCATTGTTAAATATCTTTATTGCAATGTCTACATTTTTGTAGTATTGTATTTATCGCTGTACTAAAATAGCTGAGTTATGTAACTTTGATATGGGAAATGAGCCCTCAACCAGTCAGTGTTTACCAACAAGCTTTATGGTTCAAGTCCATATCTAATTTTGGACACTGCCTTAAAAATAAACACACTTTTTGCTTAACTCTTAAAAGTATTTTATTAAACTTACCATCATGTTGAATGGTCTGCACTGCCATCAAACAAATGAGTAGTCCTGGCACCAGGTCGGCCATATCACCCTCGGCTCTTTGTCCCAGAGTTTTTGTAGTTTCTTGTGTTCACCCTTCTCGGCGTTGCTTCTTATCAGCAGATGTAGGAGTTCTCCATCTGTGAAATTTGCTGTTTTGCATCTCCGCAGCCAAACAGTAGAACCGGTAACGATGTGTGCTTGAGCCTTACCGCTAGTGTTACTGTATGTGGGGCGCTTGTCCGTTTGTACGGTGCAGTGAGCACGTTTCCTGTCTAGGCTTGAAAACTAAATTCCCTTCTGTCTGCGTCAGTGACTGCCCACTCATTCACTGGGGTGGGAGGATGCTGCTCAATGGTTTATCAACAGCTGTGATCCACAAACAAATTCCACTAATTACTGGTGCAATAAGTATTTTATTGTGGTTTAGGTTACTATGAAGTTTTTGTATGTAAGGTAATAAGTGGTCAGCCTGGTAATGGAATGGAGGACAGTCATAGGTGGGGATATTGTAACCTCCTGCATCTGCATGGATATGTGTGCTAACACTATATTAAACTAGATTATACAAACTACATTATACACTGATTAGATCATGGATGTGTTATGGAAAATGGATAATATGTTTTAAATTAGTGCCCATTAATTTCAATGAAGGTTACCCAGTAAAGTTAAAAAAAAAAGAAGTATTTTTGTTATTCCTACTTTGCTCCTGTGTATTGGGCTCACAGCATGAGTGCATTAATGTTGATCTGGTCTCTGTACCAAAAAACGTAACAATGAAATGTTGTAAAAAAATTTAAAAAAATACTTTTTTTCATAAATCTACAACAATGGGCAGGTAAACATGTCCTGCCATAATGGCAATACATGGAGAGTTTTCTGGGAAATCATTGGTCAGACACAGATACAAACACACAAAAAATCCACTTTTAGCCTGCTAACAGTGTTTTAATGGTGACTTCCTTCCTGTTGGCCCTGTGGTCGGGGATACACCCCGTTCCCCAACAGCATTCTCTAAAATTAGCCTGAGAACAAATACAAAAGTCTGGCTGAATAAACATTGTTCACGGTTGTTTTGATAGTGAGGGTCTGTTTTTTAGCACAAAGTGGTTGATTTAATGGGGGCAAGGATATGTTTGTATGCCAACAACTGACATTTTTTCCTTTTCCTCAGCTCTTACCTCTGGACACAGAGGAAATGGTACTGTCAATTATTTGCCGTGGCTTAAAGAGCTCTAGCTTGTGTAGTGATGGTAATGAGTGTTGCTATGAGGTGCTACTGCTGTAAAGCAAATATTTCACAATTCTAACTTGATGCAAAATGTTCAGTAACTACACGAATTTCTAACTTTGGACGTGGGATGTTTTGTCTAAAATTGCTTCAATAGATTTATAATTAGATATCAAGTTAGTATTGTGCAGCTATGCATGAATGATGCCTTGTGTGCCAAGTTTGTTCTCTTCTGTATGAAAAGAGGAAAAGTGACCTTGTGCTTTCATCTAATTGTAGAGCTCTGGAGATGAGTCTGCAGTACTGTGGCTGGACCAAATCCAAGAGGCCATACACACAGCCAACCAGGATGAAGAGGAGGCTCTCACAAGTACGTACACAGAGTTTAAAGTCACTCATTCATGAAAGACTTATACAATAGTTAATTAAGGCCTGGTTAATTCTTCTCATACAATGAGCACATCGAGTACTAGAATCTTATCGTTGGGAGGACGTGCATTGTTTTCAGATCACTGTCCAACTCCAGGCTACAGCTTTTTCTTCCCAATAATGTAGTAAAGTAAAACCTTTTATTGCATAGTTGATGCTGTGCTAACACAAAGTTTTCATTTAATAAGCATGATAACCTAAAATATGAGGAAACAATATTTAGATTTTAATCACATGTAGAAATGTGACAGATAGTCAATACTGCCATTAATCATAATATGACTTTGATGCAGAGATACAGTATTTCTTTCCACTTTTGCAGGTATGTTCTCTCAAAACTGCTCTGCTATTTGGTATTTTAGCCTGTTGCTATGGATGTTTGACATTAAAGTGATGATGCAAAATTTGATGTTGTGGCTCAAAGCTTATGTACTTTGGTGCACATTGTTTCATAGAAATTCTTTATGAAACTGAACACTAATGAACACTGAAAGCTTTTCGTAACAAAGTGTTTAGATAGCGTCATTATTGTGGGAACAACATAGTGATATGTTTTTGCTTGTTGTGGATTATCTCTTACTCACTCACTTGCTTTTACTTTGCTGTTACTGTGCCGTTTTCATATGTGATTCAATGACTGCTTCTTTCGTTCAATCTTGTTTACGTTGTCAGTGGCTGGAGCAGTCGCTGATATTAACAGGATAGTGGCCGAGGGGGACCCTCAGAATACACTGCAGGCTTTGCAAGCTCCTAGTGCAGGACTGAAAGCTGTGCTCCCTGAGTGTGCCGACACGTACCAGGCTGAACTGGCAGAGAGACAAACAAACAGTGCTGCTAAAGGTAACTGGACTGACTGCACAGGTGTCTCTTATAAGAATGTGTTTGAGACTGATGTCCAGATGGTGATAAGTCACCTGATTTTCAGATTTAGTGTGTCTAAACGGGCATTTTCTGCTTTTCTTCAGGCACCACTGACAGTGAGTGGGTAAAACATTGCATCAAAGACAGATATGACTACTATTATAACCTGGAGACGGGACAGGGCACCTGGGAGGAGCCTGAGGGATTTGAACACAATAGTGGCCATCTCAGTAAAGAGGAAATCCAGGTAGCCCCTCTGCACTGCACAGTTTCACTACTTTATCATATAATGTTGTGTTAGCATACTTCCATTCCAGTGATGCGATCGATTTCATTCTTGGTTTAACAATGGATTCAGTGATTTCATTTTAAAACTGCAGAATTCATTTGATCAGATAATATTCAAACAATAGATGCCCTTTTAACCTTAAAAAACTTTCTTTCTTAGAATGTTGTCAGCTGTTTGACTGCAGAATATAACAGGGAACAATTATGGATGGCCAATGAAGCCCTGGTGACCCAGCTGCAGGCGAGGATTCGGGGTTACCTGGTCAGGAAGAAGCACGCCCAGAGAATGCAGTATCTGCACCAACAAGAACCACATGTCGTCAAACTGCAGGTAGAGCATGGCTCCACTTTGAAAAGTGATATATGTTCAATCAGCTTAAGTGATGCCTGATGTATCTCTGGGCTATTTCAGCAGTAATAAATCAATAGTGATGGACAGGCAAAGATTAATATTTACTCTAGTTTACAGTGCAGTACACTGAATGTATATTTTTATGTTTGTATTATTCTAAAATAAAAAATCCCAAAGCAGAAAAAGCTCAGAAAACATTTATTCAGAGCAGTGACAGTATCTCAAAAACATTAATCATGGATGAATATCGACCACCCAAGTGAAATAATCCATGCTGTGGTATCCCTGATGTAGAACTCACAACTTGAGGCATGTACATACATTTTTATCATATTTTTTCCCCCTTTTTTGCAGGCCTGCTGGAAAGGTTACAAACAAAGGAAAATGTACAATGACAGGATGAATTTGCTTCAGAAAAATGTTGCTTCTGTTGTCAAGGTAGGTAAAAGTTACTTTTTCCCCCCTTTTTTTTGGGAAAAAATCTATTGAAATGTTTACTTATTAGATGACCAGTCAACTCTAAAGCTTTGCAACCATCCTGGAAATTATCAGCCACAAACTGAAATAATCATCAACATAATTTAAGGCCATTTTATGCCACTGACATAATGATAATAATAGCACAATAATAAAGGTACACCTTTTAAAAAAGCTGTTAACTTTTAATCCTTAGGAATTATCAGACATTAAAACTGGAAAGTGAAAAAAAAGTCCAAAAAAGAAAACTCAACATGTTTTTTTTTGTGTGTGTGTTCATTCGGCGTAGGTACTTTGAAAGTAAATGCTTAGGTGCTGCACTAAAGTCTTATAATGGTCGGGAAAACCTTGCTGTTTATTTTGCATTATGTCGGATAAATTGTTGGTAACATTTTTATGAAATCAAATGCATGTAAACACAAGGGCAATATGGTATGCTTTGTGGACATAACCTCGATCATTTTTGCTGACCTCAATAAGTCAGTAGTTGATTGAGCTAGTTGTTGGCTGTTTTAACACTTGTGAAATTAATTTGTCATTTAAGTGACACTACATAGCTACCATATCAAAGACCTGACGTAATACACTGGTGCTTTTAGATCCAGTCGCTGGTGAAAATGTGGAAAGCCAAAAGCAAATACAATCAGAGGTTGCAGTTCTTCAAAGATCATGTGAGTAAAACTAATCAATCAACATCACTGAGTAATGGGCTCTGCCCGTGTGTTGTTTGTTCATGTTACGTAAGATTCACTGATATCTGTCTGTGTTCAGGAAAAAGAAATTGTGAAAATCCAAGCTTTTTTAAAGGCCAACAAAGCCAGAGATGACTACAGGACCCTGAGTGAGTCAAAAAAGCTTTTTTCTCTCCTGCAGTCAGAGCTGAGCTATGTTAATATAATATATGACAGTAGACATCATCTGAGATTGTGATCATGTGCACATTTCAACACAGGTTTATATTAGTGTTTTCATGGTTTGAAGGTTGTATTGTAGTGAGAGGCATAACTTTTTTTGGAGCTCATCTGACCATTGGCTCTACTAGTTTAGTAATCATAATAATCATGCTTTTGGTATCCTTTTTCTCAAGATTTTCATCTGTGTAAATATGTGAATCTTCTGAAAGCACAAATTATCGTTCTGAAATTATTGTCACAGTATTTTGATGTATGTATATTGATTTTGAGATGTTTGACCAGAGTTGCTGATCTTGTTTGTATTGTGCAGCCTACAATAAACATGTAATATTGTATGGTAAAATTAGCAAAATAAAAAAATTTCATATGTGTGAATGTATGAAAGACTAGCGCTTTTACTGACATCCTTATTTGCCAAATCTTAGCTGGTGCCAAGGATCCTCCTCTGTCAGTGGTGCGTAAGTTTGTCCACTTGTTGGAGCAGAGCGCTCTGGACCTTCAAGAGGAGCAGGAAGTCACGCGGCTTAGGGAAGAAGTGGTCACCAACATTCGCTCCAATCAGCAGATGGAGAAAGACTTGAACCTGATGGACATTAAGATCGGACTTCTGGTGAAGAACAGAATCACTCTGCAAGTAAGCAACACTTAACATGTACAAGAAAGGATATAAGGATATACTGGGCTTAAAGTTGATTGATATCATTCACAGCTTGGTAGTGGCACATGTTTTAAGCAAAGGCTCCCAACACTGAATTGTAATGAAATTCTTGTAATTATATCTTTTTTTTGGCTGCTTAACTCATTTGTTTTTTGTTTCTTTTAAAAGGATGTTGTGTCCCACAATAAGAAAATGAAGACCAAGAAAAATAAAGCGAGTAAAGATGACTTGGCTGCAGGAGACAGACTGGGTATCAAGGGTCTGAGTAAAGGCAAGAGAAGAAAACTAGAGGCTTACCAACATCTCTTCTACCTGCTGCAGGTGAAACTACAACTTGCATGTACACAACTCAATAAGGTATGATAAGATATTCATACTGTACATACTTAACGTGACTCCTCTGTCCCCTGTAGACCGATCCTCATTACCTGGCCAAGCTGATCTTCCAGATGCCCCAAAACAAGTCCACTAAGTTTATGGACACTGTGGTCTTCACTTTGTACAACTATGCTTCTAACCAGAGAGAGGAATACCTGCTGCTCAAACTCTTCAAGACCGCTCTAGAAGAGGAAATCAAGTGAGTACCGCCACCTTAATTGGCTCTGTGTCACTGTACCAACTCTACATGCATATACACTATTGAATTTCAGTACTGGGATGGCACGGTGGTGTAGTGGTTAGCACTGTCGCCTCACAGGAAGAGGGTCGCAGGTTCCCCCGCAACCCTTAAAAGGCTAAGGGGTTACGGCTAATGAATGAATGAATATTACTCTGATGGTTTTAATGTTTTACTATTATATAAGTGACTTCAAGATCCTCAGAATAGTTTGGAATTCCCAAAACAGACAAACACCAAATGTTGTGTCCTGTATGGTGGCGAGTAGCTACTCATCATCTGCGTCATGTTTTCTATGTGTCTCAGTTCTAAGGTGGACCAGATCCAAGACATAGTGACGGGGAACCCAACCGTCATCAAGATGGTGGTGAGCTTCAACAGAGGTGCACGTGGCCACAACACACTCAGGCAGCTGCTGGCTCCAGTGGTCAAAGACATCATTGAAGACAAGAGTTTAGGCATCAACACTAATCCAGTGGATGTGTACAAAGCCTGGGTCAACCAGTTAGAGACGGCTACTGGAGAAGCCAGGTAGGAAAACATGCAGATGGTAGAAATACTGCATGTGGTGCTGGTGGTCCATTGGTGTCGTCCCAGGTTTGCTATATATGGTTGTTTTATGTATATGATGTGCCCAGTGGTCAGTTGTGTTGACTTTATATTGTTTGATTATATGTCCGGTAGTTTTGTATGTTGTATCCCATTATAGCTTTGGTATACTTAAATGCTTTGGAAAATGTTTTCAGTAATTTAGAGATTAAGACTTAGTTCTCTCTTTTTTTTTAAACTCCATACTGAGATGACCTTTACCAGGCATCACTGGTAATAAATGTAGTTAAGCAAGTCAGTCAAATACTGTATGTTATGCTTTTAAAAATGAAAGAAAAAAAAGATCAGAAAAATGCACAAAAACCACTGTGAAAACTGAAAACAGTGAGTCTTACATATGCCTCCTCCTCTTTATGTCCCTCAGCAAGCTGCCTTATGAAGTTACTCCCGAGCAGGCCATGTCACATGAGGAAGTGCGCAACAGGCTGGAGGCCTCCAGTTTGGCGCTACGGTCTGCTACAGATAAAGTCTTGAACTCCATTGTGTCGTCACTGGATAATATCCCGTAAGTTTTAGGAGCCGATATATGTCAGTGTCAACTTATCCTTTGCGTTCTCTGTGCCAGTGCTGCTGATGTTGCCTGTGCATATTGGTCAGCATGATTTTGTTGGCTCTCTGCTGTCATTTTCTGCTTTTTTAATTTTTTTTTTCAACTTTTAGACCAGATTAGTTGTGAGGTAGAATTAAATAGGAAGTTTTTTGTCACTGAAAGTGTTCGAACAAAGTTATTTAAAACTTGATATAATTCAGTCGCTCCCTTTGTAAAAATTCTAAACTGAATGTTAGAGGCCATAATTTTGAATGGTTGTGTTGTACTGGACGACTTAACATTTTCAGTCGTCCTTGTTATTTTGTCCACCCACTCCATTCAGCCTATTGTCTCAACAGGAAATGCCTCAAGGCAAAGAAGAAGCTTTCAAAGTGCAGTTGGATTCTTTAAATAACATTTCACAATTATGTTGTAAAATAATTGGAGGTATACAAAAAATCGATAAAAGTTTCCTCTCTGTACATAGTATTTTTTTTTATTGCTAAGCATTTTTATCCTTGTCATTTAGATATTTTTTTATTATTTATTTATTTATATATATATTTATAATATACATATATATCTTTATTGACTTTTTTTATTTTTCTGTTGACTCATCATTTTGTTTAGTATTTGTCTCTCTTCTAGTTTTTTACATTATTATTGAGGAAAGTGATGATAGCATTGTGACTAAAATAGGGCCAGACAGGATATCATCATTTGCTTTGGCATGTCATTTGCCACTCATTACGGTTGTTAAGGACTGAGTTGCATGTCGGGACACAGTCATCACTACATAATTGTTGCTTTGGAGTGAGCAGTCATCCGGTCAGTTGCTCAAACACAAAAACAGAAGTCTGCTTTGTGTTTCAGTCGCAACACCCAGTTATTCAAGTTCTGTGATAAATATTCATCTATTTATTATTTCTTTAATTAAAAGAAAATGACTTAAACCCCTCCTAGACTGTATGTACCACTAGATGGTGCTAGTTTTATGTGTGCACAAATATAAAGAGACATCATTACTTGCAGTCAATAACAAAATCAAGGTTCAAATAAGTCATCATTTTTATTCTCCCTGTCATAAGCTTGCTTTATTATTTGTCCTATAATGCGTGAATGCATGTTTTTTGTATTTAATGTCCCATCAATGCTTTTTGTTTTGCATGTAGTTATGGCATGAGATACATAGCAAAAGTTCTGAAGAACAGCCTCCATCAAAAGTTTCCAGATGCTTCAGAAGATGAGCTGATGAAGGTAGAAGCCCTCAGATATATTACTATTCATTTGTGTTTTTGTGCTCAAGCAGTCGTCTCTGCATGCTTTAGTATTGTGAGCATGCTGAGGTGAGGGCAATTAATTTCACAAAAGGTTTCAATGATGCGTTCTCTTCTTTTTATGACAGATTGTAGGAAACCTGCTGTACTATCGCTACATGAACCCGGCCATTGTGGCCCCCGATGGCTTCGACATCATCGACATGTCAGCAGGAGGGCAGCTTCACGTGGACCAGCGTCGTAATCTGGGATCTGTGGCAAAGATGCTCCAGCACGCTGCTGCCAATAAACTGTTTGAGGGGGAAAATGCACATATGACGCCAATGAACAACTACATAACTCAGACATATGAGAAGTTTAGGTAAGAAATCTATGTTGAGAGAAAAATTATGCTGTGTAGCTGAAGAAAATGACACTGACAAGTCTTGCATGACATCTTCATATGCAGTATGCTTTTCATGATAAAGGGGAAAACGCATGTCACTGCTGTTTGGTTTGGGTGCACAAGTAAAAAAAAATTTCCCTTCCATGGGAAAAAAAAATGAAGTAAATCCTGTTGTGAACATGTTTCACTCGTTAATGTCAGGAACAAGTTGAGCTGACATGGTGGAAGAAGTAGTAATCCTAGCAAAGGACGAAGCTTTTATCTGCTGTATCAGCAGTTGGGAGACATGGTCTCTAAAATCAGCCGAACTTTAGACAGACCTGTGTAAACTCAGAAGGGCTGGGCGAGTATTTGTGTAGTTATCTGCCCCACATTGCCAAAGTGTTTGACTCATCATTACTGGAACTCCCCACAAAAGTCAGCATGAGCAATTTACCCAAGTTGAAAAAGTCACAGTCACATTAAATACAATGCAGTATTTTGACTCAACAGCATTACTTTATAGCTTTGCGATTTTGCTAATGCTGTTTTTTTTATCTCTTATAGTATTTGAGATTTATATCGTCACTACTGATTTTCTTCTTCCTTCAGGGTGTTTTTCCAGTCAGCATGTGATGTCCCTGAACCAGAGGAGAAGTTTAATATTGATGAATACTCAGACATGGTGACTCTAAGCAAGCCTATCATCTACATCTCCATAGATGAGATCATCAATACCCACTCGGTAAACCCATGCAAAATGACTCTTACACTCTTCAGACCAGGTATCGACTTATCTCAGGGTGTCGTTCAAGACTTCAGTAAGAACATGCAGTGTTATTAAGTGCGTACATGCACCACCTCAGGATTAATCATGATAAAAGGTCAAACAAGACTGTTTCTCAACCTTTTTTCCCCTTGTAATTTTGCAATTATTTATTGTGTTGTGAGTACTAGTATTTGATATTTTAGTGGTACCACTAGTAGAAGAATGAGTATTTCTGCCAATACTACTGTCATTTCACTCAGCATATTACTTTTTAAGAAACTTTAGAATATGGATAAAAAATTTGACTGTTTGAATATGGATTAAATGCTCAGCATGCTCCTAAAGCCGTAGTATGGTTGTTACTGTACTAACCAACAGCTCATGCTGACTTGTCATGTTAATCCAGCCTCCAGTTGGTCTAAGGTTCCCATACTGCTTAAATCCCACCAATTGTGGCTATAAGTCGCCTCCTTTTATTAAAATGTAATATCATCTCTTAACCCTTTCTCTTCCTTCATTATCACTTGTTTCTCTCACAGCAGCATACTTTCTTTACATCATCACCCTATTTCCTTTCTTTCTATTTCTAAACCACTTCCTTGGAAAAAGGGAAGTGGTGGGGACATGAGTATGGTAAAGCCATCTGTGTCCTTTTGTCATCAGTTTCACTCTACACTTATTCATGCAGGGACTGACAATGCAGATGACGTGTGTTTTGGTTTGAGCAGATGCTCTCTCAACCTTCACTTTCTCACAGAGATAATTTTTTTCGTTTCCTGTCAGTTACTTTGATATGTGAAGAAAAGCAAAAGCATGCATTTAATATAGACATGATTCATTTTACTAATATATGTCTGTATTGTATTATCTATAGGCCTTAATAAGATATGTATGTGTGCCACAAGCAAAGTCAATACTTGTATACATTTAAGCATTAATGTTTTTAAAATTAAGCAAAAAAGAATGGGTTGAACTTGTAAGATAAATATTAGTACCTCTGATCCATAAATTTGTTGTGTTGTTTCTCCATTGATACATTTAACACTAACGTTCATTTATTGTTTCAGAACATTTTTAGTGACTAGTTACAGAGTAAATATTTAAGCCTTTTGTGTATGACTAATCGCATCTGTATTTGTTCAGCTGCTTTTGGAACATCTGGAGGCCATCTCTCCGGACCACAATGACCTGCTGCATGAGCTGCTGCAGGACCTGGGGGACGTCCCCGATGTAGAGACATTGCTTGGTACAGTCAAACAAACTTTAACATGTATTAATCACAAATTGATTGTAATGTTTTAATCATTTTACATGCCGGGCTGATCTGTTTCAGGTGAAGGAGCTGTAGACCCAAATGACCCGAACAGAGAGAGCGCACTGAGCCAGCTGGCCAAGACGGAGATCTCTCTCACCCTGACCAGCAAGTTTGAGCTGCTGGAAGGAGACGACAAGGACTTGAAGACTCTAATGACAAAGTAAATTTATATTTTAGAATGTTTTTGTGGCAATTTGATGTTGCAATCATTTGAATTCTTACAATATTATAATTTATAGATCATTTCAATTTATTTAAAACCATTATCCTGAATCACACTTACTCAAAGTACTCAATATAGAGTTTGGGATTACTGTGAATGCCATGTGATAAAGTGTACTTAACCCTTCTTGACGCACTGTGTGTGTTTGTCTGTGGCTATCAGTCCGTAGCAGTCTTGCCTTTCCTGCTCTTCTATCTTTTCCTGTCCAAACAGGAAGGGGTTTGGTAGTCAGGGTTATCATGCCTAATAACATGTATCCGTCTAGATCTGTTCTTTGCATGACACTGTGTTGGAGAATTAGTTTCTTCTGTATTTTTGGTATATACCAGTTTAAAGTGGTAAAATAAATGTAAATGCAGGAGTTTTTGCAGCAGTTAATACGTACATGTGTCCTCTAAAGTTGGATTTTACCGGCATAATGAGTTTAGACCCACCAGCAAGACTCTGGCAGAAGGTTGATGGAGCAGAGCATGCAAAAATTTAGAAAGAAAAAAATCCCTTTTAAAGTAACTGGATGAACAAACAGACAACCATGTTGATGAAATAATTAAGGTGGGGCTACAGTGTTACTTGGTGTTATACATTTTTCCTGATTATGACCAATGGTGAGAAATGATTACTTAACTCTGCACTTTGTGGGAATGGACATGTGACATGTCTGGATATTAACAACACTTTCCCCCAATAAGTTTTCTAAAATTAAGTCTGTGAAATACATTTTTCTGCCATCACATGACAACAGCTTCCTATATTGTTTTGGTGACTTTGAAAAAACAGACCTGGCTCTTAAAGATGTTATTCTGTGTGTGCATCAGGACAAAAAAGCTTATTGTGGATGTGGTTCGGATACAGCCTGGAGAGACCTTGCCTGAAATTCTTGAGATTCCAGCTAGTGTTGCACAGGTGATATTTTCCTCTATCTTGTTTTCCTTATTCATATATTCGTCAGCCTTTCCTATTTCTCAAATGCAAATATGCACTGAAGATTTTGTTTAGAGTTCTAACAGTTTTCTGCACTTTTTATATGACTCGGCTTTTGAAGGAGTCCGAGCACACTAAGATTGTGGAGCGCCGGGCAGTCCAGGATGCTCAGACACCAGAGGGTCTAAAGAGCAGCCCGGCAGTACTGGAGGACAGCCAGCTGCCCCTCGAGCAGAAGAAGAGGAAGATCCTGAGGAACCTCCGTAACCTGGAGCAGGCTGGCCTTGTGAATGCCAGTAACAAGTACCAAGACCTCATCAATGACATATCAAAGGTACACAAGCAGCTCTTTATTGACAAAGATGCATGCCTCCGATGCTACGTGTATTTTTTATCTAAAACCTGTAATTGCAGGACATTCGCTACCAAAGACGCTACAGACAGAGGAGGAAGGCCGAGCTTGTGAAGCTCCAGCAGACACTTACAGCACTCAACTCGAAAACAGCTTTCTACCAGGACCAAATGAACTATTACGATACCTACATCAAGACCTGCCTGGATAACCTCAATCGGAAGTGAGTTCATACCTTCTGATGATTAACAGTATTTCAGAATATTTCCTCTCACTGTGTGTGTATATAATCAGGCTTCCTGTCAGTTGTTGCTTATGATTTTGTGATCTTGTGATTTTTTGTGTATGAATGTGTTTTGTGTCTCCAGGAATTCACGCAGATCCATAAAACTAGACAGCAAAGGAGAAAATAAGGGCAGTAAGAAGTGGAAGCCCCCGTCTCTGAAGTACACTGCAGCAAGGCTGCATGAGAAAGGAGTCATCCTGGAGATAGAAGGACTTCAGACAAACCAGTGAGTTTAGCTTCTCACCACTTCATGAAACAACCAAAATGTTTGCACTACATCATAAGTAAGACACAGTTTTCTAGCAACTGCAAGCAAGGCTACGTGTTTTTTTTAAATATATTTTTGTGTTTATACAGACAAGAACCTATAGTTGAGTCAGTTAAGTTTTGTCTGACGTCAGCATATGATTCCTTTATCACAGGAAAGAAGTCTGTTCAGAGTAACAAGAGTTGGTTATAAACTGCTTTCTGATATATAAAATGTTGAATGTGCTTTGCCAGTTTTGTTTTTGTAGAAAGAAAAAAAATATTTTGGGTACTGTTCAGTGAGATGACATCTGCCTTTATGTCTCATTTGTTATTCTAAAACCATCACCATGCTGGAGCAGTTTAACATTCAAACTGCACCAGCATGGTGATGTTTTTAGAATGTGGAGGAGTTATGTATGAAGGAAGGAACGTGCATATAGAATGTTAAGAATCATTTATTACAAACAAACTGTTCAAATACATCAAAGCAAGTTGACTCAAGTCCTAACGACAGTTCCCACAAGTGTTATGGAATGCTGACGACGGATTATCATTTTGTTTTTGCAGTTTTGCAATAACAGAACAAAAAAACTGTAAAAATATTATCATGGGTTTTATGGCTGCTGTGTTGTCACTTTTTGTCATTTGTCTTATTTTATTGCCTCTTTTCAGGTTCAAAAATGTTATGTTCGACATCTCACCCACTGAGGAAGTCGGGGATTTTGAGGTGAAGGCCAAGTTTATGGGAGTCGAGATGGAAAAAGTCCAGCTCCATTTTCAGGTAAACATGTCCTAAGTGCGTCAGAATATCACAAAATAAAGCAGTCAACACCAAACCTAGATGACAGATGGTTAAATGTCCTTTGCCACTCAGCGCTCTTCTCGCAGGAAACATCATAGATGCAGAGAACCATTTCCTAAAGAGACTAAAGTAGTGGACACATTTGTTGTGTCCACTGCTGAGTGTGCATGTTGTCATACATGAACACATTGGATATATAATACCAAGTGTATGATTAAATGTGTGGACAGAATACAGGCTGTAAAGGTGGGGCCATAAAACATTTACTGAAAACGTATTTTAAATGACTAATAAAAGAGTAATATAGTAATTTAGCTTGCTGCCATATAGATCAGGTTTCATTATTTATGTTCTCCGTAAACCTGCCAAATTAGCCCATTATCTCTCAGAGTGAAAAGTCAGAATGCTTGTTTGTGTGTGTTTCTCACTGCATGTATTTGTTAATTGTGTCCAGGACCTCCTTCAGCTTCAGTACGAAGGCGTGGCCGTCATGAAGATGTTCGACAAAGCCAAAGTAAATGTCAATTTACTTATCTTCCTCCTGAACAAAAAATTCTATGGAAAATGAAAGGTAAAGAGCAAGAGGGAGAAAGCAACAGGGCAGGAAGGGGAAACAGATTGTGCCTTCTGACAGTACAGAGTTTAACACAATTTATTTAGTCAGAAAATAAATGGTGTAGGACATTTTAGTTTTATTTCATGTGATTATAATTTGATGCATCACACCAAAATGAAATGTCCAAGCAAATATATCGATTCTGTATTTTTCCACCCGGTGATTGTAAATTTAATGTATTTTTAAGAATTAAATAGTAATGATATTAATGTTTTGTATGTGAAAGCTATGAAACGCACTGCTGTTGTTACCTTGTATGTTAAAACAACTGTGTTAGTTCAGAAAAGGAGCAGGAGAGCAACTTTGCTGCTGCCCTGAATGGCTCTATGAAATACTGTAGTTTACCAGTGCCTTTTAATTAAAGTGTGTAAAGAAACATGTTTTAATTAATAAAACATATGAAATTTAAAGCTTTAAAGCTTCAACTGATGTATTTTTAATATGTATCATCAGTGATTTCTGTGTTTAATAATAATAATTATGATAACAACTTTTTTTATATTGCATCTTTAAAAACACAGTTTACAAAGTTCTTTGACAAACCTCAGAGTTAATAAAACAATTTAGTCAGTAATGCAGACAAAGAGTGAAGGCAGACTAAGGTAGGGAATTTGGGGCAGAGACATATTAGATAAATGCGGCAACAGAAAGGCAATAGACGCAGAACACTGATAATAACAACAATAATAATCAGGGCGGAATTAAAAAAAAGAATGTAAAAAGATAGAGATAGAAGTAGAGGCTAAACAACAATGTGCATAATAAATTACAGATGTCTACAATCATCAGTATTGTTTATTATTTTTTCTTTTATTTCTTTTTTCTTTTTTTTATCAGTTTTTTTTTAATCAACAACCACTTTCTGTATTTGTTTGACGTTCTGTTTCTGTAGAGACAGATATTTCCATCTTCAGCTTGAAGTCACCGGTACATATTGTTTCTGTGTAATGGGGAGGAGATGTGCAGCAAAGGGGAGGCGGAGTATCCACACTGCACTGTAATGACATGTGATGCTGACAAAAAAAAAATCATTCACTCTAAAGTCAAACAGATAACTGTAACCCTCTCATAACTGTTAAACATTTGGAGGATATACAGAGAGCCATGGTTGACTTATCAGTAGGGTTGTTGGTGTTGTTTTCTCTCCAGGGCTCAGCGCTCGCCTCCCAAAATGGTAAGTTGCTTTCTGAACCATATATGTGTCATTAATAAATTATCATGCTTTTTTAAAAAAAAAAATGGCTACAGTTTGTACAGTAAAGGCTTGTACTCTGCTGGGTTATACAAATATTAGAAAGGTTAACACTTTGCATATTTGTGTCATGCCTTAGATTAGAAATAAGTGTGACATCTCCTATTTTAACAGTTAATTCAATCGAACCACACAGTAGCTCAAAATCGTCTTCAGGTTGGACGATAACCTACAGTAAATACTGTAGGCTGGAATATTGGAAATGCTTTTTAAGCAGGACCCACCCTGCATTCACCTTTCCAGCAAGCCTTAACAATTTAATAACTGAGTAACTGAGACTAAAACATGATTTGTATCAGTGAATATGTAATTTTGTCAGTCTGACTAGTGACACAGCAGCAGGTCATGGACAGTAGTAATAAATAAATACATTTACATTAGTAATGTACCTGAGAGCATACTTGTGCTTGAGTATTCTAAGTGTATGCTACCTTAAACATCCACTCCACTACACCAATTCGATGTACTAATAGTTTACTTGGGTCATTCCATTTAGTGCAGCTCTCTGTTTCCGCTCCCCTAAAAGAACATTAACAGGCACAGGGGTCATTTTTCTCCACTGAGTACTTCCATTATGCCGCTAGTTATATTCGGGTTGTTTTTAGGTTGTCTGTATATCCTGTCAATTCCCGTGGACGTGATATTTAAAGATTTTGGTGGTCATAGGTCAAAGGTAAAGGTCACTGTGACCTTGTGTGTCTCATTCTTGTGAACTTGAATTTCTCCAAATTTGGCACAAATCTTTGGACTAAAGGATGAACTGATAAAGTATTGGTGATCAAAGGTCAAAGTCACAGTGAACCTTTGATTCGTCTCATTTGTGTAAAAACAATATCTCATGTATTTCTTGAAATTGGAAAAAAAAGGTGTCTGCTTGGAATGAAGAGTGAACTAAAGTGAGTACAATCCGGTGGCCAAAGGTCAAAGATAAACGTCAAGATGAACTCAAAAACCTTTTTGTCTGGCCATAGATAAAGAATGAATACACTCAAATTGCACACAAATGTCTTATAGAATATGATGATGAAGCTCCGGCATTTTATATCCAAAAGGTAAAATGTCAACTGTGACGGCGGCATATCCCTGTCAATAATTGCGAGCAGAATATCCCTCCTCGGATCGTATCTGCACGCGCAGATCTCTTTTGTGTGCGCGAGGAGGGAAATTCTGCTTGTAATTTTTGACAGTGACATGCCGCCATATACTACGATGTGTTGGTGACGTTTTTGGTGATATTTTGGGTCATTGTCCATGGCATGCCATACTATGGCATTTTGGCATCATTTTTGACAGCATACTATACAAGGATGTTTGGGTGATACATACTTCACCATGAAATTTCTTGGTCATTTTTGATGAGATTCTATACTATGACTTTCCGTGGAATTTTGTGACATTTTTGACTATATACCATAATGATGATGATGTTTTGGGGTCGTTATAGATGACATAATCAGGTATGTTTCGGTCGTGTTTTGAGACATTTTTGACGGTATAATATACTATGAAGTATTTTTGACGTTTTGGGTCATTTTTAACAACATACTATAATATGATGTTTACGGTTGCCTTATTTGAAGATATACTATAGTATGTATAGTAAAACAGCTGAACACATCGTATTAAAGCAAGGCGTAACACGTTATAGAAAAGAATGTCGAAGAAAACATAGCATTGCATGTTTTACATAACGTGTTAAAAAAATTTACAAAAATGCTATACTATAGTAGGGCGAAAAATGGCAAAATGTGACACATCCAAAAACAGCTGAAAACCACATAAAATAGCATGCCGAGACATACCATAGTAAAGGATGTTGCAAAAACGACCAAAAACACCATGAAATAGCAGGACGAAGAAATGACCAAAACTGCAGTGCTTAGAGTATGGTAAAAATTGTCATAATATGACATGTCCAAAAAAACTGCTGAAAACCACATAAAACCATGTAAAATAGCATGTCAAGACACGCCATAGTACAGGATGTTGCGAAAGCGGCCCAAAACACCATAAAATAGCGTGTTTGTTGCTGGCCATTTTTGCACCATCCTATGCTATGGCGTGTCTTGCATTGTTATTTTATGTGGTTTTATTTGGCTTGCACTGTTTTTGGACATATCATATTTTGACATTTTTTACCATACTCCAGTACTGCAATTTTGGTCATTTTATCGCCATACTATATTATGGGTTTTTGGCCTTTTTTGCAACACCCTATGCTATGGCATGTGCCAGTGTGCTATTTTACATGGTGGTTTTCAGCTGTTTTTGGGACATGCCAAATTTTGCCATTTTTTGCCTTACTATAGTCTTGCATTTGTAGTCATTTCTTCGACATGCCAAATTATGATATTTTTGGCCCTTTTTGCAACTTTCTATGACACGGCACGTCTTGGCAGGCTATTCTAAGCTGTTTCCAGCTGTTTTTGGGACATGTCAAATTTTGCCTTTATTCGCCTTACTATAGTCTTGCATGTATGGTCATTTTTTCGACATGCCAAAGTGGGATGTTTTTTGCCCTTTGTGCAAGTTTCTATGCTATGGCGTGTCTTTCAGGCTATTCTACGCTGTTTCCAGCTGTTTTCAGCTGTTTTTGGGATATGTCAAATATTGACATTTTTCACCTTACCATAGCGTTGAATTTGTGGTCATTTATTCAGTATACCAAATCATGATGTTTTTGATCAGTTTTGCAAATTTCTATGCTATGGTGTGTCATGGCAGGATTTTATAAGCTGTTTCCAGCTGTTTTAGGGACATGTTAAATTTTGAAATTTTTTGCCTTTTTGTCATTTTTTCGACATAAAAAATTATGATGTTTTTGGCCCTTTTTGCAACTTTCTATGCTATGGTATCTCTTGGCAGGCTTTTCTAAGATGTTTACAGATGTTTTTTAGACGTCAAATTTTTTCTATTGTCCTGCATTTCTGGTCATTTTTTCAACATGCCACATCATGATGTTTTGGGCCCTTTTTGCAATTTTCTGTGCTATGGCGTGTCTTGGCAGGCTATTCTAACCTGTTTCCAGTTCTTTTCAGCTGTTTTTGGGACTAATTTAAATTCTGACATTTTTTGCCTTACTATAGTCTTGCCTTTTTGTTCATTATTTCAACATAAAAAATCATGATGTTTTTGACCCTTTTTGCAACTTTCCATGCTATGGAGTGTTTTGAGTGTTTTATGCTGTTTTCAGGTGTCTTCAGCTGTTTTTTGGAAATGTCTTATTTTGAAAGTGAAATATTAGTGAAATATTCCGGTGTTTTTGACAGTTTTTGCAACATTCTATGCTATGGCGTGTCTTTACACGCTATTTTATGCTGTTTTGAGGTGTTTTCAGCTGTTTTTTGAACATGTCATATTTTGACATTTTTGCCATACTATAGCCTTGCCTTTTCGTTCAATTTTCTTGACATGCATTATTAGCGTCTTTTTGGCAGTTTTTGCAAGATTCTTTGCATTGGTATGTTTTTGCAAGTTATTTTATGCTGCTTTGAGGTGTTTTCAGCTGTTTTAAAAAATGTCATATGTTGACATTTTTGCCATACCTTTTCGGTCATTTTTTTTTTTACATGCATTATTCGTGTTTTTTTAATAGTTTTTGCAACATTCTATGCTATGGCGTGTCTTTGCACGCTATTTTATGCTGTTTTGAGTTGTTTTCAGCTGTTTTTGAGACATGTGTCATGTGTCATATTTTGACATTTTTGCCATACTATAGCCTTGCCTTTTCGGTCAATTTTTTTTAACATGCATTATTCAGATGTTTTGACAGTTTTTGCAAAATTCTATGCTATGGCATGTCTTCACACGCTATTTTATGCTGTTTTGAGGTGTTTCCAGCTGTTTTAAAAAATCTCACATTTTGACATTTTTGCCATACTATAGCCTTGCCTTTTTGGTCATTTTTTTGACATGCATTATTTGGGTGTTTTTAATAGTTTTTGCAACATTCTATGCTATGACGTGTCTTTGCACTCTATTTTATGCTGCTTTGAGGTGTTTTCATCTGTTTTTTGAACATGTCATATTTTGACATTTTTGCCATACTATAGCCTTGCCTTTTCGTTCAATTTTCTTGACATGCATTATTAGCGTCTTTTTGGCTGTTTTTGCAACATTCTATGCTATGGCATGTCTTTGCACGCTATTTTATGGTGTTTTGAGGTGTTTTCAGCAGTTTTAAAAAATCTCATATTTTGACATTTTTGCCATACTATAGCCTTGCCTTTTTGGTCAATTTTTTTTGACATGCATTATTCGTGTTTTTTTAATAGTTTTTGCAACATTCTATGTTATGGCGTGTCTTTGCACACTATTTTATGCTGTTTTCAGGTGTTTTCAGCCTTTTTAAAAATGTCATATTTTGACATTTTTGCCATACTATAGCCTTGCCTTTTCGGTAATTTTTTTGACATGCATTATTCATGTTTTTTTAATAGTTTTTGCAACATTCTATGCTATGGCATGTCTTTGCACGCTATTTTATGCTGTTTTCATGTGTTTTCAGCTGTTTTTGAGACATGTCAAATTTTGACATTTTTGCCGTACTATAGCCTTGCCTTTTCATTCAATATTTTTGACATGCATTATTTGGGTGTTTTTCACAGTTTTTGCAACTTTCTATGCTATGGTGTGTCTTGGCACGCTATTTTATGCTGTTTTGATGTGTTTCCAGCTGTTTTTTTTAACATGTCATATTTTAACATTTTTGCCATACTATAGCCTTGCCTTTTCGTTCAATTTTCTTGACATGCATTATTTGGGTGTTTTTGACAGTTTTTGCAACTTTCTGTGCTATGGTGTGTCTGTGCACGCTATTTTATGCTGTTTTCATGTGTTTTCAGCAGTTTTAAAAAATCTCATATTTTGACATTTTTGCCATACTATAGCCTTGCCTTTTTGGTCAATTTTTTTTGACATGCATTATTCGTGTTTTTTTAATAGTTTTTGCAACATTCTATGCTATGGCGTGTCTTTGCACGCTATTTTATGCTGTTTTCAGGTGTTTTCAGCCTTTTTAAAAATGTCATATTTTGACATTTTTGCCACATTTTTTAAAAATGTATTATTTGGGTGTTTTGGGCAGTTTTTGCAACATTCTATGCTATGGCATGTCTTTGCACGCTATTTTATGCTGTTTTCATGTGTTTTCAGCTGTTTTTGAGACATGTCAAATTTTGACATTTTTGCCATACTATAGCCTTTCCTTTTTGGTCATTTTTTAAAAATGTATTATTTGGGTGTTTTGGGCAGTTTTTGCAACATTCTATGCTATGTCGTGTCTTTGCACGCTTTTTTATGCTGTTTTGAGGTGTTTTCAGCTGTTTTAAAAAATCTCATATTTTGACATTTTTGCCATACTATAGCCTTGCCTTTTCGGTCATTTTTTTTGACATGCTTTATTTGGGTGTTTTGACAGTTTTTGCAACTTTTTGTGCTATGGTGTGTCTTTGCACGCTATTTTATGGTGTTTTGAGGTGTTTTCAGCAGTTTTAAAAAATCTCATATTTTGACATTTTTGCCATACTATAGCCTTGCCTTTTTGGTCATTTTTTTGACATGCATTATTTGGGTGTTTTTGACAGTTTTTGCAACTTTCTGTGCTATGGTGTGTCTGTGCACGCTATTTCATGCTGTTTTCATATGTTTTCAGCTGTTTTAAAAAATCTCATATTTTAACATTTTTGCCATACTATAGCCTTGCCTTTTCAGTCAATTTTCTTGACATGCATTATTTGGGTGTTTTTAATAGTTTTTGCAACATTCTATGCTATGTCATGTCTTTGCACGCTATTTTATGCTGTTTTGAGGTGTTTTCAGCTGTTTTTAAAAATCTCATATTTTGACATTTTTGCCATACTATAGCCTTGCCTTTTCGGTCATTTTTTTGACATGCATTATTTGGGTGTTTTGACAGTTTTTGCAACTTTCTGTGCTATGGTGTGTCTGTGCACGCTATTTTATGGTGTTTTGAGGTGTTTTCAGCAGTTTTAAAAAATCTCATATTTTGACATTTTTGCCATACTATAGCCTTGCCTTTTCGGTCATTTTTTTTGACATGCATTATTTGGGTGTTTTTGACAGTTTTTGCAACTTTTTGTGCTATGGTGTGTCTTTGCACGCTATTTTATGCTGTTTTGAGGTGTTTTCATCGGTTTTTTGAACATGTCATATTTTGACATTTTTGCCATACTATAGCCTTGCCTTTTCGGTCATTTTTTTGACATGCATTATTTGGGTGTTTTTGACAGTTTTTGCAACTTTTTGTGCTATGGTGTGTCTTTGCACGCTATTTTATGGTGTTTTGAGGTGTTTTCAGCAGTTTTAAAAAATCTCATATTTTGACATTTTTGCCATACTATAGCCTTGCCTTTTCGGTCATTTTTTTTACATGCATTATTCATGTTTTTTTTAATAGTTTTGCAACATTCTATGCTATGTCATGTCTTTGCACGCTATTTTATGGTGTTTTGAGGTGTTTTCAGCTGTTTTTAAAAATCTCATATTTTGACATTTTTGCCATACTATAGCCTTGCCTTTTCGGTCATTTTTTTGACATGCATTATTTGGGTGTTTTTGACAGTTTTTGCAACTTTCTGTGCTATGGTGTGTCTGTGCACGCTATTTTATGGTGTTTTGAGGTGTTTTCAGCAGTTTTAAAAAATCTCATATTTTGACATTTTTGCCATACTATAGCCTTGCCTTTTCGTTCAATTTTCTTGACATGCATTATTTAGGTGTTTTTGACAGTTTTTGCAACTTTTTGTGCAATGGTGTGTCTTTGCACGCTATTTTATGCTGTTTTGAGGTGTTTTCATCGGTTTTTTGAACATGTCATATTTTGACATTTTTGCCATACTATAGCCTTGCCTTTTCGGTCAATTTTTTTTGACATGCATTATTCGTGTTTTTTTAATAGTTTTTGCAACATTCTATGCTATGTCGTGTCTTTGCACGCTATTTTATGCTGTTTTGAGGTGTTTTCAGCTGTTTTAAAAAATCTCATATTTTGACATTTTTTCCATACTATAGCCTTTCCTTTTTGGTCATTTTTTGACATGCATTATTTGGGTGTTTTAATAGTTTTGCAACATTCTCTGCTATGGTATGTCTTTGCACGCTATTTTATGGTGTTTTGAGTTGTTTTCAGCTGTTTTAAAAAATCTCACATTTTGACATTTTTGCCATACTATAGCCTTGCCTTTTTGGTAATTTTTTTGACATGCATTATTTGGGTGTTTTGGGCAGTTTTGCAACTTTTTGTGCTATGGTGTGTCTTTGCACGCTATTTTATGGTGTTTTGAGGTGTTTTCAGCAGTTTTAAAAAATCTCATATTTTGACATTTTTGCCATACTATAGCCTTGCCTTTTCGGTCATTTTTTTGACATGCATTATTTGGGTGTTTTTGACAGTTTTTGCAACTTTCTGTGCTATGGTGTGTCTTTGCACGCTATTTTATGCTGTTTTCAGGTGTTTTCAGCTGTTTTAAAAAATCTCATATTTTGACATTTTTGCCATACTATAGCCTTGCCTTTTCGTTCAATTTTTTTTGACATGCATTATTCGTGTTTTTGACAGTTTTTGCAACTTTTTGTGCATTGGTGTGTCTTAGCACGCTATTTTATGCTGTTTTGAGGTGTTTTCATCGGTTTTTTGAACATGTCATATTTTGACATTTTTGCCATACTATAGCCTTGCCTTTTCGGTCAATTTTTTTTGACATGCATTATTTGTGTTTTTTTAATAGTTTTTGCAACATTCTGTGCTATGTCGTGTCTTTGCACGCTATTTTATGCTGTTTTGAGGTGTTTTCAGCTGTTTTTAAAAATCTCATATTTTGACATTTTTGCCATACTATAGCCTTGCCTTTTCGTTCAATTTTCTTGACATGCATTATTTGGGTGGTTTTGACAGTTTTTGCAACTTTCTGTGCTATGGCGTGTCTGTGCATGCTATTTTATGGTGTTTTGAGGTGTTTTCAGCAGTTTTAAAAAATCTCATATTTTGACATTTTTGCCATACTATAGCCTTGCCTTTTCGGTCATTTTTTTTGACATGCATTATTCATGTTTTTTTAATAGTTTTTGCAACATTCTATGCTATGTCGTATCTTTGCATGCTATTTCATGCTGTTTTGAGGTGTTTTCAGCTGTTTTTTGAACATGTCATATTTTGACATTTTTTGCCATGCTATAGCCTTGCCTTTTCGTTCAATTTTCTTGACATGCATTATTTAGGTGTTTTTGACAGTTTTTGCAACTTTTTGTGCAATGGTGTGTCTTTGCACGCTATTTTATGCTGTTTTGAGGTGTTTTCATCGGTTTTTTGAACATGTCATATTTTGACATTTTTGCCATACTATAGCCTTGCCTTTTCGGTCAATTTTTTTTGACATGCATTATTCGTGTTTTTTTAATAGTTTTTGCAACATTCTATGTTATGGCGTGTCTTTGCACGCTATTTTATGCTGTTTTCATGTGTTTTCAGCTGTTTTAAAAAATCTCATATTTTGACATTTTTGCCATACTATAGCCTTGCCTTTTCGGTCATTTTTTTTGACATGCATTATTCATGTTTTTTTAATAGTTTTTGCAACATTCTATGCTATGGCTAGTCTTTGCACGCTATTTTATGCTGTTTTCATGTGTTTTCAGCTGTTTTTGAGACATGTCATATTTTGACATTTTTGCCATACCTTGCCTTGCCTTGCCTTTTCGGTCAATTTTCTTGACATGCATTATTTGGGTGTTTTTAATAGTTTTTGCAACTTTCTATGCTATGGTGTGTCTTGGCACGCTATTTTATGCTGTTTTGATGTGTTTCCAGCTGTTTTTTTTAACATGTCATATTTTAACATTTTTGCCATACTATAGCCTTGCCTTTTCGTTCAATTTTCTTGACATGCATTATTTGGGTGTTTTTGACAGTTTTTGCAACTTTCTGTGCTATGGTGTGTCTGTGCACGCTATTTTATGGTGTTTTCAGGTGTTTTCAGCAGTTTTAAAAAATCTCATATTTTGACATTTTTGCCATACTATAGCCTTGCCTTTTTGGTCAATTTTTTTTGACATGCATTATTCGTGTTTTTTTAATAGTTTTTGCAACATTCTATGCTATGTCGTGTCTTTGCACGCTATTTTATGCTGTTTTGAGGTGTTTTCAGCCTTTTTAAAAATGTCATATTTTGACATTTTTGCCATACTATAGCCTTGCCTTTTTGGTCATTTTTTGACATGTATTATTTGTGTTTTTAATAGTTTTTGCAACATTCTATGCTATGGCATGTCTTTGCACGCTATTTTATGCTGTTTTCATGTGTTTTCAGCTGTTTTTGAGACATGTCAAATTTTGACATTTTTGCCATACTATAGCCTTGCCTTTTTGGTCATTTTTTAAAAATGTATTATTTGGGTGTTTTGGGCAGTTTTTGCAACATTCTATGCTATGTCGTGTCTTTGCACGCTTTTTTATGCTGTTTTGAGGTGTTTTCAGCTGTTTTAAAAAATCTCATATTTTGACATTTTTGCCATACTATAGCCTTGCCTTTTCGGTCATTTTTTTGACATGCATTATTTGGGTGTTTTTGACAGTTTTTGCAACTTTTTGTGCTATGGTGTGTCTTTGCACGCTATTTTATGGTGTTTTGAGGTGTTTTCAGCAGTTTTAAAAAATCTCATATTTTGACATTTTTGCCATACTATAGCCTTGCCTTTTTGGTCATTTTTTTGACATGCATTATTTGGGTGTTTTTGACAGTTTTTGCAACTTTCTGTGCTATGGTGTGTCTGTGCACGCTATTTTATGCTGTTTTGAGGTGTTTTCAGCTGTTTTAAAAAATCTCATATTTTGACATTTTTGCCATACTATAGCCTTGCCTTTTCGGTCAATTTTCTTGACATGCATTATTTGGGTGTTTTTAATAGTTTTTGCAACAGTCTATGCTATGGCGTGTCTTTGCACGCTATTTTATGCTGTTTTGAGGTGTTTTCAGCTGTTTTAAAAAATCTCATATTTTGACATTTTTGCCATACTATAGCCTTGCCTTTTCGGTCATTTTTTTGACATGCATTATTTGGGTGTTTTTGACAGTTTTTGCAACTTTCTGTGCTATGGTGTGTCTTTGCACACTATTTTATGGTGTTTTGAGGTGTTTTCAGCTGTTTTCAAAAAATCTCATATTTTGACATTTTTGCCATACTATAGCCTTGCCTTTTCGTTCAATTTTCTTGACATGCATTATTTAGGTGTTTTTGACAGTTTTTGCAACTTTTTGTGCAATGGTGTGTCTTTGCACGCTATTTTATGCTGTTTTGAGGTGTTTTCATCGGTTTTTTGAACATGTCATATTTTGACATTTTTGCCATACTATAGCCTTGCCTTTTCGGTCAATTTTTTTGACATGCATTATTTGGGTGTTTTTGACAGTTTTTGCAACTTTTTGTGCTATGGTGTGTCTTTGCACGCTATTTTATGGTGTTTTGAGGTGTTTTCAGCAGTTTTAAAAAATCTCATATTTTGACATTTTTGCCATACTATAGCCTTGCCTTTTTGGTCATTTTTTAAAAAAGGATTATTTGGATGTTTTTGACAGTTTTTGCAACATTCTATGCTATGTCGTGTCTTTGCACGCTATTTTATGCTGTTTTGAGGTGTTTTCAGCTGTTTTTAAAAATCTCATATTTTGACATTTTTGCCATACTATAGCCTTGCCTTTTCGGTCATTTTTTTGACATGCATTATTAACGTCTTTTTGGCAGTTTTTGCAACATTCTTTGCATTGGTATGTCTTTGCACGCTATTTTATGCTGTTTTGAGTTGTTTTCAGCTGTTTTAAAAAAATGTCATATTTTGACATTTTTGCCATACTATAGCCTTGCCTTTTCGGTCATTTTTTTGACATGCATTATTTGGGTGTTTTTGACAGTTTTTGCAACTTTTTGTGCTATGGTGTGTCTTTGCACGCTATTTTATGGTGTTTTGAGGTGTTTTCAGCAGTTTTAAAAAATCTCATATTTTGACATTTTTGCCATACTATAGCCTTGCCTTTTCGGTCATTTTTTTGACATGCATTATTTGGGTGTTTTTGACAGTTTTTGCAACTTTCTGTGCTATGGTGTGTCTTTGCACGCTATTTTATGCTGTTTTCAGGTGTTTTCAGCTGTTTTAAAAAATCTCATATTTTGACATTTTTGCCATACTATAGCCTTGCCTTTTCGTTCAATTTTTTTTGACATGCATTATTCATGTTTTTTTTAATAGTTTTTGCAACATTCTATGCATTGGTATGTCTTTGCACGCTATTTTATGCTGTTTTCAGGTGTTTTCATCTGTTTTTTGAACATGTCATATTTTGACATTTTTGCCATACTATAGCCTTGCCTTTTCGGTCATTTTTTTTGACATGCATTATTCATGTTTTTTTTAATAGTTTTTGCAACAGTCTATGCTATGGCGTGTCTTTGCACGCTATTTTATGCTGTTTTGAGTTGTTTTCAGCTGTTTTAAAAAAATGTCATATTTTGACATTTTTGCCATACTATAGCCTTGCCTTTTCGTTCAATTTTCTTGACATGCATTTTTTGGGTGGTTTTGACAGTTTTTGCAACTTTCTGTGCTATGGCGTGTCTGTGCATGCTATTTTATGGTGTTTTGAGGTGTTTTCAGCAGTTTTAAAAAATCTCATATTTTGACATTTTTGCCATACTATAGCCTTGCCTTTTCGGTCATTTTTTTTGACATGCATTATTCATGTTTTTTTAATAGTTTTTGCAACATTCTATGCTATGGCTAGTCTTTGCACGCTATTTTATGCTGTTTTGAGGTGTTTTCATCTGTTTTTTGAACATGTCATATTTTGACATTTTTGCCATACTATAGCCTTGCCTTTTCGTTCAATTTTCTTGACATGCATTATTTAGGTGTTTTTGACAGTTTTTGCAACTTTTTGTGCAATGGTGTGTCTTTGCACGCTATTTTATGCTGTTTTGAGGTGTTTTCATCGGTTTTTTGAACATGTCATATTTTGACATTTTTGCCATACTATAGCCTTGCCTTTTCGGTCAATTTTTTTTGACATGCATTATTCGTGTTTTTTTAATAGTTTTTGCAACATTCTGTGCTATGTCGTGTCTTTGCACGCTATTTTATGGTGTTTTGAGGTGTTTTCAGCAGTTTTAAAAAATCTCATATTTTGACATTTTTGCCATACTATAGCCTTGCCTTTTCGGTCATTTTTTTGACATGCATTATTTGGGTGTTTTTGACAGTTTTTGCAACTTTTTGTGCTATGGTGTGTCTTTGCACGCTATTTTATGGTGTTTTGAGGTGTTTTCAGCTGTTTTAAAAAATCTCATATTTTGACATTTTTGCCATACTATAGCCTTGCCTTTTCGGTCAATGTTCTTGACATGCATTATTTGGGTGTTTTTGACAGTTTTTGCAACTTTCTGTGCTATGGCGTGTCTTTGCACGCTATTTTATGGTGTTTTGAGGTGTTTTCAGCAGTTTTAAAAAATCTCATATTTTGACATTTTTGCCATACTATAGCCTTGCCTTTTCGGTCATTTTTTTTGACATGCATTATTCATGTTTTTTTAATAGTTTTTGCAACATTCTATGCTATGGCTAGTCTTTGCACGCTATTTTATGCTGTTTTCATGTGTTTCCAGCTGTTTTTGAGACATGTCATATTTTGACATTTTTGCCATACTATAGCCTTGCCTTTTCGGTCATTTTTTTGACATGCATTATTTGGGTGTTTTTGACAGTTTTTGCAACTTTTTGTGCTATGGTGTGTCTTTGCACGCTATTTTATGCTGTTTTGAGGTGTTTTCAGCAGTTTTAAAAAATCTCATATTTTGACATTTTTGCCATACTATAGCCTTGCCTTTTCGGTCATTTTTTTTTACATGCATTATTTGGGTGTTTTTAATAGTTTTTGCAACATTCTATGCAATGGTCGTGTCTGTGCACGCTATTTTATGCTGTTTTGAGGTGTTTTCAGCAGTTTTAAAAAATCTCATATTTTGACATTTTTGCCATACTATAGCCTTGCCTTTTCGTTCAATTTTTTTGACATGCATTATTCATGTTTTTTTAATAGTTTTTGCAACATTCTATGCTATGGCTAGTCTTTGCACGCTATTTTATGCTGTTTTCATGTGTTTTCAGCTGTTTTTGAGACATGTCATAGTTTGACATTTTTGCCATACTATAGCCTTGCCTTTTTGGTCATTTTTTTGACATGCATTATTTGGGTGTTTTTGACAGTTTTTGCAACTTTCTGTGCTATGGTGTGTCTTTGCACGCTATTTTATGCTGTTTTGAGGTGTTTTCAGCAGTTTTAAAAAATCTCATATTTTGACATTTTTGCCATACTATAGCCTTGCCTTTTTGGTCATTTTTTTGACATGCATTATTTGGGTGTTTTTTATAGTTTTTGCAACATTCTATGCATTGGTATGTCTTTGCACGCTATTTTATGCTGTTTTCAGGTGTTTTCAGCTGTTTTAAAAAATCTCATATTTTGACATTTTTGCCATACTATAGCCTTGCCTTTTCGTTCAATTTTCTTGACATGCATTATTTCGGTGTTTTTGACAGTTTTTGCAACTTTTTGTGCAATGGTGTGTCTTTGCACGCTATTTTATGCTGTTTTGAGGTGTTTTCATCGGTTTTTTGAACATGTCATATTTTGACATTTTTGCCATACTATAGCCTTGCCTTTTCGGTCAATTTTTTTTGACATGCATTATTCGTGTTTTTTTAATAGTTTTTGCAACATTCTGTGCTATGTTGTGTCTTTGCACGCTATTTTATGCTGTTTTGAGGTGTTTTCAGCAGTTTTAAAAAATCTCATATTTTGACATTTTTGCCATACTATAGCCTTGCCTTTTCGGTCATTTTTTTGACATGCATTATTTGGGTGTTTTTGACAGTTTTTGCAACTTTTTGTGCTATGGTGTGTCTTTGCACGCTATTTTATGGTGTTTTGAGGTGTTTTCAGCAGTTTTAAAAAATCTCATATTTTGACATTTTTGCCATACTATAGCCTTGCCTTTTCGTTCAATTTTCTTGACATGCATTATTTGGGTGTTTTTGACAGTTTTTGCAACTTTTTGTGCTATGGTGTGTCTTTGCACGCTATTTTATGCTGTTTTGAGGTGTTTTCAGCAGTTTTAAAAAATCTCATATTTTGACATTTTTGCCATACTATAGCCTTGCCTTTTCGGTCATTTTTTTTGACATGCATTATTCATGTTTTTTTAATAGTTTTTGCAACATTCTATGCTATGGCGTGTCTTTGCACGCTATTTTATGCTGTTTTGAGGTGTTTTCAGCTGTTTTAAAAAATCTCATATTTTGACATTTTTGCCATACTATAGCCTTGCCTTTTCGTTCAATTTTCTTGACATGCATTATTTAGGTGTTTTTGACAGTTTTTGCAACTTTTTGTGCTATGGTGTGTCTTTGCACGCTATTTTATGCTGTTTTGAGGTGTTTTCAGCTGTTTTAAAAAATCTCATATTTTGACATTTTTGCCATACTATAGCCTTGCCTTTTCGGTCATTTTTTTTGACATGCATTATTCATGTTTTTTTTAATAGTTTTTGCAACATTCTATGCTATGGCTAGTCTTTGCACGCTATTTTATGCTGTTTTCATGTGTTTTCAGCTGTTTTTGAGACATGTCATAGTTTGACATTTTTGCCATACTATAGCCTTGCCTTTTTGGTCATTTTTTTGACATGCATTATTTGGGTGTTTTTGACAGTTTTTGCAACTTTTTGTGCTATGGTGTGTCTTTGCACGCTATTTTATGCTGTTTTGAGGTGTTTTCAGCAGTTTTAAAAAATCTCATATTTTGACATTTTTGCCATACTATAGCCTTGCCTTTTTGGTCATTTTTTTGACATGCATTATTTGGGTGTTTTTTATAGTTTTTGCAACATTCTATGCATTGGTATGTCTTTGCACGCTATTTTATGCTGTTTTCAGGTGTTTTCAGCTGTTTTAAAAAATCTCATATTTTGACATTTTTGCCATACTATAGCCTTGCCTTTTCGTTCAATTTTCTTGACATGCATTATTTAGGTGTTTTTGACAGTTTTTGCAACTTTTTGTGCAATGGTGTGTCTTTGCACGCTATTTTATGCTGTTTTGAGGTGTTTTCATCGGTTTTTTGAACATGTCATATTTTGACATTTTTGCCATACTATAGCCTTGCCTTTTCGGTCAATTTTTTTTGACATGCATTATTCGTGTTTTTTTAATAGTTTTTGCAACATTCTGTGCTATGTTGTGTCTTTGCACGCTATTTTATGCTGTTTTGAGGTGTTTTCAGCAGTTTTAAAAAATCTCATATTTTGACATTTTGCCATACTATAGCCTTGCCTTTTTCGGTCATTTTTTTGACATGCATTATTTGGGTGTTTTTGACAGTTTTTGCAACTTTCTGTGCTATGGTGTGTCTGTGCACGCTATTTTATGCTGTTTTCATGTGTTTTCAGCAGTTTTAAAAAATCTCATATTTTGACATTTTTGCCATACTATAGCCTTGCCTTTTCGGTCATTTTTTTGACATGCATTATTTGGGTGTTTTTGACAGTTTTTGCAACTTTTTGTGCTATGGTGTGTCTTTGCACGCTATTTTATGCTGTTTTGAGGTGTTTTCAGCTGTTTTAAAAAATCTCATATTTTGACATTTTTGCCATACTATAGCCTTGCCTTTTCGTTCAATTTTTTTTGACATGCATTATTCGTGTTTTTTTAATAGTTTTTGCAACATTCTATGCTATGTCGTATCTTTGCATGCTATTTTATGGTGTTTTGAGGTGTTTTCAGCTGTTTTTGAGACATGTCATATTTTGACATTTTTGCCATACTATAGCCTTGCCTTTTCGGTCATTTTTTTGACATGCATTATTTGGGTGTTTTTGACAGTTTTTGCAACTTTTTGTGCTATGGTGTGTCTTTGCACGCTATTTTATGCTGTTTTGAGGTGTTTCCAGCAGTTTTAAAAAATGTCATATTTTGACATTTTTTGCCATACTATAGCCTTGCCTTTTTGGTCATTTTTTTGACATGCATTATTTGGCTGTTTTTGACCATTTTTGCAACTTTCTGTGCTATGGTGTGTCTTTGCACGCTATTTTATGCTGTTTTCATGTGTTTTCAGCAGTTTTAAAAAATCTCATATTTTGACATTTTTGCCATACTATAGCCTTGCCTTTTTGGTCATTTTTTTGACATGCATTATTTGGGTGTTTTTGACAGTTTTTGCAACATTCTATGCATTGGTATGTCTTTGCACGCTATTTTATGCTGTTTTCAGGTGTTTTCAGCTGTTTTAAAAAATCTCATATTTTGACATTTTTGCCATACTATAGCCTTGCCTTTTTGGTCATTTTTTTGACATGCATTATTCGTGTTTTTTTAATAGTTTTTGCAACATTCTATGCTATGTCGTATCTTTGCATGCTATTTCATGCTGTTTTGAGGTGTTTTCATCTGTTTTTTGAACATGTCATATTTTGACATTTTTTGCCATGCTATAGCCTTGCCTTTTTGGTCATTTTTTTGACATGCATTATTTGGGTTTTTTTGGGCAGTTTTTGCAACATTCTATGCTATGGCGTGTTTTTACATGCTATTTTATGCTGTTTTGGGGTGTTTTCAGCTGTTTTAAAAAATGTCATATTTTGACATTTTTGCCATACTATAGCCTTGCCTTTTCGTTCAATTTTCTTGACATGCATTATTTGGGTGTTTTTGACAGTGTTTGCAACCTTTTGTGCTATGTCGTGTCTTTGCACGCTATTTTATGCTGTTTTGAGGTGTTTTCAGCTGTTTTAAAAAATCTCATATTTTGACATTTTTGCCATACTATAGCCTTGCCTTTTCGTTCAATTTTCTTGACATGCATTATTTGGGTGTTTTTGACAGTGTTTACAACCTTTTGTGCTATGGCGTGTCTTTGCACGCTATTTTATGCTGCTTTGAGGTGTTTCCAGCTGTTTTAAAAAATGTCATATTTTGACATTTTTTGCCATACTATAGCCTTGCCTTTTTGGTCATTTTTTTGACATGCATTATTTGGGTTTTTTGGGCAGTTTTTGCAACTTTCTATGCTATGGTGTGTCTTTGCACGCTATTTTATGCTGTTTTGAGGTGTTTCCAGCAGTTTTAAAAAATGTCAAATTTTGACATTTTTGCCATACTATAGCCTTGCCTTTTCGGTCATTTTTTTGACATGCATTATTTGGGTGTTTTGGGCAGTTTTTTTTAACATTCTATGCTATGGCGTGTCTTTGTACACTATTTTTAGCTGTTCCCACCTTTTTTTGGGACTTGTGAAATTTTGACATTTTTCGCCTTACCATAGTCTTACATTTTTGGTCATTTTTTTGACATAGCAAATTATGATGTTTTTGGCCCTTTTTGCAACTTTCTATGTTATACGTTGTCCTGACAGGCTATTCAAAGCTGCTTCCAGCTGTTTTTGGACATGTCAAATTTTGACATTTTTCCCCTTCGTATAGTTTTTCATTTTTGGTCATTTTTTCGACTTTCCAAATTATGATTTTTGTGGCCTGTTATGTGTCCTTTAATGGATGAGTGGAAAGGAGACATCAACACAACAAAGAGAAGATGGCATAAAGAAAATGATTTATTGGAAACCACTACTTACAAAAATTCTAAATTGTGGAGAAGGAGGGTGGGATGAGGGGTTGTGCCAAATAAATAATAGAGAAATACAATAGAACAGGGGCTAAGCTGAATCTAGCCTTTAAAATAAACTCAAACAAAACCTGACTCAATTATCTTAAAAAAGAAGCTTAACCAAAAATATATACAGAGGCGGCACAACCATAAAACCTAGTGTTTCTAGACAATAAGACTTGCATGAGTGAAAAATGTATGGGGTACCCCATCTTACCAATCCACACCCTCACTCCACCAACCTAGTTAACTAAGGAAACTCCAGGTGTATGGCAGCATTCAACACCACAGCAGCTCCAGCAGGCAGAGAGTGCGATCAGTGCAGGCAAAGTCCTTTTATGAGAGAGCCTTTGGTGTGATTGGCCAGTTTGGAAGAGCCCACACCACACAGTTGCAGGCCAATCAGGTTGATGGCACCTGGCAGAAGAGGAGGTGAGAGAGAGAAAACCAGGAGGGAAAGACACAAACAAAACATAACTGCACAGTGCCCACCTTCCCCAACAGCCTGGCATGTAACAGGCCTTTTTTGCAACTTTCTATGCTATGGCAGGTTTTGGCAGGCTATTTTTAGCTGTTTACAGCTGTTTTTGGGACATGTGAAATTTTGACATTTTTTGCCTTACTATAGTCTTGCATTTTTGGTCATTTTTTTTGGACATGCCAAATTATTATGTTTTTGGTCCTTTTTGCAACTTTCTATGCTATAGCATGTTTTGGCAGGCTATTATAGGCTTTTTCCAACTGTTTTCAGCAGTTTTTGGGACATGTCAAATTCGCCTTCCTATAGGGCGAAAAAGTCTTGCATTTTTGGTCATTTTTTCGACATGCCAAATTATGACGTTTTTGCCTCTTTTTGGAAATTTCATGTCGAAAAAATGACCAAAAATGCAAGACTATAGTAAGGCAAAAAATGTAAAAATTTGACATGTCCCAAAAACAGCTGAAAACAGCTGGAAACAGCTTAGAATAGCCTGCAAAGACACGCTATCACATAGAAAGTTGCAAAAAGAGGTAAAAATGTCAGAATTTGGCATGTCGAAAAAATGACCAAAAATGCAAGACTATAGTAAGGTGAAAAATGTCAAAATTTCAAATTTGCAAAATCAGCTGAAAACAGCTGAAATTGCTTAGAATAGCCTGCCAAGACATGCTATAGCATAGAAGTTGCAAAAAGGGGCAAAAACGTCATAATTTGGCATGTCGAAAAAATGACCAAAAATGCAAGACTATAGTAAGGCGAAAAATGTCAAAATTTGACATGTCCCAAAAACAGCTGTAAACAGCTGTAAACAGCTTAGAATAGCCTGCCAAGACACGCCACAGCATAGAAATTTGCAAAAAGAGGCAAAAACGTCATAATTTGGCATGTCGAAAAAAATGACCAAAAATGCAAGACTATAGTAAGGTGAAAAATGTAAAAATTTGACATGTCCCAAATACAGCTGGAAACAGCTGGAAACAGCTTAGAATAGCCTGCCAAGACACGCCATCGCATAGAAAATTTGCAAAAAGAGGCAAAAATGTCAGAATTTGGCATGTCAAAAAAATGACCAAAAATGCAAGACTATAGTAAGGTGAAAAATGTCAAAATTTGACATGTCCCAAAAACTGCTGAAAACAGCTGGGAAAAGCCTATAATAGCCTGCCAAGACATGCTATAGCATAGAAAGTTGCAAAAAGAGGCAAAAATGTCAGAATTTGGCATGTCGAAAAAATGACCAAAAATGCAAGACTATAGTAAGGTGAAAAATGTCAAAATTTGACATGTCCCAAAAACTGCTGAAAACAGCTGGGAAAACCCTATAATAGCCTGCCAAGACACGCCATAGCATAGAAATTTGCAAAAAGAGGCAAAAACGTCAGAATTTGGCATGTCGAAAAAAAATGACCAAAAATGCAAGACTATAGTAAGGCGAAAAATGTCCAAATTTGACATGTCCCAAAAACAGCTGGAAACAGCTGGAAACAGCTTAGAATAGCCTGCCAAGACACGCCATCGCATAGAAATTTGCAAAAAGAGGCAAAAATGTCAGAATTTGGCATGTCAAACAAATGACCAAAAATGCAAGACTATAGTAAGGTGAAAAATGTCAAAATTTCAAATTTGCAAAATCAGCTGAAAACAGCTGAAATTGCTTAGAATAGCCTGCCAAGACATGCTATGGCACAGAAGTTGCAAAAAGGGGCAAAACGTCATAATTTGGCATGTCGAAAAAATGACCAAAAATGCAAGACTATAGTAAGGCGAAAAATGTCAAAATTTGACATGTCCCAAAAACAGCTGGAAACAGCTTAGAATAGCCTGCCAAGACACGCCATCATATAGAAATTTGCAAAAAGAGGCAAAAACGTCATAATTTGGCATGTCGAAAAAATGACCAAAAATGCAAGACTATAGTAAGGCGAAAAATGTCAAAATTTGACATGTCCCAAAAACTGCTGAAAACAGCTAGAAAAAGACTATAATAGCCTGCCAAGACATGCTATAGCATAGAAATTTGCAAAAAGAGGCAAAAACGTCATAATTTTGCATGTCAAAAAAAATGACCAAAAATGCAAGACTATAGTAAGGCGAAAAATGTCAAAATTTCAAATTTGCAAAAACAGCTGAAAACAGCTGAAATTGCTTAGAATAGCCTGCCAAGACATGCTATGGCACAGAAGTTGCAAAAAGGGGCAAAAACGTCATAATTTGGCATGTCAAAAAAATGACCAAAAATGCAAGACTATAGTAAGGCGAAAAATGTCAAAATTTGACATGTCCCAAAAACAGCTGGAAACAGCTTAGAATAGCCTGCCAAGACACGCCATCATATAGAAATTTGCAAAAAGAGGCAAAAACGTCATAATTTGGCATGTCGAAAAAATGACCAAAAATGCAAGACTATAGTAAGGCGAAAAATGTAAAAATTTGACATGTCCCAAAAACAGCTGGAAACAGCTGGAAAAAGCCTATAATAGCCTGCCAAAACATGCTATAGCATGGAAAGTTGCAAAAAGAGGCAAAAACATCATAATTTGGCATGTCGAAAAAATGACCTATTTTTTACAACATGCCAAATTATGATGTTTTTGGCCCTTTTTACAACTTTCTATGCTATGGTGTGATTTGGCAGGCTATTCTAAGCTGTTTCCAGCTGTTTTCAGCTAATTTTGCAAATTTGAAATTTTGACATTTTTCGCCTTACTATAGTCTTGCATTTTGGTCATTTTTTCTCCATGCCAAATTATGATGTTTGTGGCCCTTCTTGCATTTTTGATCATTTTTACGACATTCGGAATTATGTGGTTTTTGGCCTTTTTTGCAACTTTCTAGGCTATGGCATGCTAGTCTTGGCATGCTTTCCTAAGATGTTTACAGATGTTTTTGGGACATGTCAAATTGTGATATTTTTCGCCTTACTATAGTCTTGCATTTTTGGTCATTTTTTCGACATGCCAAATTCAAAAGTTTTTGCCTCTTTTTGCGACTTTCTATGCTATAGCATGTCTTGGCAGGCTATTCTGAGTTGTTTCCAGCTGTTTTGGGGATATGTCAAATTTTGCCATTTTTTGCCTTGCATTTTTGATCATTTTTTTAACATGCCAATTTATGATGTTTTTGGCCCTTTTTGCAATACTATAGTATGGTGAAAAGTGTCAAAACATGACATGTTCCAGAAACAGCAGAAAACCACATAAAATCAAATCCCGAGACACGATATTGCATAGAATGTTGCAAAAAATGGCCCAAAACACCATAATATAGCATGTTGAAAAAATGACCAAAAATGCATCTACTAATTTATTGCAAAGTTTGACACATTTATTTATTATTTCTTATTATCTTTTTTCCCTTTCTTTCTGAAAGGAACTAAACCAATTTCACTAAGGCAAATGTTTAAATACTTTTGAGAGGCACCCAAAAACAGCAAAAGAAAACTGATGTTGCTCCTGGATTCAACAGGTTCAGTCTGAATGGTGCATTTACATAGAATTTTTCACATGAAAATAAGTTTGTCCTCTTTCTTTCTCTTCTTTAAAGGCTCTGCGCCCTTCCTGCGGACTTTTTCTGGACACTTTGTGATGGTCACTGATGAGCCTATAGACTATGTTGACCTGTCTGTGTTAGACAGTTTGAAGGATGACGGGGGTTCTGGTTCAGGATGGGAGCAGGAACCAGTTAAAAAACATGGTCCACACCGCCAACCCCGGAAGCATTATTTTGTCTCAGATGAAGCTAAAAGTTTCCTCCAGGGTCGCCTGGCAACAACCTTTGTCCCAACAGTCTACACCCTCGTTCTTATCATCAGCGTGCCCCTTAATGTTGTTGCTATGGTGATGTTTATGCATCACAGCCGCCCCAGAAAACCGGCGATCATCTACATGCTGAACTTGGCCTGTGCTGACCTGTTGTTCGGCCTGCTCCTTCCCTTCAAGATCGCCTACCATTACCATGGCAACAACTGGATCTATGGCTCCTTCATGTGCAGAGCTGTCACAGCAGCTTTCTACTGCAACATGTACTGCTCCATCCTGCTCATGACGTGCATCAGCATTGACCGATTCCTGGCAGTGGTTTACCCCATGAACTCGCTGACGTGGCGCAGCCCTCAGACAGCTTCAGCTGTGTGTGCTGCTATGTGGTTGTTGGCCCTTGGAGGCGTTTCCCCTCTCCTTATCTCTGGACAAACCATTTATTTGTCAGATTTGGGCATCACCACCTGCCATGATGTTCAGGATGTGGAAGAATTACAAGCTTACTATCTTTATTTCTTCCCCATCTATTCTTCCATCTTCTTCTTCATCCCTCTTGTCTTCACTGCTGTCTGTTATGTGCGTATCATTCAGGCTCTGGCAGCGGCCAACGTTGAGAACCGCTCTAGAAAGACTCGAGCTGTGGTGATGGCTGCGGTCGTGCTGGTCGTGTTTGTAGTCTGCTTTGCCCCCACCAACATCATCCTGATGGTTCACTACGTTCAGCTGTCCCACAAGTCCAGCGACAGTTCTTACCAAGCATACCTGCTCTCCATGTGTGTAGGCAGCCTCAGCTGCTGTCTGGATCCAGTCTTGTATTACTTTGCCTCCTCTCAGTGCCAGAAGCAGGTGGCAGCACTGCTCAGGTGTAGGCAACCAGAACAAGCAGCAAGCAGCTCTCGAACACAGAGCACAAGGACCAGCGGGCGGAGAGACAGCGTCAAGTCATACAAGATGGAGAGCGTTCAAACTAACCCGGGGAGCCAGTACAGCAGGCTGGTGGCTTAGTGACATTGGGCCTGCTTCTGAAAGACTTTCAAACTTGGACCTTTATTTAAACCTTTACCAAGTAAATTCTGGATCCAAAAAGTTTTTCCAGTGCCTCTTAATGCTGGACTTATTTGCGCAAAATTTGCTTCTTTGATGAATTACATTAAAGGTCCAGTGTGTAGGATTTAGGGGGATACGCTGGCACAAATTGACAAGCCTATAATACATGTTTTCTTCAGTGTATAATCACTTGAAATCATCCACAAAGGTTGCCATGTTGCACTGCCATGTTGCTGTAGTAGTCCAGACTGGACCATTTGCCAATTTGCAACAGCCACAGAAGTTATCAGCCCCTCCACAATGAGCCAAACAGCAATGGGGGGAAAAAGTTTTAACATGAAACTGCTGTATTCTGTGTTTTTACCGGTTTAAATCATGGGTCTGTGTTCTGAAGACGAAGAGACCTCTGCAGATAATTCAGCTTCTAGTAAAAAACTTCTAAATGTCTGGATCTTAATTTTTTCCAGAAAAAAGGTGAACGCACATTAGCAAGTGCTGGGCTAGTATCCTGTCTGTGATGAGACAGTGTTTTTATGGTTTTAACAATCAAGTCTCTTTGTTTAAGAGAGCAAGAAACCTCTGAAGATAATTCAGCTCCCACTAAAAACTTCCTGAACAATAAATGCTTAAGGTGTCCTAACAGGGAGTTCCCGCTTGGCACATGGGAGAAGTTTCAGCTGGTTGCAGTCAGTAATCTTTACCACTAGATGACACTAAATCCTACACACTGCTCCATAAAATAAATAAAAATAAAAATATTTTAAAAAAAAAATTTTTTTTAAAAATCCACAAGTATGACAGTGTGTCATATGTTTGATTCACTTCACAGACAGCTTGGCACAACATTTTCAGCCATTATTTTCCAGATTTGCTTTTCATATTCTTTTTTTTCAGTAAATCAGAGGAATTAAACAAATAGCATATAACAATAATTAAGTTTTAATCTGCAAAACATTATACGTGATGTAATAACCACATTTCTGTAAGAAAAAAATGGTGGTTTGACACCTCAGTTTTCATAATGCAATTCAGTTTATCATCTGTTATAGGTTTTTAAAAGTAAAATCATTAATCACCTGTTGCACTGGCATTCAAAGCACAGATAATTCAATCAAAACAAACTACTTCACTTTACATGAATTTGCTTAATACAAATGTTGTATATGCTGTAAATGCTGTATCTTATTGTATTTTTTTTTTTTATTGCCGATCATTCTGTGCTCTCTTTTTCGTCAGGGCAGAGCTCTGAAACACAGGAAAACATAAAGGCAAACTGTAAGGAGAGAAAGCAAATATTCCCTGACCATCATGGAAAGTGTTGGCATTGTACCTTAAGTTTGCTATAAGAAGTCATAGTGTAAAAATATTGACTTTTACAATGCAACATCGCCACCTTGTGGAAACTTGTGTAAGTTGTTGTGTACAATAAAGACTCCCAGGTCAAGCTCTTTTTAGCATTCATTATCAGGTTACTGAAGACTTACTGACCTGTTTTACCATCGTAGCTGTGGAAGTTCTCTGGGAAGGTCAGACATCCAACTTGTTTCTTGAAAATTTCAACATCTTTGGGATCTATTTTTCCAGTCCTTGCTGAAAGAGGAGGTAGATTTTAAAAAGAGAAACAACATTTTAAACTGACTGACTGACTGTGTTAACAACCAATGTGGAACTTACTGAATTGCAGGATGTATCTACCAGTGACGTCCCCATTTCGAAAGGTGTCTGTCCACAGCAGGCAGTCAGAGCAAGTCTGTAGAATATGTCCTTTGTGGTCTGACAGATTTTCTTTAAAAGTGGACAGCAGGCAAACAATTAATTATACAAAATTACTTATATGGTCTGATCTGTTGTTGAGGATACTCTGTGCTCTTATTCGTCCTCACAGTAAAGAAATAAGATCATCTCATGTTACTTACTACGAAATGTAGTGGCAATTCCTGAGATTGTTGCATTTACCTCCCCAGAGATACACCGATCACTAAGAAACAAGAATAGACTGTGACAGAGCTTTTTCACAAGATTAAAATGTAACATGCTGTTTGAAAAGGTATGAAATAGTTCTGCAAAATCTATTAAAGGATGATTCTACCCAACATATTCAAAAACACCAAACTTACAAGCAGTGATCCCCCCAACGTAATGTCACAACTTCACTGTCAGAGGTGGGAGCCAAGTCTATCCAGGAGCTTTTCAGAGACTCCAGTGCCTTGTGATATGCCTTGGGGTCACCAGCTCCCATCACATACACCCATTTTCCAAAAATCTTCACATAGAAAAGTCAATAATTATTAAACTATAATGAAAATATCTGAGTGTTCTTAATGATAATATGCTTTTTAATATAAAATCAAGCATCACTGGGATAAATAAGACAGAAAACCTACCAGTTTAGGGTCCTCTGGCATAAAAGGTTTGACCAGGTCCTTACAGTCAGGTGCAGATGCAGCACTGAGGGAAGAGAGAGCCAACAGAAACACAACAACATACAGAGCCATGGCCAGACGGAGGTATGAGGATGAGGGATGGCAGCACTGCAGAGGATGTCACTGAAGCTGCAACAGAAAACTTCTAACACAGATTCATTTTCTCTCTGGGGTACCGCACACAAAAAAAGGTTGTTGTGCAAGTGCTAATAAAGTGGAGGAGGGGGGTTCTACATACTCAGATACACAAGGAAAGCTTTTTTTTAATGACCTTGCGGACCCATGCAGATTTCTTTTGCTAAGCGCTGAATAGCCAGCTCATTAGTCCTCTGTTGCCCGTAGCGCTGCCCCTGAATGAACTCAGGACAAGTGCCAAACTTCTCTTGGATTGTTGGGACATTTAAAAGGACCTGAAGAAGGCTGTCTCCCTGCGGGTCTGAGAAGACTCCTTGTGGCGACAGTTTAAGAGTTTGACGTCTTCTTTCTCCCCCTAACAGTGACGTTACCCAGCAACAGTCTTTGTTGAAGTTTCTGAGAACAGCAGTGCATTTGGGAAGAACTGTAGCAGTTTTGATGAGGCGTTTAGTCTTGACACATGGGTGAGGAGAGTGTCTTAATCTTTTCTTGTATTCAAAAAAGGTTTAAGAAATGTTGGAGCCAAACACTTTAGTATATTTTCACTGCGTTACCTTAATGTTAATGGAAACAGGAAAATTTAGCTATTTTCAGTTATATCACTCTCATCAAAGCCACACTCCACTGACAAAAACAGGGATTTAGCATCGCTGAATACAGGGACTGCTTTGCATGTGTTAGTGTAAGTGTTGAGTCCTGATTTACCAAAATCACACAATAACACAAACTAACTAAATGATCAAAGCAGTGGTGGGTCAGCAGCTCCCGTGTTCAGTGAGCTAAAATGATTGTTTTGTCAGGGGAGTCTGGTGGCTTTGACAAGAGCAAAGATAGGGGCTTCTTCCCTTCGAATGGGCGGTCTAACAAAAAGGTAGAGTGATGAAAATACTTACAGTATAGCGTACACTTAAACTGATATTGATTTTTTTTAGGTGGCTTGTTCTTTAGGTGGCTAAAATACATTTTGTTGCTGGCCCCCATCAACAGCAGTACATTGCTTTGCTTTGAGGCAGTACTCCAGCCTTCCTCTTCAAACTAAGGGTGTGCCGACTGAAATTTACTGTAGATAATACACTGGCAATGGAAAAGTACCACATACAGTCCCACTTCAAAAAAACTGAACTATGCCTTTAAGAGTGTCAGTAAATAATGACAACAGAACATAGAGCAGAATAAAAGCTGCTTTATTTATTTCACACAACCAATTGGAAATATGATTGTTAAAAAGGGGGCATTTATGTGGATTTTTTTAACCGTTACTGTACCTGACAGAATAAGCCAAGAGCTACTCAGATGCCAACATTTCCTAAACTAAATCATGAAAATCAAACAGCTTAGCAGTAATAAACCTACGCATAACAAACCACAGATCTAACATGACACTACACGAGCAGGCTTTGAATTCATTGCTGCTGGAACCAACTAGACCACAACTTACAAGACGTTATCCCGCAGCATCTTTATATGAGTGCAAGTGCAGATCACATAACAACACTATGTTAATCTGGATGTGTTTGGGTGTGTGTGTGTGTTGTACAAAGGGCCGTGTAGTCTTTGTACTCTGCTTTAATTTTCAGTAGGCTGAACTTCAGTTTGATCATTTTCTGTAGTCTCAGCAGCAGGTGTAGCAGGTTCCCTGGTGTCAGGACACAAATCTGAAATAGGAGGAAATGATCAAATAGTGAAGAAAGCAGCATTAAGAAAAATAACATTAATTAAAGATGCAGAGCTCAAATGGGGACTGACCCGTTCCTCCAAAGTAGTACTCAGGAACAAATTTAAGACACTCAGCCTGCTTCTTGTAGGTCTCTAACTCAGATGGCTCCAAAGTGCCAGTCCGTGCTTATAAAGAGAAGTCAGAGAAATAAAACAAGGAGGTAGTGAGGATAAAGATAAGTCGGGGGAGAAAGGATACAAAGTAGAGAAAAATGGTCAAAATGTGAACCAAAAACTGTGTATTTCATACTCATATCAGGGATGGAGAAAAAAAATTGGCCTTACTAAAGAGGAAAAGGTATCGTCCCTTTGACTTGCCATCAGAGAGGACGGTAGTGTCCTCGGACAGAAGGCAGTCAGCGCACGTCTCGTAGTACTTCCCATCATGATATGAAGTTACACCGTTGATAATAACTGTCAAGAAAACAACAATGCATGAATGTTTCCATAACAGAAAAATACTGAATATGTGTTTTTGTCTCCCTTCACATCTGTAGTTAAAAAAAAAAAAAATCATGATATTGTATTTGGAACGTTGTGTGACTATTTCCTTTTCTTCTTAATGTGCTTTGGCTTCATGCATCATCCAGTTAACATTACACAGCAAATGAGAGAGGTGATGAGTCAGAGTGCAAACAGATTTATAGAAATACATACAAGTGGTGTGACTGGTCATCCCCGAGATGGTGGCATTGGCAACACCCTGAAGGCATTTGTCTTCACCTCTGTAATGAGAAAAGGAGTAAGAATCCACATCAACCCTTTAATACTCTTAACGGTCACTTGTATTTGAGAGGATATGAATATCTTCAGTGTCCTCACAGCCGGTCTGCCCAATAGATTGTCATGACTCCGCTGTCTGAGGAAGCCGACAATTCCACCCAGGAGCTGTTCACCGTCTCCAGGTCCTTCTTCAGGCCGGGCTCGTCCCACACCGCCACATGGAGCACCCACTTTCCATAAATCTGCCACAAACACAAAGACAGAACATCAACACACGTCACTCACATGACTGGGCCGCATATCTGTGTTGGAGTTTTTTTTTAGATGGAGCCTTCAAATAATCCCACTCAGCTTTCTGCCTCTCCCTGCACTGTATTATATTTGTTTGGTTTTTTTGTCATTTTGTGTATTTTAAATTGTGCAAAATTTAAAACATGAAAATATCAAAACATTAAATAATATAAAAAAATACATATTGAAATTTCCTGAAATAAATGAATAAACACTTAAACCTTAATATTTGTTGATCTGTGAAGAACTGCAAATAAATTAAAAATGGAAAACTTACAAAAAAATATCTAAAAGGTCTTTGTTAAAGGCACATAACATCATGGTTTCTTTCTGTTAAGAGGATACATAAGTCTCGATATACAAGATATATTAACGTGCATGAGGAATTGCATATGCCTGTTAAACCAAGACAATATATATCGATAAAACAGATGGGCTCCACAGATGAACAATTTACAAAAATATTTTTTTAACAGCTTTGGTTACTTTTAAACACACATTAGCATTTTTGAATATAAGTAAGTTAATGCTAAACTGTTTCTCTACTCTTCAAGTTTTACTAAAACACAGTGCTGTGCTATAGCATCCTCACAGCTCATACCATATGGTCGTTGATACTCACAGGGCTGTGGCTGTCCAGTACCAGAGGCTTAACCAGCTCTTTGCAGTCCAGTTCAGATGCAGCACCCAGGGAGGTGAGAGCCAGCAGAGCTACAACCAGCTGTGCAGCCATGGCTTGAGACAGCAGGCAGCCAGAGAGCAACACTAATGTCAGGGATCCTGCCAGCTACAGCCTCTTCAAAGCAACCAGGGAAAGTGTTCTCTAACAGTGGGCAGGGCCACACACACACACACACACACACACACACACACACACACACACACACACACACACACACACACACACACATCATCACTTTTCACATCCAGTCAGCAAGGGCCTGTGTCCTATTTATCCTGTTACATAACAGCCAGCTGGCAGAGTCTGAATAGCAAGACCCCTGCATCTTGCTCAATATGTGAACACCCCCCTGCACAGAGTCACACAGGCACAAAGGCAGAAAAAGTGAAAAGAAAAACACACACACACACACACACACACACACACACACACACACACACACACACACACACACACACACACACACACACACACACACACACACACACACACACATCCCTCTGTCTTCATGTCTTATTTCAACAAATATTACAGACATCTCCATAAACTGCTTGTTTTTGCTAATTCATTGAACACGCAGACTGTAACATGGACATTTAGAGACATCACGTAACTTTTTGTTTCCTCAGGGATGGTAAGAGCTTACATAACATGTACTGCCTCAACTTCTTCAGTTCAGAGGCCGGTCATTCAGTGCTTTTTTCCTACAGAGAAGAAATCATTACTCATGGCGTGGGGTGTCGCAGTGGGGAGAAAACTGATTACCCAGGGTCCCACTGGGAGGTGGCCCTTGGAAAGTTTGGTTTTGCTTGCAATATTGCCACCTTAGAATTATAAGGTTCTTTTTGCATTCTGAGAAAGTGGGACATTGAGCCTTAAATTCCAGATAGCAAAAATGATATGAACCGTTTTATTTTCTGAATAAAAAGTCCAAAAAGACATAACTAAAACACACCACAGCACATTACTTGCCCATGGCTGCAGCCTTGTTAAAAACACCTGTGCATTGTATTGTTTAGCAAACCTAATGAAGCCATGGGTGAAACACATTGTTTGCAATGTTTCAAATGAAGATTAAATAAAAGAAGAAGCAATCCAGCCTTTTTGTTTGTGGTGAATCTACTTATTTCCAATCAAACTGATGATTCCTGCCATCACCCACACCAAGTTAAATGGCCTGACAGTGCTGTGCATGAGGCATGTGCTTTTGTATGAGTTCATATGAATAACTCAGTTTTGATAAAAATGTCAGAACCTAACAGCTCTAAGTTGACAATATTTATCTTTTTTAGGCCCATAACTACTTCAAAACTGACTGAATGACTATAGTGGAGGCTCTCTGAGGCTCCTCTCACCCTGAAAGTGGTGTAGTCTGCCCCTGCACTTGGATTCATATCCAAACATTGCTAGAGCTGAGTGAGTGACTGCTTATGCTGCTGTCATGTTTTTTCTCTGCAAAGGGAATCAGGGTTTCAAAAAAGAAAAGACAGAACAAATGTCAAGGGGAAGAAAAGACACTGACCTTCAACCTACTTAAAAAGTGCATGTGAGAGACATGAATAAAGAGAAGAAGGGGGGCGGGCTGCTTATGTAAGGACCAGAATTTGGGGCTACACCCCGACTAATGCTGATAATACTTCACAAATGTGTGCCACAGTTCAACAACATATTTCGTGTTCCTCTTCTGAAACAAGACAATCAGGGATTTGTCACTTGTATAATATTGTGCTTTCCAAACACACTCTTACAGGATGTTAATTGGGTTAGCTCCATTTTAAAAATCCTTATCTGAAGTCACTCACACAGAGACCCTGAGATAATAAGAGTCAACAATCAATGTGTTTTGAGTTTGTTTGCAAAATGCTTTCAATATTAGGTAATAAATCACCAAATGTGTATGGACTCATATCTGGAAGATTTGGTCTGTAAAAAGGGACAGTTCCCTCAAGCATAGATTTAAAGAAAATGTTGTGGTGAAGTGTATTTCGTGTTTTTGTGGGTTTCTTTTGAGTTTTCAGTTTTTAGCTGCAGATAAAGATCACTGCATGCACTAAATCTTAAAAGATATAGTGAGAGTAGATTATGTAACTCACACATGCAGTGGGCTTCTGTATATACCGTTACATAAATGGTGTGTGTGTGTGTGTGTGTGTGTGTGTGTGTGTGTGTGTGTGTGTGTGTGTGTGTGTGTGCGTGTATGTGTCACTCCTTATTGATGTGCACTGACAAGAGTCTGAGACTGTGTTATGTAACAAACCAAAACTTCACTCAGTTTCCATGTTTTGATACTCAAGCCATGTATACGTCAGGGAGATATTACAGATCCATTTGCTTTCATTCGATTTTGGATACATGATAGTTGAGGGGAAACTTCAGGATCTTATTTCCCCATATTTTTGTTTCTAAGTGACTAATTGGAAAAACTATTTTTGAAACTGGTCCAGTGTTCAGCGAGAGTGCTGCAGTCAGCAAAACTGGCAGCAAAGTAATCTTTAGAGCAATAGCGCACTGTCATTTACGTCCTTAATCTTTTCAGATCCTCCGTCCATTCCAATGGACATAGCTTTTCTCGAATGTCTAAATCCATATTGTCATCTGACTCCAACTTATCTAATGGATGTCTGTAAGCCAATTATCGTGTTCCACATTATCTAAAGTTGACTGTAGGACAGCCACATCCCAGATTTCAGTCGATTTATCATGCTGTTCAAGTGCATAAATTGTGATTATTGCCTTGTTTCTCCACCAACAAGCTGAGATGGTTGTTTTAAGTGTCTTTCTTTACCTTTCACTTCGCCAGGTATGTTTATTATTGCAAGAACTAAACTTATGAGACTTCAGAGTGAGACTTTTCTTTGAGCGAGACTTGGTTAGATACAATACCAAACAGATGAAAGATGAAAAGTAAATAAAAACATTTTATGTCTTTGTCAGACACTTACAGTAACAATGCAAGCCACCTAGCATCAAAAATAGGCATTTTTAGTGGATGTATATCGGCAGTTTGCTATATTGCCCCTAAGATTACACTGCATTTGTTTGCATTTGAAAGTGAGCCTGGTGAAAATGGGAGAGGAAGTTGCAATACTCTTTAAGAATGGCTGAAAAGGGTTAAAAGCCACCATCTTTCTCTCCTGTCTAAAAGTTTCTCATAGCCTCACATGTAAAACCGTAGCATTCCACCCTTCAAGGGGCCCTCCGACAACTTAACAACGTGAAAAGACTGTTGAGGTAGAACAAGAGCATGAATGTTGGCCAGTCCACAGGCCTGCTTAGTATTTCCATTCTGACTCTCCTCACACACATTTAAGTCACAGTCCGACACGACTCTATCATACAAGCTCTCACTTTGTTGCAGCCCTTGTTGGACCAAAAAAAAAAAAAGAAAAGAAAGAGGAAAAAAAACAAACTAAACAAAAAAAAATCAAAAGGTGTGTGTGAGAGAGAGAGGGGAAGAGGGGAAGGGGGCCCACAGACACTACTTACACATAGGACCATAATTCTGCTACACACCTGCTAAGTTGTACTTTTGTCCTACTTTGGGTCTGAATAACACGATGAGAAAAAAAAAGATTTTTTTGGCCTGATTTATTGATTTCTCTTCTGGTAGTGGTGGAATAAATTGTGTTTTATAAATCTGACGTTAAATGTGAAACCAGTCGATTTGGCTCTCTTTATTGCAGCAATCTACAGAGTCTGGCATAATGAATAACTAACTTCAACAGGCTAAGTAGCTCTTTGTTTTCACAAAACACTGTCAAACTTTAAAAAAGTTGTAATCCCTCTTGTTTTACATCAAACCCCCTTGAAAGATGAAAAAAAAGAGTGTCATCTTCACATCTAGGGATCTTACACACAAGGAACAGAGGAGCATACTTGACTACAAATTTGAATCACAAAATAACATCAGATCTCTATTATTCAACTTCTTTTACATCTGCCAGCTTTTTATCAGGGCACAGGTCTGGAAAAAGAAAGAGGTAGTTGATAAGTGCCTCAATCATGTACACATACTCTGTGTGTGTGTGTGTGTGTGTGTGTGTGTGTGTGTGTGTGTGTGTGTGTGTGTGTGTGTGTGTGTGTGTGTGTGTGTAGTGGTGAATCAAAATCTTACCTGTGGCTTCTCCAAAGGGGAATTCTGGTGGGAAGTTGAGGCACGCAGCCTGTTTCTTGAAAACCTCCAGATCAGAGGCATCCAATTTCCCAGACTTTGCTGCAGGGCAGAGAGGAAGAAGTTTTTGTTAACAAAATTAAGTACTAAAATTCAGAGTTTTGGAGTTGTACCTGTTAAAGAAAAAAAACGTTGCAGACAACTGTGAACTCACTAAAGATATAGAGGTCTCTTTTGGCTCCCACTTTGCCCGCTGTCACTGAGGGGTTTATTCAGAGGATGCAGTCAGGACAGGTCCCCAGGTGCCCTCTGACATGATCATGATCAGAGGTGTTGAAGTGAACTTTTAAATAGAAACAGAAGATTAACATATTGTTACGCATTTCTGCTAACTGTGTGTTAAAGCACTTATGATATTATGTATCGTGTACTTACATGTCACATCGGTGGAGATTCCCAAGAAGGCGGAATTAACATCTCAGGTATAACATGTTCCATCCCTTGTAAGGAGAGGTAAAAAATAATTAGCACTGATTAGTTCATTCATTGTCTGTAACAACTTATCCTCTTTAGGACTGTGAGGGGGGCTGAGAGGCAAGGTACACCCTGAGCAGGTCACCAGACTATCGCAGGGCTGACACAAACAACCATCCCTGCTCACATTCACACCTTCGGGCAATTTAGACTCACCAATAAACCTGCATGTCTTTGGAATGTGGGAGGAAGTCGGAGAGCCCAGAGAAAACCCGTGCCGACACAGGGAGAACATGCAAACTCCGCATTGAAGGGCCTCCCATCCAAGGTCCGAACCCCACCCAACCCGGGTTTAAACCTGGGACCCTCCTGCTGTGAGGTGACAATGCTAACCACTACACTACTGTGCCACCAATAAGCATTTAAAACTGGAGAGAGTCTTGCTAGTGACCTTATGCATTGACAACCTTAAAGGAGCAGTCTGAAGGACTTAGAGACATCTAGCAGTGGGGAGTTCAGACTGCAAACAGCTGAAACTTCTCCTGGTAAGGATTCCTTCAGTGGTCACTGTTATGGAGGTTTTTACCAAGAGTAATCCCCAGAGTTCTCTGCTTCTCCAAAACAAATGGACTATTAACATTACAGGTGTTATTAACACCTGTAAAGATACTGAAAAAGCAGTTTAACATTACCATTAATGGTTTCTCTGACACTGTTCGGCTCTTTGTAGACAAGCAGCTAGCCCAGCACGTACTAATGTGAGCTCACTGTTTTTTTCAGAAATGTTTACATCACGACATTTAGGAGTTATCAGTTTCATGTCAAAAATCATTGTTGCCAAACATATGGGGGCTAATGCAAAAATGTGAATGGCCCTGTCTAAAGCCGGGGTTTGGATTGTCCGTTCTGAGCTACTATGTAAACATGGTGGTGCAACATTGTTGACTCATTGTAGACAAGGCCCCACGTCCTATGACATAAATTATTCCTCCTAACGAAAACATGTCAGTTCTTATTTTCAGGTGATTAAACACTCAAGTAAACATACTTATTGTATTATATTTTATTTCTGCCAATAGAACCCAATAAATCCTATGCACCAGACTGCTAAAGGTATTGTGCTCTTTGTCAGATTTCTGAGGAAAAATCCCTCGAACTGGAGCTATTTGGTGTGCCGATCAATTTGTTCAACTCTACCAGATATTTCTTTGATCCAGCACCCACTCCATTGGGCACTGGGATGTACAGTATTCATCTTTTTCATTGTTTGTTATACCTTGAAAGTATTAACATTAATTTTCAGAGGATAATCAATAGTTAGACTTTGTCTCCCCAGCGAAGGGTCACATCTTCACTATCAGGTATGGGTGAGAACTCGATCCAGGAGCTGCTGAGGTCTAAGTGAGTTCAGGAGCTCTTCTTCGTCTGTTTTTACAGCATGGAATATCCAATATCCAGAAACCTAGACACAGATGTGCAAAATTAAAAACACGCAAATTTGTACTAAAATAAACTGTGATTTTGGAGCATTTGAACCCCAGGTGTTGGAGAAAACATTGCTCAAAAAACAGTTACTGAACAATAATAATGTTAGTTTAAGTCATCCCAAACCGCCATGCATGTTCTATATAAAAATCAATTGTGCTTGTACGTAAATACAGAGGGTAACGTACCTGGCTTGGTTCCTCCAGAGGTTTAAGCAGCTCTTTACAGCTTGGATCAGATGCAGCAGTCAGAGCGGAGAGAGCCAGCAAAGCTAAATAAAACTCATCAGACATGATTAGGAGTCGAATAACAGCCAACTGGACAAAACAGCGACAACAGGACAGCTGTGTTGCACAGCGGCCACCTCGAAGATTAGCAAAGTGGTAATGTGAGAGACAGAGAGAGTAAATAGGAAGGTGGATGAAAACTACAATTTGTAGGCCTATGTGAAACTATGGGATTGTGTAATAAATAGTTCAAAAGCATTTCCACAGTTACCAAAGAAGTGTGTGTAGAAGAAGTTTGGCACTGCTGCAAGAGACACACTATATTTGCAGTTTACCCCACTGTTTGGTTTTCTTGTGCAGAAAATGGGATAAATAATTCATATATGGTAAATGATTATTGCATATTTGTGTGTAAGAAGCTTGTCATGGTGTAATACTAGAGAAATTCTGGGATCTTTTTGTGCCTCTGCCAAAGACTCACTCACATTCCCTCCTACTGTCTTCTGTTGTGCAGGATGAATTATTCCTTCTGCTGGTGATCACAGTCTCACTCCTTCTCTGTGTGGGTTGTGTGTTTGAGGACAAAGAGAGATACACTCATGCAATATGCAAAGACTGTAGCAATATAAAAAAATCTACATGCAGTGTTGACATAAAGTTGGTTGCACAAGTGGCAGCAAGTATACAAGTAAATAAGTATTATAGCAAACACAATAAAACTCTCTGAGTTCATTCCTTTTGAACTCCCCGACTTGTAAGAGTGCGCTGCAAGGTGTAAGAATGTCACAACTACATTATAACTACAGTACAGTAGGCTCTTATTTCAGTACATGCAACCCAAAAGCTTACAAAGGTTTAATCTTCCAAAGTTTTACGCTGGATTCCAGCCACAGTGTAAATCACCAGCAGAAAGGAAATTAAAGTGCTAATTCCCCCAGCTACCATGAATTGTGCTCCATTAATAAAAACAAGCCTGTAAAACATGGGTCAACAAGTGCTGACTCTGGGTGAGTGGTGTCTCCCAGAATCGACAGAATGATTTTTTAATTATGGGAATAGCATGACATTTTGGTAAATACGCTTATTCACTTTTTGGCAGAGAGGTAGATGAGATGCAATTCTCATGTCTGTATGCTAAATACGAAGCTTTAGCCAGCAGCCAGTTGGCTTAACTAAGCATGAAGACTGCAAACATGGACCAGTCTGACTCCGTCCAAAGGCAGCAAAATGTGCATACCAACTCTAAATCTCACTAATATGCATTTTGTTTATTCGATACAAAATTGAAGTGTAATAAACGATTTACCACTTTTGAGGGTGTGATGTGCCAGCTAAGCTAACTGGCTGCTGGCTATAGCTTTATATTTACTGGAATAACAAGAGAGTGGCTTCAGTGTTTTCATCTTATTCTCTTTCCAGAAAGTGAAAAAGTGCATTTCCTGAGATTATTTTTTATCGAGGTAGACTTTTCCACAAGCCTGGCTCTGTTTTGCAGGAGTGACCCTCATGATCCTGCAGTTCATGCTTGGAAGCTTTTTAGTTTCCCAGTTCAAGGGCACCTCAATGGTGGGACTGTCCCATTCTCATGAATGCAATTTCTCTAGAGGGCCTTGAGGTAATTTCTTCAAATTTGGCGCAAACATCCATTTGGACTCAAGAATGAACTGGTTGGAATTTGGTGGTCAAGGGTCAAGTTTATCGTGACCTCACACAACAAGGCAACTCATCTGCCAACTAGGCTTGTCCGTCATTACAGCCTTGCTGTGTTTATACTTGCGCTACACTTGTTTGGGTTGTTTTTTTAAAAAGGATGTGAGACTGGCACCTGACACAGCTATAATCACTAGCTAGATTAGGTCACACAAGTTCGAGTTTTGTTTCAAGTTACTGTTTGTGTGTTAAATGCCTAAAATAAATTGTCAATGAAGTATCGAGCTAAGTGGTGAAGAATCACTGAGAGCAAGCTGACTAAGTTATGGCCGTCAGATAAGGGCCAGAACAGCAAGCAAAAGGTAGATCCACATCCTTTAACCGTTGGCCTACCAGCCAAATGTTCACTTCCTGGTAATATGTGTACGGGAGGCCCAAAACAAGTGTTAACCTTAAGTAACAGCATCAAGTGCCCAGGGTTGTGTTTGTTGTGACAGTATTATCATAAACTTTTGTTATCCTCCAATTTTAATTTTCGTAATAATCCAAAATACAATGAAAAACTCCCACAGGTTTTTGGTTGGCAGAACCACATTGACACGAACTTCCAGGTTGTCCTAAAAATCAACATCATGCGTGCAGCACTCTATGAGGAAGAGGTCTTCCCCTTCTCCTACTAGGAGAGAAGTGATGATCACAGTTAGTGTTTTTTTTTTTCTTTCACATTGCAGACACTGCTGTGCTGAACAATTCAGGGAGCAGATTGAACCAAAGCACACAACTCAGAAAGGCATAATTCATGATAACACCTCGTCTACACACCCTGAATACAGCCCGTTGTGACTGCGTTCATGTCTGTATACACACAGTCCTCAGAAATGAAAAGAGCTGACACTTTGACTAAGGGAAGAGAAGCTTTATACTAGCATATTCAAAACCCATGAAATACTTCTCTGTGTATTTACAAAAACATAATACAAGAATAAAAAAGAGAAAATGAACACATCACAAATGGAGTCCCATATACTACCACAAAACAGAAAACATGACCCAATTTACAAATGCATCTTCTTGTACTCCCACTTATGGCTTCATTCTAACACAAAAAAGAACAAAATAAAATATCTCTGTTCAGTTGTGATGGTGCATCATCAGTCCATCCCTCCCTTTTGCAATAATTCTCTCCAGGTTTTTTCTTTAAATAATAATAATATCAAATACACATACGAGACAGAGGAGCTACATTTGTGAGCTGTACACTTTGCAGTAAGAGAGGGGAGAGGAAAATGTTCACAGGCATATCGACCTTTTGTACACGATGATAATACATCTTGGGCAGTGAAAAAAGTTTAAAATGATTAAAAACAACCTTGTTTTTAGCTTTCTGTACCAACTAACCTTTCACATGAAAACTGAGATCACAGTTTATCCGGATGGCTATAAAGTATAAGTGACCAAAGTGACTTTATAAGCTTGTTTATCCAAATATGGGTCATGTGTTTTTGATTTCTCTCTGTCTTTTTGACATTATATGTCCAAAGAATGTGGGCCATTTTGCAACTGTGGCTCAAGGACGTAAACTAATAAGACATTTGGATAGAGGTTTAAAGAACTAGACATGTGAGAGGCCTTTGCCAAAAATTAAAAAATAAAAAATAAATTAAAAAAAAGACTACATGCACAGGTTCAGTCACCCCTCTTGTTAGATAATAAAGTCCCAAAATAACCCTATCTTTTGCTCCCCCGATTTGAAACTTTGCCCTGTGCCTGTGTAGTCAACAGTGTTATCCTTACTGCTCTCTCAGCATAGTGACCGATCTGATATGATTTAAAGCGAGACTATGTCAACTTTTGAAAAGAAGTAACATATTCTTCCTCTTACAAGCAGAAACTTAAATTCAGAAGTGCTGACAACTCACCGTTGCTCACTTCAGTACATTCAGGGAATTTGTTTCTACGGCATGACATGATGCGGTATGACCTGTAGTACTGTTTAAGTTGCATTTCCTCGTCTGAAACCTTTAACAAAGCTCTTTCCTTTTTTCAATAACCATTTGATATGACTTCAAATTCAAGATGCAGACAAATATTTCAGTTGTGCTGAAGCCTTTCTGCAGTTCATGGTCAAAGAGCTGACTTTGAAGAGATCTCACATTCTCCAATTCTTGATTTTGGGAGAGGAAATTTAAAAACGACCCACAATAAAACATAAAAAAAAAAAAAAAAGATAGTGGTCTTAAAGATTTAGACAACCACAAAAAAGACAAAATACCTACACAAACCTCAAATACACCTTGTGGTAATATTGGGATGTCTCCCCAATTCTCATTCAGTATCGGAGAAATTCATTTGTCAAGGAAAGACAAAAGATGTTCCTTGTGATAACCAGTTAGATTAAGTTTGACCGTCAATCAAAAAGTGTCTTTATCGCTTTAAATCCTTGGAAATTTAAACTTTAGCATAAATAGGATACTGGCCATTTGTTTTTGGGCATGAACTCTGTGATATGATGCAAAAGGCAGACACCTCTGTCTGTGAGTGTGTGCACAGTCTGATACACACCGTATGCAAATATACAAAGAGTTCTCCTCCGGGTTGATTCAATTTGGTTCCTTTGTACAGTCTCATAGTTGCAGAGGAAGAACTGATGAATGTAGCAGAGTCACCACTTAGAACGGGAGAAGAAACAGGAGAGGAGAGACGTGGACAGGGACATAGAGGAGTGGGGGGTGGGTGGATAGTAGGAGGACGGAGCCTGGGGCAACTGTCCTGACTAGGCAGGTGGTGGTGGAGGTGGTGGAGTCACTGGCCTAGATGACATCACATCCTGTCTCTCTGCTTTTCACCGATCCACACCAGGTTACTGAGCGACTGAACCAAACCTGCTTCCAGAGCCTTCACACGCTCATTGTCATGTTTGGAGAATACTGCAGAGATAATGTGGGGGGAGATAAGTAAGTGTAAGCATCTGTGTATGAGCATTTTTTACTGTTATACATCAGTATTGTGAATTAGAAATCCCTCCAAAATTCTTTGAATTATGGATTTGTCGCCCCCCTTGGGATGTGTGCTGTTTGCAGTCTGGCATCTGGTTGCTACTTTTATATAAGTCCCAACTTCACCTGTGTCCTGTGCCCAGGAGCGTCCTGGACACAGCAAAATAAGGAGATAATAAGAAAAATACAGGCAAAGGGCAGAGCCTCTGCAGATAAATACACCACCACACACTTCTAGTGGGTTTTAAGAGATGACTGAAAGGGGTTACTTTTGTATGAGTCTTTACATTTTTTGGGGGAAAAATCCTGCATAGTGTACCTTTAACCTTTTTAAACATTAAAGCACAAGTTTGACATTATGGGAATTAGGCTTTTCTGATTTCTTCCCAGAGTTAGATGAGGAGACTAATACCACTCATGTTTCTGTAAGATAAATGATGATTGACTTACACTCTCATTCTGAAAAGGGTTAAGGAAGTTTCCTCCCATCTCTCCATCCTCTCTGGGGGTCCCGGGCTGATTACTCATACTTAGGTTACCAGGAGAGTTCTGATTAAAAAAATTAAAAATCAGTCTACAGTGCAATTGAAAACGAGTTTTAAAATAGATGAAGTTTCTTCTCCTACCTTGGGTAGACTGTCCATATCGCCTGACCCTGTGAGAAGGAACACAAATATGAACACCAATCAACATTTCCAAATAAATAATAGATTTATATAATAATTTTTTTGACAAATTAACGAAAAAAAAAAATACAGCCAAAGATTCAGTGTCAATGCAGCACATACTGTACAAGCTACTTGTTCCTGTACCTAATGATCCATTCATGTGATGGGGCTCCATTCCAGCCATGCCACCTAATGGACCGTCGCCACCTGCACCCATAGGGAACTGAGGGGAACATACACATGAGACGTCGAAGAACTGCGCACACAAACTCTACAACCATCTGCACTTCAGTGATAAATACATAGAGAGAAATGTCTTACATTTGGTCGGCTTCCGCCTGGAGGAACTGTGTTAATCATGGTGTACATGTTGTCACCAGAGTTGGTTGAATCTGATGTAACAAACATAGAGACAATAAGGGGACAAAAAAGCATAAACATATGCAGTCAAAGTAGGATGAAACAAGTAAGGTTATCATTTTATCAAAAAAGCAAATATTATAAAACATTAAGATTCATAATTTTCCAATATTGGGACTTTTCATGCTGCCTGCTGCATGGAGTTCGTATGAGTAGGCCTCTTTAGATAGGGAAAAACATGCTTTGTAACTGCCTTACAGGAAGTATGGGCCTCAGACAAAGGGGCCCAAAACTGAAAGTTAAAAGACATGTCCAGATATAGTGACAATAACATGAAGATGGTATGATTATGTATTCCTTTTTGGAATTGGAGGAAAGTTGTTATCTTTGGGCAGACAGCAAATAACCTTGACTTTCTTTGTCTCTGAAATGCTATAAAATATGATTAAAAAAAACACCCTCGTTGAGACACTGTGATGGTTTTTGTATGAGAAGGTCTGAATTTGTCTTCTAATTATAATTACTTTACTTCTGCTCTCTTTTGTGTGTTTATTGATTATGTGGCTGAGTGCTTTACAGAACATTTCTGTAAGACAATACAAACAAACACACATGAATACAAAAAGCTAACCTGCTGGACTTGGCATTATTGGAGTCCCAGGTGGTCCCCCTCCTCCAGGAGGTCCCTGAAATCACAGATTTGGTTTCCATAACAGTCATTCATGAAATAACAAATTTCAGCCTGTAGAGATACTGAATAAAGACAGTTTAAAGGAGACTTATTATGCTTTTCCTCTTTCTATGTCATATTGGCTGTATGACATTATAGCCTATTAACGTCGCCAAAGTTTCTAATTATTTGGTAAACATACGTAAAGGTAAAGCCTGTGAGCAAAAACCTCAGGCTTCAGATTGTTTTAATACTTTTTTAATACAGTGTTTTCTTCTACTTTTGAGAGAAGCTGACATCAGCTCTTGAACGACTTCTTTATATGGTCATCTGCTCCAGACACACTACTGCAAGTCGTTACATTATGTAGCTTACACTGCTAAATACTGCTGCCATCAGGGAAACATGTAATCTTGATTGCTAATGTTATTGATTTTTCACCAGTTTTAGATCAAATTCTTGCTGGAACGTGTCCAGTTGTGTTTAGAAGCTTTTATTACACAAGTGTTTCAGTACGGACACTATAAGGAAAATAAAACATTGTTTGAAAATTAAAGCATGTAAACATGTTCTAGTCATAATCTTAAATACAAGTATGGACCTGAAAATTTGCATAATAGGTCCCCTTTATACTCAAACATACATACCACATAACTTCCTGGAGATGCAGAAGAGTAAGGGGTCTGTACAAAGAAAAAAAGAAAATCATTAAATAAATGAAATAACTGTTAAATTTTGTGCTGGGTGTCTTTGTCAGAGCACTTACTGAATTAGAGTTTGGAGGATTTGGCCAGGGTCTACCCCCACCAGGTCCCCTGCAACACACACAATTATACACTTTAGTTGTCTGCTTTTGGCAAGCTTTTTTGTTTCCAATTCATTTGGGCAGAGTTGGCAACAACAAGCTCCCCTGTTGCCAGAGAGAGGTGATGGGAACAACAAGTTTAAAAAAAGGAAAGAAATAAAGAAGACAAAAAAGAGGAAAGCTGGCTCTTTGCTTCACTTACAGACCTCTAAGAGCCAAAAACATACAGTAAAGTGTAATTAAAGCTACAGAGAGGAAATGGCTAACTGCATCTACTGTAGTGACAGATTAAAGGTGTTTACAATTTAATTATGTCCCTTTGAGTGTGTGGGGAGATCATTCACATTATGTGCGTGTGTAGATAACATTATGTTGATAACACTCACATGTTCATGCCAGGCATCCCAGGACCAACCAGGGCATTTAGTGGTGGTCTCATCCCACCTCCATAGCCCTAAAAAGACACCAAACATCCTCAGTTATGTCTAAAAGAGAGTAACTGTCAGGATAAATACTTTGTAAATATTTTCTGAAATGATCTGATCCCAAACCTGGGGCCCTAGCGGTACCATGCCTCTGGGTGGAGTCATCCGCTGCATTGGTCCTCCCATATTTGGATGCCCTAAAACAAAAAGAAGTTAAGTATACTGTCCTGTAAACTCTTATTATCTTGCTTTAACAGGAAAAAAAATATCATTGTCCTCCAAAGTCTCTCTTCAAAAATGTCTGCTCACTTTGTGTACTTTTATATTTTACACCTTCGTCTGCAACGCTGCAGTGTTTCAAAACCCCAAGAGGAAATCAATTTCTAAGATGACAGGACCAATCATCATATAAAATTCATATGCAGTGTTTTTTTCTCATTCTAATGTTGACTTTAACAGGAACTGAACATCCCGAGTCTCTTTAGTTATGCATAATTGATGCATTGTCTGAAGGAGTGAGGAGTTTGTGTAAATGGGGTTTACTTACAGGGTAAGAAGAGAGTTTTTTATTACTATCAACAAATTCCACAAAGAGACTAAACTAACAATGTACTCATTGCACATGACATGTTTTACTGATATCCATAGTCCCAAAAATCATGATGATTTGGTGACAATGACTTCTCATCTAGCACATCTGTGATAGTAACGTGTGATTTTAAGTAAAATATCTCAATATCTATTAGATGGATTGGTACACACCGGGAAATGAGTTTGGTTATTCCTTAACTTTACTTCTAGTGCTACCATCAAGTCAAATTTAAATATATAGCCAAATACCTGCAAAACTAAATACATTAACATTGTCCTTATCTGTTATTTAAGTTAATGATAATAGACAAATGTTAGCATTGTGAGCACTGTGAGCATGTGATCATACCAACATTATCATTTAGGTCAAAGCACCACTGTGCCTATAGTGCAGCTTTACAGAACTGTGGCTATACTCTCTTGTTTTGGGTTGTCCATTTTATAGCAAAAGCCCTATCAGTCAGTCAGCATATATAGTCAGTATAGTCAGCACCCAGTTTATCAATAAACTGGGTGCTGACTATACAAATGTGCTGTAAAGGGGTTTTTCTACATAGCGAATTATGAGGTGGCCATCTCTGTCAAATGTTGTCCCACCTCCAGCTTTCAACAAAACTCTGATGGGTGTCTTAATAGAACAATTTATATATATATATAATTGTCTTGTAACAATTTAGTAATAATTGTAGTTTTTTTCCCATCACATTTGATGGGAAATATGTTGTTTGTGTTGCATGTTTTGTGAGCCAGTTGAGGGCACAGTACACACACATGTGTGTGCACATAATCAGGATGGTACTACCTTCACCTCATTCTGAACCAAGAAATACCCTGTTTAATATCATATGTCTCTGTTTGTGCATACCAGTATATCTGCGTACCTTGCTGTCTTGTGGGGTCCATTCCACTGGGTAACATCGGCTGGCTACCTGGGACTCCTCCAAGTCCCTGCAGAGGAAACATGATTTGTCAGAAACATAATCATCATTGTCACATCGGTACTGTCCATTTTTGCTATTCACAGTTCTGACTGCTGCCTACAGGTGTCAGTGTGGTTCTTACCTGATTGGGTAATCTGAGAGGTGGTCTGGGTCCTCCGGGGTATCGAGGTGACATAAATGGCTAGGGGAAAAAAAGTATAAAAGGTAGGTTGTATCATAAACACTCAGGACTGCTATTTTCAACAGCCCTTTCACAGAAACAAAAGAGGAGTACAAACTGTATAGAACACCATATGGGAAGTTTTTTCGCTCTTCAAAACAGGAAACCAACCACAACTACTGCAAAAAAAACTTCAGTTGAGTTTTGGGCTCATTTAACAGCAGTTCCATGACAGCAGACTCAGTAAGTCGACCGCATTTTCATTGGAATGGATTTATGGAAAAAGAATGAGAGACTAAAGGATGAGGTTGGTTAATAATGATGTCAGTGTTTTGTGTTAACTGCATGCAGTTTGGCAGCAGGAGCGAGAAGCTTTTCTGCAGCTGTGAGTGGGTTCTCACTTGTCCTCACCACAGACAGTAGCAATGCTGTTGCTATGTCTGCTGAACTGAGGCCACTGTGGTCAGAGAAGCCAGTCTGCAGCAACAGAGAAGCAATGCAATACGTTGCCACTAGAGAGCAATGGTCCACTTGTTTTGATCAGGGTCTTTTCTTAAATTACCCCTCTTCTCTTCTCCCAGCTGTGCTGAATGTCCATTAAAGGAAAACAGCTGCACTGTTTTAGGTCTACTGAAGTGCTCTAATGATTAACAGTCTTGTTTTGATACATGTATGAACAAATAAATGCAAGCAATGTGACACAGAAAGTAGCAGAGAGTTAATGAATTAATAGATGATGCTGAAAGCTAGATAAGTGGTAACATTCTTTATTTTGTCAATAAATAAATTTCTGTGAGTTCTTATCGAATGCATACGCAAATCATTTTATAGAAGGTGAACCAAGAGCTGTCAGTCTGGAAATTGTTGCGTTTCTTTAACCGACATGTCTTGACAACACCTTGTCTTCAAAGAACAAGTGATCTTCAAGAGATGGAAAATGATGTTTGGAGTTTTTCTGAAAGCTGAGCTGAGAAATGCCTATGAAGGATATTGATCTGCGTGTCAGATGCGAGCGTCTGAGTTTGACTGATAATGACGGTTAATCAATGTGCGACTGGCAGAGTCCTTCTGATGGAGAACAGAGATGATCGAGGGCAAAGCTGCATGTGTGACTTTTTGTTTACGAGATATTTATTTTAACTGTCAGACTCTTTTCTCTCCGTTTTGGGAAACACACATAGGTGCCCCCACACACAGATTAATGCACACAAAGGCTCCCTACATGAACACATAGAGTTAAGTATGAGTGAGTTCCACATTGAATTAAATACTCACATATCGGGTGTTATTAAATAGCACTATTCAATACTGTATCTATACGTGGCCAGAATACCTAAGAAATTTCTCTTTCCTCTCTCACAATTCCTGTGTGTGTGTGTGTGTGTGTGTGTGTGTGTGTGTGTGTGTGTGTGTGTGTGTGTGTGTGTGTATGCACCGTACAGTATACCTGAAAGAATCCTGGAGGGACTGGCCCCACTGGCATGCCCTCTCCTGGGGGAAGGTTCCCAAGGACGGGGCTGGGAGCTGCTGCAGCACTCTGAGAGATGCAAACACACACAAAGAAACACAGTAAAGCTCAGGATTCAAACCAGTCTGCAGACACTCAACACCTCTTTGCTAAGCAGTGGTGGAAAATAACTAAGTACATGTAGTCAAGCATCGAACTTAAGTGTAAATTTGAGGTATTTTACTAGAGTGTTTCCTTTATATGCTAATTTGTAGTTCTACATCTTCCACTACACATTAGCAATATAGTATATTATGTGTTTTACTCCCCTACATTTACTATACAGTTCAGTTTATTGCAGATTAAGTTTAAATATGATAATGAGCTGGAGGCGATTTCTTAATTTTTAACAGGAGAGAGGAACTCTGCTAGAAGACGCTCTCTGCTTTTTCTCGTAGTGGCGTTTCATATTGCCGCTTTTAATAATCGCCACAATTTCAACACATATGATGCAACATACTGGTTTTGAACTGCTTGTGGTAAAAACGAACATGCAAGAGTCTGTCCATTTTTGATTAAAAGCTCTTTTTTTGCTGTCTACTTTTCTCTCTTTAGAATAGGCCATGCAAAATGACTTTTCTCTGACTCTCTTATTTCTCCATCTGTTGTCTCTCCTGTATGTGTATCGTATTCATTCGAGTGGCAATGCTGATCAGAATGCATAGATGTTATTGGCTGAATAGCATCACATGAGATGAATCAAAGCATGTTGAACCAGTGCTACAAATGCTGCTCCAGTCAAATTAGAAACGCTCTGACAAACTGTAATAATTCTCAATAATTTATCAGTAAAAGGTCTGTGTCCGTAACTGCAGGATGGAGAGGGTTGGCTGGTTTAAAATGGGAAATTGAGTTTGCACTCAACCACCCTCAAATTGCCTACTTATAGTGAGTTTATAAAATACATTTATATTTTCTCACATACTTTATTAATCCTCGAGGGGAAATTCAATTTCTTCACACTGTTGTCATTTACATGTTACATAGACAAGCCTGAAATACACACACATGCTCAAAGAGAACCTTTGCACTTGCATTAAAGTGAGAGATGTCAGAGTGAGGGGCTGCACAAGGACAAGCGCCCTGAGCAGGTGGCACTTTTGGGGCACTTTGGTGCTTGGCTCAAGTGCACCTCGGCAGTGCCCTGGATGTGGTCTGACACCTCTACAGCTAAAAGTCCATGCTTCATGCTGCGCAGGGACTTGAAGTGGCAACCCTCCGGTTCCTAAGTCGAGTCCCTGTGGACTGAGCTACTGTGGCCCTAAATATGATTGAAATAATATGATTAAGAATTAAACTACCCAACAAACTATAAAAGAGTTGAAATCATTTCAATGCACTGTATAATAGTATAACACTCACGGCAGCATTTTATTATGGGTTACGAATACCGAGCTTACTTTTGATGGTTGAAGTGAAATTTCCTAATATGCAATTAAAGTTAAGATTGCTATTTTTACTTCAGCAAAGGATCAGAATACATTCTTAAGTACTGCTGATAAAACAGCACTTCATCTAAACATGCCACCAATGAAAACCACAAAATCAAAAAGAAAATCTGCAATCCAAGGGTCTTCCCCCATGTCTCACTTGCCGTCTCTCCCTCAGTGGGATATTTCCTGTTTCTGTAGATACCCTGCCATGCTGGCTCAGGTTTATTTTTATACCTTGTGTTTTTTGTTGTGCTTGTCCCAGACGGGCGGCGCTGGCACATTTCAGCACAGCCTCCGTCTGCTTCCTGTGGCATTGTACTACTAACTAACCCGGAGTTACCACCCAGCACCGGCCTCTTCCTCGTCCTCATTAAGTCTACAGACCAGACAACACGCAGTGTGGGAGAGTGTGCATCCATATATATGATAATGTGTGAACAGTGAGCACATAAAGCCAGCATGCCTGTTTCTGCATGTATTTCTTTTTTCAGTATCTGCCCACTCTCTGTCCTATTTCTCTGATCTCCCCTCTCGCTTTCTCTCCCTCTCTGAAGGCATCGGCTGGGTGTAAAGAGCTCCAGTGAAATTCACCCACAGTCTCTGAAGTTTCCGCCAGCTGACTTTTTAGGTCAGACAGGAACAGGGTTTAATCAGAGCTGAGATAAAAGCTGACTGACGACACTCCTGTATCCTCCTCTGCTCCACCCCACCACCCTCGCTATTCCCTCGTCCTCCCTCATTCTCCTTCACGTCTCCCTATCATTAATGTTCGGCAACAGGGAACAGGACGCCATGCAGCTTTTTGATTCCATATTCTGCCACAAACAGAGCTTGTGTTCGTCTCAGCAGATGAATGTACAGATGGACGCAGATGGATATTGTATCTCTATAGTTCAGCAGTGGGAGACTAGATTTGTTTCTGTGTGTGTGTTTGTCTAAGTGTGCGACATGATGCTCAGCATCAAGTGTGTGTTGTGATTTTGAGAGAGTGTTTTCTTTTTCTTTCCTATTCCTTCTCGCACCCTGGATTACCCAGAATGCCTTTACTCCCTTGCAGCCTGGAGGTCTGCTGAGTTTGCCTTCACACACAGAGAAAGAGAGAGAGAGAGCGAGAGCGAGAGAGAGAGAGAGACAGGAGAGGAGAAAGGAGGACAAAGCAGAGATTATAAGTGTGCATGTGTGTGTGTCTGTCTGTCTGTCTGTGTGTGTGTGTGTGTGTGTGTGCGTGTGTGTGTGCGCACTTAATGTTTATTTGTGCGGGAAAAGGAGGACTGGGGGAGGGAAAAAAATCTACCTGACCTGCTGACAAAGCAGCATTTTCCAAACACAGCAACAAGAAAAAATAAATAAATAAAAAAAAACACAGCAGGATATATTTGCCTGCCCCAAAACCAGCACCACCCTACATGTACAGAAAACAAAAATACTGGCAACAACACCAACTCCTTTGGTGCTGACAGTCCCTCTTGATTATGACGAATCAGATTGACTCAAATGACATTAGAAAATTAGAATGAATCATGCTGAGACGGACTCACAAAGCCTCTTTGGAAGAGAGGCTGTGAATCTTTTGTTTGCACAAAGTTGGATGAGTTACATGGTCTGCATACTGATGCTTGTGTAAAATTTGTGCAGCAGCATCTAAAGTGCTTGATATTTTGTGAAACAGGCTTATTTACTTTCTTACTAAGAGTTAGAAGAGATTAATACCACTCTCATCTTTGTAGAGTTAAAATGAAGCTACTGCAAGCAGTCCATTAGCTCAGCTCAGCTCAGACTAGAAACAGGAGGAAACAGCTAGCCTAGCTGTGTCCAAAGGTAACACAATCTGTCTCACCAGCCCCTGTTAAAATGTATCTCCTTTCTATTATCCATACCAAACACAAGTTGTAAGAACATCATGTTATGTAGTTATAGAGAGTTTATTTGCCAGAGCATCTCTTGGCCAGGCACAGTAACTCATGAAGGAAAATAAGTATTCTTCCCAAATTGTCAAACTATTCCTTTAATTCTGCAACTTTTTAGTAAGATTTTGGTATCAACGCTCACTGTAGCTATCAGCGAATAATGGTATTAATACTTAATTAGCAGTTGTAGCATTACATAATATCTTTTGGATATTATTGTTAATAATATCCAAAAGGTATTATGTAATGCTACAACTGCTAATGTAAATCAGACGTTTTCTGGCACATTGCATTTTTTTCCTTTTATTTAACCAATATTGTCTCTGCAAAATGAACAAAACTGAAATAACAATAACAAAAATAGGGGTTGGGTAAATTCACAAAAGGTTTACACAAATATTGCAGCCACTAAAACTGCACAAATAAGACAAAAATAAACCGTGTAATTCTCAATCCTCAAGCACCCTCAGTGGGAGAAATTGCCCTCTACATGCGCTGCCAAACAAATAGCATCTCAGTACACCTGTGCTATATGCATGTGTTTAAGTCAGGCATTACACATAAATACACAAAACTGGCCCCTTTCACTATACAAATGAGCCTGATCACAAAAACTGTGCAATTTAAACAGATAAGCGCTTAAGCCAGTTGCAGTTACAGTGAAATTAAAGGCATCTTCAGAGAGTTGATGGTAATTGAAGCACATTTATTTTTAAGGGGTGACATTTTGGGGAATGGCTCTACCACTCCTCAGTCAGGACCTGTAGCTCAGTCTGAAAATTTAGGTTTTCCTTTTCTCTCTGCCATCGTTCTGTCTACTGTATTCTTGCCGCAAATGTAACACTTTCCAACATGGATAATTGCAGGAAAATGCAAAAAAAAAAAAGCTGAAATTGCACTTGGATGCAAAACTTTATGGGCGTGTTTGCGCTGTGACATCATTGGTGCAATATCTTTTGTGAGGTGGACTTTGGGATGGGGCACATAATGGCTGCAAGTGATGTGGCGTTCAAGGTGCCATCAGTGACCACAATCCATTCATTGCTAATTCACTCTTGCGTATATAACAATGCTGTAAAGGTTAGTATCAGTGAAACAATACTCTGTTGGATAATATAAAAATTACGGCTAGAAGAACAAATTGTCCGTGTGTCAAAAATGTTTGAGATCCTTTAAAAACATTATTGGAGTCACGATTTGTCCAGCATACAGCAATGACACATTTTTTCTTCAGTACAGTGCAGTGTGTAGCAGTGTGTAACAAAACTATTTTGGGGATTCTGAAAAATGTTTGTCTGTCCAAGTTATATATTTCTGAAAAAATAATGAGCCCACCCTAAAATATTGGCTTGAAAAAGGCAGTATCTGTTGCAGTATAATAAGAATGACACCAACCACACGCTAACATGTAAGGCCTGAAAGCTGTTTTTTAACTCACGCACTGAGAAAAGAATCTATGAAGTTTGTCAAATGGACTGATAACAACATGAGTGCCCACTCAAAGTGTCCGTGGCAAACGGTCGATAAAGCTCTAAGGATCTGTAGACTCATAAAACCTGGTATCTTTACAGACTGGGAAGAGTTGATGTTTATTTGATTTTTTTTTTTTAAATAAGCAGCTCTCAGTTTCACTAATAACCTTTATCGCTGACTCGTGAACAGTGATTGAGAATTATTTAAGCAACATTTAATGTTTATTCCACTGGAAACGACTGCGTATACTGTTGATAACAGTTAGATCTAACATGCTGATGTGCTAACAGCTTTATTGTATTCAAACACTGAGCCGCTCACAGTTGTTGATAATCGAATGAGACTGCACAGCTTCACCTGATGTAATGTCACCACATCAGTGTGGCGCAGCTCGAGTTAGCTATAACAGCACAGTGACCAGGAAGTAAATGTTTGCTGTCGGCCGTCATTATAACACTACTGTAAATGAGACTCAGTGAATTCCTGTTAGCCAGTTCTGTTTAAATACTGATTCACAGCCAAGCTCAACATATTCCAGCACTTAACCTTTGTAAACATTAAATGCACACACATTGTTACACACTGTTAATGAGTCCATCATTTACACTTCTCACACATCAGTGTTTACACTCTTCTGACAAGGCCGAGCAAGAGGGACAATGAGATACTGAGCTGGTGGCTTTACACATTAACACAATGTATCATAGCACAATTTTTTTTTACTGAGCTCAAACACACTCAAGTACTTCTCATAATATTCATGGCACTTGACCTAATGGAGTTGACTGCTGATTCAATTTGAGAACAAATTAAAGGACCCATTATAAGACTTAGATCATCTCACGAGTTCAAAAACTGGTAAACGAAAGCTAACTTGTTGTTGTTGTACTGTATAAAATATATTATTTAAAAGCAAGAAAAGGAACAAGAGCCGCTCTTTGCATCCCATCAAAACCCCTTTAAATTATCTGACTGCACTCAGCTCAACTCTCCTTTTGCTCCCTCTCCCTTGATTCTCTGTCTCCTTCAGTCTCACAGAGAGCCTCTTTACACTTAGTATACCTCTTTAATGATCTGATCACAAGACATTACTAAATACAGGTGTAAACCAAGACACATTCTGATCCAGTCACTCAAACCACTTGCCAAATGTGGTCTGGGACGCATTTGACCATGTGTCTTTGGTAGTGTAAGGGTTGTAGGAAGGTTATATTCTGCGGACGGTGATGTCTCCTGACATGATAACCATGTGCACGGCCCTTCTGACTCTCTAGTTTAAAGTGATACAGGCAGTGATGAAATGTGAACACAAGTTGTCAGCTGATAGACACAGGTTTGACAGGTGATGCGTCTCGGCTGTCCACTTGTGTTCGTATCATGGAAACACGTGTTAATACCAGGTGTAAACACAATCTGAGATCCTAGAATGACTTTGGTCTAAGAATCTGAAAACATTTATTCTGTCTGTCCATTCAGCCTTCAGATTTCATGAGTCATCAAAATGCTCAATGATTTGCACTTTGTGGCTTCCTGTGTACTCCCCACATTCGTAGGCACGGCATGGTGTTGTGACCAAAAGGTGTTTGTGATGAAACCCAAGGCAGTGGAATTGCACCTGCAGGTCCTCAGATGAACACCTGCATCTCCTGGCAAAATCATTTGTTGCATAAATTATTCAAACCACCCCCTGCAGGAGAACACTACAGTATACCAGACATACACAACAAGACATTCAGTACAGTGCACTACAGCATCACTGAATGAGCACTAAAGCACACCACCCTCCACAAAGACAAAATGTCCAAAAAAGGAATAAAATGAGCTCAGCTCCTGAAAAAAAGTATGTGCCAAAATAGATGATGATGTGATTCATAAATGGGTAAAGATAAGAGTCGGTTATTTTCCATGTGATCTGCACAGTCATGGTTTGTGTGTAGGAATTTGTGTGTAGCTTTTTCCTCAGGCGATATAAAAACAACATATACACACACCATAAAAAAGAATACAAAGGGACTTAACATGACTTTAACTTCAAGTCATCCAAGTCACAACAGTTCTTAACACATTACGTGCTCTTTTTTAATATACGACCATATAACTTTTATCTTTTCACGCATCTTTGCTTTACAGGACTGTTGAATGAGCGCGTAAATGATGACTCATAATCAAAACAAAGAAATGTAGGAGAAGAGCAGAATATAGGAGATGTTAACTGAAAACATTTTACGTAAAGTGTATGTCAAAACATGCTGCCTTTTCCTGTAGAAAATATAAAAAACTGTTGAAGGAACTGCAGCCATTGAAATGTTGTGCAATTACACTACAGTTCGCTACTTTACAACCTAATCAGACTTTCTTAATCCCATCAGACTAAAGGGCTCAGTAATACTTAATGAGATAACTCACAAACTCTTTCATCCCTATATGTTTACTGATTGTGTTCCTCGCTAATGTCTCTGCGTAATGCTTGCATACTGTGTGTGTGTGTGTGTGTGTGTGAGAGAGAAGGTGGGGAGTCATTTTCATTCAATACTTCAGAGACCAAGAGACACTCAGAGATGCGTGAGTAGAATCTCAAAAGGCTGTCTGTGTCTATCTTCTCTCTCCCTCTCTCTCTCTGTTTATCTCTCTCTCTCTCTCTCTCTCTCACACACACACACACACACACACACACACAAAACACACAAACACACACGCAGACACACACAGTCTCAACCTGCAACGGCTGTTGTCTGCTTTCTCCACCTCTCTGTCTCTCACAGGCCCACTTCTCCCACAAATCAGCTTTGTCTCTTTTTTTTCTATTCATGTATCACCCCATAACAATTTGTTTCTATCACACACCTAGAAGTAGACTCCAAGGATAGGGCTGGTGATATTCTTTATTTTTTCTTGTCAACAAATCCCACTGTTGCCTCCTTTCTCCAATTGCCCAAAAACTATTAGACACACACAAATGAGCCATGCTGTTGCAGAGGGTGATGTGACATTATGGGTGCTGCAGTTTATTTGAATCAATCCCTTATACACTGTCCTGCTGCAGTCACAACTCAACATGTATTTATATTAGGGATGTAACAAATCTCTATATCCACCATTCGACTAGAATTTCGAAATTTAAGGTCATGATTTGAGTCAATTTTTAATTTAAATGTCTTTTTTCAGCACAGACCCCATTGTTAGACTATCAAGTCTTGATTCATAAAGAGTAAGAGATCATAGGCGTCATGCACTGACAACTGTAACTAACATTTTCAGATTCTTTAAAAAAAACATAGCATGGCATCAAGTGTGATATCATTGGCAATTTAAAAAAAAAAAGTACTGCACTCCAGCAGGGTCAAATTTATTTTAAAAATGTATCTTCTTAAATATAAGAACAATAACTTATACTTGCTTCACTTTCACTTTAGTAGCAAACCATACTAACTGTAGTTTTTCTCTCAGTGACACTCGTTGTTTACAGATTCTGCAATTCACTATACTCTAAAAATCGACTAAAAAAAAAAATAAAAGAAACCTCAGACACGGAAAAATGCAATGGAACGGCCATTTAACCCAGAATTCCCACATCAGAACCTCAACCGTGATCCATTTAGACCAAGTTTGCAGACATAAACACAACTGATGTCATAGAAACATGGCAGTGAAACAGTGAACCGAGCAGATTCTCAGCTGATTTGTGCTTGATAGAGATCTTCACAAACATTCATATCTCTGTCTCCCTCCACAGAAAACACATGCACACATGCATGCTATAGGCTGTGCTACAAGTTTGAGCTGCTGTAAATTATTTTCATGAGCAGTGTCATAAAGTCCCCACAACAGTGTGGTGTGTAAAGGTTATCACTGAGTCTCAAGGCCACATGCAGTACAACAGGATCTACAAATGACACACCACACAGGAAGGAACTCCGTCCCTCCTCCCTCTTTCCCACTCCCTCCATCCTCTCAAATGCCATTAGTCCACTTCCTGAATGAGGGAGGAGGGGGGAATGGAAAGAAGAGATGCTACCACTCTGCATGACACACACACACACACACACACAAATACACACACACACACACACACACACACACATTAAAGTGTGAGAGCAAAAACGCAATAAGAAGATTGATTTTTGCATTAGTGTATATGCAGAGAATAACTTTGTAGCCTGTCAGTCACTGTCAGAAGCCTAACTAGAGCATATCTTTCTCTCCTGTGTAACTGAGGGTTTAACTAAAAAAAAAAAAAAAAAGTCAGGCAGCACAGAAATAAGACAGACAGCGAGACAGAAGAAGAAGTGCCGAGTAGAAATGAGAATGGGTGTGCTCTGCTTTTAACCATGTATTATTCACAGTCTCCTGTGGTGACCACAGACAGATCAACACGCTCCACTATCCAATCCTGAGCCAAACTCACTTTTCAATTTCAAGGCAGATAGGCTTAAAATTGCCCTCTGGCATTCAAAGCTCCCTTTCTTAACCAAAACATGCCATATGTTACACCAGTAAAACACAGCAGCGAGTGGAAAGAAGTGCTCTCTCTGTGCACTTCATACCAGATCTCTGCTGGTTAGAGACAATATCTGACTGTGTGCAAGCTGCAGTGAAATTAGAAAAAAATTAAGTGAGTATGTCCATGTGTTAGTTGCATATTTTTGACTTGTCTTGAATGCAATCCCGCATACACCACCTGCTGCCGTAAATACTCAGAGCGTCAAATGTGTAAATATATCTGAGGCTGAAATGGTCCCCAACAAATGCTTATTAACCCCTACTTGAGTAATATTTGCTAAAAACTACATTGCCCAGCCTTTTCAGTAATCTGGGCTTTTAAAAATAATAAATAAAATGGGGAGTCATCTTTAAAGGAGTTCTATCTGATGTTCAGAGCATTATCTGTGATTTAGACACTGATTCAGGTTGTCTGCATGCAGTTCTCAACATGGAGGTGGCGGAGCCAATGGCTAGCAGCTGATGGTGCTAACTCTATAAACAGCACTAACACCATGACGTTTTGCTAACATTGGGTTTTGGTCTCCATACCATTTGACTAAATGTTGTCAATATTCTACACCAAGCTGACATTGGCATCAGACGTTGTCCTAACATTGAAGTTTGGTAACCCCATGTCATGACCTAAATTCAACCAAATATCAAAGACTAATGACGTTGGCGGTCAGCTGGGAAAGAGGGCTTCAAATTCTGAAAAAAAAGAGCAATGACTTTAAGAAAAGATATATGTTAAATGTTCTTGTTTTCACCAGTTAATTAAATTTAAGCATTTAAGCAGAGTTTGTATTCTAAATTTTGACACTTTGATTTTCTTTTTTAACTACAAAAGTTTATATCGGCTTGATAGATCACTTATTGGTCTCTTTCATAACTAATAAGCGGTATCCAAATCAGGGGATATGCTTTTGCAATGACACCGTGAGTCAGAGCGGTGTTATCAGTGGTGACCGCCATATTAGCGCAGAGCAGAGCAACAGTGTATGGCTAGTCAGTAGTATATACACACAGAAACTAACTAGCACTAGCGGCAGACTGTCTACCACAACACAGAACAGAGAAACAAAAAGAAACACAAAGACACACACAGAGGGAGTGTGACACTATTCGCTGCTCAGGACGCCATTACTCCACTACATCTTTACATAGCAAATAGCTGTTTTCTGCACTATTAATGATCTCAATGATGTATACAACTCCTTTAAAAAGTAAATCTTCAGTTGTAACCAGTGGGCTTGGAGTTGCGTGCCACAGTCAGTCTAAGAAAGTCTGAAAGTGTTGAGAGATTAACAAACAAATTGCATGTTTTTGTTGTTTCATCTTATTTGCTGACAAAAAGAAAATTCTGGGAAAACATTATCCTTTATTTGTTGAGTTCTGGGAGCGTGGCAAAATCACCAATAGAGGTAAGATGGATTAATGAACACAAACTGTCAGACAATCCCACATCTTAGACATTAGTATGGTTTCTTAGAATCTATAAAAACGATTGGCCTAAACAACTTAAATAAGACCCAAGTTGTAATACACCCAAAACTCCCTTTAATAAAAAGAAAAGAGAAAGAAGAGGATAAGATCAATCTATTTTAACCTGCACAGCATCCAGTGTTCACCCCTTTCCATCCTACAACATTTTTTTCAATCATTATCACTTTCAGTAGTGCAGCATAACAGAATTCCTTCCAGCACACAGGCACTCTCTAGTGTAACATTACAGGTGATTATCAGGTAAAATGGCTGCACAACACTAATCAGCTTGGTCTCACTGGGTGATTACAGGTAGGGTGATATCAGCTGCACAGTGGGTGACATGGGAGGGGGAGCGGCACTGGCCGAGCTTCCTTTATCACTGATGTCATTATCGACCCCCGTAAACATCTCTGAGGCTGCGAGGTGCTGTATAGTATGCGAGGTGGAGCCGTGGGCCGATGCTCTGTCAGATACACATACAGAGCTGAAAATGATAGTCACTTTGGCGCTGGGGAGCCACACTTCTCCCACCACTATCTCGCTTGGTTCAACGGCATGGGGGAGATAAGAGAGATGGACTAAACACTGAGGAGAGGAAAGGGTAGAGAGACACAGAGGAAGATTTAAAAGCCACGGCTTGAGCTGAGGAAGAGACTGTGTCATGGACCTTTCTATCTGGCAGACTGATGCTAAGACTATTGATTCAACGGAAATCTACAAATTGTGATCTTAAAATCGAGTCACTTCTCTTATGATGTATTGAGATGTATTGAGTGCAATTGCAGAGTTTGAAGAGTGTATTAGAATTAGACATTTGGCAGAATTGTAATGCTCTTCAATCCACAGAAAGAACTAGTGAGAAGGCACTTTCTGTGTCTTACCCTGCCGTCCTCATTCTGCTAAAGGGGCAGACACAAGAGAACGTGCAAGATAAGAATATGGGTGTCTACAACAGCAAAAAAAAAAAAAGAAAAAAAGGAGGTTAGTTGGGGTCAAAGAGATAATGTGCTGGTCTGATCGTGTCAGCATTCTCGCTTTGCCCTCCTGTTCTTCCTCTGTAGTCCTGCTGCAACTTCTACAACTCAATCTCTGGATCATTCACTATAATCCCTTACACACACACAACCTGTAAACTGGCTGCTGTGTAAACTTTTGCAACATTTTGATAACTTTCCTCCTGGTTGGGTTAGGGAAGACTGGGTGTTAAACTAAATGTGCAATGTGCAAAAATGTGCACACTTTGACTGATATCAAATTGAAATATTCAGGGTTCTCACACATTTGTATGGACAAAATTTCAAACCCAGACCCTGAATATTTGATTCCAGTTTCTTAAATATTTTAGAAAATATCAACTCATAAATATTCTTGGAGTTTGCTGAATGAAACTGCATGGGTGAAAGCTCAAACACCACCTTCCCTCAGACTGTTGCAGACACACAGCAGATGCTCCTGACTAAGCCCCTTATTTCCATGATCAATAATATTAATAACCGCAGCCGAACCAGAAACTGCTCTCCCGTAGCCCACCACTCTGTTAGAGCTTGTTCTCATTCTAACACCTTAATGTCCTCCCCTGCCCCCAGTTAACCTCTCCCCTCCACTCTGTGCCGTACCTTCGTTTTTGCCCCTGCCTGCTGCAGAGCAGCAAGGCGTGCATATGTCAACATCACATTAACACTCCACCTCGTTCATGTCCAAACACGCATGTGACATGACTCAGCATAACCCGCTGGTGGAAAATGCGCTTCGCTGAGACCACAGGGCTGCGCGCAACAGGCCAGTGAAAGAGGAAGGAAGATGATAAGAGTATAAAGAGGAATGCAGAAGGATGGAGAATAGGGACAGTGATAGGCAGAGGGGATGAAGAGGAGAGAAAAAACTGCTGATGTGAAAGAGAGAGGATGAAGCTGTGTAAAGAAGAGAGACAAACAGAGGAGGCAAAATGGGAGAAAGAGACTGAGGGATTTTAATGTTGTCTTGCAAAAATGCAAAGAAGTAGCAAGTAAGCATACAGCAAGTGCTCAACACTGACATTCCCCTTGCTGTTTTTCTGTTGGAGATCGTGACAACCATTTCCATCTCTGCTCAACCTATGGAAATTCCCCTTCTCTTTCTCCCTTCACTCCCTCTACACTCGGCTCACTCTTCATTGCCATGGCAATGATGTTACAGTGAGTCACCTCCACATCTCCCTCCTCCTCAGCACCGCCAAGAAGGAACATGGGAGCATGTGAGAGAGAAAGAGAGACGGAGAGACACAGACAGAGAGAGAGGGAGAGAGACAGAGGAGGAGAAAGGGCTCTGTTTCCCTGGAAACAGACTGGGGGTCTCCCCAACCCCCATTGGTTCTCAACTGGTTGGATTCAGCTTGTTACCCACAATGCTTGGAGCCAACAGAGTCTCTGTTTCTAGGTTGTCTCTGTCCTCTCTGTTTTGCTTTGTCTCCTCATATGCATGCGCACACAAACAGGTTCAAAATTCAAGTTTGCATTTCATGCCGCTGAATCAAGCCCTTCATTCTCAGGTTTGTTTTATGCTAATCCATAATCAGATAATAAAACATCAGTCCCCAACAGGATCTTACTGTGTTTTGTTTTGTAATTATTGCGGTCAGGAATGACTGAATTTGCAGCTGCTTTTCTCAACAAATGTGACGGAGTTTGCAGCACTTTTGTAACATTTCCTGATAAATTACAGTACTATAAAAAAAACTGCAAAACCAAAGGGGGGAAAATAGCTGAAGGAACTAACTAATAATCAGTTTATAATGTGCTCCAGTCAGAGGTAAAATTATCTTCAAAAGATTTAATGCAGCTGGTCGTAATTGAAACAATGTGCAGCAAAGACCTAGAAAAAAAACTAGCATGAAAGCTTCAGCTTACATCGAAAATTCGAAAAGTTTTACTGAGATTCAAATTGTTGGAGCTTAATAGGAGGCAGCTCTGCCTGAGAAGACGACTTCAGGGGAGATATAGTCCCACAGTCAATAATGTAGCTGCAAGGAAGTTGGATTGTTGAGGTGGAATACTGATTTGATCTGGGCTCCTAAGAGTGGCTCTGAGTGGGGTTTTGGACACAGATGCTTCTCTGTTGTGCCAACAACAAAATGTCAAGATGTCCACTTGCGACACAAGATTGTGTTAAGGCGCAGACACATTAGAGAGCTATAATGACAAAGGCCGACTGTCGCGTCACCTCACGTCACCTATGTCTTCACCAAAAAGTCTCAGTGAAGAGGGTTCGTCCTCTATGGAGCATTAATGTGTTTTATGAATTTAAATGGAAATCTGACCACCACCTCTTCTTTTTAAGATTACTTTTGAGCTTTTTGGACTTTATTACAGAGGACAGCTTCAGTATGAAAGGGGAAAGAGAGGGGATGACATGTAGCAAACGGCCAAAGATGGACTCATACCCAGGTCCTGTGCGGCATAGATACATAGCCTTTGCACATAGGCACCTGCTCCACCAGATGAGCTGGTGGGTGCCCCCACCAACATGTTTTTTATATTTCCTTGGTACAAGCCATGGGCATTTTATTCAGAAAACGTTGACTCATATTGCCATACTTGCAGTCCTAGAGAGAAATTAAACATTAATAATTTAACAATACAGAATTTTCAATTGGAACTTACTTGGAATCACTGTATGTTAGTGGGTTATCAGGGCTGCAGAACATTAGTATTTACAAAAAGGTTTCTTATTTCTTATTGCAGGCAGGAGCTGTTTTCAGTTAAGCCCCAGGGTTGTTGCACCCTCCTGTCCTTCAGTCACTCACACAAACACATGCACACACACACACATTGTGCAGTACAGTATGCATTCACTTGTTGTTGCCACAGTGCATCAGGATATAAATGAATAAAACACTCCTGTGTGTTACTACATATTTACAAATGCATGTATCCCTTTAGCTGAGCAATCAAGACAGAATATGTGTGCTGCTGTTAAATTGAGCGGCGTGAATACATTTCCATGCATGAGTGAGAGAGTTATGAATGTAAGATCTGGCAGTGTGAGATGGAGCATTTTTATCAAAGGGGGTTGCTGTTGGCGCTGCCTCTTGATCTCTTCTTCCCCTCTAACTGCCGTGTGCCTGCTATCTCCCACAGCGATGCCACACAATGATACCAGGCTCTCCTTGCTTTGAATAGTCGCCTTTAACACTGCTGCCTATCTACAGCCAGCGGGGGGCAATGACACTAGTTTTTATTGCAGTTTTATCAGTTTTTGACAAGTGGAAACAAAAACAGTTCACCAAACCTGGATGTGCCCCACCCCCCTCCTGATAAATCTGAGGAGTCATGAGCTTTTCAAAGGGATACAACAGAAATAAATATTACTACTACTACTGCAACACAAAACTTCTCCTTAATTTGGTACTCAAGTTTTTCTTTCACATACACCTCTTCATCCCTTTAAAAATAAAACTGCTTACAACTTACAGGACGCCCACACTATGTCCATAATATTTGAGGAATCACAAACTGAGCTGAAATGATTTGTTGATTGATCCATTAGTCGATCCACAGAAAATTATCTATATTTTTTTTTTATAAACTACTTTTACTTCTCAGTTGTGAGGATTTACTGCTATTCTCTGATTTATGTTCTTGTATTTAGATATTTTGAGGATTTGGACTACTGGTCAAAGAACACAAGACTTTAGGAGTAATCACTTTTTAGCATTTTTGTACTGAGAGTTTAATAAAGTATGAAACTTGAGAAAACACATACATGTTCGTTGCTTTTCACTGCCATTTTATAAACTATATGATTAATCTGAATACTAATAGATAAGGAAAATATTAGTGGATAAAGTGATCATCTCAAAAGATTTTCACTTAACCCTTTAAACCTGAGCAAATTGGCTTGATTTCTTGATTTGGCTTTAAAAAACATAGAAAGCAGTTGATGAAAAAGACATTACCTAAAATGAGCAATTGAGTAATTTTGAACATACATTTTCTAATGATTTTATGATTCTCTCTCTCATTCTCTCTCTTGCTTTAATTTTCTGTCTAATTTTAAGGTCATTTTCTTGTTACCATTAACTAATTCTTTGCAATTTGCGAGACATTTCTTTATAAGTTGCTGATTGCCTTTTACACCATATTTTTTTCAATTATTTAAATGCTTGTGAAAGGCGTCTGAACACAGCACAAGAAAAATGGTGTCAATCCAGGTTTCAAAGGATTAAATTATCTTTGGTTTTGGTGGTTTTTATAATGCTGCTTCATGTTTTGTGATACATTTGGTTTAATTAGTTATTTACGGCCCTAAAAAGAATCAGTGTGTTCGTGTTCAATGGCGCTGGTTGTGACTGAGTCAGGGGGGTGTATGGGCAGGAACGCAACACCGCAGCTCCACTTCCCAATACCCAATGGCTCCAATTCACCAGTTCAAAATGGCAGCTCCTGTATTCAGGATATTTTGCTTAATTTTTGGACAGCAGGAGGAAGTGGAGACACGCTGTCTGTCTTTATATACAGTCTATGGTGGCAACTTTTCTGGGAAAAAAATCACATGCGGAGCAAGGACATTAATAATCTGCTCCCACACACGCAGATACATGCATGCACACACACACACAAGCACACACACACACACACACACACACACACACACACACACACACACACACACACACACAATCTATACTGTGGTAACCCTTTCATCTCAGCAGCTGCATGACTCACAGATTAAACAGATATAAATAAATGCACCAGCCTGGTCTCAAGCCTGTCTGCCAACATGCACGGTGCAATTCCTGCTCATCGACATACGTGCTGCCAAAGAGAACAAAACAGCGATGTTCGAGACTGTAATTTTAAAGTAGTAAATCAAAACTGAATAAAAAATTCACACTGGTTTAAAGACCTGTCTCTGTGCTAAAAATAAGCATAAAAACTTGATCATCATTCAACTTAATGAAATTACCTGCTCCTGCTGGCACATTTTAATTTGTCAGAAAACATATATTCGAAAACTCAAAGTAATTTGAAATATACATAGATTTATGCATTAGGTGAGAGCACATTGCACATTTCTCAGAATTTTGTAGTATTTTTTGTCAAGCTGTACGCTCGGTTGATTCTGCACGAGCAGTCTGGTTCCCTAATATTTGTTCACATGTCTTCTGGTTGACTGATCTGCATCAATAAAGCACGTATATTCACAAGTGTGTGTGTGTGTGTGTGTGTGTGTGTGTGTGTGTGTGTGTGTGTGTGTGTGTGTGTGTCTTTCAGTGTTCCTCTGTGAGAATTCATTACGCACTTAAACTGATAAGGCAAACTAAAAATGTGATAATAGTAAGTATTTGTACACGTTCAGGTCATTTAAAACAACTTTCACATTCACCTGCAAATTTGAGTTCACTGCATATTTTCATTTTACAATAATCACTCTATCCACAACTCATCTGGGAACGCTCTTTTTTTTTTTTAAACCAACGACTTGTTTCAGTTAATAAGCACATTCTTATCTGGAGGCTGCACAGCACAACTAGTACAAGTGTCGGACACTGATAATCTCCGCAAATCAGGAGTGAGATATCTTTCTGAGTGGAGTTTGTTTCATCAGTCCTCCCAAACTCCCCCAATTTTTCTAGCTCATCAGCCTTTCTACCACCAGTCTGCTTCTCTAACATCTATCTCGTCCAGTGCTTGCAAGAATAATCCACCGAGGGAAGTGTGAACATGTATAGTTTAACTGTATAATTATTCTGCAAACTCAAAGCGCCACACTCAAATACACAACCTTGCACCAGTGCACTCAACACAACTCATATTGAGAAGTTTGTATTTCAATTAAATGGAGCATTTTTCAGTACAGCAAACATTTTAAAAGGTCTAAATGTCATAATGTAGCAGAAGAAATGCAGCTAATATGCTCAATGTTGTTTCCACAGGCCTTACAAGCAATTTCATGCTGGCTCGATTCCCTCTCGTTCCGCTTTAATTTGTTCACATTTTGTTAAAGATCACAGAAATTAACTGGAATAAAAGTTTGCTGTTCAAAACACAAGATTAGTATTGTATTCCTCTCTGTTTATTAATGAGACGTTGAGATATAGCAGTGTTCTGTATATACTGTACCGAAGATGTTACAGCTACATGACAGTCAGCTCTCGACTCTCACGCCTACAACACTACCAGGAAAAGCCTGAAACGACCCGCATGGATTGGTGTATTTTTCTTCAAAGACAGAAAAGCAACAGCCGCTGACTTTTGTCTTTAATAAGGCGATTTCCAGTTCACGCATAAGAATTTAAAAATAACTTGTTTTTATGACATCATGGCCCCTCGCAAATGGAAACTGCTCATTTAGTATCAAGAACACAATTTACAAAGCACTTAACAGAACTGTAAATGGCCTTTCTGATGCCTGAAAAGCCTCGTCTGAGGATGGGAATCAATAACATTGCATCTCTCTTCTCTGTGTTCATCAGTCTTTTCTTTCTTTCCCTTTTAATATTATATTACCATCCTCACACACTCATATGTGGCGATATGATCATCATGTACAGCACTCAACCACATAGGGCAGTGCCAAGAAGTCACACTGCAATCATTTTTATGGATATTTTGATTGCGATATGTGACGAACAATTAGGAATGGTAATTTTTGTATTTCATTTCCACAGAAGAAAAATAGAAATAATGATGATGAAGAACTTGCATTACAGGGTGTCTTCAAGGCCTCACCACAGTCTATGAGTCAGATCCCCCCCCGTTCCTCCACTGATCCTCCCTCTCATCCACATACAGTCACTTCTGGCTCCATAAACCAAAGATGACAATGGCAAGATATCAAACCTGAGGCTTCATAATGGTAGTACAGGAGCCAGTGGGTGACATCGCGAGAGCTTTGTCCATTATTTATACAGTCTTTGGTTGGACACTTTTTACTTTTAACAAAAAAGTGCAGCTCCCGCAATGTGGATGTATTGCATTTGGCCATATTGTGATTTTGATCATGTATCGATTCACTGTGCAGCCCTACAACCACATGCAAAGCCTCATGTAACCATAAAGAACAGAAACACACTGTTAAGAAAGTTTCTTTAAATCAGATTTTCTCAAAGCCAATTGTAACTACAGTAGGTAGTTCAAACTGGGATAATCGTGCAAATCAAGTCAAAAGCCTTGTCACAATCCCATCAATTATCAAAAGAAAGGGACCCAAAGCTGATGTGAACGAGCTCCTACATCTCCCCAGCATTAATTAGGACTTCACTCAGTAATTAGCTATCTGAAAATAATTACCATCAAAATGTCTGATTAAAATCTCCATCAGCCTCAAAGTCAGGAGACTGAGAGAGACGACACCACCGTCAAATTAAAGCGTGCTACTTTTTCCAACGACGGCCACCGCGGTTGTCCCCTCATTTTGCTTTAATTGAGCGGTAGATATGTGAGTAGAACCTCTGATTGGATCTGAGCAGCAGCGCAGCATCGGAGCAGTTGATTGAAAGTGACCTTGGTCTAATTACAATTGGTCTAATTATAATTCTCTGATTACATCCCTGCAGGAAATGTAAGAATAAGATGTTGCTGGTGGCCTCGGTTAATGGCGTTAAGACAGGTTCCGAGTGATTCCTAAGTCGAATTGATTCTGATCAGATAAGAAGAAACAACAAGATGCTGTTGTTGTCATCTTGAGCGCAATTAGATGGAATTACTGTAAATGTGTTTTTGTTGTTTTAGTGTTCAGAGGAGATTATTTAATTAATTTCAAGAACAGTTTGTCTCGCTTTTTGACTTGCTTTTCTCTTTCTCTATTTGTTTCTCTATCAACTGTTTTTCTCCCCCCCTCTCCTCCACTCTCTGCACGTCTCCTAAGGCTGAGGTCGTGCTGCCCTCCAGCTCCCTTCCTTGCCGCCAGGATGACATCATCACATAGCTGCCTTGTCCTTGGAGTGCCTATTCATCACCCTGATCATCATCGCCAGCATCAGCAGCATCACCTGCGTATGCACACACATTTACACAAGCACATACACCGACTGCCAGAAGATAAGAGAGGAGAGAGCCCCCACCAGTTCTGCAGGATTGTGAGCCTAAAAGGAAAGAGGGACAAAAATGGATGGACAGAAACGGACAGGAGAGGAGAGGAGAGGAGAGGAGAGGAGAGGAGAGGAGAGGAGAGGAGAGGAGAGGAGAGGGACGATCCTGCTGGTGTAGGCAGAAACCCCTGACCTGTGCACTTCCAACAATATATCTCAATAAACCACAGCAGAGACAAATCTGATGAGTCAGACTTAGTGGGAAAACAACAATATAAAAAGCAGGAGAGAGAAGACCCCGTCGCACCTCCCCGTCCTACTCCTCCTCCTCCACGTCGCAACTTCCCGCGTGGAGAGCTGCACTTCCTTTCTCTTAGTCATCAGCTAATCTAAAACTTGAAGAGCTCTGGCACTGCACCTTGTTTTCCGGTTACTGAATGGCGCATGACTGAATAAACCGATGCCTTGATGTGAGGGAATTACAACAGTGAAGTGGAGCCACACTGAGAAAACACAGCAATAAACAATGTTTCCAACACACGGGCCACTGTCTGCCAGCCCAGTCTGCTCCTCAGCGTGCTCACAATAGTTTAGCAGAATTTGTGTGCTTGTGCAGAGTTTCAGAGCTGGTAGAATACATGTAGCAGGTACTACAAACTGAGCAGTGCACTTCTTTATCTTACACTTTGATCGTCACAACAAGCATTCAATTAAACACCACTTCAGATTCAAAAGGAGATAAAAGCATTTAACAAGCTTGTAAAGAAAAGTTGCAGCCATATGATAAGCAAACAGTGTTAAGTGCTGTTTTAGGCTTAGATGTGAGAAACTGATGAAGGTTGTTGAATGCCCACTCTCAGCTTTATGGCCTAAACATGCACCTAAATTTGCAATTGTTGTTTTGACATCAGCTTTAAATCCTTAGCCTCAGATTTTATGCACTTGCAGATGTATTAGCATAATCAAAAAACAACAGCAGAGAGCTTCTCACGGACATTACTCTCCTCTACCACTCTAGTGAGCCATAATATTTTAGAATCTGTGTGATAGGGCTAGGCCATACAGAGAAAAAAAAGTGTTTTTCATCAAATACCTCCATACTGGTATCCACACCAATATCCATACTGATATTGCAATGATAATTATAAAAACAATGATCAACAATATGGATGGCTAATGGCTAAGTAGGTAAAGGCAAACAATAAAACAGCTAGAACAGTCTGGTAAGCCCAGAAAATTACATCATCAATTAACTGTAGCCTTTAAAACCAGGAAATAAATACATGAATACACTGCAAGGCCCTAGTGTATAATGTCATTTTATGTTAGTTAGATTCTCATTTTGGTATTTGAACACCAATGGGAACACATTCTATGGAGACCAAAATATTCAATATTAAACAATTTAAAAGACATTAATAAATAAATATTTGTATGAGTACATACAGATGTTTTTTAGATTCTGACATATATATTTTGTTATTATTATATATTTTCCCAATTCTTTTCACTGCAAGTAATTATTATTTCATTTCAGCAGCAGCTTTTTGGGAAGGGTATTGCATTTACTTTAGTTTTTTTTTTTTTGCCCTGTTTTACTGAATTATTGATTATTTTATCAAAATACTAGTAAAAGTTTAAATGGGGAGAAAAAAATCTGCTTGTTCTAATAATCTTACTTCCATATGATTTGTTTCAATTTCAAATGTCTACCTTTATTTCGCAAAGCAATTTTTCCCAAAGACCATCTCATTTCACACTGCTTCTTTTATCACAAAGTCTTTGTCTGTCCATTAAGACAAACAGGCTAGAGTAAGTTGAGTAACCAACAGCAAAATTTTAAAAATGACAACCAAAAACATAATGATTTGGGATGAGTTTGTATTGTATTATTTAAAATTAAAAAATAAATAAATAACTTTGTTTATTAACCTGATATCTAACAGTTTGGGTGGCCATATCATATGGTGTTAATCAGAGAGCGCTGTTGAGCCAGGAAGAACAAGGAAAGCTAAATCAATGCAGACTCACGTAGTCGTGGAAAGCCTTGGCCTCACTGGAGTGTTCACATGTGTCTCTCCTCTCTGGAGCTGCACAGTACAGGTCCCAGAAAACACTGCAATACACAGAGAAGCAGTAAGAGAACGACGTGATGGCAAAACAGAAACATTAAAGCTTGACAGATAAAAATAATAGTCCATTTTACAGGCATGGTAATCCAGCATCGAGGCAGTAAGTGCAATTCTATTATCATCATCGGGGTAGAGAAGTTTAGGAGAGTGTGTTACAATTAGCAAACAGCAACCTGAGGAAGAGCTTTTGGGGACAATTAATGAGATGAAGATAAATTAAAACAGCAGAAAAAGGAGGGAGAATACACATTTTAATTAATATTGTCAATGATGGAATGAGGAAAAACAGCATGAAGAGCAATGTAACTTGAATCATTAGACATAAAAACACTCACCACCACCATGAGTGGAGGAACCCCGGAGGTTCTCCTAATGTGATGTTCTTCTCCCATCGGATCTAAACAGACGGACAGAGCGACACAGACAGAGAGGTGCTTCAGAAACATATTAAGGATAAAAACATACCCGACACCTGAATTACCTGCTTTACAAAGTTGGAGAGGGAGCAAGGGAATTCATATAGCACATGCCATTATGTTACCATATCATAATTCTCAGGCCATAGAATCATAAGTGGATAAGTGGGTCTGTGTGCCTGAAAGCACGTATATTCACAAGTGTGTGTGTGTGTGTGTGTGTGTGTGTGTGTGTGTGTGTGTGTGTGTGTGTGTGTGTGTGTGTGAGAAAGAGCAAGACGATATGCAGAGTCTGGGGTCAGAAACATGTACCAGCCTGAGGAGCCCAATCAAACCTTTGAATAACCCACACACCCTTCAGCCTGCTCCTGTATCACATTTTCTGTCTTTCTGCTTCCAGTTTTCATTCACTCTTTGCTTCATTCCTGCCTTCCTTAAAACGTCTTTCTATGACACAAAATCAGCGTGACATTACGTTTAATCTTCCCAGTGGACAACTGGCTATTGTTTCTAACTGCAGAGATTTGTAAAAATGGACAAAATGTTAAGTTCCATTGCCATTTTCAGACTGTAACTGCAATGTTTAATGATATACAGGTAAACATGGTCGTCCTACCTATCTAATGATTCTGCTGTGCTTATCTTATGTCCTGTGTTGCTTTGCTCGTGTCTTTGATAAACCAAATCTACTAGCATGGAGGCTACGCAATGCACTGCTGTGGACAGGGACCACTGCTGAATAGAATCGAGAAGCTACTTTGGTCTATCAGACACATACAGCAAATTAACAAAGAAACAAAAGAAACAAACAAGATGTACACATTGACTCTACAGTTATACAAGTATTCCAAGGTAAGTTCATGCACATAAATGCACTGAATGTCTGAAATCAAAGACCAATTGCTTCAAAATTACTATAAATTTCAAATGGTAAATCTGTCACCGTTATCTTTGCATAACATGCTATGTAGGGCTGAGAGTTTAGACGAAATATATTATCTGACGATAAAAAAAACACTTTGCATCCATCTGCTTTTATTTACTTAATTATAACAATATTTTATTTAACTTTACTATAACAGTACTTTATTCAACATTATACTTTATTTTGCATTATAACAGCATTGTATTAAACTTTATTATAACAGTAGTTTATATAACTTTATTTTATAGTAGTAGCTTCTTTATTTGTAATTTACTTTATAATTTTATATTTTAGTAGTTTACAGTTGTTTACAAAAGTTTTCAAAATATCGAGATATATATCGTGTATCATCATATGGACTAAAAATATTGTGATGTTATTTTAAAGCCATATTCCCCAGCCCTAATGCTATGGCAAACCAGAAAGATTGATCGATACAGCAACAGTAACTAAGGGGGGCAGGGTTTATCAAATGGTTAATTCCAACCCTGAGTTTGAGTGCAAGGTGTTGGGAAGGACAGTTTCATCTGACAAACACTTCAGTTGAACGCCTTCACACCTCAGTCAAGGTTAGTGACTAACAAGAGTGCTGCTGACATCACCCACAGTAGGGATGATTTGTGTTTGCAGACTGTGTCAACTGATGTGCAGATACATGCGAAGAAACGCATAAAGGCTGAACAGCAGCTGTGGGCAGCAGTCAGGTTTCTCCTGTCAGACTATGACGCTATTGTTTAGTCTGCCTAACTTCTCTATAAACAGACTGACATCACTTCAAAAATGACCTCATGATTGTCATTTTTAATTTCCCTCACTGGAATGTTTCATATGGGTAAAAGAATAAGACTATTGTACCACCTGCTCTACTCGCAGAGCGAACAAGCTCTAAAATAACAGGAACAACTGAATCACTTCAAATCAGACCGTCCTGACCTCAGCTGCAGATCAGACACGGTGACTTTTAGAAGGAATGTCTTGCTTTGAAGTTTCTGAGGGTTTTTTTTGGTTGATTCGGGAACTGTCTCTCTTTGTTTATCCCACATGCTTTCAGTCTAAGTTAGCAGCTCTAGTAAAGACATTAGTTAACTTGAAACATTATTGGCAGGCAGCAGTTTCCATACACACTGTGACAAAGAAGGATTTACTTCCTCTTAGGATCTCAAATGGTACAAACGATGCAGAATGGGCATGACATCCCTCATTTCTCTCATTTAATTGGCTGTAGCTCAGTCCAAACACGACTGCAGACAGTTCGGGTCAGGACACTGTTTAGCGTGTTCTCTTATTCCTTCTTTCATCTGGAAAGTGTAGAAGAAAAAAGCATTGACTACGCCCGCATATCCTGTCTTCTAGTGGTCTGTGCTCCTGGGAGGTTTGTTCATTTACCTTCACCATGCTACAGTGAGATGCCTTTAGCATGATTACTGGCAGATGTGGGCTGTGTGTAGCAAGGGGTTACACTGAGGACTGAGGCTTAGAGTCCTACTTTTAGGGTTTCCTCTAAACTAAGGTTAATAAACTGCAAAGTTAGTTTATTTTTATTCTTTATTCTTGCTGCTTTTTTTTTACTCTTTTTTGTATTTTGTTATAGGTCCCAGGTTATTTTCAGTTTCATACTTACATTTTGGGTTTCTAGAGCATATTTACATGCTTTATTGTTAAAAAAAAAGAAAACACAGTATTTTTCTCACACTGGCTGCCTGAATATACCTGTATTCAACCTCTGTTTGAAATGCTGCGTTTTAGCAGCTATCTCTTTAAGACCCCCTCCTAAAAAAAAGCCCACTCTGCTCTGATTGGTCAGTGTTTCCAGGTCTTCGTTTCTTTGCATCATCACTGCATCCGTGAAATGACTGTAATGACACTACAGCAGCACTTTGTAGCTTTATATGGTGTACCTGTGACATCACAACTTCTCAGAAGTCCTGACAGTTCATTAAATGGCACAATTTCTAAATACGGGCAGTGTACATTTCTTCGAGAGAGAGAGACAACTTTATTTATCCCAAAAGGGCAATTTATTTGTGTTTTGTGTGTTAATACTTTCACAGTATTTACATTGGCACTTATACCTGCTTTATGATTTTAAAAAATCTGGAAATCATATTTTTACAATATGGGACCTTTGAGGTTTAAGCATTTTTTTGTTTGACAGGGTTGCATGGTGTCTTGCTTCCTGTTCTTCTGAGCTGTCTGTCTGATTTGGTATTTATCTTTATGTATTTGGGTCTGATTCGTGACTTGTCTTTCTGGGCTCTTGTTTCCTGAGCCTGAGGATACACTGTAAACAGATGTGGATGATAAAAAGTGGATAACAGGCCTTTAAAGCCGTGTTTTACTCCACCCACACTACTCCAGCGAGAGCTACATTATAGGGTAATGTTTACCCTGCGTGTGTGTGTGCATGCTCCAGCGTGCACACCCATGTGTATTGGATACAAGTGGCTGTGTTTATACTTGTTGCGCTATTAGCTAATGCGTTCCCACACTTGAATGCAACGCCGCCTATCCCATTCATCTGCCACATCTGCCAAAGAAAGAGCAACTGATACGGTAGAGAGGAAAGGGTGTCAGAGAGAGTCAGCAGTGTGTGTGTGTGTGTGTGTGTGTGTGTATACACACATGAACAATGCAGCGGTGTGTATGTGTGTGTGTGTGTGTGTGTGTGTGTGTGTGTGTGTGTGTGTGTGTGTGTGTGTGCGTGTGTGTGTGTGCATGAACAAGTCAGAGTGATGAGAATTGGTGCCAGCTGATGATGTAACCTTTTCCATCCCCCTCTCTTTGTTCTCTTCTTCCTCTGGCCGATGTACAACCAGCCTCCAGCCACTGTCTCCTACATTGTAATTTACCGTCATTTACAGCGAATCACCCGAATCAGCTGACCTCGTTTTCACCCCGTCACCTTTTTACCTTTTGCAGAATTAAAGTCAGGACAAGCTAAATTCTCAGAGAGAGCAGTGGAGAGGTAGATCAAGAGGAGAGCAGAGGGATCATAAAAGAGAAGGTGGAGGAATCAGAGAGGACGAGAGTGAGATTGAAAGAGATCGAGTGAGACGGAGCTGCAGAGCGGATCAGTGAATGATGTCAGTCGAAGACGTCAGCTCCAGGGCCGAGCATCGTAACTCTCCCTGCGCTCCGGCTCCAGTCCCACTAAATGCAACACTAATGTTAAAAAGCCCCGTCTGCTGCTGCTGCTAACCTGTCGGCTCAGCACTGTGAGGCCAGACTAATTCAATTAGCCGCTACACTTACTGGACACACTGTATTAGGGTTAAACCACCTTTCAGAGTGGACACATAAAGTACATGTGCTGTACTCTGACACACAAATCCATACAGCGTCTTTGTGACTTACCTCTGAGAGAAAGGTCTGTGCTGACTTCTGTGCTCCTACATGCAGCAGGTACTCGTACACATACAGAGCTAACCTGAGCAGAGAGAGAGAGAACACAGTGGGAGGAAATGGGTCAGTTTGTTCATCGAGATCCAAACAGTCAACAACAGATGTTAGCTGAGTAAAAAAAAAAAAAAAAGAGCTGAAAACGCTGGGAAAATGCAACATTATAAGGAGTGAAGGAAACAGATGCACAGTTAGAAAAGAGACAGTCAAGACTGAGAAAAATGAAGCATTTAAAATTCCCCAAAGATTCACCTTATGTAAGTTTGAGCATCTTCGAGTTTCAAGTTCCAACTTTGGGGCCAGAAAACAACTGCTTTGGGACCCTAAGACAATTATACTTCCCACTCCATATTTAAGATAAATCCATATTTAAGAGGGAGTTTCTCCCAGGATTGCCTAAAAATAAAGATAAAGGAGCCTACGCATGGATACGGATTGCCAAGCAGCTCCGAGATGCAACGTGCAGTGATGTGTGAGGGCGTCAAAGTCCGTTACAAATCTCATGAGAGACAGAAAGACACAGACCAGCTTTAAAGCACTAATCATCTCCCCAATGCCAAAAAATAGTTAGGGCACCCTTTTAAGACATTTGAAATTCGCCCGACGACGTTATGCTAAATCTAAAACCCACCTGTTTGAAGAACAAACAGCATGGTGATAAGAGAACGCTTGGTAGGGATTGCACTGTAAAACACCTCACCCTGGTGCCTCAGGCTCTCCACAGACTTCCTCCCGTGGCTTTGATCACAGTAAGAATTAATTACAGGCTTGATTTGTTAATCAATTCTCCTCCCAGTGTGTCTGTGTTGGTACTAACAGCAACTTAGAGAAGAAGGGGGGGTGATGATCTACTGGGTCTATAAATACAAGATAAACATTGATCTGCAGAAGATCAATAGCAGATCGCACTGACTCCTAACAGCACCCTGTAGATTTGGACAGGAGGTCTGGTGAAAGGACATAAAGTCATTGTGCATGAATAATTTGATGTTTGGAATTAATTTAAAGGGACAGTGCACCCCAAAATAAAGATAAAAAATACACAATTTTCCTCTTACCTGTAGAGCTACGCATCAATCCAGATTGTTTGTTTGATTTTTTGTCACTGGCCGAGTGTTGACGATACCAGACATTGTTGTGAGCAGTTTTGTGTAGGAATCACTTTCACTTTCATCACCTAGAACAAGAAGCTAAAACTGGTGAATGCATTAATTCTGTCCTAGTTCAGTGGTGCAGAGACATTACTGTTGACTTCTTCAAATTTATCGTTTTGGCGCTTTGAGCACCACAAGCAGAATGCCTTCTAGTTACATTATCCATCTAGCCTGATAAACAACGCTGCAGGTAAGAGGAAAAATATGTATTTTTGATTCATGGGTCAACTTTGGGGGCTTCGATTTGGGATTATTTTGATTACTGAATAATCTAACGGTTTATTAGTTTAGCATTGTCAACAGCCTATATATTGTCAGACCAACAGTGAAAAACCCAAAATGTTTATCATTACGTTTGTATATATGACAAAGAAATGATTGAAATTCTCTAATTTAAGAAACTTTAATTATGCATGTTTGGCATTTATGCATTAAAAATTACTGACATATTTAGCTGATTAAGATCAAATGTTAACTGAGTAATTGATTTGCTGACAAATCGTTCTGCTTTAGATAGAAGGACGAACGGATGGACAAAGATGTAATATACAGAAAACTATAGTTGAAGCATGACACAGCAGACGCTTTGACCTGGAGCTATGGGTGTCTGAGTGTGTTTGTGTCACATGTGTAAGATTGTGTATTGTCAGGCGTGAAAGATGGTCACACTGGGACGGCAGCTGTCCAAGAACCTGCTCTAAAGATGCTACCAGGCTGCTGTAGCCGATCCACACACCTCCATATGGAGGTAAAAATAAACTCCCCAGACAGCCCTGTCTGCCTGTCTGAAGATGATGGACTGTACACCTTTCTGCTCTGCACACAGGTACTCCGTCTCCTTGCCCCCGCTCTCCTCCTCCATCCCTCTCCTCCATTTCCATCTCTCTTCTTCATCATTTTCATCCTCAGTCTCCCCTCTTCCTCCACCTCTCTCTGTCTTGATGGCTCTGCTTGCTTCTTGTGCTCCTTTCAGTAAGAGGCCATGTTTGTTTAATGATGAAAGGATGAAGCTGTTCCTCTCCGTCCCTTCCCTCCCTCTTTCCATCCATTCCTCTCTCTCTCCGTTCTCCCCATGGCCTGGCAGTAACGTTTAACCAAAGAGATAGAGACAGAACGTTTCACAGGGACAAGGTTAACGGAACAGTGAGAGGCTTGACAAAACTCTTGACACCTCAACAACAGAACATGAATAAAAGATGTGGCCATCTTTTTTTCAAGGCACTGTACAACTCCGAACATTCCAAGGTACAAACTCGTTGAATCGCTCTGCACTGCATCATTTTCCTGCCAACCTGTCGGAGTCTGTCACTCTCCCCCCGTGAACCCTAACATCAGATACAACAGCATCAGTACTGAACTCTTTATTAATACCAAAAAAACTCGTGTATCTGCGGTGAATACGCTCACAGCAATGACAACAAGCCTGACGGACTGCACGGATTAATTCATTGTGTCAGTGGGGATAAATATAGAAATGAAAGCTTGTCCTCATGCATTGGCCTCTATCCAGTCAGCTACCCATTAACACACAAAAACACAGGCTCCCTCAGTAGCAGACTGAAAGGTTTGACCTATGATTGATTCAACAGGAGCTGTAAGATGTGATCTTTGGCCCCGATATAGAGAAGGGGTCAAAGACACCCAGCAAAGGTGGAAGCATGATGGCAGCAGTGGAGGAGGGTGATTTGACAAAAGCAAGAGAAACATTACAGGGTATCAAAGGTAAGCAGGTTAATGCAAGTTTTGAAGAAAACATGAAAGGAAGGTAAAAAAAATGAAGAAGCTATTCATTCCCTGCTCCTGACCTTAAACATAATGCTTTAAATGCACCGATGCTTGCAAAAATACATACATAAATCAGACTCAAACCACTCCTTCCCTCCCCCCTCTCTTATTTATTTAACACACACCAACCGACGGCAGAGCTGAAACACGGCTGATAAGCAGACAGCAGGCAGCAGAAGAAGGCACTTTGTTAGCATTCAATATCTATTGAACTTTAACTCAAAACTACTAATTTCCTCAAAGACGAGTGATAGGCTTTGAAAACACAAAACCCCCTTGCACTGCTCTCTCATTGTTCACTTACAACTTGTTCAGCTGAGCCTCCCGCTGTTAGATTAAAAAGAGAAAAAAAAGCACACAAGTATGTGGAACTTGACTGACTGACGGAGTCAAAATACTGAGCGGAGATAAGGTTTGAGGATTAGAGCACGGGGGACTGTTCAAGGTTAAGAATCCTCTAAATTTGACACAATAAAGTGGAGGCATTACAAAGACTCTCTTGTCATTAAATAAACTGTCACTTTAAATAATCTGTGCGTTCGGATTTAAGGTAGAAAAGTGCTCAAACTGAGGCAGCCAATGCATTTCTAATGGTTCTTGACTCCACATTAGTCGCTTCACATTAAAGTTCTTTTTGTGTTTGCCCTTGCTGTCGGACATACACCGGAAAATTGAAGACGTTTTTTTGTTATCCATCAACTCTGGCAATTTGAGTAGTAAATAAGAGCTACTTTGCATTAATCACAACCAGGATGATTGAAGAGATCAGGTGCCTCCCACCTCTTCTCCCCATGCGCTGTGGAGTAGTGGATGTGTATAATTGGAAAAGGTGGAGCAAAGGGGGACTTTAAGATCCCCACCTGACCCTTTTCTCCTTCAAATCCAAGTGGTTTTGTCTTCTGTGAGTCACATTTAATTGAATTCACATTTGCAACCAAACCCATCCTGACTGCTCCTGTAAGTCTGCACAAAACCAGACAACCGGCGAGCCTCCACAGCCAGAGACCGAGCTTAGCTTAATGAAGGAAGCAGGCAGAAACAGCGACTGGCGTCTATGTTGCTGTGTTACCGACAGGAGAGCAAGGCATGAGAGTAGCTCAGGCTCAACCACAACCTCAGCTTGAGCAAAAGACGTGAACCGATTTTTCTCAAGATCAGTGTTTAGGAAGGACCGGTAGATCATTGCTAATCAATTTAATGCCATGGCGATCAAAGTCTGGCGGAGCTTCAAATGACAACAGACAATGGCTTCACTGATTGGATTTGCCTGTTATAGATTAGCTCCAGATTATTTCACCCTTGTTAAAGATGAAATGGAAAAGTGATTACACTTCTGATCTGAATCGGCATGTTAATTGACATATTTACAAGACTTGCTACTGTGCTGACATCGCCTAATAACAGTAATAAAATCCTAAATAAATTCTTGCCCGTAAACAAGTCACTTGCTCAGCAGATACACATTGCGGTCTGTTGTAATTTGTACCTGACAGAATGACCTGCTCCACCTATCAGAATGACCTACCCCCAATTTAACTCCATTTATAAAGGTTGTGGTTGATTCTAATAGATATTTTACCTGACAGATTACCTACTCTACCTATCAGAATGACCTACTCCACATCTAACTACGTTTACAAAGGTGGTCTATTCTAATAGATATCTGTACCTGACAGAATGACCTACTTCACCAATCAGAATGACCTTAAAGAGGTTGTGGTCTATTCTTGCAGATGTTTTTACCTCATAGAATAACTTAATCTGACTATCAGAATGACCTACTCTCCATTTAACTACATTTATACAAGTTGTGGTCTATTCTTACAGATATTTCATCCTAACAGAATGACCTGCTCCACCTATCAGAATGACCTACTCCCCATTTAACTACATTTACACAGGTTGTGGTCTATTCTAATAGATATAACAATTTACTGAAACAATACTGCATTATTGTAGAAACTGTCTGGCGCAAGTCTGTAAAAAAACAGTCTTATCAATCACTAAGAAGAACCACAGTGGAGACAGCAGTGTCTCACCCCACTAAGTAAGATGCTATAAATCTGCCTTCTTTCTTTGCCCAAATTAAATTCTGGTGTTGGGTGTGGGCAGTGGCAGGAAATCGTCTCTACCCACAGGAAGTGATGAATACAAACTGTCTCATGGGCAGCAGTTAGAGAGCGATCCAGTCAGAGAAAGATGTCTTGTCCCTTTTGACTTAGTATGCAATCATCACACACTGTAAACTGAGCAAGAGTGCTGTTGAAAGTTAAATCTCAAAATACCTAACATCTGTATGTTTAAACCTACTTTTCTGGAATTTGGGAGCAGTATTATCATGTAAAAAAGTTGGTATGGTAAAATTGTTGGCAATTAGTTGCTTATTTACACAACCAGTAGGCATGGATTAACATCAGCATTCATTTCGAGTCTTGTTTCTGGACACCTGATGAATGCAACTTCTTTTAGCTCTGTTTTGCTCTCCACAAACCCCTGAGGGGAATCTCTGCCTCTTAAAGTTGCTAAATGCCCCACTTTCTTAACCAGCTAGTTATTGGCTTTATCTTTCTTTTATTTGGGTTTTTAGAGCTTTTTTCACAGAAAAACAACTGCCTGAAAATGATGCTGATAAGAGTGTGAGGCTGAACACAGAAAACTGTTAAAATGCAGGCTGGAAAACCAAAACAACAGTTAAAGTATGAAAGAATGGCTGAGTCTGATGGTTATGCTCTGTGGGTTAATCATCTCTATCGCACTTCTATCACATCACATTCATTACTTAAAAATATTCATTATAACAGCGTCAAGTCCAATTTTAGAGCAGTTACCTGCTATTACTTACCAATACGCAAAAGGAGGCTTATGATGGTATATGACCATATTGACTGCGATATTGATGATAACCATATTTACAAATGAAATAACAATATTATGTTCATAATGCTCATATGATAATATGTGCGCCTCTGAAATCAATTCCATTTCTTTCTGTTTTTGCTTTCTCTCCCTACCCAAATGTCATCCAGGTGCCTTAAAACTATGTATTAATTATTGTTCTTGTAAACTTTTGTACAGTTTTGGTTGCAGACTCTCTACACCTCATTACACTCATATTTTGAGAGTAATCCACTTGCCAAAATGAGAGACAAAAAGCACAATAACAGATTGAAAGATAAATTGGACTTATAGCATTATTCTTATTTTCAGAAAATACTTTGTAGGTATCGGGATAATATTGTTAGTGTAATGCAAACCTGATTAATATGATTGATCAAATATGGAAATGTTCGATTAAAATTACACATTGTGAGGGTACTGAAAATCTCACACCACATCAGGTCATTCCTTCCACATTTGAAACTGGGACAATACTGTTTTCTAAAAAGTAGTGCACATATTTGGCCCATTACACACCTTTCAGAGACACATACACTGACAGTGGCAGTCAGTGTATGTGTAGGAAGACACAGTGACTCTGAAAAATAGCATTTATACTAGATGGGGCGGTTGTTTAATGTTAATGATAAAGCTGTCACAAAAAATCCAGGGAGTAAGGTGTTGAGATTTAGCAGTTATACAGAACAACAACTGCAGACTGAAGTCTCTGTGTCAACCAGGGATTAAAGGTTCACTATGCAGGATTGTGGGTTAGTGTTTGTAAACACATGCTTGCAAGCAAAAGTAAAAGTAGAAGTCACCCCTAGATTAATTCTCATCTGGAGTTTCGTCTCTCTTCGCTATATTTGCGTTTTTTTGCCAGTGTCTTTTGGAGCTTTGAGTGCTGTGGGAGTACATGTTCATATACGTACCGAACACAGTAAAAGAAGAAGAAAATGATAAAATACACACTAAGTCTCTGCAGAACAATACAACACCACACACTTGCAGTGGGTCATAAGTGATGATTGAGATAAGCATAGCATGGTGAACACATGTTAAGTAGTGAAACACAGATTTCTGTATTAAACAGCAGTGTAAGATGCATTTTATTCTTCTATTTTGGTAGAATTTGACAAGTGAATTCTGAGGTATAACTTGATAGACAAATGAAGGAAAAAATAAGAACAAACAGCTGAAGAGTGAAATGTTCCCCTCTATCCAATTCCACCGTGGAGCAAAATTACAGAAAGAGAGAGAAAATGTGAGAAAGAGAGTGATGGGGTGACGGGAGCGTAGCGGAGAGAGATGAAAGGTTCTGGTGAAGAGAAGAGAGTGAAGAAGGGGATTAGAGAGACAGGAAAAAAAGAGGCAGATGGGGAGGATGGAGGTGATGGGTGCTAGCGGATGAGCCCCAAGATGAATACACGTGAGATCTGTAAACTTTCATATTCTAATGTTGAGGATTCTCACTGAGCAGTGTCTCAGTTAGCCAAGCACCCTGCTGTGACCTCCTTCTGCAAATTAACACAAAACCCCGCAACAAAAACAGGCTAAAGAAGACCTGATTCTTACCATTCTCTAAGAGAAAAAAAGCAAATGACTGCATGCTGCGCTGGAAACATAACATAAAGAAAAGACATAATAAAAGATACATAGGCATACTATGCCGCTGAGTATTCACAGGGTTTCATTATATTTTTATAAATGAATTTCAATGGGTTCTGTGCTAGAGGAAATAACAATGGAAAAGTAATCCGAGATTGAACTAAGTCACAGTCAGGAAGTTGAAATACCGTAATTATCTCCTGGATATGCTTACCTACTACAAAAGACTAAATTGCTGTCTTAAATCTCTGCTGTGTGTGTTCACAGCAAAGAATAATGTTAGTAAAAGTGACACCGTGAAGTATGCACTGAGAGCTATAGTGTCTTTGAAGCACTTTGCTTTCAAGCGAATGGAACACTTTACAGAATAATAAAGCAATAAGGTGAAATAAAGTGACTCCTTTAAATTCCCCGTAGACGAAATAGCAATAACACCTTACAATAAATTAGACCTGCAGTAAACTCCGGTTTGGTTAAGCTCATAACATTTCCTTAAAGCATGATTTTCGATGTATTTTGTATTGTTGTAAATCAAATAACCCATTAGGTGTCTTTCATTCAGTGTCGGTGAGACTCTATCTGTGCATCTTTGCAACTGCAGCTTGTCTGGCGTATGTTGTCATGATTTTTTAGGTGCTTTTTTTGGCCATGTTACATAACTTTGCAGCATATAGGACTGATGCAATACTGGCAGTGACAGCAGTAACCCCAAGTACAGAGGCAGCTAGTACAAAACTGAGTCAAGTTGATTTCGACTGAGCAACATGCATCAGCTTTATAGGGCCAGTCAGCATTAATAAGTCAGTTTTAAAGGCTTTAGATGTAAGTAAAAGAAAAAAAAAGGATGGTTCTATATAATGACTGCATTTGAAGACTTAATTTCTGAGGCTGATACCAATCGGGAATTTTTCAAAATTAGATAACAATATACAGGCGATAGTACTTTTTTTTATCTAATTCCATTAAATTGGAGAGAAGGCAGACATCGCTACAGCTTGTATCTAAAACACTCAGCAGCTAAAATAAAAAAAAATCTACACTGATAAACTACAGGTACAAAAGAAAATATGTATTTTTGATTCTGAGGTGAGCTGTCTCTTTCAGAAAAAACGCTAACACTACTCTGGACATTTGACAGTGTAAAAATCAAGTTATCATTGCTCTCTGCAAGACAAACTTCATAATGATTCGAAATTATCTCAAACTTAGTTTGGCATTGCTGTACTGCAACTTCTCGTTAATTATCAGCTGACACATACACAGATACATCTACAATAAACTAATATCAGCTGCTCTTGGCCTGGCTGATTTAGCATGCATTACACTGGTGGGCTATGTAACTGTATTCTGGTGGGTCGTTGTCCAAAAGTGAGTCACGGCTCCATTCTGAATGGACCGCAAGGGACTTGCAAACATGTCAAGTTTGTAAAAAAACAGAGACATTTCCTGAATAACGGACAGCTACTCAACAGAGACAGCAAACTAGCTCAACGACATGGCCAAATGCAAGTATGACGCTGAATATGTTAGACTGTGTTGACCTTAAACTAATGTCCCAGGAGAAATCTGGACCCCATGGCTTTGTTTGGGAACCACTGTTCTAAGGTAGGCTTGCAACGGTCTGAGATAAACATCTCAGAAAATATTCTGGATTTACAGTCACAGGGTATTACAAAATTATTATTATCAGTCAGAAACACCCTGACGCCAACCAAACGTTCTATCACTATAATTATTACTTGAACCCATATTTTAATGGAAGTTGTCTATGTGTCAAAAGTCTCCGTTTTGAGTTTTGAAAATAACTCAAATAAAGGTGATATTTTCCATCCAGTTGCATTTTTATCTACACTGTAGATAAGAAACCCTATTCTAAGGTGTTCCTATTAATCTATGCCCCCAGAGTAACCCTATGATGAGACTGGATCTCTTGCACGAAGCAGTGGTAAAGAGCTGAAGCTTACAGATATTTACACCTTTCTGTACTCTGGCCCACTAACAGCACTGTCTTCTCATGTTTCCACACTTGAGCACAGAGCTGCAGGCCACAACACAAATCCCAGACACCTGTCTTTGACTCAGATGCAGTATCATCAACATTATCACCATCATCATAACACCCAGTCTACAGCCAAGTCAAGCAGACTCTCTCTCCGCAATCAAGCCTCCAAAAAAGCCCACCATCAAACAGATGCCACCTGTGGATAAGGATGGCTCTGGCAGCTCTGGCTCCAGACAGCTCTGGCGAGAATAGAGAGGGACCCCGCCATAAAAGCGAGCACAGCGATCAAGCTGCTGCCCCTGCTGAGGACAGCCCTGTGTGTGACAGCCAAACACTTTCCCTGATTAATCAAGCCTAGCAGCGGGGCTTTATGTGCCATTAAGAGCCTTGCTAAATGACTTCACTTCATTCATTAAAGTGGAGCATCCTCTGCGGGTAGAGGGGGCCGCGCTCACCAGACAGACAGACAAGTGAAAGCTGGGAGAGAGACAGTGGTAGGGCAGCGATGAGGGTGGCGGGGGCACTGAGGCAAGATAAACAACGACAAATATAGACCCATTACAATGCTGAATAATTCATCCTATACGCAAGGCTTCAGGAAAACAACAGAGGAAAAAAAAAAAACAACAGCCCAAACAACCATGGGGATTATGAGGCCTTTATACAGTGAGGAGCATCTTCAAAACAGCGCTATTTATGCACACACCTTGTCTGGGAATGGTACAACGACAAGATCATGGCCAAATCGCTTTATGCGGAAAACCAAGTTTCAGTAGACTAATCCCTGATGCATTTTCATTAGAGAAAAAGTATAGTTTTAATGAATCTGTGCAGGGGAGCTGGACAGCGAGGTGCGAGTGGATTCTTTGTTTGAAAGTGCTGCACACAGTAGATGCTTTGTTTGAGCTTTTCTTTTAACTCCTCTGCAAGCACACACAAACAAGGACACATACAGTAAAACTCATACAAGCAGTGTGAAGGAGAAAAAGCCAGAAAAGAGGAAGATTATGGAATGCAAAGGCAATGACAAACACTGATAGTATTGAGGGAAGGACAAAGATAGATAATTTACCAGTCAACAGAGAGATAAAGATGTAGCGATGGAGAGTAAGATAAAGAGATAAAGATTAGCAGCAACAAGAGGACTAGAGGGTAGAGAGGAGGAGAGAAGAAGAGGAAGAGAGAAAGAGAGAGACAGAGAGGAGGGAGAGAGTAAATGATTAATGAAAGGAGCTGGGAAGCGCAGCGAAGGGAGGTCAGGACGGAGCAGAAGAGGAGTGATGCTGCAGCCTGTGAGCGAAACTGAAAAGGACAACATTATGAACATGCCTGCTGCTGTCACACACCTTTATCAGGGAGGATCTCAGAGAGAGGCCGAGCTGGTATTAGGCTGGCGCATCCCTTTAACGCTAGATTTGCACAAGTGGAACTGAACTTGCCTTGGGAGACTGGGAATAATATGAGGCTGAGGTGCAGTCAGTGAATGAGAGATTTTCAACCCTTTTAATTCATAAAGACAAAAACTAGCTGGTCACATTTGACAGATTTTTTTGCTTTTGTGTTAATTGCTAGGGGTGCATCATTTGTGAAATTCTGTGTCAATATCAATGTTTAAAATAACAGTTTTGTTGTTATTTATTTAATTGTTGTTATTTATTTCCCCTTTGGTACCAGGGAAATCCTCATCATAAAAAACATAACCAAAATGTTTTAAAGTCATTTAGTCCTTCTTCATTACACTACCTTTGAATGAGTACAAATTCAATCATACACATTTATGAAACAGCCTTTAATATAATCTCTAAAATGGTAAACACCTTTAAAAATAACTGCTTTAAAGGTCTTTTAACAATATATATCATATTCCCTCTCTAATGTCTATTTTAAATTACTGTGAAAACAACAACATATCATGATATTGTTATAATTTATACGCCCAACACTTCTGCTAAATAGAGATTGAACGCATCATAATAACTCAATGCAACCTCCGTCAGCAGTTAGTTCTGGTCACTGGCTGCTCACAGCTAACGTTAACTAGCTCTCCTCCAGTCAATTTCAACACGTTTTTGTTGTTCATAATGTAGCAATATCAGAGAAAAAATGGTACATCCCCTTACATGTCAATAGTGAATTTACAATGTCCTTTCGTCCTGCAGGTGTTTAGCCAGCAAAAAATTGATAAGACAACAGAAAATCATCGCCACTGCTATTGGTGAACGTCATCGTATTTGCCAATAGGCTAATGGCAGTCAACATGGCGTATATCAGCCGATACCAATTTTTGGTTGATGAATCTGTGTAACCTTATTATTTACAAAGTAGTGATTATAGCATATTTAACTGAATAAATGCTTCAAATAACACCATAACCTGCTTTCAGATAAAGTTTTTATCATCAAGTTGAAAGAAAACAACCATCAACATTGGGATGTATTATTTAAGTGTGACTTCCATTAGACTCCTTCAACTATCTCAGTCAAATACATGCCTTCAATTAATCCCCAACTGGCAGTGTGCTGTGGCTCTATCGCTGGCTGCTTGCTGATGCATTTCTAATTGGTATTTTTGCTGATGGTCACAAGTTAAATCTATATTCTCCATTACCCTTTCGCGGCATCCCCTGGGGCCTCTCTAATGGCCCCTGCTAAAGGCAGAGCACTTGTATTGAGATATTCATATAGAGTGTATTCTCTCCGATGCTGACTGGCCTCTGCATAGACCTCAGGTTCGGTGCACAGTTGAGAGTTGGGAGGAGCAGTGAAAAGTTCACTCCAGCTTTGAAGATTAACAAAACACGCATCATAATCCGGCACTGGAAGCAGCCTGAGGAGAGACACTCGTACTCAAATAAACTGCGCTTTATCTGCCGCGTTCCCTGTTTTGTCTCCACTGAGATGGTCTCACACGCTGCTTTGTCGAGCAAATGTTTGTCGTAGCCTTTATCCCTCTCACTTCCACAACACATAGTAAAGCCCTTAGTGGAGCACTGGCTGGGTGACAGGCCTGAATGCTCCAACACTGGCTTGGCAAAGATGGGTGAAGCCTGGAGCTGGCTGACTTCAGAACTGTGTGAGAGGTTGACCAGGCACACAATAAAATCTCTACAGCATCTCGCAGGTGGCCGATTAATGCTGAATGAACTGACCTGGAGAGATAATGATGTTGACACACAACATTGTGCTGTATGTCCTGCAATCAGCTAACATTAAAGGAATACTTCACCAACATAATGATCACCTGTATATCAATTACTCACCCCCTGTCATGAATAGATGAAGAAAACTTTCATGCCACCACAATGAACTAAGAATTCAAAAATGCAGATTTTTTTTTAAGAATTGAAGCAAATGGGGACCCTGTTCAACAGAAAAACTATATGAACACATTTACAAACTCTCACGCAACTCGTGCTGTATAATCCAAGATTAATTCATATACTCAGTACTTCCTAAAAACCTACATTTCTGCTAAAATCTTACCATTTAGAACACTTCCGCATACAAGTAGTAGCACATCTGCATTCCACTGAGTAGAGTTCAAACATGCCCGTGCACACCTCTCGTCCATGAACTGATTATGCACATTTATGCAGAAATGTTTTAAATAGTAAGGTTTTATCAAAAATGTATGTGTTTAGGAAGTACTGAGGATAGACTGGATAAATGAGATTTGGATTATACTGCAGGAGTTTTGTGAGAGTTTGTAAATGGATATTTTGATATATTCTTGCTGTTGTTAAAAAGAGCAACCTTTAACTTATATTTTTCACCTAAGACAGGGAGAGTAATTCATATACAAATCAGAATTTTGTGGGTGAACCTTTAAGAAAAGGTTAACTTCTACTTTCTATAGTTCACATAATAAAAACACAAAATACTACTTGGGTTGTAAACGGTAAGAGGTTTTCGGGGAAACATTCCTCTTGCAAAGAGGAGGAATTTGCCAGTAGAAGGGTGAAATGTCATGCGTAAAAGTATGAGTCAAAAGAATGAAGCTCATATCCTGAAGGAGAGGAAGACTCCTGCGTTCTTTGGCTCACCTCAGTGTAAACCTTGTGTTTACCTTTCATTAACTCAAAATCCCAGAATCTTCTCCTCCCCCTCCCTACCCTTGGGACAGTCCAATACAAGGTGAACAATAAGGCTGTAAAACACACTTGAAAGGCAAATATTAAAGCAGCAAAGACTATAATGTTTGAGTTATGAATTGTTTAACAGACATGCATGAACAACAACACTCAGTTTTTGTTATATTAGCATATTTGGTTAATTTTTTTCCCCTCACTCACTCCCTAGAATACACATTTTATAATAGCAAACACCCACTAGAACCTGAATGTAACATATCTTTACTTGATTTCTGCTGATTGACTAATCAATCAATTGCCATGAAACACTTTGGACTAAAATGTTGCAATAAACAGTGGAAAACTCTGAATGCACTTTCTGGATCCTTTATGTGAGAGAAAAATAATGCACAACTCATGTAGTAACCCGAGCTACGTGGTGAGCAGGATGGAGACTGATAACAGCCAACTTATCAAGATACTCTGACCACAAGTACAACTGCTGTTGCAAACCTCCACCCTTTGCTGCTAGGACAACACATGACTCCAAGACTACACCCAGAAGTGGTTAACATCAAATATCCTGTGCATGAGAAATAGTACACAGATAAAACACAAAGTCGAACAGAAAGAACAGAAAGCTAATTAACTGTAAATAATGTGTAAACCACATTAACTAAATATGATAAAGTGCTAAATGTCTTTGTAGAGGCAGTTTAAATAAATAAGTGTTACATAACTTGAGATGGGGATGAATGAATGTACAGCGACACTCCTTGAACAATATAATTAAAAGTGTTGGTGTATGTATGTCAAATTGGGGCTTATATTAAAGAACTGATGTGTAGTTGCAACCTCATGTTAAATTAAATACAAAACTATCACATCTTAAAAAGAAAAAGAAGGGAGAAGGTATTTTGTGACTTTACTACATGTATACAGTGATTTGCTTTGGGTGTAAACTACTTTAGGGCTGTGTCTTTATCCTGATGTCCTAATTTGATCATAATGCTTGTTTTGTACAACTAACACTAGTACAGATTCAGATTTGCAGGCTATATTGCAATATACAATGTATTTCTTTATAGTTTGAAATCTCCTCTAAACTACTGTAGACTACTGAAAAACTAATCTGCTAAATAAACTACTGGATTATTAAATGATGAATTATTATAATAAATTCAAATAAATTACTGTTATGATGTAATAAAATCGAGCACTGTATTCAAATAAATTTAAATTAAGTACTGCCATAATAAATTAAAAGTCCTGTGCAGTTATAATAAAGTTAAATTAAGTAATGTTATGATAAATTAAAATTAACCACTGTATTGTTAAAATAAAGTTAAATTGAGTACTGTTATAATAAAGCTAAATCAAAAACTGTTTAAATTACTGTAATGTTATAATAAAGTTAAAGTACAGTGATAATAAAGACAATATTACACTGAAAGACTATATCAAAGCAAAACCAATGGTGCTTTTATTCTGAAGCAACAGCTCGTCCCCAGCCAGAAGTGTCGATACATGTTATCTACCAGCTTTCAATACTTTCTATACTCTATACTAGTTCCTATATTAGTAATATTTGCAATTCACTTGTGCTCCATGGCTGCAAAATGTGACTAAATGATGAAAAACTAGCCTCGCCTCACACACTATCTCTCAGGGGAGAGGTCTAGACTGACAAGGGAGTGTAAGTGACAAATAAATAAATACAGTCATTTTATACAGACCATGTGGAAAAAGCCATGACATATCGAGTATAATCAATACATCGCCCACCTCAGTTTATTTCAACCAACACTTGTATTTTCATCCATTCACTCATAGTTCTTGTTGTGCTTTTTTCTGCTTTTCTGTTTAGATTTCAGCTTCATGTCATTGGACCAGTTGTAGTAAAATAAAACTAAACTGTTCACCTTGTTGACAGAATAAAAATATTGATTAATTCATCCATTTGCTGTGTGTTTGGTTTGTTCAGTGCATACCAGATTATATTGACTGTCTGGTGGCAGCTCTGACAGGATACACTCCCACACTCGCATCTTGAAAACAGCAAATTAGTGCAGCTGCAACTAAGACTTGAAAAGACAATACAATAAAAAAGGAAGCATTCCCCCGCCCGATACAGGCACAATCAGACAAAGTGAAACAGTTCTTGTTCTGTCAGCAGTGCAGAGACTCCACTGTCTCACACAGCAGACAACAATGCCCAGGGCTGAGATAACAGGAAATGCCAGCTTATCAGAGAGCGGGAGAAACAGAGAGAGAGCGTGATGGGTAGCTCACTGTTTACCAACACACTAATTGAGCAAAAATTCAGTTGTGCCCTTTACATAAAAATCTGTCATTTACATATTAGGTTTCAGCCAGTGAGATTTTTCTACAAGTGGAATTTGTTTGCAGAACATGTAAAGTGGATAAATCAAATAAAAGCGGGGGCAAATCCATCACTTTCTTAATTCGAGTTCCATTTCATTGGCTTTGATTTGTTTAGATTGAGTCACCTCTCATGGGGAGTTTGTTTAATTTCACAGCTGAAAGAACACCAATGATTTTTAGGAGTGTTTTCCTTGTTCAACTTTCTCTACAAGCTATTACAGTAAATCTTGAATGCAACACAGCCATAAAGCCCAGAATATTAAACTGCTGTTTACAGAGGGAACTTAAAGAGTCTGATGACAACACTTAGTGATCATACGAGGTTAATTACTGTATTCTTTTAAAGGCTGTTTCCAGCGTCTCGCCGGAAGAGGGGCGTTTAATGGATTGTGAGTGTAGCGGTAGTTGTAGCCTACATGTAACAAAAAAATCCCCAGCTCTGTATACAAAATGGCAAAAACACTGGTACTGTATGTCTGAGGTTGGACGACAGTTTACCAGTTTATCATGATATAAAGCAGAGAGCACAGCAAACAATAAAATTTGCAAGGTTTGAGTCAGCAACAAATATGGCACTTTTGTACATCTGATAAATTACTCACAGAGGTTGACTATCAAAATAATTGCAGATCTGTTGATGGACTAATTGAAATTAAAAAAGTGAAAGTACAGTGATTACGTTTATATGCACACTAATATTCCATTATTTTTCCAAATATGACATTATTGTGAATTTGATACTTCGTATAAACAGCTTATTCCATTTTGATATTTCGAATTAGGCCAATTTTTTGTTTTTAAATGAAGCACTTTCCAATTACAACATGTAAGATGTGCCACAGTTATTACACATATCCACACTTATTAGTGGATATGTGCAAACATGGCAACGCAGAACTTTTCAAGAGGGTGGTTGAAGAAATGAAGGAGGGACACTGTGTTTGTACTGTCAAACAAGTCTACCACCTGTGGAAAACAATTTGAAATTTCATATTTTGATTGGATAAACGACATGTTAGGGCACATTAATCAGAGCATGGATGGATACATTCCACAAATATTGGTGGTATATTTGTTTTCACTAGCCAGGTAAACAGGAATCTTGTCTTTTTCAAAATAAGGGCAAAATCCAAAATATTTTGTACACTTAAACATTGTCCATGCAACATAAAATATGATCATGAAGTTGAATGAACATCTCTCTAAAAGTGAACATTGTAACCAACATGCAGGTACAATAGTTTTCCTTGCAGGGCTGTATGTATTAGACTGCATTAGTTTTCACTGGGAATGCCAAATAAGCACATAAAACTGACCATACGAGACGCCCAGCCCCCAAATTCTAGCCGATGCTCATAGATTTTGCTGGCTGAAATGGCACAAGCGGATTTTATCATTTGTACCAAGCTATCTCATGTTAGCTCCATGATTTGGTCAAAAACATTGTCTCAGCCTGACTTCATAATATTACAAGCTGACTGTTATTAAAACAAAATCCCTGTAAAACAAAGCCACTTGGTGGATATACAAACATAATATCGTGCTGAGACGTAGTCCATACATACATGGACATTTCCGAATACGGGATTTTCCTCATTTGTGCTCAAAATAAATCCCGTCCACACAAGCACTTGTTAAAAAATTCTCCATCCAAATGAAAACACAAAAACACAACTGAGGTGCTGTCATAAGTATGCTCAACCAACAGCCTGCAATATAACCATAAACCATCAGCTATATAGGCCAATCACACAAAGAAGTAAAAGATAATGCCTGAAAAAAAGCCATAGCCAGAAGGCTACCTGGCTGCAATAGCTCATCAAGGAGGTGGGCATTATGTAGCAGTGACCCAACCGCACATCTTAATGTCTCCGTTCCTCAATATAGTGGACAAGTAACTGTACATTTCTGTATAAACATGTCAAAACTCCTGTTAGCAAGGCTAGAGCCAGCCCTGTTTTGGCCACGTCTGTCATTGCATGAAATGTTAACTCATTTGAGTCGCATCCCAAAGGAAATTCGGTGCACACTCTGACATCATGGGCTAAAGACTGTGATTTCCCTGTCTACACGTTAACGCTGAAAACAGAGTACTAAACAGCTGCACCCTGAAAGTTAATTTACAAAAAGTTTGTTTTCAGTGACCTTAAATGCAGTTTTTGTGAGGACATAAGGCCAACACATAGAATTTTATTTTTTTTAAATCCCCACATGTGGATTAGGCCTGAGGCAAAAGGCTATATGTAAAAAAACAAAAACTAACCAATTCAAATTTTTAAAAACAACGTTTGTGGAATGCAACAGAGAGGTATTTAGTCCTAGTATTATAAATATAATAAGGTAGTACAATCGTACTGTTGTTTTGTTCTTTGATTGGACAATCACTGTTCTGGGGAGGGATTACTTCACATGCTCACGTGCACGTATGTTTTCAGTAGATTAAGTTGTTTTTACTTTAGGATCATCTCTCTCATGTATGCACACCTCCCTTTCTTTCATTCCCACTTACATTCTCTTTTACGCACTTAGGAACACACACGCACGCACGCACGCACGCACGCACGCACGCACGCACGCACGCACGCACGCACGCACGCACGCACGCACGCACGCACGCACGCACACACACACACACACACACACACACACACACACACACACACACACACACACACACTGTGGATCTGAGGTGTTTCGTATCTGCCGTACACACCTCCCTGTCCCTAGTATGCAGCATGTGACAGCCCAGGACACTCTCCTTTCCTGCCCACTCTGCAGGCCGTCCAGTGACACGCCGTCCGTCATTGTTCAGCTCGCACAATGCAACATTCCACAATCAGCAGCAACTCCGACAAAACCAGAGGGAGAAGCAGACGACTGGGAGGACTGCATTGCTCTAATCTTATAGGATTAGAATTCCTTTCTACGGGCTCTAATGGGCCTCTATTCTTTTGAACAACAGAGCTTCGAGATGAGATAAAAGAAACTGATACAGATGAAGGCAATCTGGAGCAATTTAGAGAAGAATGTGAAGCTATTAAGGCCTGCACAGAGGCTCGGGAGGAAGTATAAATAAATGACTAACCGTTCGGAGAAATACATCTTGCTGCAACATGAGGTTGTATAAACTTACAGTGAAATGTATGCACTGAGGTGTCTGTAAATCAATAGCAGCACACACTTATAAAAGAAAAAAAACATAACTGTACTAAATTAGCTGCACCAGTTAGTTAGCTGCCATTACTGGATTTATCTTAAATAATCCCACTGTTGCCCTGCTCGGCACCTTGTGTCCCTCCTTTATCTGTCCTGCTGCTCAATGGTTGTGAAATTGTGGCATTTAGAGGACCTCAGAAAGTCAAGAACTCAATGTCAGAGATTTAAATCCTAAGTGAGAGGATATACTGCATGCATTCAGAGGGGAGAAAATGTCATGAAGGACTTTATAGGGATCAGTGGACGGACAGCCTGCATGTTGGTCATGTGAGGACGGTACATTTATGGAGAATTAAAGTGGAGAACTCTGTGGCTTAACTTCACAAAACAGACAAGGGACAATTGAGGCCAAGATGTAGAAGAACTGAGTACAGATGGAAGGCACAGTAAGAGAATGTGTGTGTGTGTGTGTGTGTGTGTGTGTGTGTGTGTGTGTGTGTGTGTGTGTGTGTGTGTGTGTGTGTGCGTGTGTGTGTGTGCGTGTGTGCGTGCAGGAGAGAGAGAGAGATACAGAGAGAGAGTGTCTGAAGCAGTTCCTAAGCCTGGCCGTCACGCATGCTTAACCTTGCGCTAGCGCCTGTGCGATGCAGCTTGCATATCAATGATGGAGGGATATCAGCAGAGAGGCCTTCAACCAACCTCCACTACACTCGGCAGGCAGGGAAAGCACAGCAGCATCCGCAGTTACACTATGTGGCACTTTAAACCATGCTGGTGAGCACATGGAGCAGTCATACAGTAAGAATGAGTGTGAAAAATACACACATTTACATTCAGTGGTGGAATGTAAATAAGTATAAGTACTGTACTTAAAGAAGTATTTCACCAATATAAAGAAGGCCCTCGCATAAAACTAGTTATCTACACATACTACCAACACTGTTTTGGTACAAAGCTGGTTGAAAATCAGCGAGGTACCCCTTTAAGTACAAATTTAAGGTACTTGGACTTTGTATCTTCCTTTCATGCCAATATATACTTTCAGTCCACCACATTTCAGAGGGAAGAATTTTTTCTGAAAGCTTTAGTAACTACTTACTTTACTGGTTTAAATATTTGAATAAAAACCATGAGAATGTAAATTAGATTACTAAACAGTTTACACAAGTACAGCTACAATTATTAGTTAATTAATCAATTACCCAACTGACAGAAAATGAACTGTCAACTATTTTGATAAACATTTAAGTCTTTTTCTGTTTTTCATTTATATAATTTTGAGTTTTTCTGGGTGTGTTTGTTTTTTTACATATTTCAACATTGGGTAGTACTTTTACTTAAATAAAGGAACTGCATACTTCTTCCACCACTGCTTACATCAAGAAATCGGGGAAAAAAGTACCTATACATATAATATTATACTGGAGAAGCAGAGTAGATAAATGGCTAAAATAATTCATGTTTCAGAAAATCAGATGAATAAAAGTAACAAGCAGTAGAGCTTCTCTCAGCTGAGCCTATACACAGAAAGTGTTTCCACTGACAGCTTTTACTTTTGGCTGGAACTCTCAGGTTACAGGAAGCGCTTTGAGGGAGCGTCCCTACGGCGCTGTGGTTTGGAGCAAAGCCGGGCATATTTGGTGTCACCAGGGGCCACAAAAAAAACATCTTGACAAAACCTCAAGTGCTACCACTAACAACATGAACAAAGCCTGACAGCATGATCGCAGTTTACAATCATGGTCAACAAAGCGTACGATGAAATGCACCCCCCTCTCTGCTTCATAGTGCACCGATCTGAATCCTCCACTCCCCAAATGTCAGTATCTCAATTGCAAACATACACCTGATACACTGTAACTATTGCAGACAGGATGAGTGGGTTCCTTAAGAGAACTAAGGAGAAAGAAAAGATATGATGTGTTCCTAATTAAAGCAGACGCATTCAGGGACACCCATGAGGTCTTCAGGGACCAACACCGGGTGATAAACTCACTCATCTGTGCCCTACGTCTTTTGAAGGGAGTGATAAAAGACTTTCAGGATGCTGTGCCCTCCCCTCCTCTCTTCCCCCTTCTTACCCACACACTATCTGATGCCGACGGAGGCCTTTTGTCACGTCGATCCTTCTCAAGGACCCCAAGGCGTCCTGTGAGAATGCCTTCTACAGGGTCCTCTCTGTTGATTGACATGTCACCCCTTTTTCTGCCTGTGTCGATCAGAGGCTGTCTCCCCTGCCTCACACAGCTCAATAAGAGGCCGCTGCTTTGATAGCAGTTCTGTGGCAAGTTACATCTCTGGCAGCGGGGATAAGAGAGAAACTAGGAGGGATGCCAGTAGATAAAAGAGGACTTTTAACAGCCTCTATGTGTTCAGCAGGTTAAAAAGTGTTTTCTATCAGGGCCTTGTCAAACTGTCATCATCACTTTTGTTTGAAGACAGCTCTGTATACCCAGAGAGAGGAAAAAAAACATATCAGAGGTTTTCTTGTAATCCCAGACTGATGCTAATCTAAAACGCTGTGAGGATTAAATACATCTGCGGCAGTTTTAAGTAGATATCTTTCACTGACCGTCAGTATTGCTGGAAGACAACAAACGGATAGCGCTGACAGTTCTCTGTGTTGTAGCAGTTGTTCACAAGCATCCCATGAGAGCTGGGGAGGCTATTAGCTGTGTAATGATCACTGGATGTTGTAGTTCACATTCACACAGGCAGCGTGACAGACAGATGGAGGTTGATTTTGAGGGATGAAACATATGGGGAAAGTGCTGTAAGCAGACAGCTCAGATGGGCTTACAGACTTACACACGCAGTATGCTCTTTATTGACCCAAAGCAGCAAAGAGCGGAGACAGATACACACACACTATCACACATTTCCATATTGATCTCTGGAGCTAAAGTTGAGGTCCACCACGTGGTGCTTATGTTTGGGTTAAAGGGTTTCTTTTTACTCCGTCACTGGACTTAAGCCAACAAAACCAGGTGTGGCTACTTACCAGTGTAAGTGAGCCACAGAAAGAGCGAGATGCGTGCAGAGTGCAGAGGTCCGATACACAGCCATTATGGAGCATTAGACCATGAGGTCCTCTAGGATATCACCTGACCTTGTCTGACCTGGACACAAAAACTCTCTCATTCAGTCAGCCCTCCTTTTTTAACCTCTCAACAGTGGCATATCCAGACTTTTTTTACTGGGCTGGCCGAGTGGAGCACTGACTTTCGCAGGTTTGGCAATAAGAACGAGCACTGCTTCACATGTCTGCATAGTTTTACATAAGCTACCCATACCTACTTTAATTACTAACATTACAGTGTCTTACATTCCTGTTTATAGTTTAGTTTAAAAGATGTATAGACCTACCAATCACAACACAACCGAGTGACACCACACAAATGTAAAATTAGACAATGTTCCTCCAAAAGTAAAAAGCACAATAGCAAGTATAAAGTGCCAAAAAAAAAATAAAAAGCCAAAACATTGAATAGGACTGTGAGCGTTAAAATGTTAAACTTTTTAATAGTGTTAATCGTTGGCCAACATTTCTGTCTTTAAGGGGCTGCTAGAGTAATGACACTGGTTTCATATTAAAGAAGACAGTGGTTCATACCATGTCATACTAGCTTCTCAGTAAGGGGGCGGAATAATGCTCCAAAGGTAGGCTAAATTTTGGCAATGGAAAAACAATGGCCATTTCACAGGGGTCCCTTGACCTCTGACCTCAGGATATCTGAATGAAAATGGGTTCTGTGGGTACCCATGAGTCTCCCCTTCACAGACATGCCTACTTTTGCTAGTCCAATACAGTTTTTTGCTGTCATTTGATTTCTGATCAAGACGATCTGGTAAGAATTGCCTTACCCTGTCGATATGGACTTCAAAACTGTTTTATCATGCAAAATAATGGATTTGAAAATATGTAATGAAAAACTGCGATTCATCATGATAACCTATAATTTCTGCAATTAACTGTGATTCAAAAAGATAATCATTTGACAGCCCTAATTTAACGTAAATAAGCCTGTGCGAACGAACTTTTTTAAAGTTGCATCGATTTATTTGTATATAAAATTAGACGGGCTAGACACACATTGCTGCCTCTCAGGTTTAAGACTGAATTGCACCGATAAATTAAAATTCAGTTTACTCATCAAACAGTTCCAGCTGACTGGGCGGATAGCCAATCATAATGGGGTGGCACCTTGAGTGGGCATTAAAATTTCAGGGCCTGGGCCAGTGTCACCCCAGAACACTCCTTAGATACGTCCCTGCCTCTCAACTGTATGTCGACCTTTGAATCTGTTAGTTTGACGCTCATTTTCCAAACTCTCATTTCACCCGCCAAGTTGACCAACAACATATGTTTATCCCCCGGCTACATTCTTTTTGTTCATGCTCTAACAAATGATCCCACTCTCCCTTTCCTCTAATGAGTGCACCTCTATCATTTTTCAAGGACACCCAAGATGTGGTAGTAAACAAACAAAAAAAGTCATCAATTACATTTGTAAGGTGGCAGCTGGCACACACAAAATCAGATTCCCCGCACAGTCGATGCAAGGCATTGTGAGCATACACTATGTGCGTGTGTGAGATACTGCTCTATTTTTATTGTAGTTCTCCTGTAATGCGACTCACTGTCAGAGCCAGAGTGGCAGCCTGAATTGCTTCTGTCGGATAAACACTCCCAGCATGCACTGCTTTGCCTCAGTCTGCGCAATGCTGCATTGGCAGCCTCCTGGCAGGATTCTGAGGTGTCTCGGTTCAGAAGTAGCTGTGTGTGTGTGTGTGTGTGTGTGTGTGTGTGTGTGTGTGTGTGTGTTCAGAATGATGATCCTTACAGCACTAGAAATGCTTAAGTCTGCACCAGATTTGTGGTTGGCACCTGAACTACAGACTGAACAGCAGTGGCACTTCCTATAGTTTGACTTTGAGAATATGTTCTCATTAATCTGATGAGTAAAAAAAACAAAGCACACTTTTTAGGAAAAAGTCCTCAAAACAGGTATGCTGCATATGTCTAAGTGATACGACAAGACTTAGAAGCACGTGTATCTGAAGCAGTGTTTTTTCCATGATTCATTACACAGAAAAGAAAAAAAAAAAAAGGAATGTGTACTATGCGCTGCAATGCAACTCGCTCAGGACCACAATCCCAGAACTATGTGGAATGTGTCCTCTAACTGCCAGTGACTGAAACCTACACTCGTTGAACAACTGCAGTACACAGTCAGTGGTCGTGTACTGTCACTTCGAATCAAAATCAAGTGCAGACCGTAACACAGGTACAGCCAGAGAGAGAGAGAAGAGAGAGCTGAACAGTGTTGCTGTCTGAGAACCAGGGAGAGGGTGTTCGCTACAGGCACATGGGTGTAAAGACTGTTTCCTATTCAAGTCTCTGTTGTCTTAAACCTTAAAGAATCAGTTCAAACAAATCATAAAATACACAGTTGTGATGGTAGAAGTGGTATCTAGCTTTGCAGACAATTTGGGTTTTATTGGCAGATGTCCCTTTTACTCAGCGTAATCCATAAACCTCGCTGCCAAATATTTGTGACGGGGACTGCAATTCTTTCTACTGAAGAAACTGTCTTAATCAAAACTATAGTGACCGCTACTAATAAAAAAGCTGCTAAGAGGCTAAGCAGGCTCCTAACAGTGACTTGTTCAAAGATGCTGAAGTCCACAGATGCGGTTTATGGGAATTTATTAACAAAAAGACAGGAAACATTAATAACTGATGCAAAGCAAAATAAAACATGATGTTAAGGGTCAACAGAAAATATCAGAGCCAAACTCACCCTCTCTCTGTCTAAGTGCCACCACGCCTATGAATGAACAGGTAAATAATGTAAAACCACGCCCACCCTATGACAATTACAACTACCTGAAGTGAACGTAACCAACACGGAACAAAATGATCAATACACATTATGGCTCCTACAAAAACTATCCATGGCGAGGTCAGGGCGTTTGCACGGTTCAACATTAAGGTTTTTTTTTTTTTTCATTTACTCAGTCAGGCAAGTGGGTCAGGAATATAGTTGCCAAAAGCTGATCTTTAGTTGACCTTGTCCAGATTGCTTTATTTATTAGTGGTTGTCAAATAAAAATAAAGATTAAAGTTAATTATCAGGTTTAATCTTTCACCCTAATCCTCTAATGCCACCCAACTAAACTCGTGTTGTCAGGATAAATGAAATTCTCACGCTCCAGCTCCTTTGTATCATTCTCTGTCCCCTCTCTAAATTTAGGACATTTTTGCAGGTCCATGAACGCAGCACAGGTGTGGAGTTTGATTAGCACAGATAATAATTGATCAGTCCATTCGATCAGATCAATTAACAAGAGGAGCAGCTACTGCAGAGGCAAATGAAGGCAAATTTTTCATTTTCACTGCACCGGCCATTTCGATGCTCCGTCAGTGCCGAGAGAACGCTCTGCGCCCCGAGTGTGTTTCACAAAGAATACCTGAACAACATATATGTTCCAACGGCGTACCTAATAAACTGTCCAGCCTTAAAAATAGCACATTGTTAAGTGAAGCCAAGGGATGCATGGAAATGTCAGCATGTCACTGTAATGATCAGAATCAGCCAACATGCTGATTTTTGCAGATATCACAAACCGATATTTTTTTTAACTGACAAAGTAAAAATGTTCAAAACATTAACTAAATTGTAAATCGTAAGTATTTTTCTTATTTTGTACAATTAATGAGCATTACATCTATTTTATATATATATATATATATATATATATATATAGAAAAGCATTGTATTTTATGTCTCCATCTGCTGGTGGGCCATAATGACGGGAGTATGCATAATATAATATTAATTCCACTCCAGAATTGACTTGATGACCACTAAAATTAGGTGGGGAAAAAGGTGGATATATCGATTTCAGTATCCCTTATTGGCCAAATGAGTTATTATATATTGGCATATTGGCAAAAATTCAAATATCCTGCATCCCTATTAAAGCCAGATGTTGATATTGTGGCGGGCCGCCACAAAAAAATGAATGTGTGGGAAACCCTATGATCAGTACTGCACATATGCAGCTCTCAACAGAGATAGGAGGGAAGGCGGATGACTCACTCCACAGCTAGTTCCATCATCGGCTCTGAAAAACAATGTGTTTAATTGGGTTTTTTTTTTAACACCACTAGATTTACTAGCCAAACATGACATTTTACTTGCCCCTGGCAATCAGGCAATCTTTATTGTTGAGCCCTCTATTGTGTCTGCACAGACATGTTTCCATTTAGTTTTTAGAGCTTAGAACAACACAAACAAAATCCCATTTACTATTACTGAACTTGTGTGCAGCTGCACTTCCTTAGAAGCAGAAATCTCATCCAACCTGGACTATATATATATATATATATATGGCATGATACCATTAACATTAAGCGTGACATTATGTCTCTGTTTATTTATTTATTTTTTATAACTTGAATAAACAGATTCCTCAAAGAATCCTTTTCTTACTCATCTGCTTCGCTTTATCTGCACATCCTCCTCTGTTAAGGGTACAGATTAAATAGCGGAAATCAATAAGTGACAACAGCTTCAGCCACATCTTCAGTGAACTTCATGAAATGCGCGTCAATTATTTTGTCCAGTCGGTGCTTTCTTACTACATAATCTATGTAGAAAAGGATATACAATCAGATGAAATGTCAGGTAGATGGGCGTTACTATAATAATTTAAGAAAAATAGTTTTCTCTTCAGTCCAAATTCCCTTTGGTGTATTTTAACATACTGCATTTTTCTATGGACACAAAAAATGTATTTTTTTTTTTTAACTCTCTTGAAGATGAATTACATTGTTTAACAAATTTTGAGCTACTGAATGTTACCTTGATTCTTCACGCAGAACTCCTTATATGTCTGAAAGTTTTTCATATCAAGAACAGGGAGTTCAACTGACATGCAATGTCCACACAATTTCTACCTGGAGAGAAATGAGGCTTCCTTCATTTTGTTTGGAAATTTCAGGCATATTCTGCAGACTGTAAATTTACACCTTTATACCGTGATTAACATAGGATCTTTTTAAAAAGTGCTACATTTTGTCACTCTCCTGAAACAATATTTTTATCCCACTATATAACTTTTTATCTCCAAGTATGCAAACTAGAAAACCACGGGATAAACACTTGTATATCTGTGATATGTTACCCTGCTGAGGCAAAAAAGTGTGTTCCGAAAATGCATCTGTAGCAAGGATACACAGACAAATCAGATTCTTAATGCACACACACCAGTGAACAGAGCTGCAGAGGTCAGTTGCATTTCCAGCTCCTTTACATTTACATGGGCGAGATGCCAGAGCCCCGTGTCTGCGGGGGTCCATCCTGAGGTCAATACTACAACACTGTAAACTAATGATCCAGCAAATTCCCTCAGTCCTGCTCTCTTCCCCTCCTCCTTCTTTTCCTCAATCTGTTGTTGCCCTCAGTCTCTCCCACTCTCTGATCCCCCGCTGTGCTGCAGAAATGAGAAACAACTGAAGACTCGGCGGCGCTGGGCCCGCTCTGCTTCTCCGATACACACCACTGATAAACAAGGCTGCTTGTTAAGAGACGAATGAAACTGTGCCTCGCCTGATTTTTGCCTTTCTCGGCCCCTTTTCATCTGGTGTTTTCTTGTCACCCCATCCTTTCTTTTGCCATGGCCTTGGCATTAACACCCAGTGGAACATCAACTCTCGCCTCGAAAACACTTGTAAACACAGATAACGAAATGATCTGCAACGGCATGGAAGTCTAAATTATATGTGATACCAGCCAGTGAGATAGAAAAGTAATAAGTTTAGAGTCTGCAGGAAAGATCTTGCCTGTTTTGATCTCAAAGACTAATATCAAATATGATCAGTAGATATTAGGACTGGGCGATATGGATAAAATCATCGTGGTACTTTTAACCAAATACCTTAATGTCGATATGATATTATAGGGTATTATAGGGTATATCATTTTTAAGGAATTTAGCCTTTAAAACCAGGTAAAAACAACATTTACGATATTATAATATCCAAAACCTAAGACAATTTGTGGTCTCATATCAGAGTATCAAAATATCGCCCCAGAAGATACCACTTTCAACGGGTCATTTACAGTATATAGATATCCTTTATTTGTGGCTGAAATGTTAAGACTCATGCTCAGTAACACAAAAGTATCACACAAGCCAAGTGTTGAATGAAGTGATGAATGTCAAACCTCTCAAGTAGCTCCAAAAAAGTAGGTCTTCACCTATGAAAGATCATGTCTGACACATCTATGAACAAAGTTTAGGCAGACGTTTCCTTTAAAGACAGCTGGTAACCCACTTATATGCCATGTTAACACAGCAGTGTGAACTCACATCTCTTCATCACGTGAACTAAGCTGCTCTGCAAACTGTCAGGGGACTCCTGAGCAACACTTCTACAAAATAATCTTGTGTTTTCCCAACAGAAAAGCTTTTCACATACAGTACATGCTTACACACACTCACACGCACGCTTACATGTGTTGACACAGAGTATCTTCCAGGCCTGGAGGAAGCTTTCCATCTCTCTGTCAGCGCATGCAATAAGGCAGCAATAGAGCCACACTGTTCAGTCCTATCCTTTTCGTATCGATTGGGGGATAAAGAATGGGGCTCGAGGGAAGAGCTGAACACTCAATCACAATGTTGACAAACATGAGTGAACTGGATTCAAAAGACATGATATGAGCAGAAGCAGCTGGGAGTAGAGGTGAGACGATTAATCTAGTCTTTTATGAACATACTGCCAGGACAAAAAAGGACTCTCAAAGGACACAACAACTGAAAAAATACAACTTAAATGCAGTTTATCTTTGCACTCCTCTCTGATTTCCTCATCAGTTGCAGAGGACCAAACCTGAGAGACACATCGACTCTAAAAATGTGTTTTCGTCTGTTAAAAAGGCATATCATCAATAAATACTTGTTCCTCCTTCCCAGCGGGACCTGATCCATGATCCCTGCTTGCCGACCATCTGACCCCGAGCATCCAAAAAAGTAGTGAGCAGTCATGCCTGATTGAAACTGAAAAGGGGATTCACCTTAAAGCGCTTTCACACAAAATCTGCTATTCTCTGTACATCTAGTTTTGGGATGACTGAATTTAGTGTTTTATGTCATGCATTAGAGGATGTGTTGAAAAGTAGCACCAAAAGATGTGCCAAATTACATACATTCATTTTAAATTTTTGAAACGCAGGTATTTGAAACAAGCTGACCATTCAATTAAAACAATGTCACTGACCTGCCCACCTCCAAACCTGACTTAATTTTAACTTATAAAAGCTCTTGTCTGATAAGAAAAAAAACCCTAATTAGTTCCATTCTTGGGCCAAACTCTGCTCTCTCTCTGTGTGTGAACCCCGTCAGTGTGCAGAAAGCAGCCATATCTTTGCTTGCTGATATGTAAAACAGAAATTGCTGTACATCATCTTCTATACTATAACCAACTATTTTTTCAAAGCTGCCTGACAGTGCATGTCTCGCTAAATGTGGAGCCAACATGACTGTCTGCTGTCACAATCTCATGTACTGTGGCTGTAGGTGACTGGACTCACGGAGCGTGGCATTCAACGCAAGACAAGTCTCTTTTTAAAAACCGACACCTCAAAACGGCTCGCGAGCACTCAAATGCGTGGACTTTGTTGCTGCTTCAACTGTCGACACACGGGCGTGAATGTCTAGTTTCGCACTGCTTGTTTACAAAACTGCCAAATGCGTGTTTTAAAGCACGCGTGAGCCAAAATAACAAATGAGTGTTTAAAATGAAGCAGCCCGGACAACAAGCACAGAAAGACACCACAAAAGAAGAAGAAAGCAGAAACTGCGTGGCACATTCTAGCCTACTTTGGCTAATAACGGTTAAAAAAAAACCCCGCCGACAAAATGTCTTATCTTTCCTCAAATAAATAAAGCAGTCAACTTTCCAAGGTTTGCAGAGCGCTGAGCAGAGAGCTCCATGCCGCTGAGTGTAGCGCCGTGTGCCCTCCCCTACCGCAGCTCCGTGTGTGACTGCCCCCGGCCGCTCATGAACTTCCCTCACAGCCGCGGTTTCCTCCCCCATAAATAAAACTTACTTTTCTCTGGCTTGGCTGTCGGACGGCACGTTGCTACTCTTGCCTTTGGCGTACATGCTTGCAGAGAGCTCCGATTGTCACGCACCTGTCAACCCATCACAACCTCCCTGGGCACAGCCCCGTCACCATGGTGACACAAGCAGCGTCGTCTCCCATTGGATGTCCCGCTGTTCGGGACCGCCCGCTCGCCATGGCAACCGCCAGTGAGTGACAGCTTCAAAACCACGCCTCTTCCTGAATAGCTCCACCCCCAGCCTCTCTCTCTCTGTCTCTCTCTGCTCCACTCTCTTTCCCTCTGCTTTCCAGTGTGTCTGTCTGAAGTCTGTCTGTCTGTCAGTGTCTCTCACATCCCTTCCCTGATTGGAAAGGCTCTCCTGACATGCAGACAGACTGACATACACACACACACACACACACACACACATACACATCCGCACCCCCTCCCTCTATTCTCCTCTCTCATTGCAAGGGGGGGAATTGAAACCGTCCAACTAGGATTTTTAAACAACTGGCTTTGGCTGTTCCTTTTATAGACAATCACACCCTCTACCGACGCACACACAGCGCACTGCGCAAACAAGTCTCGCAAACTGCATTTGCATTGGTGTTTATTTACAAAGGTGTTAAGATATCCAAACATGTGTGGAGCAGAGCATGTTGGGAACAGACAAGCGCTACTGAGGGCCTGTAAACAACACACCCAAGCGTGCACTGTGGGGAGACGTGGCCACAAAAGAAGCCTTCCTTTACATACATGCTTGAAGCGCTGCCACTGTGCAGCTGCTCCACTACTAACAGGAAATGTTTGGGAAATGCAGTGATACTTAAGAGCTGGATAAATGCAGTGGAACATGGAAGATGATCAGCTCTCGAGTGTAAATGATGACCTGTTGGAGATACGTATATGAGTTCGCTCAACAGCTGAAATCCTAAAAAAGGCCTCACGCTGTATGGATTAGTCCTTCGTAAGTGTCTGTGATCATCATGAGATAATGAGGTACATTCACAAAAAAGCAGAGGTCATGATGACTGCAGAAACATGGTCTTCTTCACAGAGCACGGTGTGTGTGTTTTTTGGATATGCAGCAGGCAAGAAGTGCTACGTCATGCTGCTGTCCAGTCTGGCAGCTAACAGAGAGGAGGGTTCACTCCACTGTCACGATGTACTTATCGCAAATCCACTGAGAGAAAGAACATAAGAGAATAAGGGATGGACCACAGCTTGGTGCTATCCAGGAGCTGAAAAACACCACAGACTGATGTACAAAACGCTTGATTCCCAGACAGTAGTAAGCTCTGGAAAGACTGTCTGTATGTGTGTATATGTGTGTGTGTGTGTGTGTGCGTGCGTGCGTGCATGCGCTAAGGGCATAGTACAGGGGCAGCAGTGTTTATGCTTACGCAATGCTCCCGTGATGTGACCCAGTTGGAATGGATGCACACTGCCTCATTCTCTCCTGCTCTCTCTCTTTCTGTCTCCCCTGTCCTCACTCTCTCATGTCTCTCTTTTTGACTGAAACCTCTCTCTCTCTCTCTCTCTCTCTCTCTCTCTGTCTCTCCATCTCTTCCTCTCTCTCTCTCTGTCTCTCCTTCTCTCCCTGCCTCCCCATGTGCCAAATGAACCCCCATCCCCCTGGAGAGAAGTGGAGGTTCTATTTCAGACAGGCAGAACTTTTGGTTTTGGGATGAGTCCCCCGGGGTCGATCACCATGACAACCACTAGCAGGCGATAACCATGTGTTCCAGAGGATGGCGGAGGAGGAGGAGGAGGAGGAGGAAAGAGGCGAGAAAGAACGAGGAAGAGAGACAGATAGAGAGAACCAGAGTGAGAGAGAATGTAAAGGTTAACAGGTCATGTTATGCAAAGAAAAAAAAGTCAAATCTAATAAGACGTGATCTGACTGGGTCACCTGTTTGTTGTTTTTATTCCCAGATGGTTCAGATAATATATAGTATCATTATTTGTGGATGAATCTGACGATCCGTCATCATTCTTATTGCCACCACTGAAAGCGAAGCGCAGCTCCAACATGACGGAGGCTGTGATTAGAGGGAGGGAGACACAGAGTGACACTGATAAAGGGGGAGAGATGTGAGGTGGATACGTAGATAGATGGATAGATGGATAGCGGTCCAGATAACAGGGGAGTAGTAAGTGGAAGAGGTAAAGATCATTGGCCAGCCCCCTCTCTATGCTCAGATGACCTCTGTTAACAACACAGTGCTCAGATCCTCACAGAGGTAATGAACAGTTAGACTCTACTGAGTTTGGAGATTAACTTCCCTCCCCCCTTTTGTTTCTGCATTGTTCCTCCCCTTCTCTCTTCGCTCGCTCTCTCTTTTCTCTTCCGCCCCCCAACCCATTTTCTGCTACCTCCTTATCCACTGATTTCCTGTCTGCAAACTTGTGATTAAAATCAAATGTTATTATGCTGCTTTTGCATGACAAGACAGAGACCTGCTCCTAAATTCTGGTTATTGAGATTACAAAACATTACCAGTTGGCAAGGAGAAATACTATAAAAACAATAAACATCACGACAGCTGAAATAAGAAGAAAATTCATTTCCTGAAGAATATGCACGTGAATGTTGAAAGCTGAAATTAATTCAAGAGCTTTGCTTGAAAGATCGGAAAATCTTACAGAAATGGGAGCTGAGCTGCATCACCTAAAGAGCTAAAAATTAGTCGATTAATGGCTTAGTCGCTGGAATACAGAATATCAAGAAAAATTTTGATCATGGATTAGTTGTCATTCATCAAGCAAATGCACAGACCCTTTTACTATTTTCACTTGCTCAAATGTGAGAATTTGCTGCTTTTCTATGTGTTTTTCCTATCATTGTAATTCATTAAGCTGTTGCATTCAACTAAATACATTGTGTATTCACTGTACAAAATAAACTGTCTCTTATAAAGTGTCTTATACAAAAAGCAGCCTCAAACTACGAACAATAAATTAGTAATTAAAAAACACACAATCTGTTCATCTGTATTTTTTTGTTAGGCTTATATGTTAAATGATTGAATTAATTTTCCAAGGTTTTTTGCCTCATTTTGTGTGTAAAAATTAAATTGAATTAATATCATGATCACTTGACACTTAGTTTGACTTATTAGCCTGCTTTTCAGAATTATTACAAATATTGTAAATCAGTCATCAGTGTCATAGCTAAATTTTATCCAACAAACTCACAGAAGCACACTATATTTACACTACATATATACACAAAGGGCACTGATTTACACCAAGTATTTAACAAATCATTTTCATTGCTGGGTCAACTTTTATATGCCTTATCAGGGGTAGCTAATCCAGAGCCTGAGAGCACCTGGCCGCCCAAAGGAAGCCAAAGAGTTGCCGGCAGGGCACATACTAGAAATATCTGTGGTCAAGCCAGCAGTCATTCAAATATCCTTGGTCAAATCATTCGATGCTACAACTTCAGTGCACTGACTCTAACGGCGAATGCATTCTGACGGGAAGAAGTAGTGACGTACTTGGCAATGTTAATGGAAATATACATGTGTGACCATGACTGGTTTACAAAATAAAGTGTTATCAAAGGGTATATAATACCAGGGTTGGGGGAAATGACTGGCACTCACAAAAATGGCCCTATGGGGAAATTCACAGACTTCCCAGTGGCCTGCTTTTGTATTTATCCTTTACCAGGTGTTTCTACATCCTCTCCTGTCTCTCTCCTCACTGTTTCAACTTCCTGTCTCCCTCATGAAGCCTCAGGTGGGAACATGGTGGGATGACCTCTGTTGTGCCAAAGGGGGGCCACGGTCAGATCACAGTAGATCACCTCAATTTATCCCCCTGAGGAAAGGAAGCAGTATAGACGTAGAGTTAATGGCGTGAAACTTGTCTTACTGACTGATAAACTTGGCAACATTTTGGCTGACCGATGGACCAGCTGGCTCGTTGACTAACTGAAGGATTGACTGACTAGCAGGTTTCCTAACTGGCTGGATGCCCGGCCGGGACACAGACTGGCCGAAGACTACAGATGTACTCCATCATATGGGACTTAGCTATTTTCCCATTGACTGTGGCCCCATGTAATCTGCAGGCCTGTGGTGACAATCAAAACTAAGCCCCAGCATGTTACACTCCATCACTGAAAAGCGCAACTTCAGTCAGGAGAGCAAATGATCTGATCCAGACAGACAGAGGGAGTGAGACAGAGAGAATGAGGATGACACAAAAGACACAAATTATCCTATTATTTTTTTTCAACTATGTTTGCAGATTTGCCACCAGAACTTTTGGTGAACTTTTCACCAATTCAACAAGCTCAACCTGTGTATGCGTTACTGTATATGTTATGTTTCCATTGACCATGTTACTCCAGTCTCACAAGCTTTGATTTCTTAAAATGACATAGGGTGGAGGACCAACGTAAAACACTAGGAGAAGAAAAGAGAGTGAAACACACAAAGAGAAAAATTTATGGTCATTGCAGGTCTGTTTATTAGTGAATATACTATCTATTTCTGTGATGAAAGAAGAGCTAGAATCCTTTACTAAGGTAAAAGTACTTCATTGTTAATACACTCAAGTACAAGTAAAATCCTGCCTCAGTAAAGGAAAAAGTGAACAGTGAAATATACCCCCTGTTCGATTTATATTACTGTATAAAAAACTGAAATTCATGCTGATGAACATAGGTTTTGGATTTCAAGGGGGACACAGGGGGCCTGTGCACAAATTGGTGCATAACATTTTTTAGCAGAAGGCAAGAAATTAAGTGTTTAATGCTCAAAGTTTTCTGGCAGAGAACACACAAACGCCCTTGTTTCACATGGGTCCCGCCAATTCTCAAATGAAACCTACGCCCTTGATTATCATTTTTATGTATGTATAAGCGCTATGGAATTCAACTTAATTTAATTTAGTTTATAAAGCCCAATATCACAAATCACAACTGCACAATTGCAAAATTGTTTACAAAAATGGCATGGTTTTACTTTTTTTAGGTAATTTACATATACCTGAAAGTGTCACAACAGAAATCTCAGAGGTTGAGTGAAGATTAGCAGGAGAGAAAGACCAAAAACTAAATTTCGCCATACAAATTTGTGTTCTTTTTTTGTACTATTTAATAATGTCAGCTTTTTATATTAAATATTTAGAGCATTTCACCTCTACTGGCCTTGAGCAGTTATTTATAATGAGACCATCTAAGAAGTACAGCAGTGTAATATCTCTTTGGTGTAGCTGCTAACAACTTGTTGACACCTGAAACATTAGGGGCCTCAATTAGATACAAATCTTTTTAAGAGGGGGTCACATGTAGAAAACAAGTGGGAATTCCTGGTTTAATTTTTTTAAAATGCACTTACATGTCAAATACATGTAATGGAATAAACTGCACAACACTCAAGTGACTCAATTATTTAAGACAGCAAATGCAGTCGCTACTTGGCTAAATTGACTTCTTCTCCACCACTGGTCGCAAAAACAACACACCTACATCTGTCAGAGAACATCACTCTTGTTGCTTCCCTCCTCTCCTCTCCTACATCTCCTTGTCTTTCTCTCTGTCTCTCAGTCCACCCACTTCTCTCTGTTTTGCAGCATCGAGCCATCTGTCTGAGGTCAACTATTCCAGACTGTCTAGACCACAAACTCTCAGCACTGTCACTTACAAACAAACCAACATGTTCACTTAAATCAGGTTAACGTGCAATCACTATGAAGCAGCGAGTGAAATCAAAATGTGCCCTACAATCACACTTTTCTTCTTTGTTTCCCTCCTTTTTCTCCTGTGTCTCTCTTTCTTTGTTTTTCTCCTGTCATTCATTCACACACAGATGCACACACGCTCACATACAGTAGGCTTTACACTCACACACAGAAACAAATGATAGATTTGCCCCTCTCCAGCTTTACAACAACTGCTTTGGCAGTTTGGCAAACAGCCTTTGTTTACTGAGCCTGTCGATGGGCTATGTAATCGTATATTTCCACTGAGAGTGTCTGTTAGCAAGGACGCTAATTAGCGAACGATTAAGCTCTCACACAAAAGAGGTTCTTGAGATTAATTGGCGCTGAAGTTTACAAAAGCTTGTGGCTCAGTAAATAATTTAGCATGAACAATGGTACACCTTGTCACACTGTGTTTTTGTTTTCAGATGAGTAATTGTTGGTGTCGCTACTGAGGATATATCACTGTTCAACAACGGCTCTCTGCAGTGGACAGTGGACACTGTACATGATGACAGCATGATGACAATGTCTGTGTCTCCTTTTAATTCAATTTTATGTATTTCATTTGTCATAATTCATTATTGGTAAACTGTTAACAGGTATCTGCATGCTTACATGTATTTGCATGTGGTAGTTGTGGACGGGGGCATTTTGTTTTGGGTTATCCAGCCATACATCTGTCTTTCTGTCCATCCGTCTGTCCAACCGGCCCATTGTTTTGAACACAATTTCTCAAGAATGCCATGAGGGAATTTCTGTAAATTCTGCACAAATGTCCACTTGGACTTAACGATGAACTGACTAGATTTGGGGGTCACAGGTCAAAGGTCAAGGTCACTGTGACCTTGTTTGTCTTATTCTTGTAAATACAATATCTCAAGAACACCTTGAGGGAATTACTTCAAATTAGTTACAAACGCTCACTTAGACTCAACAATAAACTGATTAGAATTTAGTTGTCAGTGGTCAAGGTGCAAGCAAAATTAGATTTTGCTGGTCAAAGGTCAATTAGATTTTGGCCATAACTCAAGAATTCATACACTAATTATGACATTTCACACAAATGTCTAATAAAAATGAACTGATGACATTTTATAACAAAAGGTCAAAGGTCAACTTCACTGCGATGTCCTAATGTTCTGTAAAACGATTTTTCTAGCCATTACTCACTGGCAAAACTCAGGAACAGAGGGGGAGACATTTGGTAAGATACTGAATTGGTGACACTAATTTTGGGTGTCCATCTTGAAACAGTGCTGATTGTGTTTGCTGCCAAGGGGAGGATGTAAACTAAAACAGCAACCTGACTTAACTTGGTTGGTGAAGGCATTCAACCTTTAATCTTCAATCTGCATGCAGGTGAAATATGGAAAAACACTACTCTGTTATTCTACTTCACACAGCTCATGTGGCTATACAGTATCCTCTGCACCTGTGAGATCTGTACACCACCTCACCATCCGCACCACCTCCACCTTCCCTAAAATGTACCATCTCTGTATACCAATTAAAGTATTAAACTGAGAAGCTGCTTTACAGTCCTGTCAGTCTTGCAAGTGCCAGACACATACTGCATACATGGACACACAACACAGATGCAGATGCATCCCATGTTCAGGCAATACAGACAGCCGAGGAGCAATCGTATTGACAAATGTGTGCATGCGGGCTCACAGATGTACAACACAAACAGATACACAAGAGAAAAGAAATAAAACTCTTCGGTCCCAGTCTCCTCTGGTCCAGGGGCGTCTTGAAACTGCCTGTTCCAAACAACATTTGCTGTTCCCTCCTCCCCCTCCTCTCTGCTGATGAAGAGGGTGTCCCAACCAGGGGTTTTGTTAACGGTGGAAAAAGTTACAAATCCCACTCTACGACTGGCTGCAAAACTTAGAAATTGCTTTCATAAGCACAATGGCACTTCCAATATGGTCTACACAAGCAACTTGCCTCTAGGCGTAATTGGATCAGCGGTGTAAACAAGAGGCAACTTACAAACTGGTTACTCAGTTTATCTAACAGGAATCAACATACTGCAGCCTCAAGATCATCCAGGCTAGGCTGTGAAATAAACTTGGCATTCAAGGAGAGAGAAAAAATGTTTGCTTTCAACCGCTGATGCAACAGGAAAGCAAGAGATGAAAACATCCTAATAAGCATGTCTAGTAACATTCTATGTTTCACTGATTTAACAGACATCTAAAGTGAAGCGGGTCTGAAAATGTAGGCCCTGCTGTGCCTACTCTTCTGCCCTGACGCTGGTTGACTCAAAGGATTAATGCCTGTTTGCAAAATAGCCTGCCAGTTCTTTGCAGGGAATCAACCAACCAATGTGAGTTTAACTTGAACTGCAATTCAAGAAGGCATTTATTCAACATGCAATAGTGTGTACTGTACGAGTTTTTAAGTGGTTATCCAGACTATTGATCATCTTTTAAAAGGTTTTTGACCGCAAACACATATTTAACCCTTTTAAAACTGAGCAAAAAATAAAAAAACTGGCCTAATTTCTCGAGAAAAAAAAGCAAACATGGGAATAAGGCAATTAGCAACAAATGAAGAAATTACCCACAAATTAGCAAGAAATTAGTAGAAAAAAAAGAAAAAGAAAACAAACTGAACTTAAAATGACTAGTGATTAAATAAATACATACATAAGTGCTTCAAAATGTAGGTCCTTTAAAATTATTATAATTTTGTAACATCATTTTAAATGTAGAATTATGGTAGTTACAAACATAATTTTATCCCCTAGCCTTTTTCCCCCCCTGACTTTTTAAATTTTCTTTGGCTAGATTTTTGTGTTTTATCTGGACATTTTCCCTAGCTTTCAAGAAAATAATTCCCTAAATCTACTAATTTCTCGCAATTTGTGTAACATTTCCTACCAAGTTGCTCATTGCCTGTTTCCCATAACTTTGGAAGAAATTGCACAAATTTGCTCAGGGTTCAAAAGTTTAAATACTTGAGAAAGGCATGTGAAAGCAGCACAAGGAAAGTAATGTTGCTCCAGGTTTCAAAGGGTTAATGACAGAACATACAGTGCAGTATCTATAATGGTGTTGATAGTATACGTTAAAGATAGACAGACATTTTTGGCATTAGGCAAAAATGTCTAAAAAGAATATCATCTGTGCATGGCGCAAATACAGTCACATTTTTTCTAATTTGGCCAAAGATGCAACTTCTTAGACTAAAACTGATAATCGACTGTTCACATGCAGGCTCTCAGCTACTCCAACAGACAGACACACATGAAATTAAACTTCTGCAAAACGGAGAAGAGCATACCTTGTATTTGTCTGACCGTTTTACAGACTATGATGCTGATTCATACAGCAATTAGGCAGCTGTTAAATGGTTTATTACTAAAAGGGCCTCTGGCATTCCTACTCAACAGATGTTCCGAAATCATACAGATGATATCACTTTTATCTTGATGACTGAATTATGTGCAGTGATGCCACTAAAAATGATGGTTATGATGCAGATGTAAATATAAACTCAAAAAGCCCCATAGCCATTGTAATTATCACTAAATAGTCACAATTTGTCATGATGATTGAAATATACCTAGGGGGGCAGAGAAGCCAACCATCCTTATTTGAACATGCAAAATAGACCTTTCTTATGTCTCGCAGATTTCATTTCTGCGGTTAATTACACTGGTGAGATGAAACGGCATTTCATCCTGGGACTAAGCAGAGAAAAAGAGCAGTTGAGCTGGGATGGAAAACTCCATCACAATTAGATGTATGCACAGCCTATTTCTGAATTCTGGGCAGGTTTTCCATCGGTGAAATTCCTGATGATCTGAGCTGGGTTGAGCGTGCACCGGGTGCTGATGTGACTAACAGAACACTCCAGCAGCAGAGCGCCGGTCGGGCTGCTGCAGAGGACTCTGGGTAATAAGGCTGCAGATGAGTGCTACCAAAAAAACAAAATGGGAGAGTGGGGATTGGATGAGTGTGTATGTGTATGTGTGTGTGCGCATGTGCATGTGTGGGGGAAAAAGAAACACCACTTCTTATGCCGCCAGCCAAAAGCACACTCTCTGATCTGAAATACTGAGATGACCCCGAGCCAGACTTCTCCAAAAAGTACAACATGCTTAGGTAAAAGAACAGACAGTACTGAGTAACAAAACATCCTTTACTTTTACTTACTGCATTTATACTTGTATATAAAGTATCAGTGTGAAGGATTTAGTGGCCACTTTACGCCAACACAACCTAAAAGCATAAGCATGTTCAATGACTGAGCACTGTTTTTTTGTGAATGGTGAACTGATTGCATCAGTTTGCAAGTTATGAACTTGAAAATTTGCCTTACTCACATAGAAACAGTTGTTTCCAAGGATTTATGGCACCCGGCAATCCAACAAAACACCACCATTGCTAAAGCCAATTCGTACAGAATTGAAATTGGAATGGAAAAAAATACATCTTTTATTAATAAAAAGTAAGGTCTTTTATTAACAAATAAGTTACACATTCCACTGGGGGAAAAAAAATCACATTTATATGCAAATTGTGCCCACCAGGTCCAAAAATCAACTCTGAACATCAGCCAAATTGGCAACAATTTTGAAAGCACACATTGAGTTAAGGCTATAGTCTTGGGATATATCAGCAAGTGATGATTACAAGATTCTATTTTATTTAAAACAATTTCAAAAAGAAACAGAGGACGTAAATGTAAACTAGTTCATTTGGGACTGTAACCTTAAAACGAAAATTGTAAGCTATAAATGTGAAGTAGTTCATTTTAATCTGTTTGAGCTGAACTTTGAGCTAGCTTTTGTAAAGTGTGAATGTGCACAACACTAACATGGACAAAAAGCTGTAAGGTTGCAGATTAGAACCAACTAAATACCCCTACGCTCACCCCTCCCTTTCCAACTGCACGGAAAGAACCTAAGGTGGCCTTCACTTGAACAAAAAATACAAAATGCCCAATCTAGAACGACTGTTTTGTTTGTCCCTTCTGAGCAACTGTAGAAACAAGGTGATACAACACGGCGGACTCCATGGACGAGGACCAACTCCCTAAGTTGACATAAACGGCTTATTCTAGAGTATGAAATAAAAAAACAATTCTCACTCTCATTTCATGTAATTATACACTAATGAACACATAATTATAAATATTATATTCCATTCTACCAATAGATGTTCCTAAATCCTAAGCAGTGCTCCTTTCAGCAGTCTGTTTCGGCATTGCTGGAGATGTAGCTATTAATTTCCTTTATTTTTTATATCGCTGTAAATTTGTTTGTATCATGCAAGATATTGTCTCTAGTCATGACATCTTAGTAGTATTAAGAGTAATTTATTTATTTTTTATAATCAGTAGTCTAAAGTCGCTATGATCAATATTTTTTATAGTAACAACAGACTAATTGATTAACTGTATGTAAAAGGGGCTGCTCATGATAATGAACACAGAAAATAGCGACCAACTCTGCAGTTTCCCTCAGCTGCACAGAGCTTCTCCACTTCCTTTAGCTCACTGTTTTTATTTCTTGGCCTGCAATTTTACTGTTCTGGTTCACTCTCATTTCTCTCATCAGTGCTGTTCTCAAACACAGCAGGCAGGAGTTAAAATGAAAAAAGCTCTGAAGGCCCACTGGACCCTGCCTGCAGAGCACCATTGCATCGATTTTATTGCTCTCTGTTACAGTATCTTTGTCTGCACTACCACTAGGAGGCACTAAAGTTCGAAATCTCCACATAGGGGCTTTAATATACAACTGTGACAGTTTATAGATTTGATTGCACTGATATTTTTGACCTGATGGGTTTTTGCTGACCATAAGTAAGCATGTCTCAAAATACTGTATCTTTTACTTTGCATGTGTCACAATTGCAATTAACAGCATAAAACAGAGTGTGTTTGTGTAATTACATGATAACAACAGCAGCATTGTTGTGCCCTCTCTTGCACTCGTTCTCCCTGATTCTCACTCCTCTCGCCTCTCAGGAAAGTCGGGATGGAGGCTGTGTACTGGCTAGGACATAGAGGCTCTAACCTGGGTTAAAGTGTCCTCCATCTGGATACACCTCTCAACCTCATCCCTTCTCTAAGCCTAGATGATGGATGGTCCTGCATCAAGGTCAGGACAGAGGTTGTGTGCCCATATTAACTACCCTCTTCCACTGATAGACTGTCAGACCCTTTGCGTCTGGAAGCCTCCCATTGGCCCTGATGTAAACAACTGCGGCAACAGTGGCTGCGTGGTGAGAGACGGGAGGCAAGAGCGGTCCCAAACATACATCATGTGAACAAAATATGTATCACAAGCAGTTTCCTGGAAAAGAGCATTTTCTTTTTTTTTTATTACAACCTGTCTTTATGGTGTTTTAGTGCCTCATGATGCGATCAAGCTGCATCCCCCTTAAACAGGAAATGAGAACAAGTTGAGTAAGAGTCAGGACTACAGTGGTTTGAGTGATGGCGTTTCTTTCTTCACTGAGTCATAAAGTGGAGTTTAGAGGGGAGATCAACTGGATTTGATTTCAAGGATCTCTGTCACAGGCTGGGAGATTTGTTTTGAAACAGCCGGACAGCTCAAGGCAAATATTTGACCCAGCTTTGACAGATAACTCTCTAATTCTGCAGTAGTGATGCTTCAAGTGGTGACTATGGTGTGAGTTTAGAACATAGTGTGCATGTGTTTTAGCGCCGTCATTTTTAAGTGTGTAGGGAATCATCCATGTTAAGAGAAGTCTGTTTTGGAAGTTTTGCTGCCAAGGGAAGCCAATGCCACATTGATGAAAAAAGAAAATCTTTACTTTATACCTTTTCTAATTCTTAGCATTGACTGTCATCAGTGAATAATAATGCAAAGACACATCTTACATGTATCTGTAGGCTGAACTGGGCTGGAGATTAATTATAATATCAGTGAAAAAAGAATGTATTTTTATCCATGCATGTGTAATGGCTCTATAGATCGCTGTACTGTTCTTGTCCACCACTTTGGTCCAGACTGAATGATCTCAACAACTATTTGATGCATGATCATGGTATTATGTGAAGACAATCATGGTCAAATGTTAAACTATTGTACCAGAGGCTCAAAATTATTGTATTTTGAGAACAATTTATCGTACGCCAGTCACAATTAAAAGAACAAATAGGTTCAATTTATAACTTTAGCAGAAAGGTATTTAAATTACTTTTTGACACATCTACGAATCTACCCATACCCACTGCCTTAGAGAGAAGCGATTTCTCAGTCTACGCGGCTCAGCCCACAGCTGACATCAGGTTTTTTTTTTCCAGCATGCTGACGTAGTATAGGCTGTAAGGAGATCATGTGAGAAGCGATGCATAAACACAGATGTAGGAGCCAGGAAATTAGTTAAAATGAGACATGTAAACAAAACTAAGTGCTTTTTGTTAGTGTCACAACAACCAAATTATCATACATTATGACGATTTAAAAATTATAGCTCATACACTGTACAGGGAGCAAAATCATCAATGCAAATACGATAATTATCGTACATCTGGCAACACTGCCTTTGGTGGGCACCAAAGCACACGGGTCCAAGTTGCTACATAATGTTGCTTGAAATGTCACACTCATCATGCCTCTTTTGCTTCCTCAATGCTGGCATGCTGTCTAAAATCACACACTAAGCGACATGATTCCGCTGTTGTTTTGTCTGTAAAAATGCTAAAGTTGGGTAAACAAGGAACTTTGTAGCGGCCCTGTCGTACGATCTCTGTGTAAAAAGTGTTGAATTATGTAGGAATTTCACCTACACACAGACCCAGGAGATATGCAGTGCAGGGAAGTTTTGCTGCTAACAGAAATTAATGTCATGTTAATGCAAAACATAAACAAATTATAATTAGGTCTTTCTCTGTCCGATCAACAAATTTATACAGAAAAGGAAATCTTCATTTCATACATTTTCTAACAGCTCAGATAACATTTACTTGAAAGGCCCATCTTTCAGGAGTGAATTATATAGAAACTTACACCTAGACTACAAGCAGTAATAATAGTTGTGGGGAACAGAGTGTATTATTGAAACTAACAGTTGACAGTTAGCATTAAGGAACCCTCAAATTATTGCAGTATGTCTGTGCCAACATCTCTCTCTTCCTCTCTGCTTTCATGTCACACCATTTATTACTTTTAGTCCTATTTTAAATGCTAAACAATCATAGTGAAGCACAGACTCGTCTCATGATACCAATTATTTTTCACAAAAATCCAAACCTGACAGCGACATACACTCTACATGGACAAAATACCCGCTGTAGACACCAACAGAGGTGCAGAATCATAACATTTTGTTCAAAGCCTACAGCAGCTGAAAAAGAAGAGTGATCAGGCTTTGCCTTTCGAGCGCCTGTGTCTTCATGCTCCACTGCCTGCTTTAAAAGAGAGAGTGTTGCTCTGTTCCTCGCCGAGGTCTTTGGAAGGTGAACGGTAATTGCTGAGGGAGGATTTAGCCTGACGATGGAACAAAGCACCTCTTTTGTTTTACCGAGGTAACTCTTATACTCCGAGCACTACTTTAGGCATGAACTTAGACATGAATATAACATGTGGGTTCCATTTTGTATCGGGGTGTTTGTGTGTTAACCACAACGATAGAGACAGGCTGACTGACAGACAGAGACTGATTTGTACATGTAGACTACATTACAAGACTCCATACTGTTCCTGGCTCATTAGCTGTATCGGCCCTGTGGTAATGACATCATGGTGGCAGCATTAGCTTTTAAAGTCTGACCGCAGAGGGAGCAGGCTGTGATGCTCTTTTGAAAAAGGATTCTTTCACTCTGACTTCATTTTGTGGTAAACTTTCCAGGAAACCCCAAACAGGTCTTCTCCCATTGTTTGACTCATATATAACAGTTATTGGATGGACAGACTGTTATTGAATTAACATACAGACAGACATGGACACAGAAATAGAGACACTCACTCTCTCTCTCTCTCTTACACACACACACAATTGAATAGAATGAGAAAAGTGTTCGTACAAGACACTGGACATCCGGTGCTCCTGTGCTTTGAAAAAAACAACAATTTTACATTTCTCACACTAAAAGGGATAATGAAAGAAGCAATGGAGGATATGAAACATCACGAAGCATGGCCATTTAGAAGTGCCTATAATTGTTTCCTGGTACTACATGAACATGTTTGGGTGTTGATCATTCAAAGGGTGACAAAGACCTTGGCTGTGCCTGGTTGTCAGGTCTTTCACCACCCCTCCAGAGCCTCCTCAGCCCTGACCAGCATTGTTTGTGGAGAAGAAAGCTATCAGAGGATCTGCACACAATTAGGGTGGCCAACTGTTCCCTCTGCGGCTTCCTGTTTGGCCGCAGGAATTCTTTTAGCGGGTGCAAAAGAGGAAAAAAAAGCACATAACTGCACAAATCTGACATAGTTAACCCTTTCCTCTTAACATGCTCCTTACTGGGAGGTTCCACTTAAGCACAAGAGAGTAGAGTTTTTATTTCGGTTCTTTTAATTCATTCTGAAACCTTATTGTACAAGTTTCCATCAGTGAGATGCTCCTGAGCACTTTGGGAAATGCACTTTTGCCTATTTGCTTTCTTGTAAAGAGTTAAATTAAAAAAGAATGATATCACTGTCGTGTTTGTACAATAAATATGAAGCTACCACCAGCTGCTGGCTAAATTAGCTTGGCATAAAGTCTAGAAACCGATAGAAACAGCTAGTCTGATTCTGTATGAAGGCAACAAAATCCAGCTTCCCAGTAACTCTAATCATTGTGGAAATGTTATTTCTTATTTGTTTAATGAAAAATTGGAGAAAAAAAGGACAATTTGCCATTCTGTGCGAGACTGTATCCTGTCTTGTCATCACCATGAGGTTGCCGAGGCAATGAGGGGCGACTCCAGGAAGTCTATGCTCCCAGCCAAAAAACAGTGACACATAATTCCCAGAAACTGTGTTTTGTGTTTGAATTAAACAAAGAGATATCGCATCTTATTATAGGGCTTGAAGGGATAGTTCAGATCTTTTGAAGTGAAGTGGGGCTGTATGAGGTACTTATCCATAGTCAGTGTATTACATACAGTAGATGTTGGTCAGCACTCCCCCACTTTGGAGAAGCAGACAGCGGTGCCACCACAGAAGCGAAACAATGTAGTCTACTACAGCTACAGCAACAAAACATATTTGAGCCACCTAAAAAAGTCTCATCTAAAGAAGCGTATGTTGTATTTAGAATATTTTCACTGCTTTACTTCACCATCAGACAGAAATTAGAACTAAAGTCATTAAATTGCCCTCAACAAAGTCAGACTCAAATTTAAAGAACAGTAATTTAACATCGCTGGATACGGGAGCTGCTGGTCTACCACTGCCTTGATCATTTGTTAGTGTTACTGTGTGACTTTGACATTTAAAAGAGTTAGTTCACATTCACCAAAGTTACACGATAAAAGAAACTAACTGACCGATTGAGGCAGCAATAGATCAAGAGCTCCAATATTCAGATATGAGAGTGGTATCAATTTTCTCATCAATCTCTTAGCAAGAAAGCAAATGAGCATAACTCACAGACTGTCAAACTCTTCCTTTAGGTATTAAGCGAAAACTGCTGAATTTAGTTATTGTGAGTGTTTATAGTGAGACATGGCATGATCCAATCAGCACGGTCTCACTAAAATTCTCACTTCCTGTCATTCAAATCCACCCACTCTATTCTCTATATTTTCCTTTCTGAAACCATTTTCCTGCAGTGCACCCATCCTCTTGCTGTCTCTCTTCACTGTCTTCTCCTTATCCATCATTGTACCCCCTTTCACTGTCACTTTTTTCAGCGTTTCGCTCCTGTCTCCCTTCTCCTTCACTTTCCCTCCTCGTTTTCACCCCCATGCACCTCCTCCTCCTCTTCTCCTTTCCCTCCATCTAAATTGCAAATGGCAGCAGTGCCGACTGCCAGAGGAGCTCCTCAATGTCATTAGAGCTGACCCTGTGGATTAACTAGGGGAGAGAGGCTGTGTGTAGAAACTACAGATCAATAACGCAGCTTATCCTCTGGGTTCTTTTACTTCACTTTGGATTTAGATCTGATAAGCTGAAATGTCTACTCTGTTCCTGTACAACAAACAATAGGGTTATAACTGGGTGACAGTGGGAAAAAAAAACGTTACACTACAACTGAAGAGTGATTAAGAGGTGGAAAACATGACATCGTAATTCCAAGAAAATACTGTGTTTAAGCTCATATGATAAATGAACAGGTACACAGAAATGCTGATGATGAAGGAAACATGTTGCACAGGCCAGCTGCCTCATTATGGGAGCTGATGAGGGCTGTTAAAGACATTCAGAAAGTCAGAGGAAATATTATGTTTCCTAATCTGTTTTGAGTCAAACATAAAAATATAAGACAAACTAAAATTAAGTAGTCATCTAGATGTAACTCCACCAGGACTGCACACAACTAGATCAAAATACCAACTGCTGCCGTCTAGATGATCCAATTAACAATGTGATGTGATATCTATGAGATAAAGAGACAGATAGAAGAGATAGATGTGTGTGCATATGCATGCATGCGTGTGTGTGTGTGTGTGTGTGTGTGTGTGTGTGTGTGTGTGTGTGTGTGTGTGTGTGTGTGAAGCAGTCATACTGTGTGTGGTTGGTTTACCAAGTTGGCAGGCTAAGTCACTCACTGTGAGCCCAACTAAACCCGATAGGTGCCCTTATCAGAGACAGCTAAAGGCAAAGCCTATTATAAATAGCCATGTGTGTGAGTGTTCTCGGCTGAAGATACACACACACACACACACACACACACACACACACACACACACGCACGCACACACACATGCACGCACACACACACACACATTAATGTCCAACATGTAGATCTGCATCAAAAGATCATGTTGCCAAGAGTCTTACTTGATAGCACAATGTGCCAAACACTCGTCTACATCAGACTTCCCCATTAACAGCAAGCAGCCGCCTTTCACAAAGCCATACAACATTATTACCTCTCAGAAGAAAAAAAAAGGTTTCCCTACAGGACTTGTTGAAATCACATCGCAGTACATCAATGTAGATTTCGGGGACATTCCTGCTCAATATTTAGAACATGTGCAAGTAGAATAGGACTTTTATTTGGACAAAAGTAAAGACATTCGCACCACCAACTGATGTAGATAAGGCACAAATTGGTGCATAAAAATTTACCAAAGTTCAGGAAATTAAGTGTTTGATGCTCAAAACGTTCTGGAGGTGGACCCCTAAAGCCCCCTATTTCATTTCTGTACAGTTGGCCATGTCAGGGGTGCCCTGCCAAAATATAGCCTTTGGACTTTGGAGTGACTTAACGCCCCTCCTGACAAGGATGGCTGGTACCAGTGGATGCATTAGCGTTTACAAGATACCAAAACCTTCATGGTAGCTTAAAAAATGAGCATGCTACAGCTTCTTAAGCAAAGTATTATCAGCTTCTTTATATTTTTGACAGCATTTTTTTTGACAGGTTTTTTTTGTGGTGGGGGGGCATACTTCCCCCTTGGAGGCACCACTACACACAATGTATCATTTCAATTTGTCAATTGATTCTTAATCCTTGCTCTGCCCTTTTGAATGAATACAAGTGAATAAAAGCAAACAGAGCTCTGTGACCACTTATCAATTAGCTTAACTTTCCAGGAGTGTTATGAAAAATCCTTGAGGACATCAGAGCAAAGCAGCTGGGATACGAATGCCATCATCTGTGTCTCCCTGTAACATCGCAACGGTGAAATCTTTCCACTGTTTATATGCCTGAATGTTAATGGGCAGTTAGGTTAAATAACAGATGATGATTAAAGTTTGTTGACTGAAGCGACCTCTCCTCTTGAGGAGTTCTTGTTTCAAAATGCAGTTTAAGTGCTACATCGGGGTTCTGATCCAAATATCTCTATCAGTTTAAACATTTAACTTCATAAAGTCCTGCATATAAACACTTAGCAAATAGATACTGAACCATAAAAAAGGCATAGAGCATTTAAAAAACTTTGCACTGGAGGTTTGGTGGGATGGAAATAGCTCCTAAATAACTTCCTTAAGTTCTTAAGCCAAAATTAGCAAAATTAATGCACTACTGACTGTGCTGCTGATTTATCGTAAGCATTGTCGCTGGGTCTGTGACCTAAACACCTTTCAACATACAGTAGATGAGTAGGCGAGTCTAGTATAGCAAGCAATACACGGCTTCCATACATCTGTAACAGCCCAAACATGATCTCCGACAAGTCATCTGCACAATGTGCTGTGCCTCACTACACTCCAAAGAAAATCTCATACTTTAGAGGAAACTGCTGGCAGCTCTATTCCTCTCTCAAATAGGGCGAGACAGCAGGTATGAAAAGATATGTAGTCAAGTTAACTTGTGCCAGGAGGTTTTATATACGTTGTGCTGTCAGTTTTAATGGGTCGTTATCAGTATTTTATGGCTGTGTTGTGTACCATAAACCTATCAGAGGGCAGTTAAACCACTTGTTACTGAAGTATTACAAAACATTATGTTTCAAATGTCACTGAGAAGCTTGTTCTGAAATAACTGATTTGCATTTTGAATAAACATGACATCTGGGTTTGTAATGACATGCTATGTTGTCAGTAAGTTCTGTACAGTCATGGTTTACACAGCCATACACAGTATCAGAAGCAGGTATTTAGTGCCATCTAGTGGTTGTATGATTACAGAGTCGGTTCATAAAAAATATATTGACAACTAGACATGCCACAAGCTCTCCTTTTATTTTCACACTTTTTTTTACTGGGGAAGGGGGGGGGATAAGTTTGCCGTTCCTCAAAAACAACACCAGGCCAGTTCAGAAACTATTATCCACCAAAAAATATAGTGTAAGTGTGTTAGTTGCGGCAAAGTGCAGTTCTCAACCATTTCGTCTATTTCGGTTTATATGCATTAGTAACATTGTTTTAGTCACTTACTTTATTTTATTTATGTAACATATAATAATATACTACAATTTTATATTATTAACCCTATAACTGACTTTTATTTGTTTGTTTTTTTGACTAATTTTGGTTTTCATCTACCTTTTATATAACTATGACAATTATTATTTACTATTATTTTTACTACTAGGACTACTTCTACTACCACTACTACAATATTATTTTATTTAGTTGATTGTCAGAATTTTTGTTTTTAGACCTATTTTTGTAGTTCTTTAATCTAGTTTTCATTTTGCTATATTTTCCTACTATTACAGCGTTTTAATTCCTTCTTCTTTTAAGGCTACATTCTCATCATTTTTTGTGTCTTGCAAGCATCAGTCTGAAATTGTTAAATTGTCTTTGTTGTTTTTAAGGGCTATGTCTTGTTCTGTGTAATTATCAGCTTGTCAGCTATCTTTGGAGCACTCTGACCTGCACTAGCAGGTATGAAAGGTGCTTTACTAATAAAATTTGAATCGAGTTTGACTAACAAGGACTATTTTGAAAGAAGGTATTTCTGTTGACATTTTTAAATCTATTTTTTCCTTTTCTGTGAGCACCTGATATCTAACTTCAGTTGCTTTGTGTTGTATTTGGCTCAAACCTCAGAGACAGATATCTCAATTCTGGACAACTAAAAAAAGAACTACCATGCGCTGATACCTCTACGGGTATCACCACATAACATGATTAGGACTAAGATCGGGTCTTCTTTAAGCAAATGAAAGCCCACTGTCCTGACTCATCACAGAGCACAGACAGCAATTTGGATGAAGCCTTCTCATTCGGCAGCACTGGATACACATTGTCCCGCTGCTTTTCCAGCAGTTATGTGTTTTGAGCAAAATCTTTGAGTGGTTATTTCAGTAAGTCTCCAGCATGGGGTGCTTTGAGAGCTCACTGCACTGTCTCCACCAGCATCTGGACATTATATTTCTAAGACCTAAATTCTGATCATTTAGAGCCATACCGTCTGTGGTGGTAAAAATTCATCACTACTAAAATATAAAAATGTGCTGACAAACCAGTTTTGATGGTAACAGTATGTTTAACATGTGTGTTACAGTCTGTCTTCTCATCACAATGATCATCAGCAGATTATGATTTAGAAATGTTTGTTGGGTAAAGACATTCAGAACACCATATGGTTTGTGGTTTCAAATCTACCACAGAGTTTCCAAAGGAAGATCATTTTCGTGTTGATATGAAATGATTCAGAAATGTAGAAAAACACTAGGCACTACCCTAAGGCCAGAACAGGAGGATTATTATTACTTTTTTTGACAAAGATAGGAAGCAAGAAACAAATCATTCATGTCAATTCAGATGAATACCCTGCAGAGCAGATCCCAACTTTGCCTCTAGTCTCTCTCAAAACGTAGTTACATACTCATGTAGAAAATACCACCACCTCCCACCAATAATGTCTCAAGTAAGGTAAGGAAGGAAGGGGTCACACAATAAATGCATTGCATGGCTCATAGCCAGGTCATCCCTACATGATGAAAATGGTGCTGTTACACCCATTCCTGGTCTCCCCTTCTCAAGTAAATGAACTTAGTTACCTGTTACCTCTGGTTTCATAATATTTTACATTTCATCCACTTACTTCTTGTCCCTTTATTAGCATGTCCATCACTCCTCTGGCTCTGGCTCCGCCTGAAACCAGGGCTGGTCCTCCTCGGGCAAGTTCTGCGCCTGCGCACTCTGTTGAATACAATTTTTTGTTGTCAAAAACGAAGTGCAGTGTTGTTGCCTTTTAATACTCTAATGGGTGTTTGCGTATCTTTTTGCATTTAACCAAATGAACAGCCTTACCTCGGGGAATCTTTTGCTTTTGCGAAACTAGAGTCTTTTTTTCTTCTGTAGACGTTTTTACTCGAGTCTCAACGATGTTCCAGCAGACCATAAAAAACTTCAACATAAACTTCAACGCGCTGAACGAGAGGAATACTGTGTCCAGTGGAGACGTGCTGACAGGACACATCTCCTTTGAACTCACGAAGGAGACGAAGATCACTGCCATAACGCTGGCACTGAAGGGGGGAGCACATGTCCACTGGTCGACTGGGGGAGGGGGAGGGAGGAAGAGAAGACATCGCAAAAATTACTCGGCAAAAGTGGAATTCTTTCACTTCAAAATCCTCCTCTTACAAGCAAGCGCCGGTAAACGCTCACCGACGAAGGGTGCATGCTGCGTGCACGAAAAGACTACAAACAATCAGGCATTGTTCAGTAAAGTCACCCAGTTTGTCTCTCTCCTGCAGCTGTTGGTGGGACACCAAAACTTCAGCCTGGCACGCATGTGTATCCATTCACATGCCATCTTCCTCAGGGGTGTGTATGAGCACTTCCCATATCCGGTGTTTTGTTTTGTTTTCTTGTTTCTGTTACTTGCTATTTTGGATAAGGATACATTGATGTTTACTTACCATCATAAACTTAGATTTGTATTTAGAAGCAAGAACGGCAACTAAACCCAGGGAACATCATGTGATCACTGGATCTTTAGATACCTATATTTCTCTATAACATTTGAGATTGTTAATGTATCCTCATCTGAATTTCTGCCACTAAAAGTGTCTTGTTTCGAGCTTGCATCTGAATCTCTGTTTCCATTCCCTTCTTGATTTTTGTCATTGTTATTTTTATATCATGCAGAGAGTTCCCATCCTCCTTCCATGGGCCTCATGGACAAATAGCGTACACTTTGACAGTGGGCATCGACAGACCCTGGCATATGGTCAAGGACTTTGCGACAGAGTTAAACTATGTGTACCGCATTAATACCAACCAGCCAGAGCTGGGGGTAAGTAATAAATGGCCATATTAACCTGCTGGGGGGCCCGTGGCCCTCATTAACCCAATCATCCTCCTAATTTCTTTGTAGCATGCACACTTCCTTACTAATGAAAGGCTAGGAATTAGGCTTGTTGTTTGATCATTCGATTGAACACAATAATTTGGGAGTATTCAGCAAGTATAAAATACGTAATTCAGATCCCTTACTCAAGTAAAAATATCAACACCATACGATCTCACGTTCAACATCATTTCATGCGTATAATTTACTTAAAATATCAAGAGGCAAAATTTCTCACTCTGCAGAAAAAATCTTCCTCATTGTCAGTGTTTTTGGATTAATATTATTGTTATATAATGTGGATGTCACATTTTACTGCTGTAGATGTTAAAGAATGTGCTAATGCAGCTCCTCAACATGCTGTTGGGTAGTTTCATCTACAACAATGCATTTTTTTCTGTCGGATCATCATGTGTTTGTAGAGTGGCTGTCCTGTCAGAAACATTCATCTCTATAAAATTGATGAAAACAGCCACGTTTTCAGCTTTGTGACGATACATTTTCCGACTGATCCAAGAAGGTTTTAGAGTTCCTCTAGCTTATGTTCCACCAAATTTGGAAATTGTTTCCACTGGACAGAGTATAAAAAAATGCAATATTAAAAGTGACAAAAAAAGAGTAACTTCAGCTGTCAGACAAATGTAGTGCATTAAAAATGTATTTTCCCCAGTGGTGTGCATACAGTGAAAATACTTTGGTTTTTTAAGTACTTGAGTAAATGTTCTTCTATTTCACCACTGCTGAAAACTAGATTTTGAATCTCCATCTTTAAGACATGGCCTCATTATGTGTGACACTATTGTCCAACAATGCAGTGCACAGAGGTAATGAAAGTGGTACTCAGAAGCTACGAAAAATAGAATTCAAATATGTGGTGGGAAGGCAGCTCCAGTTTTTTTGTCTTGTTTTTTTTTTGTGTTTTTTCTCATACTTTGTGGGTAATGAGACAAGAAGATGATCAGAAAACCGATTAAATTGAAATATATGCATTTCTGTCCATTACTCACTTGTTATCCTGCACCGCTGTCCCTGTGTTGTGTCTCTGCAGGCTGCTCTCTCAGGCTCCAACACCATGACACTGTGCTGCCTGTGGTGTGCCTCAGGTCCCATCACACTGAAAGCCAGCATAGAGAAGAAAGCCTTCGTCCCTGGTACTGTTTCCATCCATCCATTCCTATAAAGAATGATCAATATATTTACCTTTGAAAGATTTGCCTAAAATAATCACATCCACACAATGTGTCTGTCCTTCCTTCAGGTGAGACTGTGAAAATAATTTGTGAGCTTAGCAACGCTTCATCTCGAACAGCTACTCCAAAGGTGACACTGCAACAGAAGCAGGTTTACTACACCCTCAACAAAGCCAACAAGACCGTGGTTATGAAAAACCTGGCGTCAGTGACTGGACAGCCCATCAGCGCTTACACCTCTGATGTGCACACCGAGATCATGTTCACTATTCCCTCGTCTGCGTCACCCACCATCTCTAACTGCAGCATCCTAGACATTGATAACGTTCTAGAGGTTGGTACCAATGTCTGACTGGTGGTCTGATGAGTGCAGAGCAAGTGTATAAGATGCTGGGAGAAATCATTCATTATCCAGTTTGACTCAGTTATTCAGAGAGCTTTTATTTGCCACTGTAAACACAACGAAACCTGATGTTAATGATTTGATGTGTTTTGGATTTTCAGTGGACGCTCTGAGATTTACAATTGGCCGTAGATGGCAGGTCGTGCCATCTACGGCAGTAGATGTAGTGTGGATCATCTGAAAGCTGTGAATTCAAAGACAGAAGTCAAGTTTTTTTTTCTTTAGAAATCTGTAAGAAAAAAACTGAGTTTTGGTTCAGCACATTTTTAAACTTTGATAATTTATAGTGTATAAGAGCTTAGGAAATTATGATATGATGGTCACTCCCATGCTCAATTATGTCTGATAAATTGCTGTAGCAATTTTATAGCACAGATTTAGTGCAAAATGGGGGGGTGGTACATGCCTACAAATGACCCAAGCACAGAAAATCTGAAGAAAATACAACAACAAGCAGTGAGCAGAGTCTCTGAAGAAAAATGCACCACTACTCACTTATAGTGGGTCATAAGTGATGATCAAGAGGGATTTCGTCTCAATCTACACATTGTTTTTTAGGAAAGGTCTACATAATATATCTTTAAGACACCGTGCCTGTAAAGGGGAGACTTGTGGGTCTAACCCATTTTCATTCAGGGACCCAATTGATCATGGCCATGCCAGTTTTTCCCCCACTAAAACTTAGCCCGACTTTGGAGCATTACATTCTTAGTACAAATGGATGCTATCTTAAAAAATGAGCGTGCCACAGCCCCTTAAAGACAGTAATGTTGGGTGAAATTGCAAGTGCTTCTGTGGATCACAGAGAGTTGACACAGCCTCATAATGATTTTCCAGTCTGTTTATGTTGTTTTTTCTTTTGTCTCCTATAGGTGAGCCTCAGTGTAAGAGCTTATCCCACCCTCGATGTGCTGTTTCCCATCATCCTGTGTGACACCCCCGTCAATGCTGATCCACCCCCTTATATGTGAGTTTCAAATGCATCTAACATGATGGTGGGATTCATACTGTTCGACAGGCATTATTCTCTCTCGCCTTGATGTATTTTATCATTTTACTCTCAATAGTATCAATTTTAGTACTGGACCGGAAAATTGCCATTGACACTGTGGAAACTGCCTTAAAGCATCAAACTGCCTTTATTCAGCTTTCAGACTGTGTGTTTTATCTATGTACTCTCTGCTATGGATTGTTTCAAAATATCAAAGGGAGTCTGTTGTGTTTTAGTGTCTGTTCTGTATGATTGCGTAGACTGAAGTGTGGAGGGTTAATGATGTTTTGCAGTTTGAATGTTATTACTACTTGAGCCATATCAACTATTCTATTATCAACATGTATTTCCGGTGTTCACTGTTTACATTCAGATAACATTCTCCTGTTCTTGTCAAAATACATAATATGTTATTGTGTGTCCCAGATGACTCTTCAAGGGATTGTGTGAGATAGTCCTAAAAATGCAATTTTGGAATATATTATTATAAGTATATGTTTAGTTTGTTTCTATATCTTTATTTTAACTTCCATCGTGTCTTTTAACATATTAACTGCTGTTATATACATACAGTTTTGTAAGTATACTGTGTAGAAGTACTTTATCCTGTAATCTTATTATAGAAGAAGTATGGGCACACTAAGGGTAAATGTCCACTAAATCATTGGTTCTCAAATGGTGAGTTGCGGTCCAAAAGTGGTTCACGGGTTCATTCTTAATAGACTACAATTGACTTTTGAACATGAAGAGTGTGAAAAACAACTACAAAAAAACACTTTATTTTGAAGTACGGTGAATTTCCAGTTCAGAGCTTTAATTTTGAAGTGCCGTTTCTCTTTATTCTTGCAATACTTTTAATTCTTTATCTTGCTAGCCAAGGTGTTGTTTACATTTTGTGAAATTAATTTCCATATGTGGTCATTTATGATGTGTGGACCTTTTAACTAATGACAAAGGAGAAATCTGGACCCTGTGACTGGACCAGTTGTGAACCACTGCTCTAAATGATGATGATGACAGAGCCATGCAAACAGCTGAATGCTCGACTGAACTGATTCAATACTTTGCACCAAATTACTTTCTGCTCCCTTCAGCAGGGAAAACAGTGCAAGTACCGTGTAAACTATATTCACTCTGTTTAGCCTATTTGTAAGTTACTGCAAACACCATCAGCGTAATTTCCTGGAGGAAAGTTTCTCCTCTTTGCTATTCAGCTGGCGCTCACTGTAAGCGAGCCAGTATGTTAATATCCACTAACTTCAGATGGCTGGAAAGTGTGAGTTCAATTTATCTCAGGGAGCTTTGTTCATATTGCTGCTGTGAAAATTAAACTTTTAATGTGTTTGTTTAATATTTGAAACTAATTTGCAGTATTGGTATGTAGCTTTTATCCGGAGTGAGTTCACACCTTGACAGCCACAGCTGGTGAGCATAATGACTTGCTTCGGCTGTTGCTGGGCTCAAACTCCAGTGCCTCTTTTTTGGACAATGAACTGGAAATCAATTATTTTATGCTGCAAGTACATCGAAAGAAAATGTATGCAGACTCTCCTTGTCTTACAGTTATATTTGTGCCATGTCTCATAAACAGCAGGTCCATCAGAGCCAAAGATGGTTTGACTCTTTATTTTCATCTGTGTGCCTGAAAAGTTGGATGTGTCATTTTAATATGACATTATTTAAGGGTACTGTACGGAACTTTATACATGTGTAATTTTTTTTTTTATTGCCAATGGGTGAATAGGTTTTAATGTCACTCAAAAACTGAGACCCACCCGCCTATCTCTGTTGCCTATAACAGCCTATGGACTGACTTAGACTAGACAGAATTTTCCTTGGAAAAAGGATGTAACGTCATGCACGTTTGCGTGCCTTGCCACTCAACAGCTCTGTTACAGCTTGAACAGTGTGCAACACTAGCTAATGTTAGCTATTAAAGGCAGTCCTCTAGTGTATGATAGCAGACAACTTGAATAGTTTTCAATAGATTTGATTTGGGATGTGACAGAAACGATAACAAAAAAAAGCAGAATATACTACAGATGATCTGTAGTCTGTATGGTGTTGTAAATGTGGCAGAGTAAAGTATGTTTTTTTTCTGAACTGTTATGCATTGAAAGTGTAAAGTAGCAGAAAAGGGGCATTTTCAAATAAAGGAGAGGTAGGGGGAGACTGGGGACACTACCCTTTTTCTGCATTTCTCTCAGTTACTCATTTGGACTACACCAACCAAATTTTTAGATAATAAACTTACACCTGTCTGTTAATCGCTAATACTATTTTAACATGATGACCTATAACACATCTTTCACAAGATTTATTTGAATTAAAAAATAAGAATGGCCCCAACCCTGGGGACAGTTGCAGCATGTTAAAAACACATAGAATTTAAGTAATTAACATTTGCTTTTTCTCTCAATAATTATAGTATGCTGAAAATATGCATTGTTGTACAATATTATTGTAATGATGTTTATCTATACAATAATATTAAAATATAATTATTTTAAATACAGTAATATCATATAATTAATTTATATAATATTATTAGAATAGTATTTATTTATACATTAATATTGTAGTATTAGTCATTTAATATAGTTTTATTTGTTGGGGAGGGCACTCTTAATATCCCTCTTCCTCACTCTTTTAGATGATTTAGTTACTACAGAGTTACTACAAATTACTGAAATTATCCTGTTATAGTACCAACTCCAAAGATTATGTAACTCACAGTGACATTTTAACATAATCTTGTTTTTATTTTTTGTACGGGCATCAATCTGCAAATGTAGCAAACAAAAGTTGACAATTTTATGTATCGGGGTGAACTATCCTTTTATGTAATCACAATGACTTGTTTTACTTTGAAAAACACTGCTGTTTGGTCTGTTGTAATATAGCTGCTTAGCTTGGTGACAGTTGCAACAACTTGTTGCAACATCCTATCAGCTGTGACAGAACATCATGTTCTAGCTTGAGACACTGTTGTGGACGTGCTGACCATGTCATTTTAAGACATAGAAGTCAATAAAAAGTGAGTGTGTTTTGATTAATTTATACAAAAGGTCAAGACAAATATAACAAAAATACAGATCTTGAAAAAAACTATTCATACATCCCAAAACATTTTTTATATAATAAATAAAACAGCAGGGGCACGTTCCGTCTCAAAACATTTTGCACCGTTTTACTATGGTTTCCAGATTAACATACATTCCTCAAAAGAGACTGCAACAAGAGTGAAACCAGCCTTGAGGTAGGCTATGTTTTTTCCCATTTGTTGGGCATGTCAGGGGTCTAACCTAATCAGCATTGCAGTGCATGTAAATAAATGTCTAATAGACCTTGACTTATTGTACCAACATGTTTTGCTTACATCTCACACTTGCTTTGGTACTGTAAACATGTGTTTCTCATGCCAAGAGCCCTTTGAACTGAATGGAATTAAACACCACTGTATTAAGAGTGCGCCTGCGTAAAATAACAGGATGTTTAACGCACCACTTTTTCTGATGGAATAAATGTTTTGCTGCATTTTATTGGGGCTGAACGCAGCCCAAATGTTGAATGTGTTCACTGAGCATGTGCATTTTCATCATTCTAGCATGTATCTAAATGGAGGAATAAGAGCTGTTGCAACTGTCCCCTGTCTCCCCTAGCTTACTCAAGGAGGCTAGTACTCGAGTAGGTTTACTTTGTTACTTTTCACCAATTGTCTCAAATGTTATTACATATATTTAACAGTTAAGTCACCAACTTCTGCAGCAGTACTGAGATCCTCAGGCTCTGGCTCCGCCCGAAATCGGGTGGTCTTCAGGCATGTTCTGCGCATGCGCACTATGTATCGTCAGCAAAGTGGGGCTGTGTTTTTGCATTTTGATACTCAAATAGGTGATACCTTTGCATTGAACCAAACTAACAGTTTAACCCCAGGGATTCTGTTGTTTTTGAAAAAAAAATAGATTATTTTATCATCAGTAGAAATACTTTTTAACAACTCGAGTCTTAACAGTGTTACAGAAGACGATAATTTCAACATCAATATCAACGCGCTGAATGAGAAGAATACTGTCTCCAATGGAGACGTGCTGACAGGAGATCACTTCGTTAACGCTGAAACTAAAAGGGGGAGCCGAAGTCCACTGGACCACTATGGGAGGGAAAAATAGACTCGGCAAAACCGGACTTCTTTGACTTCAAAAACGTCCTCGTGGAAGATAACGCTGGTATGCGCTCACTGAGGAAGGTTTCATGTATGAAAACACCGACAAAAAAAACTACGATTATTAAATCACCCAGTTTGTCCTGTCTTGCAACTGTTGGTGAGACACTAAAACTTCAGCCAGGCACGCATGTGTATCCATTTACATGTTAGCTCCCACAGGGGTGTGTATGAGCTCTGTCTATACCCGATGTTTTGTTTTTCCTGTTTGTTACTACAGGGTTCACATGCTACTTTAGATGAAGATACACTGATGTGCACTCATTATCATATACTTTAAGCTTTATTTTGAAGCAAGATTGAAAACTAAATCCATGTTGCATGATCACAGGGTCTTTAGACACTTTTAAATCTGTCATTGTTCATTATCTTCATCTTAATTTCTGCCAAAAAGTTGAGAGCCTTGTTTCCAGGTGGCATCAGAATCTTGCTATTTCCATTTTTCTTTTTTCTTAATTAGTTTTTTTTTCTTAATTACTAACTGCCATTGTCTTCCTACTCCCTGCGTGTTGTGTAGTTTCCTTTAACTAGAATACTACATGTCCCAGGCTTAATTGAACATATTCATGAAGGAACATTAAACATGTAAGCGTAAAACTGAAAAAATAAATGTCTAAAAACTAGTAGTGGAAGTATTTAGAGCCTTTACTTAAAGGTGAAGTGTGTAAGATTGAGGGGGGTGTGGTTGCATCTGGTGGTGAGGATTTCAGATTGCAGCAAGCCTAAACTTCTAGTTAGGATTCCTTCAGTGTTGATTGTTAGGTTTTTACCAGAAGCCGAATTATCTACAGAGGTCTCTTCCTCTCTATAAAATAACAGACATGGTGATTAAAAGTGGTAAAAACACTGAATGAAGCAGTTTCCTATTACAAATCCACATTTCTCCTACAATTTTTGGCATGCACAAACATGCAGATCACCAACCACATGCAAATGCTTGCTCAGCCTTTTTCTCTCAGTCTTTCCCTTACCTAAATTTAGCCTAACTTCTTTTAAGATACTTTTAAGTCCAGTTCCTTGTGTATTTTCGTTCAAAATTCTCAGGGAGTTGATAAACTATATATTTTTGGAATCATTAGAAATCCGAAATGTATTAGAACACCAAAAAAAAAAACTAAGTGTCCTTTTTTCAAACTCTATGGTGGCCATTTTCAATTTCAAAAATGCCAAATGTTCAAAACACCTTTTTTTAAAAAAAAAAATGTCAGGCTCCAAGCTGTGCAGGTGTTTACTTTTAGTGGCTATTCATACATTTTATTTATCCAGATATTCAGATCTGCTAAGGACAGTCACTTTGATATGATATAAATTAAAGCTAATTAATAAAACACATCATCTTAGGATAAAAATTCAAGCAAGCATGACAGAGTTGGTGCCAATAGATGCTATCTTAAAAAATGAGTGTGCCCTTAATAGGCAGTAATGTTGGCTAAAATTGCCTACAGAGAGTTGACACAGCCTCATAATGATTTTCCAGTCTGTTTATGTTGTTTTTTTCTTTTTTCTCCTATAGGTGAGCCTCAGCACAAGAGCTTCCCCCAACCTCACAGTGCTGTTTCCCATCATCCTGTGTGACACCCCCGTCAATGCTGACCCACCACATATATGAGTTTCAAATGGATCTAACATGATGGTGGGATGCTTTTCATACTGTCTGACAGGCATTATCCTCTCTTGCCTTGATGTATTTTATCATTTTACTTACAGCCTATAGCAGCTCTCAGAGCATGCGTGTTCTATCTAGTGTTCACTATAGACTATAAAAGTTTACAAGTGTTTCTGTGTCTATTCTGTATGACCGGAAAGCCTGAATCGTGGGGGGAAAGATATGTTACAGTCTGAATGATATTACTACTTGAGCCATAATAATTGACATGTTTTTCCAGTGTTCACTGTTTACATTCAGATAAAAATCTCCTGTTCTTGTAAGTACAAGATATGTTACTGTGTGTGATGCCCCAGATGAATCTTCAAGGGATTGTGTGACATAGTCCTAAAATTGTAATATGAAGATTTGGAATATATTATTTTACGTATATGTTAAGTCTGATTTTATATTTTTATCTAAAGTTACCTCATGTATTTTAACATATTAAATGCTGTCATACATACATTCTTTAATATAATTATACTGTGTAGAGATGTATTTTATTCTATAATCTGACTTAATAAGAAGCATATGTGCTCCAAATGATGATGATGACAGAGCCATGCAAACAGCTGAATGCTCGACTGAACTGATTCAATACTTTGCACCAAATTACTTTCTGCTCCCTTCAGCAGGGAAAACAGTGCAAGTACCATGTATACTAAATTCACTCTTTTTAGCCTATTTGTAAGTTACTGCAAACACAATCAGCGTAATTTCCTGGAGGAAAGTTTCTCCTCTTTGCTATTCAGCTGGCGCTCACTGTAAGCGAGCCAGTATGTTAATATCCACTAACTTCAGATGGCTGGAAAGTGTGAGTTCAATTTATCTCAGGGAGCTTTGTTCATATTGCTGCTGTGAAAATTAAACTTTTAATGTGTTTGTTTAATATTTGAAACTAATTTGCAGTATTGGTATGTAGCGTTTATCCAGAGTGAGTTCACACCTTGACAGCCACAGCTGGTGAGCATAATGACTTGCTTCGGCTGTTGCTGGGCTCAAACTCCAGTGCCTCTTTTTTGTCAATAACTTAATGCTGCAAGTACAGCTAAAGAAAATATATGCAGACCCTCGAGGTCTCACAGTCATGTTTGAGTCATGTCTCACAAACAGTAGGTCCATCAGAACTGAAGATGGTTTGACTATTTATTGTCATCTGTGTGCCTGAAAGGCTGGTTTCTGCCAGTTTTAAATGACATAATTTATGGTGAACTTGTCTAAACTCTCCACCAAAGATTCCAGTCACATTCCTCTTATGCTGCTTTCTCTATAATGTCAGCATCTGATGTCTCGGGTCTTACAATAGTGTCATAAATTCAAAGATACTCAGAATCTTACTGCAAGATTGATTTTTATGTATTCTTTGACATTGTCATATCATTGCAGTTGGATAAACGTGTAATTTTTGGATGAACTGGAATAAAAAAAATGATGATATGTTTTACATCAATGTGTTTGTTTTTATTAGTCTTTTTTGTTTCATTATTAGACTTTTTAAACATTGATTTTTCTCTTTTGGACCCCTGTCTTGTCGTGTTATCCAGTGCATTGGGTTTCCTAAGGGGGGCAGCAGTTTGCAGTGGTAGGAGCTACTAATTTCAGAGGTTTTGCTCATGCTTGCTCTCAGTATCATATTTTTTTTATCCCTTTCTTGACAAAATGCCACAAACCTGTCAAGCGAGAGCTGAGAACTGCTTACCACCACCACGCATATTTCACATAGCTGTTCCTGGATGACACATATGATGACTTTAACCCCAGCAAATAGCAAGCACCAAGGATAGCACTGTCAGTGGTGATCAGTGTAATGAAATCACTGTCAGATGTGCAAGGTGACTCTGGGACTTGAGACAGTACCCTTACAGCAACCCACGGTTGTTTTTAGCCTAATATCACCAGGCTATGTAGACTTTCAGATTAAAATATATGTTCCACTAAAATAGGAAACATACTTAAATGTAATTAAATTGAATAAATCATGTTTTTGTGCACAGGACATTTGCACGCTATGGCAATACAATCTATATTTACTGTAATTATTTACTCATAAATCTGATTATTTATTAATTAGAAAGCTTTTGTTGTCTTATGCTTTTGTGCCAGCAAAGCCGCAGCCATCATGTTTTTGGGTTGTGGGTCCACCCTTTCACCCATGGCTCGTGAACGGGACATCTCAAGAGTGCCTTTAGGAAATTTCTTCAAATTTGGAACAAACGTCTGGTTGAACTCAAGCATAAACTTATTTACTCATGGTCAAAAGGTCAAGGTCACTGTAATCTTGTCTGTCTTATTCTCTTGAATGTGATGTAACAAGAATACCTTGATGGATTTCTTCAAATTTGGCAAAAACATCCCCTTGGACTCAACCATGAACAGATAAGATTTTGATGGTCAAAGGTCAAGGTTACAGTGACCTTGCAAAAAGTGTTTTTGTAAAAATTCAAGAATTCATACGGTAATTATGAATGATTTTCAAATGAATGCCCATTGGAATAAAATGATGAAGTGATGACATTTTATATCCAAGAGGCCAAAGGTCAACTTAAAAGGCAGACATTTGGTCACTTTCTGAATTGATGACACTAATCTTGGGTGTCCACCAAGCCCCCAGGAAGTGTGCCAGGCGTTGATGCAAAATTTACATAGTGGCTAAAAGTGCAGTTACACCGTTCGAGTTGGTCACGTGATGCACACTGGCCAAGAAAGACTTTTCCCCCATTTGCTAAAATGGGAAAAGAGAACTGTAAATCCGTAAATAATTTTTTGTGAGTGTCAAACACTCCGGAAACGTCTTCCGTCTCTGTCTAGATGTAAACCATCTGGTTTGATAACATCTGAAAAGTCTAAAAGAGCCACAAGATTAAATTTTTTAGACCGTCATTAAAACTAGAAAGGCACTAATCCAGAAGTCAGTCGCTCGCCTGCTAAAGTTACCTACTCTGGCACACTTGTCCGCGTTCAGCTGCCGTTAATCTCAACTCTATGGGCCAGTAGATCCCCTGTTTTTTATGCATATCTTAACTCAGAAAAAGAGCTTTTTCTGTTTCCTGCGCCACTGAGCAGTTCAAATAGTAATGACCAAGGCAGTAGTTCTAGGTTTTTTGTTTGTTTGTTATTTTACTGTGGAACACTTTGAAAAGTGCTCTATAAAAAACTTTACGTCCTATCTTACTAAGACCTGCTTACCAGAATAACATTTAAATATGATTGCCCTATATTTTTACATATTTGTGTAAAAATATAGGGTATCAATCTATCTGGTTCTAACCAGTGAGCAGGATTTACTGAAGTACTGTGGTTTAATTATTACCAAAACCAGTGTGTCAGCTTGCACGCAGACACACTCCTCCCATCATGTAACATCTCCGCTCTCACTGTCTCACCTTGCTTTGTGCTTACAGCTCACACTGTATAACATGGCAAACAATATTAAGAGCTTTTCAGTGAGATACAATCCCATAAATGAAAGTAATACTTTCACTAGTGGTGACTGTATTGCAGGACAAATTAAACTGGAACTGACAAAAGAGTGCAAAATAGGTTCACTGTGTATAAAGCTGAAGGGAAAAGCAAACGTCAAATGGACTGAAATGTATGGAAAGACTGTCGTAACATACCATAACAAAGAGAAGTACTTCAGTGTCAAGCAAGATGTCATTCTGGATGGCCGAGGTAAGTAACTTATTCAGTTTAGAAACAACCTGCTGTAATTGTAAAATAGTAAATTAATTAATTATTAATGTAGCACTGTTGCATCTCTTTTCTTGGCTCTTTCAGATTTTTTTCACTGCATCTGTCTCATCATTATCACTTAAATTAAAAAACTTTTTGTTAAACAAATATACGCACATATTATATGATCAAGAAAAATCCAGATCCTGGTTGTCCATACATTATAGATATAAAAACAACAATGATTTGTGTGTTTTAAGCCCATTTACTGGCGTAGCGAACACACGTTATATAACAGTAACAGCTGAATTACCTCCCATTTTTGTTCCACAATTATTCTTCAGGATGAATAATCAACACTTTTATCATTCAAAAGGGCAACTGTGCTCACATTAGTCTAACAGCTAAACATGTATTTATTTTCTAAATGATTAACACTGCTACAATCTTTTTTTTTTTTTTAAATAAACTTAATTGCCTTTCAGGTAATAATGTTGTTGCTCAGGGCTGCCATGTCTACCCATTCACCTTTCAGATCCCTGCACAGTGAGTCTTTTTAACGAATGAAACAACTTGAACAATTATTAGATATTTTTTACCAGTGTCTTTAAGCATGAACACTTTTAAGTTTGTTCTTTTTTTGTTAGCAACAAGCATCTATCTATCATAATATAAACTCTATTTAATTTCCCACTCATATGAGTAGCTAGTTCCTCTTGATGCATTGCGAGTATTAACCTTGGACAATCTAAAAATAGTGCTACCGAAAGACTATTACTTTCTCTCATCCAGTCTGTCTTGTTGTGGTTTGTTTTGTCACGTCCTGTAGAGACCTGCCACCCTCCTTCAAAGGCCCGTATGGAAAAATCCAGTACACACTGGAGGCAACTCTGAGCAGGTCGATGAGAATAGACACCAAAGCTAAGGCGAAGTTTACTCTCATCCACAAACCAACCCTAAACAGTGATCCATTGCTGATGGTACCCACCTTACAGACCACACACTCACAGATGCATGTCCAATGAGTTTGCCGGGTCGTTTTGTTGACAAAGCTGCCGTAATGAGAAGTAACACAGTGTCTGACTAATTCATCATTTTTCTGGCAGACTCCACAAAACAGCACCATCAATAAGACAATGAAGCTCTTTACATCAGGGTCAGTTGGCATGGATGTAAATATCGTGCGGATGGGCTTCCACCAAGGTAATTTTAAACCATGTGAATTATTCAATTATGCATTCACTCAACAGATTGTCTTGACATTGGGCTGTAGTAATCCCTCTCTACTTCAACGCTGAATCATGTGCAGCTCAAAGTCCCTGCTTATAATCATTTTTATTATCTAAAGATAAGAGCAACAAATGAGGCATGTAGTTCAACTAAAAGCAGAGATATATCCACGTGTTCTCTAGGTTAGAGGTTACAAAACCAAAGTTTTAAAATTAATCCCCTCACCGCCTCTATAAACAAAAAGTACTAGAGGACTCTTATTTTGGAAAATCTTCGCTATTTACACTTTAAATTGATTTAGTAAATGCACAGGTTGGTGTTAAAACAAAATATCACCAGAATCCAGGAAATTAAGTGCATTCCTTGCTTCATTCAACTTAAAAGGTTTTCTGCACCAATTTTATTTGGTAGGGTATGGCCAGGTATAGCCAGTGGTGACTGATGTTAGCTAATGTGGCAAGGTTTAGATAGATGTTGAATGATGGACATTACTGAGTCAGTATGCAAACTTTATAACCTTTTCTATTGTGCAATGTCGTACAATGATGCTGTTCTGCAACCAAGGGTTGGGGATGGCAATTGACTATCCAATGGGATACAGGGGCTCACACAGCAACAAAGAAAAAACAAAGTTCAGGTTATCACACACAGAGAGGACGGATGATTTCATTCACTGCACAGGATGCCATTACTGCTAAATTAATGCTAAATGTCACATAGAGCTCCTTAATTGAAATAAATAATTATATAATTTAAATACCTCTAAAATCCAGGTTTCTAATTTGGGATTTAGTTCCAGAGACAGATACAGTAATACAATAAGAGATACAGGTTTTTTACTGGGACAATATCAGACAATTTAATTACATTGTGCTCAACAGCATTCAGAAAAATAAAATGGCTTTAATAATGTTTTTATAGTTACATTTGTTAAGACAATGCAGGAGTATATTTTTATGCACAGCATAAAAAAGGTTTATATGCTTTATGAAATTACTGCTGTCTGTCCCTCCTGTGTGGGTGTCAACCCAGAGAGAAAGAGGGACAATTCAATTTAGCATGTTTGGTGTTTTCAACAGTTGTGCATGAGGTGCTGCTCTGTTTTGCAGGGGAAGGCATAAAGGTTGTGGCCTCTATCCAAAACAGGTCATCTCGAGAAATCAAGCCCAAATACTGTTTATATGAGAAGTACAGTTACTTCGCAAAGAAAAAGAGGAAACTCCAAACCAAAGACATCCTGAAAGAGGAGGGGGAAGCCATCCCACCTTCTGCGGGTCAGACCGTCACTAAGATCATCACCATCCCTTCCTCCACGCCTCCATCTATCCTGAACTGCAACATCATCAAGGCAGAGTACAGGCTCAGAGTGTGTATAATCTTCTAAAAACATATCAGTGAATTTTTATGTCTACAGGGCTGCATGGTCATTGTAAGAACTGTCTGTATCCACCTCAGGTCTACCTGGATGTTAAGTATGCTCAAGACCCCAAGATCAAGTTCCCCATAGTCATCCTGCCTGCTTCACAGGGGCCTGATGATGAGGAGCAGCTGTCTGCTTTTACGTCTTCCATTTTTGCTTAATTCCTGTTTTCCAGGCACCAAGAGTAAAGGCACTGTGGATATTTGTCTATTCTAAAATATAAAAGATAATAATTAGAATATTTGGAGTAGGAATGAAATTGAGTTTATCAGCTGTTTCACAACGGGATGACTTGATTGTAAATAATTTTCTGTGTTGATTTCATGGTGTTGTTTGCAATGAGGAATACTGAAATGTTGTAAATTAGGAAATGGCTGTGATAACTAATTTTAATGCAACAATAAATATATAATAAAATATCTTATGTCAGAGAAAACATGATACCCTAATGAGGACAAACAGTTTTCAGTCCGTAATCATTTCTTTTATCAGTCTGACAAGAGATTACTGACATGACCAATGGGTGCTTTGAGAACTACGATTACTTTGCGCTGGATTTATAAATATCGGATCTTATCTCTTGGCCACCTATTATTTGCAAATCAAGACCATTAAAAAAGAAAGATAATCTGAAAAACAGGGATGTACTTATCTGAGAGTGAATAAAAATGAAAAGGACATACTAATAGAGTGAAAAAGCTCATTTTACTTTTACTATAGCAATGGATTCATGGTAAAAAAAAAAAAAAATCTGAAACAGAATAATAGCAAAAGCACTTTATTCTAGGAAACTGAGGCACGACTGGATCCTTAAACTACTCTGTTGCGGCTGTGTGTGTTGATGCTGTTGTCCCTTCCCCCTCTGTAGATCTGCCCAGGTGTGCTGCATCACCTAACGAGATGCATTGCTCCTGGCTGGGGAAGGAGCTGCTTGAAACGCGTCTTTGAAAGCAGCAGAGCAGAGAGGCTTCTAATGTTGGGACTGCTAGTCTTGCTGCCTCTCTGCCTGGGGTTTTTCATGTCTTCTTTCATTTGTCTTGTCTTATGTGTGTATTATTTTGGGTCAGTGGTGGAGTGTTGTTTGCTTCAACTCTCATTGATTATCACTATTAAATATTGTACCAGCATTAATAAGGGCCCATTACAATATAAATGACTCAAACTCTCAGTCACAAGATGCTGCCAAACTCGATGGTTATAAACACACCTGAACATTTGAGATGTGTACTTTCTTTCCACAGGAAAAAAATAATAATAATAACCTGAATGAATCACATGCTGATTGTGATCACATTTCATAACATAGGGTTCATTAACCTGAATGTTTTATTCACCCCACCCTCGTCGCCTGTCCTCTAAATCATACGTGAACAAGACAACTCCAACATTAAAGGTGATAAACATCATTTTTGTGTGGACAGTTGATGAAAGGAACTGAAAAGGCTATAGTAGCAAACTTTCCTCTCCTTTTTGTTTGGTTTGTGAAAAAAGCACACCATGCAAATATCAATACTTATGTTGTGAATTTTTGACATCTATAAATGACATGTATAATACCTGTTTCCATAAACCCTCATGACACATTATTACATTTTATAAAAGTCATAAAGAAAGTGTAGGCATTACAACACAAGATCGAGTATCCCAGTGACTCAGAATTTACTCTACTATTTTGTGTGAAAGATTATCAGCTGTACACTCCACAGCCACACTCTTCTCATTCTGTTATTACCTTGCCATATAAAACATCCACGATTACTACAGTCCACTAAAACCGACCTTTACAAAGTTCATAATGTTACAGCTGTGATTCGGTGTAAGCAGGAGGCCACAGGCCAAGTGGTGAAGATAATTACATCCGTGATTAAACAGGCTACAGTACCGCAGCAGGACCTCCACAGTGATATCGCTTTATACAACAGTTGTGTCATTTATTCGTTAACAGTAATACAGGAAAACGGATTATGATTTGTTTGTCCATCTAAATATTTGTTTGCCTCTGCCAACACAAATACTTTCAGTTCCCGCTTAAAGTTACAGCTGTTGCCTAGCAACACAAAACTTTTTCCTGCAAATTAGCTTGCTTGGTACTCTGTGTTAGCAAGGTCTACATGTTATGCGCAGGGGAGCTGCGTAGTATCATATACATTTATCTGTGTGTTTCCAGTGAAATAGAGTGGTTTAACTGTAGCAGACTGTTGTATAATGTGTGTTTCTCTTGACTTACTGCAGTACTACTCCCGCTGACAGCCGCCTCCTGAGGAAACTGTGGCTCCTGTCACCAGTGAATGGAGAGGACCTGCCAGTACAGTGTCTGTCAAACATCCCATGCCGGGTTTAAAAGGCTCCTCGTCTCCGCGCCACACTTTTGAAAAGTAATTGTGCAGTCTTGAAGCACCGAGGTTAACCAGCTAGCTATACTGCGGCAGCTAAGCTAAAAACAACAGCGGGTAAGAGCCGCTCCACAGGTCCACAGAAAAGTCCTCACAGCAGCTTGCTGAAAAACACCACCGACACCAGTGTAACCCAGCGTCCTGGGTTCGTCTGACTTTAAATAGTAAAACAATAAACGGGACTGAAGATGGTGTAGCAGCTCCAGCAGAAACTGCTGCCCTTTTATTTTGCCTAACCAAAACTCCCACATAACAAGCCCCGAAAAGAGTGGAAGTTCTCCCCATTACTTTTTTCCTGCCATACGGCAACTCCAGAGGGACACACTAAAGGCCGTCGACTTTTTTTTTTTTTTACAGCGGCAGCATTTTAATTATATTTAAATATGAATTAGAAAAACGGTCTTGTAATGAACTTATGCTTAGACCATTGAGTAGCCTGACTAAAATTGGCCAAATTTAAATCTAATCACAATCCTTATAAAATATATCGAACAACAGGACCGACAGATAAGAGGTGTCTGAACATAATTCAATAACTCACTGTGTAGAGGAATAAATGAATGAACGCGGGTGAGAGGTTCCTCCTCAGGACGCGGACACTCCCACGCGGAAGTTAGGGGTGGTCTTTATGTTGTGTGTCTCAGTTTATCAAACACATATTTTCTCGAAGGGCTTTCCGTGGAGCCGTCGCCTACCATGTCGAGCACCGTAAAGAGCCTAAAAGTCACTTTTGACCCCATTAACGAGGAAAATACTTTTACCAGTGGCGACACCGTTTCTGGTAAAGTGGTGCTGGAGGTGGCCAAAGAGTGTCATATAGCCTCCCTGTTAATTAAATTCAAGGGGAAAGCAGAAGTCTTGTGGACCGAGAGACACGGCCAAACTACTGTCGTATATCACTCCAAGGACAAGTACTTCAGCATCAAACATTACTTCATCCGAGACAAAGATCACAAAGGTAAGTGCGTAAAAGGAACATGGAGAATTTAACGCGGACTGGCTGCTTTGCATAAGTTTCGGCACGCAAAATCACAGAATGCACGGATGTCAGTTTTTTCCAAAGTTGTTTGGGATAGTGAAAAGCAATGTATAGTCGTGTCTTTGCAGAAGTACGCACACACACACAAAAAAAAACAATGCACTGAGCAGTCAAGCCCCCAAGTCCCCACACACTAACACCAACTCTAACAAGCAAAGAAATGGAATTTGTACAGAATGTTCTTAATACGAAAGTTTGCTTGAAAACATTCATTTTTACAACAAAATGATAATTAATAATTAAATACTAATATTATAATAATTTTTAATTGTTTAATTTATCAGTTGCTTAGGTCATTTACAGTGTGCAAAAACATCCTGGCAACCTGTCTCCAGCTTCTCACCTGTGAGGACTTTTTGCTTTTATTTGTTTAATGTGGCTGTAATCTAAATGTCTCTGGGGTTTAGATTTCACCTTAAGTTGACAGAGATTGTAATGGCCATTTTTAAAAAAAAATTTCAGACATTTTCGTGGTAACAAATGTTGACATTTGTTAATTCTGTTAATGCGTTAATTCAGTGTGCTGCTTTTTTTTAACTTTCAGATGACAACCAAGCACTATTGACAAGCGGGAATGGAGAAACTTGTAAGTATATATTTTTTTTAAAAGTACAACAGGCTGAAAAATCTGTCAATACATCAGTCTATCCAGTTGCCAAACCAAAATCAACAAACAATATCTGAATCTGAGGACATTATGTGATGTGTTAACTGGCCATTAAAATTCTTTAACAGAGCTGTCTGAGGATGTAAAATGAAATTTAGTATGAATAATTGTTTCCTTTTCTTATCACACTGTATCATATTTCATTTTGTGTCATTCTGTGGTGAGGTTTAGTTTTTATCGGAGTTTTCAGAAAGAGATTGTGCTGCGATATTAATTTTATTAAGAATAGCTATATACAGATATCTGATGATATTTTTTTCATAGCTTTTGATTGCTCATCTGCAGTACTTTATTAGTATTTATTATTATTATTATTATTATTATTATTAACGGCTTCAATGAGCTGAAAGGACAAAACCATGTTGACCACCCACTCCAATCACAAACCATAAACCATAACCACTAAAGCCATTAGCAAAAGACTGCAAGAGTACATTTATACTCTGCTATCTACTTAGCATGTGGTAAATGTTTTAGAAGCTTTACAGAGAAGTCTGTGTTGCTTTTCTGTCTTTGTATTTTTATTGTTTTATGACATTTGACCTGTTTCTGTCTGTGCGGTCAAACGGAGCTGATTAAGAAACTGCATTGTACCAACACACCAGTTCCCCCTGATGTCAAAGGGCAGGATCAGACTTGAAATCAGATGTTTGAGCATGCTCTTCCTCACCTGCAGCTTTACAATGTCTTGTTGCTTTACAGACAGCAATGTTATTGCCCCAGGATACCATATTTACCCATTCACCTTCCTGATCCCTCTCCAGTAAGTAATCATTCTCTTAATGGTTCCATAATGACTCGGACAGTCCCTTATCATCTCCAGACTTAGTTTTATTACAAGGAAAATATAATGCTTGCACATATTATCATCTAAAAATGTCTTAATAGATTAACTTAGGGGTATACAGGTGTAATTTATTTTGAGAGAATACGATTGGTGAAATCACTTTGAAAAGTTAAGGGTTGTCTTCATTTACAGACTTAATGTAGAGTGTAGAGTGTTTCTTGCTTTCTTGTATGTGCAATGCTTGAATCAATTCCCAGTCAGTGGGTCATGTTCCTCTGCTCTTGTGCTGTAGGGAAATGCCCTCCTCCTTCAATGGCTCTTTTGGTAAAATTGTGTACTCACTGGAAGCCAAGCTGAGCAGATCAATGAGGATTGATAAAAAAGATTCAACTAAGATCAACTTTGTGTCGAGGGCGGACCTGAGCAGTGACCCTGGGCTAATGGTATGTGCTGAGTTACATTTTCATTCCTGTCATTCCAGCAGGAGGGAAAAAGCCAGCCCTTGTTTGTTCCTGCAAGGAGGTATATTGAACAGTGTACACACCCAACTGCCTCCAGGTGTGAACTTGAATGAATATATTCATCAAATCAGCCCTGTGTAAAGATGTTTTGAAAATGCTTTGAAAAGGTTCTGTTTGCCCCAGAAGAGATACGGTCTAATGGCTATTTTAACAGCAAACCTCTAGAATTTGCTCAGTTTGCATAGCTTTTGTTATGGCGGGGCACCGCAGGTGGACATTTGAGACACCAGAATAAACACTATTACATTAAGTGTTTTCTTTTCTTTCTTAATGTTTACTTGTATTTAATTAATTAAACTTGTCTTTTTTCAGGTGCCGCAGCATGAGTCTAAGGATAAGAAAATGAAAATTTTCACCTCAGGAACAGTAGCTATGGATGTGAATCTTGAAAAAACAGGTTTCTTCCAAGGTGAGAGCCCTAAAGGGATATTCACTATTCTTAGTTGTTATTTGTTACTCTTGTGAGTCTCATGCCAAGGCTTGTTTTGACATTCATGGTCTCTTGCAGGAGAAGGATTAAAGGTTCTGACCTCAGTTCACAACAACTCATCTCGCGAGATCAAACCCAAGTACTGCGTGTACAGAAAGCACAGCTTCTTTGCACGAGGGAAGAGAAGAGTCTGTACTAAAGACCTCTTTAAAGAGGTGGGGGAGCCCATCCCTCCTTCTACTAAAGTTAATGTTACCCAAGTCCTCCCCATCCCCCACGACGTAGAGCCTTCCATCCCCAACTGCAGTATCATCAAAGCAGAGTACAGACTCAGGGTAAGCATTTACTTTAAATGGAAACAGATGTGTGCGCTCATCTTTATGTGACTGCACTAAAAAGGTAATGTGTCTTGAAAAAGTGTTTATTGTAAGAATTTTTATTAATATAATAAACATCTCAAGTCTGGTCAAATTTTCCTATAATCCAAAATATAAAAATCAGAATTAGTTCTGTTATTACAGTTATTTATTATTGTATTATATTATTATTTATATTTATTTTTATAAAAAAAAACACCCATAGAATGTTTTTCAATAATAGTAGACATGACATGCAAGACTCTTTTCCTTCCAACCTGTAGAATAGACACGCCCACTGATGTCATATTGGCTCAAAGTTAGGTGCGGGGACTAGAAGAGATCCTGTTAGATGGTAGTTATATAGGGTTAAAAGTGCTTGTCTGTGCAACATCTTACACACTCAATTTATAAAAGAAAAAAACTCCAGAAACGTCCACTCTATTGAGGAGATAGACCATGCAACTCACCATATCAATAGAAATAATGGTAATAAGAGATTGTTGACCAAATTGAATTAGAAGAACTAAGACGAAAAGGTCAGCACACCTCCAAATAGCAAACACTCCCATGTCAATATCTAATTTCTGAGTTACCCACTAACAAACTTAAAAGTAAACATTGAGGGATTGTTGAATCTACATATCTAGATGAATGTGTCCTATGGCCTCACTTTGCAGAACCAAACTGCTTTGAATCCATCCCTCTCTCATTGCTCACGTTCTTTGCCAGAGGAGTCTGTCATGCACACAAAATATAAATAATTGTACACAATGCTGAGAATTCTGGTGATTAGATATTCAGTAATAGGACATCAACAATGTTTTCCACAGGTCTACCTCGATGTCAAATATGCTTCCGACCCTGAGATCAAATTTCCCATAGTCATCCTGCCAGCCTCTCAGGTTGCTGCCATGGCTCCACCACCTGCTGCTTCTGGCTTTGGATTTGAACCATTCGGGAGCACAAACCCACCAGCCTGGGGCATCGTACCACCACAGCCACCACCAGCAACAGCACCACATCCTTTGGATCCCCCACCTCCCTATGGATCATTTGGGATGTACCCACCTTTGTCAGATTTTGAAAAAAAAAATTACTGAACAGAATGTGAAGATACCTAGACTTTTCAGGGAAGTTTAAAACATAAATACAAACAGTTATTGCTTTAATTAATTGTCAACCTACAGTGTTTCACTTTGTTATTGTTGCATTTGTTTATTGCAGTTTGAGGATCACCAACTTGTCTTTGACTTCAATCAAATCCATTAGATTTGTTCTCTGGTTCTTTGTTTTTTATAAAAATGGTCATTTTATAATGGAAAAGTGAAAATATTGTCCCTGCTTTTAGTAAGCTTCTTGTCTCAGTTTGAGATAATTACAGTTATACGCTTATTTCTATGTGATGAAATGTATTAACTTGAGAAACTTGAGAAACAAAGCATTTATGGAATATAAACTGTTTTGTCAGTCTTTGTCAGTGCTGAGTCATTGGACTGAATGTAGCTATCATTGTCATTTACATTTCTTTGTCCTGTTTTTACTGAACTCTTCTGTGTTATTAAAATATACCTCTTTCCTATAAGTGAAGTGTCTAATATTTGAGTTCGTACCCCTGTTTTGTCTGTATTATTTCATTTCATACTACATAACTCAAGGGTAGGTCAGTATTTCAGGAATATACACACACTTAATCTGGCAGTGTCTCTGGTAAACAATGCAGGTTAAATGGATTTATGGATAAAAATCTGTCTGAAGAAATGTTAAAATATCTGGTTGAAAAGTTTCGCTTACTTTTTCCATTTACTTGTTCCCACCAGCTCACTAATATGTCTTTTATGCATTACATGAATGTAACAGAAAGACTTTATTTAGATTTAGATTTTAGATTTTTCCTTTCATTTGTGTAAACAATAATTAACACTATACTACTTACTTACTTATACTTTAAATACTGAATGCATAAACCTCGGGGAAAAAAATCCATTAAAGTCTTGTCATTATGATAAACTTTATTTAAACATGATATGTTTGGGAAATAAACCACATCCTTCATTAAAATTATATAATACTAAACTGCACTATAGAGGTTTGATTCATATGACTAGACAACCTGTTACTTTAAATATTCTGATTAAACAGCCTAGTCAAGTCATATCTGCTACTGGAACTTATGCTGCCACTGAAATGCAATAACAATGACTGCAATTTCATTGGTGGTGCCCAACATTTTGAAAATTCTATTTTTATTTTTATGAAAAGTTTTATCTTTTCATTAATGTCTGTGAGAGAAAAGGCACCATTGACCACAATTTAGTATTAGTTTTATTAACTACTGACACCAAAATTGTTTCTGAATGGCCAACTTTTCACAGTAAAATCTGTGGATTATCAATAACCAGGACATTGTGTAGAGACTTTAGTTGCTCCAACAGCTGGTGAAACAGCTTTGTTTTATATAACTTGTGTTCCTGTACTGGAAATATACCAGGTCATTCAACTACAACTTCCTTCTGATTAAAATTCCATTATGTCATACAGCACATGTTACCTGTACACTAAATGGAAATTTGTTGGATATGATTGGAAAATGTGTCATGAGACAAATTGACAAAGTGGAGCATGTGACATAAATTACATGTATTACTCCCCGCCCACTGAGATTCTCAAGAGAGCACAGTCCCTCCCATGTCATTGTGTTTGTGTGTGCCTCTCATCTGTGCTGTGGGCACAAGAGAGGAAAACAGGTTTAACAAGATTTGCATGTCTGAGATCAGATATAAACAGTGTGAAGCAGCTGTTCAGAGTTTACAAGGCTTGAGCTTCCTCATGGTTTCACGGGACATTTGATCTTTTCCTCTGTGTATTTTTCTGTGGAGAATGACAATCAAAAACTTTGCAATTGAATATGATGCCATCAACAGCAGAAACACCTTCACAAATGGAGATACCGTTAATGGGAGAATCATAGTGGAGGTTTCTAAGGAAACAAAAATCCAGGCTCTTGTTTTTATAGCACAAGGAAAGGCTCGTGTCCGTTGGACTGAACATTATGGACAGCACCACACTCATGTGTACTGGGCAGATGAGAAATATTATGATATCAAACATCATATCCTGAGAGAGTCGAGACAAGACGGTAAAGTATTAAATTAATATTTACATTGTAGGTGATGCAACGACATTTAGAAAATGACTTATTAATATTGGCGTACTGTTTTAAGACTTGTAACAATTCTGTTCCAGGCACTGAAATCATTGGCAAAGGAAGACATGTATTTCCCTTTTCCTTCCAAATTCCTGAAAGGTGGCTTTTTTAACTTAATTTTCATTTTAAATTGATGTTTTGCTTCTTTTCAGGTCATTAACTTTTTCATGATTACACTTCACAGGAAGATTCCATCAACATTCAAATCCTCCATCGGCAAAATTGTTCATAAAATGAAGGCAGAACTCAAACAATCAATGAAGCTGACAAAAAAGGCAAAAATCCACTTCACATTTGTGTCCAAAGCAGACATGGATATTCCCGGCCTTATGGTAAGACATCATCTTTAAAACAGCAACCATTTAGTGACAATTATTGATCTCTGTTAATCTAATTGTGCTCTATTCTTTAGGATCCTCAGTATGGTTGCAAAGACAAATCTGTCAAAGTTTTTGGTTCAGGAATGGTTTCAATGGATGTTCACACCAAGCGGATGGGATACAAGCAAGGTAATAATCCTGCACCCCAAAAACTTTGATTGACTGCATTTCCTTGTTTAGAGCAGGAATTTGTTGGCTAAAAACTACAGCCTGTTTCATCAAGGAAACATTAGTTACAAAATGTTGTTTGCAATACTTACCCCTTCCTAACCTGTTGGGCAAGTCAACTGAGTGCCCTGTACTAAATATTTGTATGTAGTCATGATAGTGACTTGATAAAGGGAGAGGAGAACCTCAATCCTTAATACTTTAAAACGCAAGATTATTTTTTGCTGTGCTACTCATCAACAAAAATACTGATAAGTGTCTGAGCCATATACATATTGAAACTACAGCTGTTCTGTATGCTGAAATCTTTCTCTAGAAAAATGGTTAGATGTCAAGTGTGTTCTGAACTTGGGAATGTGAAAGCAACAGGGTACAGAGCAATGCACAGAGGGTGTAAGGTTTGGGGGAAGGTCAATACAGGTCCAACAGGTTTATGCCTTGGTGCATGGCAACAGGTTAATCTAAACATGGCCCAGGCAGGGGAAGAAGAGAGTGTATCTGCCAGCTTAAATCACTGGGACAGACCAGTCAGTACCAGTAAGGTGTTGGTCTCTATGAACAACCGAGGAAGAATAAAAATCTTGCTAATATATCAACAACTCCCTGTTCACCTGCACCATCATTTTTAGCCCCACAGGTAACCCCCACTTATGACTTAGATATTTTACGTAAAGATGTTGGTGAAGATTCTCAGTTACGCAGGTTTTGGTGGTGCTATATCGTAGGCAACTGGACTTGCTTTGAGTTGTCAAAGACATTTCACCTCCAAGAGACTTCTTCAATTCCGACTCGTGGGAAGTTGCAGGTTTACATTAACCTGTCCACCTAGTTGAAGATGATATTTTAAGGGACTTGAGTGACTCAGTTTGTGGGTCCCTATTAAAATCCCCAAGTTCTGGGGCAAAAGAATTGTTACAGAATTGTAATTGGTACCAACCACTGATTGGGTTCAGAAATTGATCAGCTTTCTTTTCTCAATTTTACAGGAGAGCCTATCAAAGTTACTGTTGATGTCAGCAACCACTCCAGTCGTTCAGCGAAGCCAAAATTCATCCTGTACGAGAAGCGGAGTTTCTTTGCCCAGGGTCGCAGGAGAGTTTGCACAAATGAGATCCTAAAGGAGAAGACAGAGGCTGTTGAATCCTCTAAGACAGAGACTGTGACTAAGGTGATCACAGTCCCTAGAGAGCTACCTCCCTCCATCTTGAACTGCTCCATCATCAAGCTGGAGTACAGGCTGAAGGTAAATTTCATATTATGGTCAAAATGTTTAAAAACATCTTATTGAATGAGTAATGAGAAGTACATTCCCCAGTTACAGGTGACACAAAATAAAATGGTGAGATTATAAACAAATATTCTCTAGGAAAAGGCTTAGTATTCCCGCTATGCCTTTATATACAAAAGGGCAAATGGAATATCTTCATCACTGATTACTTAAACTGACAGCATACAGGGAGAGCATACATAAATATAATCAATTCACAAATATTTCAAAGAAAGAAATCCTATAGTAAACCAAAGGGGACCTCTAGTGATAAAACAAAGGGATGAGAAACATAAGAAAGCCCTACTGTCAAAATGCAAAACCTGCCCAATTATGAATATCAACATTTATCTGGAGACTTTAAACCCATTATTGTTCTTGTTTCAATCCAAAGGAGTCCATAATGTGCACAGTCTGAAACTGACTTTATGCAACACTGTGCAATGATTCTGGTAATATACAAGAGAAAATCAAATCCAACAATATAACATTAAACATGTTTTTTCAGATCAATCTAGATGTCAAATATGCTTCAGACCCAGAGATCAAACTCCCCATAGTCATCTTACCTTCCTCTGAGGTTCCTGCTGTGAAACAACCTCCTCCTGCTGGACCTGGATTTGAAGCATTTGGGAACCCAAACCAAGCACACTGGAGCATGGCACCACAACCACTACCAGCACCCCAAGGTCTGGATCCCCCACCTCCTTATGGAGCATATTCAGTGTACCCCTCATATCCTGATTATAGCAAATAACAGTTAACCATTAACAATGCAAACAAGGCTACAGAGGCCTGGTAAGCTCACTTCTCTCTAACTCCACTGCCACAGATTTCTTTGCTTTTTTGAACTTGTAGTCTTTAGCCCCAAAGTTTTCATGCAGCTCCCTCTGGAGATTCAAAAGTTATTGACTTTTCAGCTGTGTTGTGTAGCTGATCCACTGCAAACCATGTCTTTCAGTTTAAAATGTTTACTTACAGTTCTGCAGGAGCAGAAATCCAGCAATTACCTGCAAGTAGAAATTAGCCCCTTTTACACAGAGATTGTGTTATATGGTCACATGCCAAGTCCCATGCCCTGTTTGCAGTTTTACACAGACCCAAACAATGGCGACATCATACTGCCCCAGAGTGTAATTTTAGACAGCACGGCGGCATAAAGCGAAACAGACGTGACAGGCATGACGTGTAACACAACAGCGTCAGCCTCTGATGTGATATACTGTATAACAACAAGTCTGCAGCGCTTTCTAAAAATAACAATGGCACAACAGGGCAATAACAATCATTTACCATCTCTGTTATATGTTGGCTGATCTCTTGTTAAATCACCACTCTTTGACCTCTGGTTAAAGGGTTTTATTTTTAGCTGTGTAACAGAAAATTATTTTAAAGTTTCTATTTTGTGTCATAATAGTGACCATGTGATTCTTGGTCAGTTCCTAGTCATGTTTATGCCATTTGTTTTACTGTGAATTTCAGTGTTATGTTCATCCTACTACATTATCTGCTGGCTTGGAATCGCATGCAACATTCAGAGCATAGCTTTGAGTCTGAGGCAGGAATATAGCACACACTTCTCAATATGGAGGTGGCTAACTTGGCAGCTAGCAGCTAACAGTGCTAACTCAATAAACAGTGCTAACTGAAACACTGCTTACAGAGCTAATATTGTTAAACTGAGGGGAAACCGTGAGCTGCTGCAATGGCACTGTCCCAATACCAGTGGTAACCACCATATGAACGTAGATCAGAGCAGGAGTGACTAGCTAGCCAGTGGGACACACACACATGCACTTGCCGACAGACACTGTGCCACAGCATAACATAGATTACAACACACAGAGACAAAGCGTGACTTCAGTTGTTTGCTGCTGTATTAATGTTCTGGATGCCATATGCAGCTCCTGTAAATTAATATCACCTCAAGGACAAGGTGAAACCGAACTACTGTTGAATAAACATATAGGGACACTGTACATTTTTCAGTTGATACATGATGTTTTGTGAAGTTATACATTATCTCAGTATCTGGGACATATACCTTATATATTTTTTTAATCAAATAATACTAAAGTGATGTGGCTGTATATTTATACCTGTACAAATTTGCATTGAACAGTAAAGCTGCCTATAGCCCACTGTGTCTTTTGTTTCAACTCATTGTTTTATGATGTGAGTGTGTAACGATTTAGTGTGAAACTGAAACTCAGTTGCAGAGAAAAGCACCTAACAGTTTATCAGATCCAAGTCTGGATCCAAGCAGAGTCAGAAACTGGGTACAAACATACAAATGAACTTTACAGAATATCACAGAGGGTAAAAGTAGGAATTCAACAAACTGACATGTAATGTTTTAGTTATATACAGATGATTCTGTGTGTGTTTGGTCACAATTTCTGTCTTGCAGTTTATCAGATCTGTGGTACAACTTATAATCATATTATTGCCTTTAAATCTAATCATGTTAATTCACTTGAAGTCAGGAATTCTTGAATCATATTTTAAGAAAAGATCCTTTGGCCAGTGTGGAGATTTTGCACAAATTTTATTTCTAAAGAGAAGATTGAGCCAGCAGTAAACAGGCTGTGGCCAAGGTGATCAACATCCCAAGAGACCAGCTGCCTTGCTCCGTCTTGAACTACTCCATCTCCAAGCTAGAGTGGAGGCTGAAAGTAAACAGCACCGTGTTATGGTAAACAAAAAGGTTGTTGAACGTGTACTGACTGTGAATCTGTTTGCACTAGGCCACCCTTAAAGAAGATGAAATTTCATATCACTTGTCACAAAGTTGTTCTAGATGTTTCTTTGATCAAATCTCCTAAAGTAAAACTTTCAGTTGTGATTATTTTAAGCGTGCTGAACTATCTGGACACCATCTTGAGATTAAATGCATCAATACAGGACAATATATGCTCTAAATGCTCCAGTACATGCCCTTCATATGTGCAAATTTAGGAATGCTTGCTTGATTCATCTATATTGCATCCCTGCGTACTAGTCCTGTATCATCTCTCTATAACAGTAGCTCATGTTTTCTGATTCAGTCGCAATATTGAATGTTTGTTTGTTCTGTACTGTTTATTTACTCTGTTTTATATTGTATAGCTGACATATAAGTGAGCAAATAATCAGAAGGAGTGCCAAAATACTGTGGCTTTCACGTTTTTTCCCATAATCTTCACAAAGTAGCAATAAATGTGAACACATAGCACACTGTTATAATTTATAATTTGTCTTTTACTGCATCCATATTGCCACTCTCAATTATTTTGGCCTAATTTACTTGCAGAGCTGCTGGCTAGAGTTACCTGCGTGAAAGTGACACCTGCAGCTCTTAAACACGTGATCATGTGTGACACAGATACAGCCTCAGAAGAGGTGCACTGCTAGAGTGCATATGCCAGCCTTGTCTGATCCTTGTTCATCAACAAAAGGCTCCATTTCAACACCACCCTGAATCGATTCAAGCCAGCTTCTGGCAAATTCTTCAGAATTATTTTGTTCAAAAGAAGGATCATCCTTGTGCTTTCACTCCAGAGCCTTTAGGTAGGGTACCTGATGTATTGTTATCATGACGGTAAAGCATCTCTTGGTGGATTACAACAAGGTGAATGAACAAGGCACCTTCTCTCCTGGGGACGTCCTCTCTGGCAGGGTGACAGTAGTGACCAGCAAGGAAACCAAAGTGCAGTGTTTTTTGGTCCGAGCCAAAGGAAAAGCTAAGGTGACATGGCTTGAACAAGAAGGACAAGCCACGGAGACGCACAGCGAAAAGAAGAAATACTTTTATTTTGAACATATTATTCTTCAGGATAAAAACAAAGGAGATGGTTAGTACAAACAAAATAAAAGCCTTTAAACTGTTAAGTTTATAGATATTTTATGTTCTGTAAATAAACTGATGAATGAGTATTTAAAAGAAATGTTTTTTTTTTTTAAGGTACAGAAATCATCCACCCTGGGAGGAATGTGTATCCATTCAGCTTTGTGATTCCAAATACGTACGTGTGCTGATCTAACCTAACCTTCTATATGGAAATTTTATATTTACAGTGTATTAAACACTTCCTTGCTAGCTGGTGATATAAAAATAATCTCCTGTATGCATTTGAATTATTTCCCTACAGAGATATGCCTTCATCTTACGTGGGAAAATGGGGCAAAATAACTTATAGTTTGCGAGCAAAGCTGACTCAGTCAATCTGGCTCGTTCATAAAACCAAGACTGAGTTCCCTTTTTTGACCAAGTCTGAGTTCCCCTTTGCTTCCAAGTCTGAAATGATAATCATTGGGCTTAAGGTATGCAATAGATTTGGCTTTGTACTTAAACCAGGCTTGTGTTAGTGTTTCCATTTAAGGATTATAATTAAAATATCATTATAACATAATAATAATAATAATCTGTGCAGTTAATGCAAGCTAATGAAAGATTCAGCTTTCTGTTTATATCTCTATTTGGTAGGAGCAACAATATGCAACCAGGATTTCATTTTCAGGGTCAGCAAAGGTTACTATGAATGTTACCTCTGAAAAAATGGGAGTAAAGCAAGGTAAGCACATTCCACCAAGATTATATATTTCTCTGAATGTCCTTAACTGAATCATTAATGATGCTTTTTCCTCTTAAATATAAACAGGTGATGCAACAGGAGTCTCTGTAGAGGTACTCAATGAATCTGCACGCACAGTAACACCCAGATTCTACCTGTGTGAGAAACAAACCTTTGTTGCTCAGTCGAAGAGGATAGTGCACACAAATGACACCCTTTTTGGGACAGGAGACCCTGTTCCAGCTGAGAGCAGTCAGACTGTAACCAAAGTTCTGAGCGTACCTCCACAGCTTCACCCGACCTTCTTCAACTGCAGCATGATGAAGCTTGAGTACAGAATTAAGGTATTTATATTTTGTATATCGTGCCATCAATTGCTTATTGTCTTTAAAAAAAAAAAACACTTGGATTGGAAATATAGTGGTTGCAATACATCTGTGGAAGACTTTTTGTAGTAGGCCTACATATGATGTCAACAGCACCACATTGTGGCTGTATGAGGGGGAGAGACAAAGAGGATGAAGGGGAGTCCTCGCAGCTTGCTTACACACTAATGACAACATTAAGAGTTGTGCTTCTTTGTTTGCAGGTCACTCTTGATGTCCCTCTGGCAAGAGACTCAGAGATCAAACTTCCTCTGGTCATTCTGTTGGGTTCACCAAAACCACATCAACAAAAACCAAAGAGATCCATCTGGTTCAGAAAGTTTCCTGGTTAAAAATAGATCAAGAGACAGTGGTGTGCATTTTGTATGACACAGAGCAACAGGACTCAAATTAACAACACAGAAAAAACTGGTCAATGCAGCTGCTTTAATGGAGTTCAAACTACCTCAAGTACCTGAGTATTCACTGAATATTATTTTCTCTTGTCCACTAGATGGAGATGTGTCACTAATTAGCCTGCAGTATTTCAAATATTAATTTGTTGGAGTGAATACACTTAAATCCAAGTACTCAGATCCATTACCAATGTAAAAATGAATGAAGGTATCAATTTGACAGTGTAAAAACACTTTATGTGAATAACATATTATCATATATTACATTGATGTATCTTTGCATATACATTTTTACTGTTGGAGCTGGTTGAGGACGAGCTAATCTTTTCTGCTTTGTATACAGTAAAGTTTAAGTTAAGATTAAGTCAAAAGTTGTGCTGCATATATCTGTTTTCATTTTTAGAACATTCTCCAATTGTCCAGAGTTCCCATCCAGGGATCACAAGGCTTTATCTGAGAAGGAGAAAACAGATCAAGCGCTCCTGCCTGACAAGGACACGCCCCTCTCAGGTGGAAACGCTTCTGCCTAATCAGAGGCATTAAATACTGCCTTCCTCTCACTGTTGAGTCTTTTCCACCCCGTCATGCTGTGTGTGTCCTAGAAGTTGGCTTTTGACGTGTTTTACTTCATCTCTATTTCTTTTGAGATTATTTGATGTTATATTGACACTTTGTTTCTCGTGCAGAGCAAAAACCACACACAAACAAAGAGGCAAAAAAACCTTACCAAGAAATGAAAAGAAAAGAAAAAAAGCTCTGCCTTTGAACTCTGCCTGGACTCTTGTCTCCTTCATGTCTCCAACACCCTCCAGAACATCCTTAAACCCTCAGATTTAGAATCTGACACTAATCTTTGCTTTTAAAAAAACCAAAAAAACAAGAATTTTAGATCTTTGAGCCTCAGTTATTCATTTAAATGAAACCATGTGAGAAGTATAGAGGGGAAATGCCTCTTTGGTGGAACTGCTAACTACTCATCGAGTTGAAATGTGCCCCAACTAGACACTGTTTTTTTGGAAAGGGTAACTAGCCAAAAAAGTTGGTGAAAAGTGTGCTGTGCAGGATTTTCATACAAACAAAAACCTAACCATAAATAATGGTCTCATACAAAAGTAATCCCTTTCCATCATCACTTATGGCCCATTATAACTGTATGGTGTTGTATTTATCTGCCTGTTTTTTTATTTTCTTATTTTGTTGTGGGACATTTACAGGCTGCAACCTTTAGGAAGTAGCATATATTGCCAAAAGAAAACAAACAGCATGCGGGTGAGGCAGGAACCAGGTAGGGCGGCAACTAGGCAATAGCATCAGAAAAACTGCAGACATAGTGTTGAAAGAAAACTCCAATATAGTTAGAAAAAAACCCTTGCTGTTCCAAAACAACAGTGAATCTGGGGTTGGCTTTCACTGGTGAGCACTGAAGGAGAGATGGCGATGATGAGAGATGCAGAGTTCACCTTGGACAGGTAGGAGCTAGCAACTAGCTTGGTTAGCTTGCTAATGTTTCGGCTTTTCTATTACAACAAATATAACATCCATACAATAGTAGCTTGCAGTGTACATAAAGTAGTGTAGAGAGGAGGAGCCAAGTTTAATGCTGATTTTGTGAACATTAAACAACAATTCCTGCATAGTGCACCTTTAATCTTAATAACCATGCATCCTGTTTTCTGTGTAAAGTAACTAGTAACCTGTGATTGCAGTGGATAACAGATCATAATATTTCTGTCCGAATTGTTAAAGAATAAAGGTATAAAGTGTTATGAAATTGGGAAAGTATAGTACAAATACCTAAAAAGCTTGTGTTTTATTAATATAAATTTGTTAAGAAGAAGACAGTCCTCTTCTGTATGAGACACCAATTAATTTGAACAGATATGAATAATGTACATTTAAGAAGTTATTCGTCATCTCTTCACAATTGTGACCGTGATAGCACATTCATACATTGCAGCTAAGAGACAAACAGTGACTCAGTCAGATCTGAGAATTAGATGTTAGGGGTTTCTCACGCTCATCCTCATCCACGGACTCATTTTGCAACCAAAGGAAAGCATTGAACAAAGGCACATTCATGATTCTAACAGTACATGTGTTACCCAACCAGCGGTTAAGTGAAACCAGGCCCATGTTCTTGACAGAGACTCAGAGATCTTTCCCTGCCCAGGAGGGGAAACATGTTGAGCTGAGCATTTTATGGTTGGGATCCATCCTGGAAACATTAGATCTGGCTATTGTGACACCACGTTCAGCACACCCACCTACCCAGAGAGAGAAGGAGAGAGAGAACAGTGTTGGGTTGTGGCGCACAAATAAGCTTTAATATTTTCAGCCCACAAGACAGAGAAGAAATTGACAATGTTCTGCTCTCCACATTAATAATACAAAAGCACAAGAATGACCAACAAACAGGCTTCAGATCCCACATGCACATGTCCTCTGCACTGCTGTTATGGGAATTGAAAAATTAAGCTCATATTTCAGCTCACATCTGCTGCAATTGACTTGTCATCATGTGTTACTTGAGCCTGTTAGAAAATGTATTAATATTTGAGTGGAAACACATAAAATGTCATTTGAATAATATGTCACGCAGCTTTTAATATATCACTTATTGTAAGTAACTTTGATCGTATAATGACTATGTGGGTAGAGGAGGACTGACAGCCACTGACATTAGTCAGCACATGTTGGAAAAATGGAAAACTCTGGCTCTAAATGCTGCGTGATGGAATAGAAATTTGCAGTGTGGTTTTATAGTGTGCAGATTTAGCTACTACTGCCTCCTACACCTGCATGAAGATATCTGCAACGCTGCAGCATGTTCTTCAGTAAAACTGAAACTTTCGGAGTGGTTTGGCATGATGCAGAACACAGCGTGACAGATTCCTCTAATCCCTGAGTCCTACACCTGCATGAAGACGTCTCCAGAGCAGCAGCTTCATGTCATTCTGCTCATTTTTGGCAGCAGTCATAGTGTTGGCTGCGCTGTAGCAGAGCCTGCCTGGTAACCAGTCTGGCTCTGTGTACAGTGTACAGGCTGTCAGCCAGCCAGCTCCCTCCCTGCACACACACACGCGCGCACACACACACACACACACACACACACACACACACACACACACACACACATAAGCACCATAGCCTTGCCTGGTTTTGGAGAAGGGGTAGGGAGGTGTGGCCTCTGGCACCTCCCACCTCCGTAGCCAGAGCCAGTACCATGACAACCATGCGGGCCTGCTGGCGACTCCCTGTCTTCATCGGCCACGGTTGCCATGGTAACTCCCCAAAGGGGCTCCCGCAGATCAGCGGGATGGCCGTCCAGTTGACTAACCCTCTCCCAGCTGGGGAACGGCTGAGAGAGCGAGCAAGAGAGCAGAGTGAAGGGGAAGGGAGGGTGTGCGTGCAATGTGTGTGTGTGTGTGTGTGTGTGTGTGTGTGTGTGTGTGTGAATGTGTAGGATGGCACAGCAGAGCCCGAGGAGAGAGGGAGATAGAGAGAAAGAGAGGCAGTGTGCTACAGAGGGAGAGATAGGAAGAAGAGAGACCTCAGAAAGACACAGGAGACGGCGAGTCTGACCTGCTGAAGCGGCCTGTCTCTGCCTACATGCAGCTCTCAGCCTGCCGGCCTGATAGCAGCTGACAGGAAAGCTTTGATGTAAATACTCATTATGTTTAACACCAATCACAAAATATTTCTTAATTCAATTGTCCTCCTCTTATAGCTTTGATCCAACACACTGCTTTAACTAATAGCTTACATGCTGATTTACATGACTCATATGAATGTCCTAACCCCTTTTGTCTCACTCTAACCAATTACACATAACGATACTTCTCCCCAAAAGTGTGTTTCTGTCATTTTTCTTCCATTTTCCAATCATGTCAGTGACAAGTACCACGTTTTGAGTTTGGACCCAGTAGAGCAGAGCCACAGATGGCTCTGTGTAAGCAGTGCGGTTGGAGAAAGAAATGGCATTACTAGGTCCGTTGGCTGGAGAGTACTGAGGGGCTCTAATTGCTCCAAGCTGTGTCCCCTTGAAGGCCCAGAGACACACAGATTTTCATGTGAAGCCACAACCAAATGTGTGTAAATTCATTTAATGCTCAGATTTTATCTCAACATAGTTTTACTGTTTTAATAGTATGGTGTTGTTCATGCTTTAATACCACAAAAGGAAACAGATGATTCAGTAAAGTACATCATAATGAAGTTTTTATTTTGGAAAAGGAGAGAGATAAACTTCCCATAGTAAACATTTTCTGATCTATTGTAAGTGCAGAAAAGTTTGATTTCTTCTTTTTCATATAAAATCCTTCTCATTATTTTAAACGTATAAAAAAGTGACACAAGGCAATTCTGTCAGTGTTACAGAAGGCAAGTTGCCAAAACATTCTATACTAATTGAAATCATCTACAGTTTTTCAGTTTATTTTCTCTATTATAACGTGCAATAATACTTCTATCCTAAAACTAGCTCTACATAAAGTGTGTGACTATATTGTGCACTTTGTAGTGGTAACCTTTGGAATTACAAATTGATTTACTGTTTTAAAAAATCCCTTGACACAAGTCGTTTGATTACACAAAGGATATAAAAACAAAACAAAAAAAAGCAGTTCAATGTTATTTATGAAACTCAGAGAAGCACCCGCCCCTGCATAGGTGGACATTGCATATCTTGCAGCCGAACACGCTTTCATGTCGCAGTCCCTTGTTGGTGCAGTTCCTGCAGCGACGAGAGCGCTCTGACATGCGCTCCAGACGGTGTCCATACTCTATGGGTGAATCTGCGTGTCTCTTGCGTGCTGCCCGCTCCATGCCCCTCGCCCCTTGGTAGTCTCCAATCAGCTGCTGCGCCAAGCGAACCCGGAAGTGGCGCTGGGTGAACTGCTTGCCATTGAAGCCCGCCGGCGGTGTCCCCCCTCTGCTCTCCCTCAGGATGATGTAAGCGTTGACAATGCACAGATTGACGTAGAACCACAGGAAGTAGCGCCACCACTTCTTACACGGCCTGCCAACCTGGTAGCACTCCCTCAGCTGGTCGCACAGGTCAACGCCCCTCATGTTCTCCTGGTACAGCAGCAGGGGCAGAGGTCGAGGTACGCCGAATGACAAACCTGAGCAGTTCATGCTGTCGCTCTCCCCCTCCCCGTCTGTCTCATGCAGCTGCCGCCCTGGACTGATACCCACAATGCCCGGAGCGGAGTTGGTGGAGAGGCAGCTCACCACCTTGACATCCCGTGTCACCGTAGCAACCAGGTTGCCACGCTGGCACTGGTAGAACTCACCCTGGGACAGCTTTCCAACATTACGGGGGCGCAGGACCTCTGGGTATCCTTTGCGCGCGGGCTGGGTGGGCCCACAGGCGTACAGTCCGTCCCTCAGCAGCCGCTGGAGGAGGGGCACTGAGGTGAAGAAGCTGTCCATGAAGAGATGGTGGTACTGACCCTCCAGGCCGCGCACCAAGGAGGTCACCACCCTGTATCCCAGAGACGCCGCCGCCTCGTCTTCACCTGGTTTGCCTACGTAGATCTTGGCCCGGTGGCAGTAGCCTGTGCGCGAGTCACACAGCATCCACACTGTCAGCCCTTTCCTCAGGGGCTTGGAGGGCATGTACTGGGTGGGGGAGAAACGTCCCTTCATGACAATGGCACACTTGTCTATGGTCAGACAGCGATTGGGCGTGTACGCATCCCACATGTTGTTCTCCACCACATCAAGGAGAGGCCTGATTTTGAAGAGGGCGTCGTACCCTCGCTCCCCTCGCACGGGCTCAGACTCACGGTCACACAGCTGCAGATACTGGGTGAGTTTCTCAAAGCGCCTGGCTGTCATTGTTTTTTTAAAGCCAGCGTTGCCAATGAAAATGTCACTGGCCCAGTACATGCCAGTGTCTGGGAGCTGATTGATGCCCATCAGGATGTTCAGACCTACATAAGCTTTCATCTCTCTGACATCAGTGGGGTGCCAGTGGGGGTCTGATTTTCCACTCCTCCTTTGCCGATAGAGGGCGTATTTGTTTGTTTGTTCTACCATGTGTTCAAAAAGAGAATCTGGGAAGAGTATCCGGAAATAGTCACGGGTGTCAGCATCGTCCCCCAGCGAGTGCTGAGGGCCGCTGACAGCGGAGAAAGGTTCGATAGAAATTACCTGATCAGGTTCACCCCAGAAATCTGGAGAAGTGCAGTCCTCGTCCGAGTCCTCTTCAAAGCTGAAAAAACTCCTGCGCTCCTCCTCCTCCAAATCGGAGAAATCAATATCCGAATCGTTCGAGGTGGTATCAGAGCAGTTGGTGGAGGTAGAATAATAACAGTCCTCTGCGTACTCATCCTCGTCGTGCTTGATCCCATTACTCCCAGTGACCAAAATTATGTTGCAGCCTCCTGCAATGAAGCTGGCCGCGTCTGCAGTCTCCGCCGCGGCTGCTGCTGTGCTCGTGAATCCATTCTCCCCTTCGCCGTCCTCCTCCTCCTCCTCCCGCACTTCGTCTTCCTCGTCCGAGTCGGGCTTTCTGTACGGAATTTCAAACCACTTCACATCGGCTGAAAGATTAAGCGGAGACTCTTGGCTGTCGCACACCGTGCTACTTTCTGTGTCCGCGCTAGTTTCCAAAATAGTAAAAAGCTCTCTCCCTTTTCTTGCCGTCGCCATGTCGGGGTATTAAAGTGCCCCTGCATGAGTCTTTTTATGTATATTTTTTCAACGTGGGAACATAATCGCACCAACCGGTCATCCGAAATGAACTGATGTGCACTTAACGGCAGCCTCTTCTCCGAAAACTTGCTGGTCGTGGACCTATGCGGCGTCTATAAGCTTGATTCTCATTGTTTCCGCTCCTGGTTTTTCTGGGCTTTGTAGCGCAGTGTGGCCGCAGACGTCAGAAGCTGCATGCATGTCCTGCTTTGTAGGGCGTTTTGCGACTGCAGCTGGTGGGGTTGCTAGTTCGCTAGGCTGGCAGATGGCCGCTTGCTGTTCTAATGCCCGCTGGCATTCACCACTATCAATAAGCCGGATACCCATCTCTGAGGCCGCGGAGATACAGAAACCACTGCGTAAAATCCAAACATCAAAAATACTGTCAATCAGCCGTCTTAACCAAACAGTTGGGAGAGTGAAAACTTTCCAGCAGCCACAGCTCACATACTGTAAATGATCTCCTTTCACCTAAATCTCTGCAGTTTTAAACTTTAATACGTCTTTTATGTATTCATCCATAATTAGGGAATGCGTAAAACGCACACAACGTTATTAAAATGCACTGATGGATGTTTCCACATCACACAGACTCCTTATTCACCCGTTTGCTAAACAGACTACACTCTGAGCTCGGGCAGAGAAGCAGCTTGTTCATTCATAAACATGCTTCTTCCCTCTGACAGGTTCCTACATGAATCTGAAGCCCTATAGGCTATTGTGGAATTAGGGACCTCCCTCTATTTTATGAATGTGGGCAGATACTCTTGTGTTTTACTCCAGCGCTAAGGATGAACAGCTTCCCCTGATGAGATTGATTGATCCCCTGCTGCTTGAACCTGTTGACCCAACACATGCAGGCATTTGCTGTGTGATTTCAATTATCATTTTTCTGTGTGAATATTCACAACAAAATGTCCATTACTTTATCAAACACCCCATAGTAACATGCCTGTAGGGTGAAGTCAGGTGCTATGGGACACTTTTCGGTTGATTACCAAAAAAACACCTATAACTCTGCAGACTGCATCTAATGTTACTTTTATAACTTGTTATGGTTCTTTGTTGTATTTCTAGAAAGAAATATGTTGGTAAGTAAAATAATTTTGAATCTTTGTACCCTCAAACACGCCTAGAACCCAGACCTTACTCCAAAATCATGTTCAGGTGAAATGGGACATTTAGTAAGGTAATGTGGGACAATCATGTGTGTTTGCTATTTACATGGTGAAATCTATTTATTAGCTCAGTCATTAATTCATTATATCATAATGTAACCTGTGGCTGTTCATTTAAACACAGCTTATCTGCCATACTTTCCTGTTCTTTTGTTGCCTGTTTCCTTGGCGCCATATTGGACATGTATGTGTGTGTGTTTGTGTGTGTGAGAGAGAGAGAGACAATTATGGCTAATTCTGGAGTATTGTGGCTGACAGGGACTCACAGCATCATATTTAATATTTTTTCTAACGTGATAAAAATACTAAAAATGCCAGAAATGTGACAGGGTGGCACGCAATAGCATAAGTCATCATTTTATGGCACCTGGTTGCCTTAAAAACAAGCTGGTTTCACTGTAGACAAATGTCCCTTTTTTAGCTTAATTTTATCCCATTTTTCCTGGATGCATTAAGTGCCTGCTCAAAACCCTTTCCCACTAAAAGTAACAATGAAAATTACAATATTTTGATGATAAGTCAAACATTTCATAAAAAAGCAACAAGTAATGTTTGTCATTACCCTTACTATTTTAGCTGCAGTTCTCTTATTACCAATATGAGCAAATAGCATACCACACGCACGTTCTAGACCACTGATTTATTGACTCTTTGCTAGCCCATAATAGTTATCTCAGATCAATAAAAATAGCACATCTGTAATAACAAAGCAATAACATGTATGGTGACTGGCTGCTAATATTTAAAGGGCCAAAGATGTAAAACCTTATTTGTCTAATTTTACCTGATGTCACAAATTACCCGACTTCACCCTAAATTTTGCCCACTGCAGCTGTTTATCATTCCATTATACACATTTCTATTTAACAGTTTACTTCTACTTATGACCTGCAGTCATACATGCGCTTATTAATTAATAAACAACCCACCTGTTATTCCCTGCCGTTATTTTGCAGTATGTTCTCCCTCAGGTGAGCGATGGTGTTATCATGAACAGACAGTAAATCAGCAAACTAAAAGTTACCTAACACCAGATATTTCCTACAAGGTAGCAGACATGGCCATGGCAAAGAAGCAGAAAGCTGACACCGAGGCTGCTCTCAGGAGCTGTGGAAAGTTGAATACTTTTTCACTTAAAGACACAACAGTTGTGTCTGTGTCATTAGTGTGCAATGTTTTTAATAGCCTCTATGATGCAAGAAGCAGCTGACCCCCAGGTACTTTTACATTATCTAATTTGGCCATCAGTCAGAAAAGGTTGGACATCCCTGTGGTGGACGCTGTCAGCTTCCTGTTAAGTACAAGGCCAGAGTCATTTCTTCTGTTGGTAAATCTCCTTAACTCAGGAAATAAGGAGGAGGACCGGAGTTGCATGTATTTTGAATGCGTTTATGTCTGCCCATGTCTGTGATTTGCATTTTATTTCAGTTTTTGTACCATGTATGTATTTTTTAATGCGGCAGCCTTAATGTTCAAGACAAATTTCCCATGCGACAAATAAAGTAATTTTTAATCTTGAGTGTTAAACCCCTGTAACAAGTAGAGGGAGCTCTAAATAGTGTTTGTGATGTGAGCAGATTGACCTCTTCAAATACTGATTCTGGATGTTCTTGGTATTCTCCAAGCATCACGATGTTATTACAAATTAAATACAATAGTTCCGGTTGTCCTCTCACGGACTGCGAGTGGAAATGGAAAGGTGGAGCCGTACACCACCGGAACAACATGTGTTGCTGTAAGACTGGCATACAAAGTGAAAATAATATCCTCTTGTGCCCTCGTACACAGGATATCTACGAGAAAGTGATTTCAGTCATGTTGTAAGCATGTTTTGCATTGCTGGAGCACCGGCAATCCTCTACGGAATGATTGGACTTTGTGTTGTTATTTGAATGTTTTTTTATTTTTTGTTTTGGGTATATCATTTGGACCCAAATATTTTAGCCGTGTCGATAAACTAACTAACTAACTAACTAATTAACTAATTAACTAGTGTCGGTTGATACAGTGTTATTAACCTCAATTTCATTACAACAGAGGGCAGAAAATGTTAAGACCTTTGATTTCAAAACACTGGTCGTGTATTCCTTGCTCACTTGGGAGGAGACTGGTTAACTCATGTCTTCACGTATGGGGGGATGGGCTGCAGGAAGGGTCCTTTCCAAATTCTTTTAGCTGAGGCCTGAGTCTACATGGCTGGCTGAGCACTGGGTTGCTGCCCCTGGGCCCTGCAGCAGAGGCACAATTTATGCGTCCTTCCTCACTAGCTTATTGCACAGATTCCTGTTGTCTCAGTGGTATCATATTGCCTGTGTGAGCTACAGGCCTTACTGCTGTTTTTTATCTGCAGAGAAGGCGCTGGAGCTGCACTAGCAGTGTACACTGGGAACCAGTATGTTGGAAAACAGTGGAAAATGAGGGAGGCTGTGGACCTCCGATATCCAGCCCAAAAATAGAAGTAAGGGAGAAAAAAATGGCTCACTCCAGCATTTCCAGGCCCCTGGAGCAGAGTACTGCAGCAGACCCCTCAGAGACTCCCGCGGTGGGGTGGAGAGACGCCGACCAATGGGGGCTCAGGCGTTCTGTGTGTGTGTGTGTGTGTGTGTGTGTGTCTGTGCGGCTAACTCAGCTCCTCCACAGCTCAGATCCTTTTCTCATGGATGAGTTCAGAGATGGTTTCTGTGTGTGTGTGTGTGCATCTGCCAGCATGTGAGCGAATGGTGCAACCACTGCAGCCCTGCTGAAGACAGACCAACCCTTCCCTCTGTCATTTCCTGACAGTTTGTGTGTGTGTGTGTGTGTGTGTGTGTGTGTGTGTGTGTGTGTGTGTGTGTGTGTGTGTGTGTGTGTGTGTGTGTGTGTGTGTGTGTGCGCGAGTGTGCGTGCGTGCATGTGTCGGTGTGTGTGTGTCAGTGTGTGTCGGTGGGAGGCTTATTAATAGTGATGTCTTCTTCCGCCGCCCATGGCATATTTAGTCTTAGTTGATGTGATTGGAATTCAGAAAACATTCATAAGAAATGTGGTGGATTTGTTTGCAACATCAACTCATTTAAACAGATCATAACATAATTTGTAAAACTGATTTCAACAACAGAATGTTATTGAAGTAAAATAATGTGTATTTTTCAAGACAATAGTGACATGAACTTGGTTTTGCACTCTGCATTGCTGTAAACTCAGAGAAGCCTATTACCTGCCAAAATAATCTGTGTAATGTGTAATACTGACCTTGAAAAACACTCACCTGGTTGCCCCCTCCCTGAAGGCAACAGAGGCACACTGCCCTCTGGTGGTGGTTGGGGAGAAGTAACTATTCCTGGGCATGGAAAATTGTTCAATGGTGTGTATGTTATCTTCACTGTCAAAGTAAAAGTCTCACATGTTGGCATACATACTAAAAACAAAAACATACAGCTGAGATTATCTCTCCTGTATAGCCAAAATGTCTAATTTTCTGTAAAAACAAGTGTACACAGAGGACAGTAATGTGCCCATCAGTTGTTGTTGCTTGTTAATGTTAATCATACTAATATATCAAAATGAACACAGTAATGGCAATGAAAATTTATGAAATGATAATAGAGAAAAACATGTGGTTTAAAAACAGGTTCTCCTCATGTTTTCAAAAGCAGTCAGATCATCTTAGAGGTTAATTCGATGCATTAAAAAATATATAAATATTTATATTACAGCAAACAACCAAATTATATGTATATCCTGTTTTGGAGATGAAGAAATACTGTGGAAGGCAACAGGTTATGCTACAAAGCCTTTTATTTGTTTACTTGTAACACCACTAGATGGAGGCAGAGCACAGACACAGAGGGAGGAGGAAAGCATCTCCACAGTACTGAGTGTCATGTTTCATGGTTTTTATGTATACGCAGTTCTCTTAACAGAGCAGATCATTACAAAGTTGTACTGAAAGTACATCTCTGTGATCCTATCTTTTACACATGGACCTGAGATCTGACTTGGCTCTTGGTAGTCACACCATGTGTTCCTCGTTAAGTCTGCAGTGCTGGACCAGGACACAGACCAAGGTTTCACAGACCTCGTCAGTGAAACCTTGGCTCTCTCTGGTGTTGGCACACTCACAGGGCCTCTGCTTGTTCTGGTCAAAGCCATATTCAATATGTGATGCATTCTTATTATTACAGTAATTCACTGCTTCTAGTCACAAACTTTTGAAATCATCCAGATTGTCATGGTTTCATGGTGTTTGCCATTTGAAGGCACTATGTGCCACAAATTCTCTGTTCTGTGAAAGGGAAGGTAGGTGCGTTTATTATTGCGAAGAACATACAACGACTTTAAATATGCTCATAAATACTGTTTGAACTATTTGTGCTCAGAGAAGAGAGATTTCATTTTTAGATGTTTGTGTTCACTGATATCTGTTATTAAAGGTTCAAAAGCTGGTTTGAAGGCTTTTTTTTATTTGACAGACGGAATAAAATCTTTTTGAAGTTACATGTGACCGTTTCAATGCTTGTCTTCATCCTCAAAGCACCCTGTGCATGAATACAGACATCACAGTGTCTTTAATAAATACTTATCTTATCAATAGGACAGGAAATTAAGAGTCTTCAGACTTCAGTGCTAGTAATTGTTGGTTTATGAGTTGTGATTTTTTGTCCCTTGTGAAATGTCTCTTTATGCTGGAAACTTTGAGGGTGTTTTTTAACCCTCACATAGGCCTAATGGTCATATACTATCCCTTCACATTAAGGTCTGAGCCATTTTTGACCCAGCCAAAGAATTCCAGTATAACAAGCGTCTTTGCAAAATTTTGAAACACAGATCTATTTGGAATTCATAAATAGCCTATGTGGCATCAAAAACAGGTGATTAATCCTTAAATAATGTTTCAGAGAGCAGGGATAGTGTATTAATCACCCATTATCATGTCATATTTTGCCTAAGACATAAAAACATAACAGCTATAATGATATATATAATATATTTTACTGAAACTGAAAATGGCAAAAACAACCTGGGACAGTGTGGTTCACTATAAAGCAGTTTATAACCTTTACAACCATCAGACACTCTCATTTTATTACAATTAATTACAACAATTACAATTAATTCAACATTTAACCAACAGAAAAAAAACATAAAAAATTATTTCTAATCAAACACTAGTTTTTGCATTTGCAGCAAATTGTCTTATGTCACTCTTTTTAACAGCAAAGGTACCTAACTTTAAAGTCACGACTGTCCCACAAAACATATACACACATGGCATGTACAGTATCACAGTTTCAAGATTCCCTAAAATCAATATTTTCCAGGATTTGACTCCCACTGGTGGATCTGGAATATCCGTTTTCAATAGATTCAAGTCAAATTTGACCTGGAACAGATTTGATGTAGAAAAATAAGAAAAAAAATACATTTCTTAAATATTTCTTCTTTTTTTTTTTGCAAATGTTGGGTCAATTCAGAACATTGGCATTCAGGGTGTTTCTGTCAAATGTCAAAAAGGGTTAAATTTGACCCGAACACTATGTAAGAGTTCATTTAAGCCTAAGAAGTGCTGTGATATTTAGGAAATCCTATTTTGCCATTTACCTCTGACACAGCATATGGGTGTTGTTATTGTTGTCATGTGACAAAACTAAAAGGGACACATTTCCACAATGACGCATCAAAGACCACAAACTATGGCACATTTGGGAGTTGTGCAAAAGTGTTTTGTCTGCAGCATCCAGTGAATGACCGGAAACTTTTCCAGACGATAATAAACAAACAACAACAATTGTTCTGCAGAATGTGTCACTAATCCTCTAACATATGTCAACAATCCACACAACTCTTTGTATGCAGTCATGGGAAACTGAGTGTTGCTATTGGTTTGAAACATAATGAATGTACTTATCATTGGCTCATCGCCTCCAGTGTAATGCTCTGCTGCGATTTTATTATTAACAATAAATCATCTGTTTGCGTCGGAGTCTCCCGGATTACAAGAGCTGTTTACATGTCGCCTTTAATTAGATCCAAATGGCCTGGATGAAGAAAATATCAACAAATGGACTGTGGGTGTTGTGCACAGTTTTTTTATCAGTAGTGTAAGGAACAAACAATGCATTCATTTCTCTGGCAGATGTTGGCGACTCTCATGGAAGAGCCGCAGTGTGTTGTACTAACATGCTATCCAAGAACTCTAAATAACACAAAGCCAAGGCTATAGGAGAAGTGTCTGTAAACGCAGAGCAACAGCCTGTTTCTTATAGTTTTTTGTGCCTAAACTCCATGGGCCAGTGCATGGCAGTTATTATAGTATACATCAGGTTGGACACACGTCCTCCAATATTCCAACGAAATTCAGATATGCTCAAGATGCTATGCCCTTGTAACAAGATGAATTTGTTATAACTGTGTTGTTTATTTATTTTATTATAATTACACAAAATCCCTGTATAAATAGTTATAACCTGACATGTTAGGCCTCCAAAGTCAATATGTGGAACGTTCGGGGTTCAGTTCCTGAACCCCTTCGTTCATTTTTGTGGGTCCCACTGTATGTTGTGTGTCTTGCATTGGCCTCTCTCCTTTTTGCTGATGTGCTTCATAGGAGAGGTGGGCTGCATTGCTGTCGCACATTTCCATGTTTTAGACATGCTTTAAAAGTTTGGTTGCTAGCTTAAACATCATGAACATGCTGAAATATTGCTGTGTTGTTTAATTTGTGTAGGAGCCGAAATTTGAGGGCATATTGACCGAGAGAAGTTGTGTCGTTCGCCTGTTGTCAGTTGCCAGATTAAATGGAGACGAGGTGGTTACATCCTGGTCCTGTATTTCAGTATCATGTGTGGAAATGTACAATACTTCATGATGCGCAATCACCGAAATCTAACTGATACCCAAATACCTTGGAAAGACATTTTTCCTTGAACTTCAAAAGTAGCACTTTCATGACATATCAATTTCTCACAACTTGGCCCAAATGATGCAATCAATGCTACATGAGACTTTGTTTCAAGTGTGAGCATGACTAAATTCTGCAACGAGCACAGTTAGGGCACTGTACTGCTGGAACAAGTTGATCCACAGAAATGTAAAATACTGTAAATCCAGTGTTTGGTTATCATATTGTCCTTTTGCTTGAATATCATTACAGTCACAGCTGCATATCTGTTTTGCTCAGATTTGGAATCAGTATCTACAGTGGGAAGCAAAAAAGCCTCCAGTTCTGCTGCTTTACGCACATCCCAGCGTCAAAGAAAGTTATTGTGCCAGGAAGCTTGTAAGTCTCTCTTTGTGTCTTCCCTCTTCCTCTGGGGAGTAAATCAATGGATTCTGTGGTCCTGTTAATACTGCCCCCTCATGTTAGGGCAGTGGAGGGAGGAAGTGACCACATATGGACCTTGTTACCATCCCTTGATGCACACTTCAGGTCACAGTACACGGGTGTGCGTGGGGTGATGCATGTGTGTGCCTGTGTGTGAGGGGACACTCTACAAACGTCTGTAATCCTATTGCACAACTACTACAACTCTTATTTCAAGGTACTTACCAATGTAATCGGTACCTCTTATTGGTAAGTATCTACTCTGACCACAGCTTTGATATTTGATGTTTAAAATAAAAGCACTATATGTTTTTTTTTATTGTGTTATGCATGTAGCCTTAACTAAATGGGTGTGAAAGCTGAGATGAGTTTGATTAATCTGAACCTAAACATTCTCACGATTTCAGCAAACAAAAAAGAGAGGAGGAAAACATTTCAAACTCAGGAAACTAACACCCCTCTGCAAGTGTTTGGGCTGAACGCAAACTATATCCTGAGCTCTCTGTAAACCATAGGCGATTATTTTCACCAGTCATCATGAGTGCAAAGTTTTAAGAGTGTGAGCGGTTAAGAGGATGGGTAAAACATCTGCGTGTGGCACTGTTTGTTCCAAACTGTCGAGCAACACCTCTGTAAGAGACAAATGACAATATGGAGTGTCTTTCATGGCCTTGGCCTCCCAAGTTATTTCCAGGAAGTTACAGTTGTGACTTGATGAAACAAGGGTTGCCATTGTGGTTGTTTAGAATTTCTGTTATCAGTTTATTTCAATCTTGGCTCTAATTTAATGACACTTCCGCTGGACTTCCGCTCTCAATACTACTTTCTAAACTCACATCAGCACACTGGTCGTGTGATCACAGCCTTCCCAATTAAATGGGTTATACAAGAATTACTGGCTTCTGTTTATGTGGGGAATACACAAAGTGTGGTATGAATAGCGCATGAGAACAGCCTGACTACAGACAAAATGATGAGGTGTGTTAGCCTCTAAATCTATATGACTAAAGTAAAGAGATTTGTTTCATGACTGTTTCTGTTGTGGGATTATAGCAGGGAGTAGGGAAACCTACGAGACATCATCTCCCTCCCCAGCCTGAGTCATGTCTGAGACACCAGGAGGGGACAGAGGAGTCATTGTAGCATTCTCAGTTTTCACATCTGAAAAACTTGCCTCATACGAGCAAAAATATTTCCCCCCTCGCTTGAGTACATGCCGTGTTTGCATGAATGATACGCCTTAATCACAAGTTTGGGCTTCACGGTCATGAAAGATTAAAGGTTCTGGGTCAACTGACAACCTACCCAAAAATTACAAAACGCTAGTAACAAATATCTTAAAGACAATTGATCAACCATTTCACTGTGGATTTTCCTCCTCGCTCAGCAGTTTGAACTTCTTTTTCGTCACTACATCGCATACCAGTCACGCCCATGGACAGAAAGAAATAAATGGCGGTTAGGAGACACAGCAGAGCAATTGGGATAGTAGAGGAAAAACAAATTAAGTCTGTAACAGTGTGGAACTGAACTAATCTCTTAGACCAAGTACACCATCAGAGGGGCTGAAGATATATTGGATTGTAACGCCTGCAAAGAGTTGATTTATGTTCACACAGTGACACTGGACACTCTAAATTTGTTTCAGTATAGCTTATCATGTGTTGTTATGTGCATGACAACTATGATCACAGTGCTATTTCAGTTTTCACCAGTATTTTCTTATAAGTACAACACAGGAAACCTATGTGAAGATATCTCGTTTTTCTACCAGTACTTTTCCGTGCTGTTATTCTGTTTTGTTATCATAAGGATTTAAGGTCACATGAATCCTCGTCACTGGATTTTACCCACAAGCCACTCATTCACACCTCTGAAATTTCAAATATGCGTCAGTGCCCATTATTCTCTTTATATATCACTTCTTCGTGCAGCTGCACATAACGGATCCATTTCCTTGCAGTCTTCCTCAGTATGAACATGTTTCAACATTTGCAGTCAAAACAGAGTTTAGTAGCCAGTGTCGAAGTAGAATTGGAGTAAATGTTCTTCTGTTGGACTAATATTTAGTGTGTTGAAGATCAGTTTTCTTGGCATTGTTTGGGACCCTTAATTTACGATTAGAGCACTGCAGATATGGTATGGATTCAAATATAGCACAGTCTGTGAACTGTACTCCAGCACAGTAAAACAATGAAGAGGTTTCAAGATTAGTAATGTTTATTCCAAATCCCTACCAATAATAATATCAGAAATGTGGCTGTTTTTACATGACAAGAGTGAAAACGGCCATCCTCAGCATTTATTGTGTTATGGTTTCAGACTGATGAAGACAGTTGGAGAACAGTTAGATACAGAATAGGATGTGTAGGCTCTACAAGATCATTTTTGTCCCCTTGACAACTAAAAATATCATGTTCTTCTCCAGTGATGTTCAGATTTTTAGGCATTCTTATATCTAAAGTGCTTTGAAAAATAGTGCTGTCACTGCTCCACCATCACCCTGACTCCCTTCCAAGGTTTGGGCTGAGCCCAAAATGTTTACAACATCTGGCTCCACCCCTGGTGGTGGCCTCAGTAGGCACATTTGGCCCCAGCTTAAGGCAAATATTTAACAATCAGTGCTGTGACCCCCATATCTGTAATTGTTTTGAACCTGTTTCTTAAGCTGTCCATTCACTGAGGTTGTTAGGGGAGTGAAGAGAGGTAATTTTGCACGTAATGTGACAAAAATAAATACATAAATAGTGAAAACAGTTTATGTTTTGGCTGATAACTCATCCTTTTGCTTGTTAGACCTGACAGGGAGTCTTGAGGAGTTTAATTTAGTGGATAATTTGTCCTGTATAGATAAACAGTTTTAGGAAATACAGTTGTCAAAGTGCGAGTGATATTTGGAAACTCCTTTGTGTGCACGGATAAGAGGATATCTCATCTAGAATCTGTGTTACAGATAGATGATTATACTACCTTTAGTACAGCTGAAAGACACTTTTGTTATTGAAGAATTATAATCTACAGATATTAAGTTTTATCAGATCAAAAGTCCTCTTCAGAAAAAAAAATTAGAGCAAGAAAAAGTTGTGGAAAGAAAAATAATGTGTGCCAGATATGGAGTACAGTGGCCAAGTGGCACATTGCCTTTCTTTCTGGGATATTTTAATGTATAAAAAACCCAGCCAGTATGTTACAGCAAATCTGTGCTCTCTGTATTCAAGCCACAGCCCTCCTGCAGTTTCTCCCCAAAACTTCAATTACTCAAACCTGGGGCTCTCTTTTCATTTCACTAATTCATGAAACATGTTTAGTTGAGCAGAAAAACACAATGTTGAAGTCTTATATTTCAATATTCTCCTTCAAGCGCCAGGCGATGACTCGTGGGTGGTGAGTCGACTCATTGTCTGCCTCCCCTTTAGCTCCACCCGGACAAATTTCACCCTATATATCCAGATGACACCGTTCCAGTGTACTCCGTCATACGTTTGCATGTATGACACCCCTCACAATGAGCCCAGGTAATAAGAGATGGAAAAGATGCCTTATGAAATATCTATGCCTCGGACTTCAGCTATAAAAAGTTGCAAAATGTTCTCTAAAGACTCCCAGAATGATCTTTTACATTTTACATGGAGGCATTCTGATGTTGGTTTAACCCTGAAGTCAGTGGAGAAGTTGGGCTCATTGGCTCATGTATAAACATGCAGAGTGCACTAACTTTGGCATAAATAAGAGGGATAGTAAATGGGAAGACCCACCAAGTGTCGAGTGTGAAGATGTGCCCCTCTATCACCCACTGCGTGTTATTCAAACACGTTTACACAATTCCTCAACAGAAAACAGCTTCAGCAAAGCAAGACTGTTGTTACTCAACAGAGAGGAGTATTATTTTCATTGCACAGCCCCGAATCCAGTGATCACCCGAGTGTGAAAATGGCCTCCTACAACGTCACTGTTGTGTTGCATCACTGTTGTTTCCACCATTCAGCGAACTCGCCAAAATATGGAGGGCCAATAAATAAAATCAAGTGATACACATGTAGACTAATTAGAAACATTTCTTTCCTGTAAAAAAGTTTCCATCTGTCTCATGAGGATATTTATTCTCTGAATCCCTGCAGACCCGCTGCATTGTGTGCAGGCTCTGATATTACTGATTACTCATGTTATTATTTTTCAATTTGAGGTTACACCCATGAGTGTGACTCTCAGATGGGCATCTGACAGAAGTCTCAAACTAATGATTTCAAGCTCGTTGGCATGTTTACTTTGGCCAGATGTACCTCGCCACGGCACTGTGAATAGCACTGCTGTCATACGTGTTATTGTGCCAGGACGCGCCTGGCAGTGTCTAAAACTGTGGGCACACTATGCATTAGTCCAACACCAACTTTATACTGCACTGCCTCTGCTTTTATGGAGACCAGTAAAGTAAGAGTAAACTGAGAGAGATGTGTCCCTGCAAGGAGGATCATAGACTAATAAAGTGAGTTATGGTTATGAGGGCAAGTTGTGATGAATCAAAGATGTTTACACAGACTCTTCTTGTGGAACAAGGAAACAGCTTTTTGCACTTTGCATACGATACTGAGCTGCACAACACATTGCACTGAACAAACGTATTAAATTATTATAGTGTAGTATTACTTATGCAGCCTTTAGAAGTAATTTGTTGAATATTAAAGATGTAGTTTGTTGGATTTTTTTTTTTTTTTTGCAGAAGGGATCTTCTCCCATGTGTCAGTGAATAGGAGACCTAAGGTGGCTGATGAAGAACGTGAAAACACGAATGGCCTTTTCTAGAGTCAGTGTTTGGTTTGTAGCCAACATGGCAGACTGTGTGTTAAAGGACCCGCTCTATATGTAGATATAAATGGCTCATTCTTACTTAACAGAAGTTCAGAAAATTAAAAACTAATGAAAACATAGTTCTAAATATTATATACCATATATAATATAAATAATATTATTATATTATTCTGCCAATGGATTCCCCTAAATCCTACACAATGGACCTATAGTAGTAATTAACACAGGATACAGAAACTGCCTAATTACTGTAATAAATAATGTTCAAATTATATCTTTCCAGCAGTTTAATAGAGGCAAAATGCTGCAGAGGAAGTTTAAAAATACTAATCAGATAAACTGACAACTACAAACTTCTCTTGCAGCAGGGGAGGAATCTTGAAAAAACAATAAGGTTGTTATGATCCTGGATTTTTGGTAATATTCTGTTGTCTTTTGGACTTTTTTTTAGGGTTTTAAGTTTGCGATTTTCCTCGTTTGATGTATTCATCATGGTCAGGTTGTTTTACTGATTCATTTTGCAGGTTGTTTCCTCATGTGTCATGTTTTGTGTTACTTCCCAGTTGATCAGCTCCCTGCCTGTTCTTCTGCCTCATCACCTTATCCCCCTCACCTGAACTTCATCCCCTTGTCAGTCTAGTTTGTATTTAAGTCCTGGTTTTCAGTTCAGTCTTTGTTGGCACCTTGTTTTGGTTGTGTCTTTCTGAGCTCCTGCTGCTGAACATCTCCTGTAATTGGGTTCACCTGCTCTGCACTACATGAAAAAGGTGAATGAGCCCTTTATTTTCAAATCAGACCACACCCTATTTATATCTGACTTATTTGAACTTGTGTGATTTTATCTGTGGTGGTATGGATTTTGTCTGTTTATTGGTTGATTTTTTTCTGCATTTTTTGGGGCTTTTTTGTGCTTTCAGAGGCTGGGCGTGGCTACCTGGTGCTGGAGCTCTGCATGTCCTCCTGTTGCTTATCCTGCTAATCAACTGCAGCACACCTGCCGCCAACTCCACTCATCAACTGCAACACAAAAGGCCTGGACTCACTGTCCCATGCTGCCAGATTGTTTCCGCATCGCTCAGTGGTACTTTCGGCTCTTCAGTGAAGTTTTAAAGCATTTATTCAGAACTAGCTGCAAGAATTTTTCTTTGGTGTTTCTTGGATTTATGACAATTTGTGTTGGGTTTGTTTTTTCCCAGTGCCTCCTTTCTCAGAGGTCCAGTGCCTCTGCCACAAGCCACCCGGCCTCCCACCACCTTTGCCACCAGCTTCAGCTCAAGTGCCTCACCTGCAGCCTCTCACCACCGGTGCCTCCCCCCTCAAACCACTGAAATCAGCCAACTTCATCCATCTGCAAACTCTACAATAAACCCATTTTACCCTTGTACCCCATTGTCTGCTGGTTTTGCTCTTGGGTCCATTTTGTAACCACAGAAAATCGTAACATTATCCTACATAAAAAGTTGCCGTAGATGAATTCACGCATGTATTTCAACCTGCTGGTGTACGATAGATCTTTAGTCATTTTTTCACTTTTGTTTAGTGGACAAAATGTGTTATTTTGTCTTTTGGAAAAATTTAAGATTGTTGGTTTCCCAGAGGTGGAGCTTGGACTGAAGTCTTGATGAAGCAGTCTGAAGGAGAAACAATTGGCTGGGGAGAGGGGTGGCGAAGTTTCACAAGAGAACTGTTGCATTTATCTCACCATGTTCACTACTGGTGGTAGAGGAGTGCATGTCCCAGCTCATGTCTGTGATTGCCTGCAGGTAACACTCTCATGTGTCATTTGAAATAAAAGAATCAAAATCCAAATAATTACATGAAATTGATGTGTGTCATACTTTGAATTAAAAAAAGGCTAAAACCAGCTTTGAAGTTTTGAAGAAAACCTTCATTGCAAAATTGTACACGTCATCAGATGAGTGTAATACAATAAAGAAAATCCAACTTTCCCATGGACTCATGTGCCAAATGTGTGTGGTCATCAAACATTTAAGTCTGTTCACAGACAACTAAAGAACCTGTACAAACCCAATAATGTTTTAATGACAGATTATGTACTGACTCATCATTAATAAAGTTTTATAGCCAGAGAACTTAAGAACAACTAAAGCCAAATCAGCTTTTCATGTCTGCTAGATTTTAGATCTACAACTATATGTCTTTATTAATTCTTCATATTTGTATCTGAGACCGCAATGACAAGAATCCTAGAAACAAATCTGGACTTCTAAAATGTATTGATTTTTGCACATAAAACATGTCGGTTTCATATTTTGAGCGTTGTGTGTAAATAAAATATGTAATTTGACTGCATAGTTTTGCTGTGATGGAAAAGCAAATATGTGAATGAACATGTAACTTGTGATGTGTGTGTTTATCTGTTTATCTGCCTTATTTTTGATTAAAAGGTATTGACCCTTGCCCTAAACAGCAGATGACATGTTAAGGCATTTTGCTGATCATTTCCTCGTCTGTGTTTTCTTTTTAGAGTCATTGCTTGGAAAAGCCACTTATGGTATTCCCCAGCATTTCAGCCATGGGAGTGTGGATGTTTCCACATACCTGTACATGCAGTGTCTGTAAATTGTGCAAGAGCTGAAGCAACAATATCTCAGCACACTCACTATTGATGTCTGATAATACTGCTCTTCGTCAGCAGGCTTCACTCAGCTCTACAAGCGCAAGCTGTTACTGTATGTGTTGTTCCATCAACTACTCCGTTCCTATGGCAGCTCCGAGAGATGAAGTACAGACGAGCACGTCCCAGCTCATGTCTGGAAACATGCCTGTTGGACTCGAGTAGCCATCTGAGCTGCCAAAGTGGAAACAGTCCTTGGTCTTCCTGGAAGTGATAGAGGGACTTAAAACTCTAGTAGTCAGAAACACTTCCCACCACAGAGTCTCAGAAGCGTAGAATCCTTACATGGTAAATACTAATGTGATATATAGAGTAGTTTTGTGAACGATGCACAACATAATTCTGTCAAAAAGGACTCCTTTAAGGCCACAAATTATGAGGCTCCGAGTCAAACTGAGGAGTGCTCAAAGGCAAATTCTTTTTCATCTTCATTTTATTCTTATCTTTAGTAGGTATTAAGCACAACAATAACCCAAATGTTTGTAATTTTAAGTACAAGAATTGACATTTAAGGAATTATTCATCCACAAAATGTCCATTTCTATATCAGTGAATTTGCTATGTTACCTTAACTTTGTGAAGAATCCGTTTTTCTCACATGCCCTTATGGAAAACACAGGATATATTGATTAATTGATTGATAGGAGACAGCAGAACTACATCACAACATTTGTTTACAACTCTCGCACAACTCATGCAATATAATCAAAGACTAATTTATCCAGTCATATGCTCAGTACTTCTCAAACACATGCACTTTCGCTAAAACATTAATATTGGAGTCTAGCATAGAAGTGAACATAGATTACATTTTTTGTGGAAAAAAACAACCCAAAGTTTTCTCTCACAAATCCAAGGTGACATGGCATGACTTAGTTGATTCACAAATGACCATTTTGTGGGCAAAGTATTCCTTTAGAATAACAACATTAAATGATCTGTATGGAGGACAAGGACTTACACAGAGGCCAAAACCAGTTTTGAAGATTTGCATACGCCTTCATTGCAAAATTGTTCACATCATCAGAAGACTGGAAGATAAAGTGATGACTAAAACCAAATTAAGATTGCCAAACTTTCACAAACTCAAACATCTCATCAAACAGTTACCAAGAAAAACTGTGACTGTGTTCAGAGACGAGTACAGACGAGACTGAATGTGGCTTTAATGACAGTGATTGAGTACTCACCCATTATTGATGACATTTGGTAGCTAGAGCATGTCGGAACATCCAAGGCCAAATTGTCACATCAGGACTATAAAGCTTCGTCTCATTTGCGTAGGTATGAAGTCAAATTTCAAAGTGTCTACACTTTAATTCAGGGTCATCATTAATTCAGATCACAGTAACTTCATATCTAGTTCTACCACAGACAAATCCCTGCTGGCACAAACCCTGGGCTCTCCAGCTTTGTGGAACTGCCTTGTTACGCAGATACAACTCCTGCCTTGAGCTAATGAGCATGGAGTGAGATGTCCTCTGAACAAACTGCAAATGCCACCTTCAAAGGAGACATGCAGTGCCCCAGTTTCTGTGGCCACAGGGAGCTGTCTGCCAGGACCAAGCTTAAAAATTTCTCTTGTTACCATAAAATATCTGGTAAAAGATTACATGTGGAAGGAGTTAGAGTGACCTAGAAGGCCAGGGTCCCACGTGGAGATGCAGGTAATGTACAGTGTATATCTTTAAACTACCCACTGTCTTAAGTCAATCACACACATTGTCATCAGGCCTGGTGACCCAGACTTGCCCTACATAAAGGATATTGGTGCCTTTCAACTTTATTCTTGTCATTTGTTCCCTCAGAGGCTGAAAACAAAGGTTGCACTTTCCTAATGAGGAAGTGAGGACAGAACAAAGGCTTTACAGTATGAATGTGATGTCAGGCGTTTTCAATCTATCATACTGTGGCCTTTGTAATCCTCCATGTCTAGAGAGGAGTTTGGGGTTGTGGCTGAAACCAGGAGCAGCCACGAGAGAGGACTTGCCCTATCAGGAAGCAAAGTCACCACAATTTCTTAAGTAAATAAATAAGCAAGGAACAAAATATGAGGTCAAAGGGAGGTTGATCACTGAGATACAGCAGTGGTGCAATAAGGACCAATCCTTTCTACTCATGTATTTTCTGTCTTTTTTTTTATCATTAGCTTTCTATGCAGGTACCTCTTTCCCTCTGCTCATCTTTCATTCCCTCCAACAACAATCAACCAATCCTTTATTCCAGACTCAGGGTCCATATAAAAAAACAAACAAACATCACATACAATAAATAGTGTAAAATCACGTCAAACAAAAACGTGTGGTGATCTAAACAAGCTCCACTGATCATTTTAAGGGTCAAGGTCTATTTGGACACCTCTGGTCCACTCAGCAGGAGACGGTGGAGACTTTATTAGCCCGATTGGCTTTGAAGTCCTTGAAACGACTGCAAGAATCTCTCCTGCCTGATCAAAGGAGGGAAGAGACAAGGAAATCAGAATAATCTGCTCCGCTGCTGGAGCTGTGTGGATGATGGTGTGTACGGCGTGAATATTCTAGATATGAGTTATTGTGGATATTTTGATATCTTATCTTACAGAGCTGCACAAGGAGAACTACAAATGTCCAATTACCTGCTGAAGGAAAATTTGCAAATGCATCAGCAACTCAGGAGCATCTAGCATTTAGCCTCTATGTAAATGTTCTTATTTCACATCTGAGAATCATTTTCCATCATCACAACAGAAAATAATAAAAAATAAAGTCATCTGGAAATGAAACTGAATGAGGTCGACATGACTCCCGACTATCTGCATCCATCATATTCACCTCTTTACGACACAGCTGACATTTGCTGTAATTATTTGTGTAAATTAATGATGCATGAAACAGCACACTTTATTGGATGAGGTGTTTTGGATTAAATGTCTGAACTTCATGCCACGTCATGCTGTTCCATCTTTGGCTGGTCCTCCAATACGTACAGAATAAAAGGGGTTCATAGAGAGAGTCTCTCTGGAAAACAAATTAATTTGATAAGATAGCACTACAGGTAAGAGGTAAAATATGTGTTCTTTTTTCATTTTAGGGTGAACTGTCCCTTAAGGTGTTGTTTTTAAAGGGGGGATTGTGAAATCATCACAAATTAAACAGTAGCAAAAATAAAGACATATTTGACATCTAGAGCGAAGGTTGCATTACGCTTTTTCATTGTAAAATGCCTTTTCAAAACTTATGGGGCCGCTTAAACAAAATCAATGAAGGTAATAATGTCAAGCCAAACAGAGCACTGACACACTGAGAAGGAAAAAAAGTCTATATGTCCTTTGCCATTTGGCGTCGACTTGGGTAAATTTTGATTAGCCAACTCAAACACAGAAATCAAGACGTGCATTAAGTCACTTTAGAAACAACAAGACCGGTCCAAATGTTGTTTTAGGCATCCGGTCACTGAATCACCGCCAGATATTCTTTGTCATTGCAACTCTGCCCAGAGTTTAAGGAAGATTAGGGAAAATTCATTTTGATTTAAAAAGTAATAGAAGTTGTCAGTTTGTCTTTGTCCTCAAAAGGCCTTTAAGCCAGGCCCAAGAGTCTAAAGTTTCCAACCATTTATTCACTTTCTTATTGTTTTGTAGGATATTATTTAGCACTGCACCAAAAATGACTCAATATTCTTTGTGTTTGTTAATTTTATGTGAATATCCAGACTGGAGATAACAGCTGCTATCACCAGCTTAAGTGACTTCAGGTCCTCCGTACCGTTTTCCTTTCATCATCGCCCAAGACATCAGCTTGGTTCATTGACCCAGTCCCTCCAGTCCACCAGTATCTCTGCTTCCCAAGATAGAGGCAGATGACTGAGAGCCTCCTGCTCCTCTGTGTCTCCTGTATCTGCGTCACTGCCTGATAATCACAACTTTACCGGCAGCCTTCACTCGATGCTTTATCTCAGCCTGGGAGTGCCAAAACGGATGCACACCAATATGGAATCCACGTACCCTAACAAGGGACTGTGTGTGTGGTGTGTTGGGATCTGGACACTCATCGGTGATCAGAGTATCAAACGTGAGTGTGTCAACAAGTCACCTACCTTATTTAAATCTGTGCTACACAGAAGCAGAAAATGCAAATGGACTTGTTTTTATCCAGTAGTGTTTACCTCTTAAATTTTTCTTTCAATTTCTCCTGACAAGTCCAAACAGCAGTTGTAATATGATCGTAAACAGCACGTCAGATTTGATAAATTGTTCAATTTTTGTGGCTGACGATATAAATCAAGTCAGACGCTATGTTTTGAAGTCAAACCAATTCTTTCACAGGAATCACATAATTTAAGATTGTTATATGTGTGTGTGAGTTTTTTAAATAAGTCTGCATTTATGCTTCCAAAGTTAAAATATTAAATTGAGAGGATTTGTCATCTACACCAGCGATTACACTTGGTTGTAACTTTTCGTAAACATTCTTCATGTCCTCCACAGTTCAAAGCATGGCGTAAAAGGTCTGTAAACGCTGTACTAAATTCTAATGCAGCTTTCATTACTACAGGAAAACGGAAATTCAGATAACTCCAAATGTCATGCTGTGTGGTGCAATCAGCTGGCAGCTCTTTGCAGTAAACCCTGTGAAGATGAGTGTTGACTGCAAGGTTATGGAAGAGGTTATCGCAAACTCCTCACTGTCCATCTCACCTCGTGAGGACTGCACTGCAGATGTGATGCACCAATATTTTAAAGTCCAGTGTGTAGGATTTAAGGGAATATATAGGCGGAAATAGAAAAATAACAAGTATATTTCTTTAGTGTGTAATTATTTGGACATAAGAATAATTTTTTCGTTGCCTCAGAATTAGCCATTTCTTATCTAAATGAGGAGCGAGTGTCTTGTTCAAGGAGTCCGCCATGTTTCCACATTAGCCCAGATCGGACAAACTGACGTGAACTGGAGACCTCTGCAGATCATTTGGCTGCTGGTAAAAAACTGTCCAGAGAAAAAAAAGGTGAGCCACATTAGCAGGTGCTGGGCTGACTGCAATGAGCCTAACAGCATCATAAAATCACTGATTTGCAACATGAAAGTCCTTTATTCAGGGTTTTTACAGGTTTTAATTATCAGGTCCATTTGTTTTGGAGAGGAAGAGACCTCTGCAGATACTTCGGCCTCCGATAAAAACCTAAGCAACAACCAACAAAGGAATCCTAACCGTGAGGTGACGCTTGGCACATGGGAGTAGTTTAAGATGGCTGTAATTTATGATCTTCACCACTAGATGCCACTAAATCCTACACACTGTTTCTTTAAGGTCGTGGTTTCCTTATAACCTAAAACCATTCAAGAAACAGTTTCCTGTACTGTCTGCAGTTGTAATCTTACGTATACACGTGTAATTGAGTCACTACAGTGACAATATTGACAAAAGTTATCATCATGTATTTTGCGTATGTGAAGTCATTATTAGTGACACTTCATCTTACAGAGAGGCATTTTTACAACAGACAATTATACAGGTGTCAACAGCAAAAAATGACAAAAATCAGCCTTCTTAAACCAGATTTCCAAAAATGTTTTTAATAAATAGCTGCAAACTGACTGACTTTAAAAACATCAGAAGCTCTTTGAGGCAAATATGCAGGGCAGTAAGCCACATGAAGAGCTACACTATCATTTTGTTTGCTGTGAAATACGATCAACATTTCTAGGTACAACAAACAGGGAGCCGAGGGTGCTGAGATTATTTAAAGTCACACCTCGTTACAATTCAGTTTACAAATATAAGCCTCCATGTGAATCGCATGATGGTTATGAACGTTTACGAAGGTCCTTATTGTTAAGAATTTCAAACTGGTCGATGCCACTGTGACAAACTTAACGGGGAAAAAAAATCTGTCTGAAATGTTTGGACAAACTATCGATCATTTTGATCCCACCAATGATGTCAGAATGTGACTTCTTTAAACTAAACGGCAGATGACAGAAAGCGCTGGCCCCCCAAAACACACATACATCCGGAGTAAACATTCCACATAAGCAAACACGTGGACAGACGTGGGAAGTCCATGGAGGGATCTAGAGACACTCTGGGGCTATCAGCTCATCCCTCCCCCAACACAAGACACATTTTCTGTCTCCGTGGCTACGGTGAGCGGTGACAGGTCTCCGTTTTTACATTATCTAAGTGGCGACCACTGGAGGTCCTGTTGTGCTTCTAGGATAGTATTGTCCATGCCTTGATGTCTGTCCATTTCCCCAGTATTTCCATTTGTGGTTTCCTTTAGACTGCTATTGCAAGAACAATATACTGAAAGCCATGATGACACAGCAGCAAGCCACCCAGGGACTCTTCCGCTCACCTGCAGAGAAAAGAAATTATGTAAAGTTCAAGGCTACATCGTTTAGCGGCATTTCATAAATTTTATTAGAAAAAAAATATGACTTAATGTTAAAAAAAAAGGGCATTCATAGACTTACCTATTCTGGCACACTTCCAGAAAATTCCTAGAAGCCTAAAAGATAAAATAAGTAAAATTAGAAGCTGGAACAACTGCCTCAGTTTATTTTACTGCTTTTTAAAAGTTAATTTTGCTTTCACTGCAATAAAACAAAAAGACAGAAATGACTCGTAATGACATTAAAAGCTAAAAAGAGGCTGTGTTGATAAGTCAAGGTCGTAGCTATAGTAACTGCTAGTCTGATTCCTGTCACAACTTTACTAGAGGACTTTCCTTTAAAACCCAGACGGCCATCAGACTTCCATGTAAGGGGTGCACACATTGGAAGAGAGGGCCGCAGCCGGCAAGTCTTACCATCTATTGACAGCTGAGGCAAATGTGGCCAGGCCTTCACTTTTCTGATGTGTTCGTCGGCCTGTGTGAGCGTGTCTGCAAGTGAACATGTTTAAGAGCCAACTATCTTCGAGTTTCAGTCTGACCAGATGGTGTCAGCATCTCATTGTGGAAATTTTCTTGTATTGACTTGGGATAAGTTGCATTTTTTACAATTTAAGCAACTTTTTTTTTTTGAATAACATAAAAATGTTTGTTTCTGTACAAAACACAAATCCTTCCCCTCAAATTCTAGGCCTATTCCTACCTCACAAGAAGCATCTGCATAATGTGTGGCACCAAATCAACACAAATAACAGCTCATGTCTTAGTCAACGAATCAATCAAGAGGGAAAACTATTAAATCATCCCATCTGCCACTCTCACTCTCATGTGTTTGTCTGAAGAGGATGTCCCTCCCTGCTCCAATATACTGTATGTTTGTGTGTGTTTGAGTGTGTGTGCGTGTGTGTGTGAGAGAGAGAGAGAGGAGTGTAGTAAGTTTGTGAGTGTGCCTGGCTGTTCATCGCACTGTGCCAGACTTATAAGAAATGAATCATGGAGTTTGTATATCCAAGAATAATAATGATCCAGTGATGATGAACATTTAGGCCTTCTGCTACTTAACTTGCCTCAATAAGGAGTTTCTTATTACCTGAAAAAATAACCAAGTGTCCTACAGAGGGTCACAGAGACCCGTCGCCCTTAAATCAATACACTCCAATATGACACTCAGCAGTTATATCAAAAATCAGTTATATCACAGACCATTTCTTGTAGGTAAAAAATTAGGTTTTCTACCACAGGAAGAAAGCAAATGGCTCTGAAATAAGTCGCAATACAGAAGTAAAACACCCAAGAATCAACTGATGAAACTGGAAAAGTTGATGGTGACAGGAAAGAAGCAGAAAACTTATATTTAACATAAATCAATGTGTCTTATAATTCCCTTAGTGGACAGTTTTTGCTGTACCACTTCACAGCATCAAACTGAAATTATAGGCAACATAATATAGGATGTGATCTTTTCCAGTGTCTTCATTCCACCCCGAGGCTTAGCCTTAAATGGTGAGTATATTAACACTCCAAAGATTTGGTTATGCAGTTTGATATAACAGTGTGTCCCACTCAAAGAGACAAAGGTGGGTATTTGAGGCGTGAATTAATCACTGGGAAGATTTCAATGGCAGCTTCACTGTTTAATATCAAATGGTATCTGATCATACCCGGTCTTGTTCTTGTCTAGCAGGCTGGGAGCCAGCGCTCTGATGTAAGCACAGGTGCAGATCAGGAGGAGAATCACTGTTAGCAGCGACTGGAAGTTGAAAATGGCCGACTGAAAGATGAAAGAGAATGATATATTTAGTACAGACATGATCAAGTGCAGCTTACTGGCAATAAGTAACAAAAAATAAATAGAGACATTACAAACTCTGCCTTCACTGAGTGTACTTTATTAAATTATACTGATTTTAAACTACTTGTCATAAGGAATATTGTTGCACCGGCTGTTTATTATGTCTGACAAAGAAGTGGGCTAACCCAGTTAGTCACAACTGTCAAAGATTTCACATCAGATTAGGGGACAGATAGTATGTTTTTCCGGACTGCCAATTATAAAAATACAATCCACAAGGTCAACCACTTTCCTTAAAGCTATTGTGCCTTAAGAAAAATCTCAATCTCATGCTGCCATGTAACAAAACAGAATTGACTGACCTGTCGTGTAAAGTTATGAAAATTGGTTAAACTTTAAATATACTAAAATCTAGTTTTGGTGGCAAACAATACTGCGCATCTCAGAGGCAAAGACAAGGATGCTCAGAGATTGTATTAACTGCCTGTGCAGGGACTCCAAAGCAACCAAGTAGCTTTGTGATGATAATGTGATAATGAATTGCATTGTAATGTGATAGACATATTTTTTCTGTATAATTATGCACAGAAAAAAAGGACTGATAAAATAATTTAAAGTTAAACTAAAAATACTACTATATATAAAATACTACTACTAATACTAATAATAATAACGATATTTTAAAAATCCTTAAGACAGAAGAGTTTTTTAGGTCTTATCCCACTTCTGTCATAGTAAAAGTACTACCACTGTGTTATTGTGTCCATAATCAATTTATTACAACCATTTTGAATTTTACATGCATGTATTGTATATAATAATTTTGCACATTGTGACGTTCATATGAGTTTAACATGCGGCGATTATTAAAGGCCCTATGGAGTTATGGTGGACACTTATTATTAATAATATGATTACGATACTACGACTTTCAAATAATATCCTTATTGAAATCTTATAAACGCCCTCATAATGCCAATCATCAATATGCAACCGAGACACACATACCGATACATGATCCCTGAACTATTGTGCAGCTACGTGGCACACACCCCAAAATACTGCGATGCTCGCATTCATTTTACTTATTATTTGTTTAAATTATACCTTAAGCCATTGTTATCACACGGATCGCATTGACACACGACCGCAACTCATGCGATGATGTGAAAATATAATACAACGATATTTAAGAAGAGAAATATACGTGGGATCGCTAGATTTGCTAAACCTTTAGCCTATTTTAGCAAGCCAATGCTAGTAAGCTAGTTTAGCATTTACTTTACGTCCCGCTTTACATCAAATGCTAGTGTCAGTTGTTGTCACAGTGTTTTTCAGACACCAATACAAAGTAGAATAAGTGTTAAAGGCAATGCTCGCGATACGCTGTTAAGAGCAAAAACATTTAATTAATAAAAACAAGCTTACCATTTTTTGTTGTGAGTCAAAGCCACATCACACTTCCTGCTCTCCGGAACATACGTAACGTAACGTGAAATTACGTAACGTCATCACGCATTGCGCCAGGAAACCGCGTCTGCTGATTGGCTGAGAGCAGATGAGGTGAAAGTTGAAATATCTGTCAAAAAAGTGTCAACAGAAAGAGCAGGAATAGTGTCAGTTTTGTACACAAATGCCTTCGCTTGGACGTCGCAGTAGCTAGTCCATAAATTACCGTAAGTCTTTGTGAAAATATGTAAGTTAAGCGTTTTACCTAAACCAAACATACAGTGTATTAAGTCTGACAGAGCTGCACGGAATCACTGCAGCACGTTAAAAAAAAAAAATTGGCGCTTTGCAGCCGTTAAAAGTGAATTATCTAACTGTGCCGACAACTTTAGCATACTTTTTTAAACCATGGCACCCCGGATAAAGAGGTTATAATATAGTAAGACAGCACTCACAGAACCAGGAAGTTGTTTGAATATTATATTAGTGTATTTGTAGGCTGTGAATAATAATAAAATCTCGGGGGTAAGAGAAGGAAGTAAACATCTGTGTCACAAGGTAAATGTGGGACTGAAAGTCTGCTCAATTTTGGCACTGGTAGCTTTAGATGGACATTTATTTATTTCTGACTTGTAGACTTCACAGGTAAGCATCTATCTATCTATCTATCTATCTATCTGCCTGTCTGTCTTAAGTTTTCAGCCCACTTATGGCCCAAATTTGCCCTCCAGTGCTGGGTGGCATTCAACCACTTTCTAACTGACAATAAAAATAAAGTGATGGACACTGGGACCATTTTTTTTATCATTTGAGTATACATAAGGTGCCAGAGTGCATAAAGCAGCATTAAAATAAGGCTTGCTTATAAGAAAAGAGATCCAGTGAAGGATCCTAGAAACCTAGAAATGGCCTAAAATCCGAAAAACTTCCTAAAATCCTAGAAATGTCCTAAAATCCTGGAAATATCCTGAAATCTGAGAAAAGTCCTAAAATCCTAGAATAATCCTCAAATCCGAGAAACTTCCTAAAATCCTAGAAATGTCCTAAAATCCTGGAAATATCCTGAAATCTGAGAAAAGTCCTAAAATCCTAGAATAATCCTCAAATCCGAGAAACTTCCTAAAATCCTGGAAACCTAAAATCCTAGGAATGTTCCAAAACCATAGAAACGTCTTAAAATCTGAGAAATGTCCCAAAATCATAGAAACCTGAAATCCTAGAAATGTCCTGAAATCTGAGATTGTCCTAATGTCCTAAAAGTCTCATAAAATCTGTCCTAAAGTTGTAGAAACATGCATGGGGCTGCTGCTACTGGCCCCCTGGCCTCCTGTCATTTTGCAAAAGTGGTCCTAAGCAAATCAAGCTTTATTATTATTGAGTATTACAGCCATAACAGATATTTGACTTGTATGTATAGGTCCATAGCCTCATAGATCCTACTCTCTTCTTTGGTGACGTTAGACTGAAATTTTTGTGGTTCACTTCTTCCCTCAGAGTTTTCACAATGAAGTCTCCTCCCTCCAAGCAGCCACGACAGCATCTTGATTGCATTGAAACCATGTTTCACAAATCCCTGCCAGCCATTCCTTCTGAGTGACTCCTGGAGAGCTCATCATGTAAAAAGAAATCTGTCAGATTGTAAACCACCCGTAATTAAGGTTTTGGGGATGAAGACTTGGTGTAAAAAGAGACAGAAGTCTCAGAATGGAGAGGATGCTTTCTGAGAGAAAGAGATGAGCGAGTGTACCTTAAACAGAGTCACGTTCCTCGTAATGTGATTAGGTTTTATAGTTGACAGTGCGCTGACCAATTTAGGCTACAACAGGCTTCTGTGCAGTACATGCAGGCCTGATCTCTGCAGTCAAATCATCAGGGCTTGATGTAGCCTCAGTGTGTGCAATGTTTTTATTTTTGTATGAGAGAGACCATCAGGCCTAACCCTTCAGTATAACATTCATAGATTGATGCTAAGAGTACAACTTTTCTCAAATAATGGTAGCGGTTTATTTTGAGTTGTGATATTAAGGAAAGTAATGCTGGAAGTGTACAGTAACAGCTGTCAGATGGTTTTGACCCTCAAGGAAAAGATGACTTAGGCAAGTGGCAGAGGAGTTGGGAATGAAAGTTAGCGTAATTGCACCACAAAGATGATGCTTGTTGTATTATACCTGTGTCTCTTTACTTTTGCATAACCACAATCGTCACTGAGAGTTGCCTTACATTTATGTCTGAACAGGCCGGAAGTTTTCACTACTGAAACTTATTTCTGTGTCAATATTGGAGATGTGAAAATGACCTGTTATTGTGCAGCTGAATGCAAGTTGAGGAAGATTTTGTATAAAACATTATATGAAAGAGCTGAGGTCAGGAGGACAACCCGAGAAGGCTAGCAGCGTACGTTTGTTTAAAAGGGCTGCCCTTTTGTTGAAATTAGTCATTCCTTCAAGGGTGTGAATGCAGAGCTTAAGTTGGTGTGATCACTGTTTGGCTTTAGCTGGCACACTAGATTGCAGTTTACTTTTTCTTTGCAAACAAGCAGTGGTAAAGTTTCTATTCTAAGTCGCGTCAGTGTCTAAAGGAATGTTTATTCCTTGTTTTATTTCAGTGGAATTCAAATTACTGTGCTACACTATCTGGCACAGAGTTTTCTGTGGATAACTTAGTGAGCTAAATGAAGCTGCCGGCAGTAATGCTTTTGCTGTTCAGCTTGTGTTCTTATTTTATCTTTCACCTATTTTTTTAAAAGGGCCATCCCGGCCAACAGGAAAATTGTGATTATTATTACAGATTATATCAAGGGAGTGTTGCATCCGAGGAGTAGAGAAACAAATGCGTTGCCATAGTTCCAGCTTTGATGACATAGTCTACAAGAAGACAGATTGCCAGTGATCTTAGGCTATAAATCAGAAACTTGTCATCACTGATCTCAAATGATTTTGCTACCCTATGGGGATAAGAAACCCTTTAATTTGTAAGGAGTTGTGTGGAAGGAGGCATATCTTGTTGTCACAGAGGATGAGAAAGAGCATAAACCCGACCCATCACCACTACATCACGGTCTCCTCTGCAAGCACTAGGAATATAAGTAGTAAAAGTGTCCACGAATAAATGTCACTAGTTTTTCAAACCAGGTCTTTATGTCGAGGCATGCATCATTTGATTTATGGTGACACACACACACACACGCTTTAGCCTTTAGCCCTTAGCCCTTGATTTATTGATTTCTAGTGTTGTAGATGTATGTGTTATATTTGATAATGTTTTTTCAATTTAACAAGTGGCTTAAGGCACCCAATACCTGGAAAGAACAATCAATAAAAAGTAGTGTTGTATAACATCGGTGATGGTCCCGATAACAATCTCAAGACAAGTCTCGTCTTGGATTCAGCCTAATATTTATGTAGTCTTGCCTCAGTCTCAGATAAATAGGACTCAGGATTTTATTTCAAGACTGGCCACGGGGATATCACTAAAATGCCTGTGCCAAAAAGGAGTGAATAAAGATGGATTAGTTGTTTTTGGCTCCTTATTGTTTGTATTTATTTTCTCATAAAAAAAGGACAATTCCCAAATGTCTTTTATTATTTCTATTTAGCATTTCATGAAGACATGTCTCATGGGACACCCATACATACACGCACAGTATGACAATAAAAGAGGCGGATGCGGAGGAGTCTTCATTTGTTTTCTGTGAGTGTCTTTATGGGAATGTGGATCTTTTAGATCAATATGATGACTGCCTGTGGTTTGTATCTTCCACATTTTATTCTAAGTGTGTCATGCAGTGTGGGACTCCCACTTGTCTGGTCTTGGTCTTGACTGTCTCGCCCTGCCTCTGTCTCTGTCTTGATAAACTCCGGTCTTGGACATGACTTGATCTGGGTTTAGAGGATACTGACTGCATCACTGACAGAAGGCTATGACACAGTGTGCTGCTGTTTAAAGCAGCACTGCTTTAGTCAGTGACTGGTCATGATATCAGTGGACTATCCAATAAGTTCTCCTTTTTCATCTTGAAACCATTGCATTGGAGAAAGCATGAGGGGAAAGTCCAGTGAAAGGACAATGAGAGGACTGGCCTAATTGTCTGCACTCATTAAAGAGACAGTTAACCGCTTGGCTTTTTCTACTCTGCATGAACTCTTCATTTCAAGACACAAGATGCATAATTAGAGACTTTCTTTGTGACTCATTTGCCTCGCACTTCCTGCACAGTTATGTCTTGCAGTTTTCATAAGCCTGAAGAAATGACAATGAAAAGGTTGAGCAAAAAAATTACAGAGGGAGTAAGAGAAGAGGATAACGGCTGTGTGTCAAAGCTGTAGGAGAGCTTTGGTTGATGATTTAAGCGTTTCAGTGATTGTGTCCGCCGATTGAGTAAGCGAACAGGAAGACTTCGGGATTGACTTTGAAGGTTTTGTGCAGCTCTCTATTTCTGACAGACAGCGCTGTTTATTTAATTGGAGTGTCCTTCTGTCATTACTACAGGGTCATCGTCCCTCCACAACAGATGTTACAGTAAATAATGAGTAGCTGGGCTCACTTTATGAGGTTAAAGTTGAACCCTTCAGCTCCCTCATCTTGTTCAGCCCCTCCGTCCAGCCACACCCCCTTTTGAGGCACAAAGGGTCAACTTTAATCTGCTGCGGTGTTCTTTGTGCATGTGCATGTGTGCTTGCTCAGGTGAGTGTGTGTGTGGAGGGCACGTGTGTATCTGTGTCAGACCTCTCCTGTATGTCTCATTTTGAATCACCTTGACCACCTGCTTTGTCAGCGTATGGGGAGGATGCAAAGAAAGAATAAAAAAAAAAAAAGTGCTGTCACGTCCTAACTTATAGCACGGTGTCCGAAGGCGCTCATTTTCATTTTTTCAAACATGTCCAGCTTGGCTAACTGCCAATTTAGCTGTCCTTTTCCCTCAATCTCCACACACTTTGCCCTGTAGTTAAGCAGGAAAGATGGCCAACTCACCTCTCACTTCACGTGGAAGCAGTAATAACATGTTCTAGCCTGGACATCCGTAATCAAGTAAAAGTTTCTCAAGCTCTCTGAGAGCAGGAAAACGATGTGTAACCAGTAAACCAAAAGGACATTCCAGGGACAATCTCATGGATCATATTTTAGTCCTTAGATCAATCACTTTTGTAACTGATCTGTCGAACAACGGCGTCTTCTGACTGAGACTCAACTTTTCAGTGAAGCAGTGAATCAGTTGGCCAAGACTTTAGATAAGCTTGCTTAGCTTACTCATTGAGCAGCGTAGTATTGGCAAATACTGGTATAGTTTCACAGTATAAAGTAACCATAAAAGCATGGATCCCACTGGTTTTGATTTGCTAATTGTGTTCTGGCATAGAAATGGATGAATTAGTTTTAGATGTGTTAGGCTGCGGTAACAGATGATTGGCACTTCTGTCCTTTGCTCAAATCAGTGCAGTCCTTCATATGTTATTGGATGACTTGCTGGGCTGTTATTGGTCGTCATATATTAAACATGCAGTTGGCTCATGGCTCCCCTGGAGATGTGATATTCCACCCAAACTAACCACCAAGATCTAAAGAAATATGAGGTGATAAATAGCAGAATCGAGTCACGTGCCTTGGACTAGAGTCACAAATTTAATGACTTTTAGACTTGACAGAATCAAGAAAGACTTGCAATTTGACTTGGACTTTCACACCAATAACTTGTGACTTCACATGGACCCCCTTCCAAGCACAACAATTAAAGAGTATGTTTTTTTAAAAAGCGTGCCACAGATCAGTTCATTTCCCCTGAGTTTCTGAATCAAGTAACATTAACACTATTCAACCCTAGCGATTGATACATAATTCTCCAGATGATCCACTTTGTTTGAACCAAATCTGACAGCATCCACTGAAGTTGCAGGAGAGAACTATGATGAACAAATAGGTTAGTGAGTGCCAGTTGGGGTAAAAATGACACCATATTTCATTCATATCCAAAAATGCAGTGCCCAACAAGTGACAATATAAATCGTGTAGGTTGAAAATTACAAGCAGAGATGAATCAACTTCCAACATATTTTTTAAACTAATAATTAAAAATGTTAAAATGCATTCATAATTTTTGAAAACTGTATTATTACTCTGTTGTTCAAATGGCATTTGTTGAAGAAGGCATTATGTTTTGTTTAAAAACTAAAAGTTTAGGACTTGGAACTTATCAGTTTTGACTTGAGACTTGAGCGCCAAGACATGAGACTTATTTGGGACGTGTAAAACAATGACCTGTTCCCACCTCTGATGAAGAGTCCATGCAGCTGCAGAATAATGGTTCATGTTTCGTCCTGACAATGTAAAATGTAGTTTTAATGGTTGTTTCAAAGCTTTGTGAGTTTAAGAAGCATAATCATGTTTGATAAACTCTCAAGTGGATGTTTCCACGCTTTGATATTGTTGTACAAACTAATGAGTTGTAGTTTGGCTGCATGAGGGTAGAATATTCCGACTCTAAGAAATATAAATTGTGTAGATCTTTTGGATAAATGCACACATGCTGACAGCAGACAACATCTGGGCCTTTCAGTAATATTCTTCTATTTATCTCTAACAGTGTTTAATTACCTTGCTGGAGGTCAGGGAGCCCACACTCCCACACAAAAACCTGCCAAATCTCTGTGTGATTCCACTGACTCAGAGACCCCCATTAAAGACACACACAGGGTTGTTTATTATCAAATCCAAGAAGTTAAACAATAAGGGTCATTGATGCAAGTGGGAGATAACCTTACAACATCAAAATGGATAGAGTGGAGGGCTGTCCATGGACCAGTAGGTCCACTGTAATATCCTGAACATGAAGCAATGGGCTTGTTACTGGAAAAATGAATCACATATTGCACTTTATTAAGAGTATATTGATTTTTATCTTTGATTTTCTGCAGGTCATGAGTGGCACAGTCCGACAGATCACTGTAGCTTCTGACCCAGGCACCCCTTACTTCCTGCGAGTGGACTGGGTGGAAGACCTCGGTGCTGGGTTCACATTAGCTCTCGCTGATGGCAGCTCGGCATGGATTGGAGAAGGTAAATATTTCAAATATGCAAACAGTATTAAAACAGCAGTCTCGGGCCATGTTTGTAGTGTTTGAACCCACATTTCTCAGCTCATGTGCCTACAAAGACTTACATATTTTGACTGTTGTCTAAAGTTGGTTGTCACCAAGTCTCCCATTCATGAGACTGTCCAAACTGTGCAGACACCTGGCTGAACCCCACCTCACAATATTGTAACTGTTGGTCCTTTAAGGGACAGCAGTGACCTTGTTTCATCATCCCTCTTCGCTCCTGTGCTGCAGCTTACAGGTGTAGAAATTAAATTATGCTCTACAAGGCTCGTCTTTGTATGTGCAAGTCAGCGTTCAGTGTGTGTGTGTCTGTCGTTACATATGCACGTGAGTGCATTTCCCTGGAAGTACACCTGGAACACAGCTATTCCCTAGTTTTCTATTGCTGTCCATCTGCAGAGTTGACAGGCAGAGATGAGGTTGTGACAGCTATGCGCGGGCTTGTGGGTCGTCAGTGGTTCTGCGTTTGATGTGTTAATTGGGACCCTCGGCCCTGTGTGAGCAGCTGTGCAACAGCTGACGACATTCCCCTCGGTTGCTCTGCATGCTTGCTTTTAAATCTGCTTTTACGTGCATCCATGCATTGCTACATAATTAATGTTTGTAGTTTTGCTCTGCAGTCTGCCATCACTTCTTTGCCCTTCTCTCAACTGTACGACTTTAAAATCTCACAAAAATGAGAAAAATGCCATATTTGTGTTCAGTTTCGGAAGATGAGGTGACAAGGGAGGCCAGTGATATGGGAGCCACAAGGAAAAGATATGTAGAGGATCTCCTTAAAGCGCTAACAGGAGGTGAAGGAGGAAGAGGAGGTGGAAGGAGAGGCGGCGACACGGAGGTGTATTCTTTCCACATCACTCCAGATCACTGTCATCTCTCGTATCGGAAGACCTGTAATGACATCTCGGTGAGCAAAAGCTTTGGCTAGATTTTTATTATTATATCCTGATTGTTGTGAAATCTGCAAGGTTTAGTGAAGTCTATCAAACAAAACACCATTTATTATTTAGGTTTTAAAGTTAATATGATAAATAAACTTCAAATAGACACACAAGCACCCACTCTATGGCTGTATTCATACAACACCATCATTTATTTCAATTGGACTAATGCCTCGGCACAGACGTAATGCCAACACAAAGGGCTCCAGCTAAAATAATGGAGGGTTGTCAGAAAAAAAAAATTGTCTTAGCTTTTGCTTTAAGGCAGTGCAATCAGTCGGTACGTTGCCCTTACAAATATGTACAAGTGCACATTCCTGGTAGACTGCTGTGTTATGTGGAGGCCATATTTCTGGAGACAAAAGATAATTTAAATGTATGTCCCTGTGCTAATGTTTTGCCGTCTGACAAACCGTCAAACTTTAAAATTTATTTTTCTGAATTGTATTTTAGCATCTCATCAGTACCTGATAAATCAGGCTAACAGCAACACCACAAACATTAGCCACATTTCTACCAAATGTTTTTGGTATAGCACGCTTAGAACTGGTGTCTAACGGATATGAACATGTACCTAAATCTAACATCAGTGTAGCGTTTCCACCACAGACAGTGCTCTTACATGTGGTTCCTTCCAGATAGTGATAGCTGTGTCACTACTCCATCCAGCTCTAGCTTTATATCCCTCTTCACAGGCGATGCAGAGAAATGTCTGCACCTCAGTGACTGACCACAAACAGGGTTGCATGTGAACATTTTCAAATTGAAAAAAGAAGTGGCCGTCGTGCTTACTGTCTCTGTAGCAATCATAGGGATATTTGAAACTACCAGGTTTATACATTGAGCCCTTTTAATTCCAAAATGATGATTTTGTCTTGACCATTTAACGGACTGCAATGTTTCTAGCCCCGGCTTTTAGTATCAGATTAGTGCAGTAGGTACCTAAACAGGGGTTTCGGAAAAACATGGCATCATGTAGTGCTTCTAATGTTACCATCCACAATTTTTGACAATGGCTTTACAAATGGCAGAAGGCTGGACTGGAACTGCAGATCTGAAACTGATTTGACTATGGCTCAATAGTTGGATAATAATTTCTCGAATTGGGTACTTTGCATCATTGTTCAGGGACACGTGTAATGTACCATCTAGAAAGTTATTGCAAACTCATAAACTGAAGTGGGTAACATGAAATTGTCGATCTTCTGTTAAGGATCAATTTTAGAAAGTTTAGAAAGTTTCTTAATGATGTAGACCTTTCAGTAGTTCACCCTTAAATTCCACATCTTTTACTTCCCCCTTGTCACTGTTCCCTGAGGATAAATGCATCTAATGACATACAACAAAATAGAAAGGAAGTCTTAATTTTTACAGGGGGCTGTTAAAAAGATAAGGTTTATTGTGTCCCCTACATTAAAGCAGATTTAGAATGGCTCGGTTGCCTTCAGGCCACTATGGAAAAGCCAGACGAATCATTCAGACATCCAATAGCAACAATATACAGCAGTTATCTAACGGCTAAGGCTCATAAACCTTTGGGGAAAGCAGCTTGCTGATGGAAAGTTTCTTCAATAGTAATGTGGAGCCAGCTTGTGTTAATGTAAAGAAACAACAAGAACAACAAAAAAACCAACACATCTCTTTTTTCATTCATGCAGCAGTCACTGACAGACATGTATTACACGCCTTGCTGAGGTGACTCTCACAGTTCTCAGTGAGTGGCAGGTTTGATGGAGTTCAGGTCACGGTGCTTTCAGGGGATTTTGGTGTTATTCTTACACACTGTGAGAGGATGCTGTAGCCTCCAGGGAGAAGGTCACTCGGGGTCCTGGGACCGCTGTGCAGGTAGAGGAGGACAGAGGGAGAAAGCCCGGGGGTTCGGAAAACTGTAGTGAGTGAGACAGTAAAAGCCTGATTTATGGACAGGGCTGTCCCCATCTAACAATGTTAAACAACAGTTGATTAGAGCCTTTTTCCTTTCTTTCTCAAAGTCCCCCTGGCTTTCTTTGTCTGTGGGCCGTGTATACAAGGGTGCCTAAGCGTACATATGTCTGTCTGGACATGTGTCAACATACTGTTGGTTTTAGATGAGGTGGCCAGGCCAGTGGCGTTAAACGTAGTTGACATAACAGTTACTCTTCCTGCATGCGACTTTGTCACATGTACTCATATTTCAGTAACAAAATTATGATATCAAGAATATAAGATAATGGATATTTTAACAACACGTCCTCATTATTGCAATGAATACAAGACAATTGAACATTTTGTCATTGAAAATGACTTTATGATGTTTATACATGTATGTGTGCCTTCCAAGCTGTCTGTAGTCAGTGAGCACCAAAATGCACACACACACACACACACACATTTTTTTTGTATTTTCTGTCAAACTTAAAAACATATACAGGTACACGATTTTCCAAAATGTAGTTTAATTTAACTGTAAATGCAAAATAAATTTCAGATTGATTGACTAGTATACTGCTCTAACATTTGCTATAATTTCCTGCAGCGCACCGAAAGCAACCAATCAGAGCTAAGGAGTCTCTAACACAGCTGTCAATCACTGCTCTTTAACTGTTATCAAACAGCAAAACTAGACAGCACTCATCAAACATGAATTAAGATTCTGTTACTGCATTGCCTATTTCTCACCTCTAATGTTTTCAGAAACACATTTAAGTGCACTGTTTAGCTGTAAAATGAGTTTGTGACTTGGCCACCATGTTGAAAGTAGTTGACCAAAGTATCAAGTGCCACCCACTGGTTGTACAAACTTCCTCATTTTACAGCTTAGAAGAACACTAAAGTATTTGTCTGAGATCATGAGAGGTGACAAAGAGTCACATCGGTTACAAAATCTTGATTAGTATTTGATCAGTGCTGCCCAGCTTAAAAATCTGACCACATTTCATGAGCAGTGATTGACAGCTGCGTTCAAGACTCCTAGGCTCCGACTGGTCGTTTTCCTTCACTTATAGTCAGGCTATTAAAAGTGCCAAAAGGCAACACAGTGGGCAGAGGAATATGAGTTTTGATTATTTATGATGATGTGTCTCATTTAGTACTATTTGAATATAGTTTCAGCAAATATGAAAAAAGTTATTTTTTAATTAAAGGTACCAACTACAGCTTTAATGGAGTAATAGATGATCTGTACAATAATTTGCAGTTCATCTCTGATGCCTTGGTTATTGTAAGTTTTTGTGCCTCAGTGCGCTTAATCAAATCAATGACAGTTTTCCCAAATGCATGTCATCACCAGGGAGAGAACCTCAAGAGAGACAATTAAACAGCAGCCGTCATTTGACTTTTGTATTCCCAAATAAGACCGTTTCTCACATGACATAGATTAACTCCCATTTTTTAAGGTGGAATTAGTTTTTTGTTTTTCTGTGTAGGAAAAAGTTGCTGCCAAAAGGAGCAACTAGACCACACAAAATGATTGACACAGTGGCCCAAATCTGTTTAGCCCCAAGTGTGCTTTTTAAACTGTAATCCTTTCTCACATTGTTACTGACAGTAATCATCACTGTGTGCAGTATGTGTGTGGTAGACACACACACATCTAAGAATCCTGTGGGGCTATTTGCATTTACTACCACTCTTGTCTTAACACCTGCATCTTTTCTTCTTTTTTCCTCTTGCTCGCCCTCGTTTGCCTTTTTTTCCCCCAACATGCCAGAGGTTAAAAAGTGGAACATGTTTTTCCCAGCTGGATAATTTGAGGGTGCAGAAATGACCAAAAACGAGGCAGGTTTCCTTTGGGAATAGAAAAAAAGGAGGCTAAAGACAAAACAGGTGGTGAACTTAACCTGACATTAATATTTTATGAATATGACCCCAGAAGTTGTAATGATTAATGTAATTTGGGTGTTTGTAGTTAAACTGCTACTAAGCAGGTGTTTTACATGGCAAAGTCTGACATTTTCTCCTCCTTAATGTCTGTTTAAGTACCAATCTGTCATTGGTGGAAAAATAAATATTCTAGTCACTGACACTTGCTCATACAGACACTTGATGTTGTCTTAGATGAAGGACTAAACTAATGAAGTAACTGTTTTATATCCATTTAGGCCTGATTGTGGTCATTGATCAAAGTTGATTACACAATAGATACTTTAGTTTTTAGCATTGCATGTTTTATTTGACATCAATCAGTTATTGCATGTGTTGCCTCTCTTTTTGTTTAATAAAAAGTGCGGAATATATTTAAATAGATGACGAAGTGCTGTGATAAGGAGCTTGATGATCAAACAGATGTTTGAGCAGTTATTCGGAGACTTCCTGCCATTTTACAAAAAGTGTCTCTCTCTCAGTGAGCACCACTTAACTCAGTTCTTACTTCAGACAGTTTCGATCCCAGGAGATTGAGACTCTAATTCGTAACAGTCGTGGTAGTTGAAGCCGCAGAAATCTGTGGATGCATGTGACACTGATTGTCGATGTTTTATGTTAGTCAAATAGCACTTGTGTTATAGTTCACTGGGGACTCCAGCTGCACAGCATGACGCCAGTAGTTCATGTTTTGTCATATTCTTATTGGATCATCCCAAATTCTGAAGTGTGAGATGATACAAGATGTGCTCAGACATATTGAGTGTGTTTGCACATTCACAGCATGGGCTTGTTAACATTATTTACAAAAACTAACATTTATAAATTGTGTGCATGATCAACTTAAAGTGTGGCAGTCAGAAACAAAAAAATTCACAGATAAAATGATGAATATGCACCAGATTTTTCATCGTTATTTATCATCTGTACCCTTACGCCAAAGGGCACCCTTTCCTTGTGAAGACTGGTCTTTGTAATCTCATTGGTGATTGTAAACAGTGGCCATGTTTTTGTCGGCACAAATACACACTAAACCAGTGAGCCAGCACTGTGGTGGTTTCTTAAAACAAAAGAATAAAATCCGCTATCATCCATGATTATATGTTTGGCTTTTATGGTTGTAGTTTCTGTTCTGCTTTTAGTGAGTTTGAAATTTATGCCAGATTTTTATCCTTTGAAGTGTGATCCTCCGACACATCTCTCAGGGTTCCCATGGTCTTGGAAAACCTGGAAAAGAAATGGAATTTCCCAGTCTCATTTTCCTAAACCTGGAAAAGTCATTGTTGGTTGGCATCAGTAAAAATCCTGAACGCTTTGGAAAAGTCATGTAATGTAATGAGGAATGTATGTAATGACATTTTTCACAGTAATCTTTCGTGGATAACCCTCCATGTAATGTAACATAACGGAAAATTTACTTTCCATAGCTGCCGACGGAGTGTTGTTCTCGTATGTGTCGATGTGTGACAATATTTTGTTCACCATCTCGTACGTTTGTTCATTTTCTCCCCACGTCCCCTCTCTTCTCATGTATGCCAGCTAACTGAAATTATTTTTGAACAGAGTTTGAAAAACATCTTTATGGGTCCTTTTAAAATGGCAGTTTTGAAATTTTGTCAGTGAAAATGTGTAGGAACCCGAATCTCTCCTGCTGTCGCCACCAGCAAGTTCCACATCACAGTAGTTTCTCTGTTTGAAAGTAAATCTTAATGATGTCAGATATAATCGAAGATACCTAAGTGAAATTAAGTATTTGAACTATTTACCCCCCTCTATCTGCTACCGTGCCCAGTGTTTATGGGAAAATCCATGTTATCAATGACAGACTGAGTGCAGTCGCCCCTCACTTCCTCCTCTTTATCTGGCCTCACGCCTCTGCACGGCAGACGAGGGAGCTGATGGGACAAGCTGATCTCCACTCCATGCCCACATTTCCCATACTGAGCACCCTTGCCCAACCTCAAACAATGTGCCTTTCATCAGGCACACCCACTGACATCCCTGTCCTCCCTGGAAATTTGAAATACAAAAAGAGGAGACATGCTAACAATATGTTTGTCCTCATAAAATATTTATAATATCACTTCAAAAATATTAAGATCTCATTTTCTTTCTTTTTTTGCAAATGAATATACCAACAGTTTAAAGTCTTTGAACTTTAAAGATGTCATCTTACTGTGATACCACTGATCACTTTTTATTGATTGATGGGCGTCATTGTCCTCTGATCTCTGGGTATAAAAGGTGGATTTGTGCTCCAGTGACGTGTTGGACGGCGTGATAAGGAAAGCTTTGTGTTCTCTGTGCCCACAGTGTGTTATGGTATAATTTTCACTGGGACTGTGTTCTTTTGGCTTTGTCCTCCACACCTACGTACCGTCTTCTCCACGGGTTTGACCTTATGGTCTGCCTAGCTGTCTGGAGACGCACTCACAAACAAACAGTAAGACCACACACACATCGGACTGTGTGCAAACGAACAAACTTACTCTGCAACCTGAATCCTGAAGGAATTTAAATTCACATGTTTTGCTAAATCTTTTGTATCCTTTTTGTTGTGTTCCATGCAGTATGTTTCACCTCAAAGAGTAGATTTGTGCCGATTTGCAAGGTCGTGATATGAAATCTCGAAGAGATGAAGGAAGCATTTCATCTCGTTTTAGAGGGCTTCTTCTTTTCTGTTTGTCTTGACTGCATCTATCTTTTGTCATAAATTACCCCAGTCTGTCATATAAAAGCCATACATCTAGTGCTGTTAGAGGCTGAAACAACAATTACAAACAGTTTACTGTTTACTCTTACTCATTTAATTGTTGTTTTAGTTAATCAGTGCAGTAGAAAAATGTGGTAGAGTGGGTCGTGGATCACAGACAAACAGTCTGACCTCCCACACCTTGGCAGAGACTGGCAACAGTGCGCTGACTGACCTTTAACTTTATCTCTGTCTCAAGAGAGAGGCTCGAGAAAATAAAGGGAGATTTTTAGCCTTTTTCTGTCTTTAGACATTCTTATCAATTAAAAAAAACATTACTGGTATGACTCGTCTGTCAAACTAAAGCATGCTGTTGCTTTACATTTCCAGATTTATTTTTTGTTTGGTGCATCCTTCCCCTTTCCGTGCTGCACAGTAAGATAAAGGTAAACCTTTGGTGATCTGGAATTCACATGTTTACTTGCCGAAAGCCTGAAAGTAAAGACGGTGAAATACACATCCTTTGGTTTTTAAAAGGAAGGGGCAGAAAAAATAAACAGCAGCTGCAGTGTCATTTCCAATTTTAATCCAGTAAATACAGGTTGTGCTTTCAGCAGTTTAGATCTCTGTATCAAGTGTCTTAAACTGGTAATACCATGTTAACATGCTGCTCAGGAAGATTTATGGTCTTGAACAGTGTCAGGGGGAAAAACTTTGATGACAAAGTTTGGCATTTGACATTATAATGGAGTGAGGCTTGTGTAGTAAATGTAGGACATTTCAGAATTCCTTAAAGTGTTGAATTATTAGTTTACTCAGTGTGTCAGAGTTGAAGCCTTCACGTTATCCGTCCTCACGTGGCTGATTTATTGCCAAATGGCTTTCTTCTGAAGGCACAGCGAAGATTTAGCGACAGGTAGCAAGAGGAAGAGGAGAAGTCTGAGGAGAAGATCAAAGCTTTTACAGACTTGACACCTCACAAATTGTGCAGTTCCTTATGTGTGCAGGGCTTTACTGAAGGTTTGGTTTTTACATTCAGTGCTTCTGTGTAGTTTTTTTCTAATGAATCTTTTAATGTCTGATGTCATGAACCTAAAAAAATGCTTTAAAAAACCTGAAACAAAGTCCCTAACCGAGTTTAAAGTAAATGGACAATCAAGAATGAGGCTTAACAATCCCGGACTATTGGGTAAAGCCGATGTGTGCATGGTAGTGTGTAAGTTAGTGTTTCCTTGAAGTTTTATCATTCATTATTCAAATTCACAATTGTGATAAAGCCAAACTTCAGCCATTCTTACCGGGCCTCTCCCTGCACCAGTCTCACCATTTCCTTCTAACGGTTGACCATCTTACACAAACATTGAGTCGCTTTGTCGACTTGCTGATGACTTATGAAGGTCGGCGTCACACAAATGTCCTCTAAATCTCTGAGAGGAACCTGCACTGTATCACTGTGACATCCTAATGTTGTTCTACATTTTTATGAGTTCTTGGGAACCTTGTCCTCCTTGGATCCTGGGTGGTCTCCTCTGTGTCTCGATCCCATTATGTTGACTTTTGTTAAATCACTGATTTCCTTGTTTTGATCAGACTGGCAGCACTGAATAAGAATTATATATATATTATATATTAAGAATTATCTCTTAATATATAGGCCCATTGAATTTATTGTGGAATGAAGTCATCATCTTTGGTGATTTTAAATTTAAAAATGAACTTAGGAGCATATGAACCATTGTTAATTTGGTGATAAGTGGTCCATGTTTTGTTTACTCATCATGCTCATAATTCACGCGAGGATGCACACGAGCCCCTGTGCTAATAAAGTGCATTTTTGCAGAGGGCAGAAATGTATCAAAGCTTGGTGGTGTTCAAGCCCCCAAAGGAAAAAAAAGATCCAGGGTTCCCACACTCATGGAAAAGTCATGGAAAAGTTTTGAAATTTTGTCAATGAAAATGTGGGGAAACCCTGAAAATCCCATGTAAACAAGACTAAGGCTAGATCTACAACTAAAATTTCAATTTAAAAAAATCCTTTAAAATGCTGCTGATCCCATTTTAGATTGAACACTTTGGGGTTTTGTTTAAGTCTGGAGAAGTGGAGACTTTTGAAAGTGATGACGCAGACTCTCACATTTGCTTCCCATTTGGTCTGATCAGTTACAACTTGTCAGAGCCAAAACATTATTGCTAAGCCAGCATACCTTTTGTGATTTTATAGTTCCTGTGTTGATACTTTATTACTCTTTTCCTATTGCAATGTCTTCCTCCGGCAATGGATAATGCGTCTGCCTAGTACTGCCTTAGTATTTTGCAATATTTGCACTCGCAATTTGTTCTTTGTCACCTCAGTCGCCTTACACTTGTGTGTTACTTTCAGTAACAATTCCAGCTCTTTGTCACTTTGTTACTTTTTCCATCTTTTTATTATTTTATGTAACTTAGCAGCTAATAACAGAGTAAACAATCTGATCCTGTCACATCAGCACTTACATACCCAGTATACAAGAATAGTCATGTAATGTACATTTTTAGTTGTGTTAATATGGACTTAGATTACTCCTGGAATGAAAACTTATTAGTATGGCTGTAGCCTAAGAGTCTGCAGTTACACTAGTGGCTTTGTAAAACTGTTAATAGGGACAGTAGTACTTTGCACAAAACATTGCAAAAAAGTTTGTTTTGTCAGAGACAAAGTCAGATGGAGGTGTAGAATACATAGTGAAGAAGAAGAAAATGTTATATTTGGGAGGAGGACACTACCAAAGACAAGATAATAGGCTATAGTAGTGAAGCTGTGGGAGCGACATAAAGCGAATGTCCACTCTGCGTGTGCAGGTTCACCAGTGGAGGAGAAAACAGCTGTGTGGCCTGCCAGGACAGCATCGGCCCTGAACAAAAATGACAAGTATTTTATGAGATCTTTTGAAGATGGCGGCTTTATTACAGTGGGTCTGTGACCTTGACACAACCCAGTGAAGATTTAGCACCTCGTCACCTTCTGGTTTCCCAGTGCATCACGAGCTGTACCTCTGTGTGTGCATGAGAGAATCTCCAAGGCAACAGGCAAACAAAGATTGTGCAGGTATAAAATATGTTTTGCATGGCAGCTTTGATGAGCAAACTCGCCTCTAGCTTATGTCCTGTTTAGCCCATTTAAAATTGGAGTGCTAAGGTAGAATTTTGAAAATTTGACACATCAACTAAATGTTCGAAAACATCCGAGTTTTTCAGCCCCTCTCTATGAGCAAGTGTCAAAATGCAAACCAAATGAGGAATGTTTTATTACATCTGAAGTATGTCTGTGATTCCAAAAAGCCAAGAGAAGAAGCAACAGAGAGGAAACTGTGTGCTCACTTGCATAGTTTACTGGTGACCAATGAATTCATCCTGTATTACTCCCAGACAGAAGAAAACACCTCAACATCTTAAAAAATCTATCACATCAAAGAAAATGTGATGTAATGGTTTGTTGCACCTCTATACTGCAGAGCCTCCTGGGATGACGTTAAGGTGCAAATGCTTACTCACTTTTTACTGTAAGCACATTTTGAAGCAGCTTTAGATGACGTTATTCTTTTAATCCACTAATCTGTGCATCAGTTTGTAGTTTTATTGGCAGATATGCTTTTCTCAGGTAACTTTCCACAGCTTCTCCCAGAGGATCACTTGGTGCTCCTGGAGCAGCTGGGAGATGAAGTCTTAAAACCGTCTTGCTGTCTCCTCCCAGAGTCGATGCTTCACATGTGCCATGCACTATCTTAACTGTCACCTGTCATTACAGAGGAAGACCGGTCGAGTATAGAGGTCTCTCTCATAAGATGTTCATGAATAATTAAGCCTGCCAATCTGCAGAGAAAAGGATATTGCTTTAGCCAGGGTTTTCAACAGATTTATTTTTTGTGGCGGCCCGCCATGTTAAAAACATCTGCCACCACATATTTATTTTATAATTTTGGAGCTGGACCATTATTGCATCACACTCTCAGAGCACAGGGAGCACTGTGGGCACAGATGGAGTAGAACATCATACACAGTGAAAATGAAACTTAATCATTAATTACGCTCGGCCTAAAAGATGGCATTAACTCATCTCTGTAGCAGCTGCACCTCGAATTCATCACGCTGATTTAATCAGCTCTGACCGGCTCGCTCAGTTATCCACCTCATGACTCAAACTCCACAAACTGCTGCTGAGGAAAAAAGAAATCATGAAGGGTATTGCCTGTGCTGCATTCACAGACCTGTAAAAAATGTTTGAATTTAGAAAGGGGACAGAGAGTGATGACAAAAAGGGACACACACACACACACACACAAGATAAAAAAGGGGGGATTTTTCTGACCCCCCTGGGTCTCAGCTACTGCCAAATACAGCATTTAATTCTGTGGAAAACACTGCTTATAAATGAATTCTGCTCATACAGCGTGTAGTTTTATTTGATCTTACTTTCATTTCCCTCTTCTTTTTCTACTCTTTTTGCTGCAGGTGCACTTGGGTTCAGTTGAGCTCCAGCCAGCTCCAGATCCTCTAGAGCTGAACCGGGCGATGATTGGCCAGTCCCTAAAGCGCAGTTCAGATTTGGAGTCAAAAAACATCCAGCTGCTGGAGGAGAACTGTAGACTGAAACAGGAGCACAAGAGAATACGTCGAGAGTAAGGATTGGCAGCTTTGTTTTTTGTGCTGATGAACTTATATGTGTGTTTATGAGACAATAAGTGATGGAAAGCAAATGTGAAGTTTGAATGGAAAATACCCTGACAGAATCAAATAATTTTCTTAAGATGTTCAGTGCTGGTATTTGTTTGCTGGTTGTCTTGTTTGCATGCAAGCTCTCTTTGCGTTTTAAGTTGTGCTGCCAGCTGTTTGTATGCACAGCAATCAGCCAGTATGACATCATCACTGGTCGTCCATTTGAGAGTATTAAGGGTTCCACCCAGTGTTGCAAACTGGGCTTGTGATTTCTGGGATCTGACTTCAGAACTTGTATGTCTTTCATTTCAAATATGAACTCTTTTTAATTTTTTGTGTAATTGTTTATCTGCTTGTTTGTTCCAGTTAATGCCAATGAATGGAGTCTTGCCAGAGGTGGACAATGAGGGTGAATTATGTCTGTACCGTATCATTCCTCTTAGCAAATTACCTTAATTAATTTCTCTCACCAGGCTGGAGCAGCAGGTAAAGGATAAGGAGATGTTGGAGGGGGCGCTGTACTCACGTTTTGTCATGGTGTTAAATGAGAAGAAGGCAAAGATCAGAGGCCTGCAGGAGGCTTTCCGACAGCTCCAACAGACTAATGACCAGCAGAGAGATGAGGAGCAGAGACAGAGGTCAGCAGACTGATTTTTCGTGGCTTCAACCAATTCTGTGAAGGTCTGGTGTGACTGGCTAGCTGTGCTACTTTAAAATGCCGGTGAACCTGTGAAACATGTTTAATTTGTGTTTCTCACATATTCTTATTTTTTATACAACTGTAAAAAAAATATATGTGCTCATCACAAGAACCTCTGGGTCTGATGACTTGCCAGGTACTTTTTGCGGCCTTTAAGTATAGACATACAGTTTGTTTTATATTGCATTGGGGATTTATACCATATACTCGCAAGGTGCGGTGTATTTGATTAACAAACATTTCAGACCTTGGGATTTTTAATTACGAAGCATTAACTTAAAAGGAAAAAACTCTTGACTGTTATTATCGCTTAATCTGACGATTATTTTCTCCATTCATTATTTGGAGAAAATTTTAATATCTGACAAAATGCACATCACAATCTCCTAGAGCCCAATGTGATCTCATAAGATGTTTTGTGTTATCCGATCAACGACTTAAAACACAAATATAAAGTTTTTACTATTATGTAATTCAAAATGGTCTTATGGTCCATCTTTATGCTGGTGACCATGGTGATGTCTTCAGTCTTGATAGTAACAGTCATCACAACTTAAATCTTGAAGGGGATCTTCAAGATTTAAGTTGAGGATTTTAACCACTATCATGGCAAAAATTAATTCAGGTATGCAAGAACTTGGCAAAAGATACATAGTAGTTAATATTGCTCTGGGTTTCATTAGTATTTTTAATGTGATGTCTTGTTTTGTCTGACCAACAGCCTAAAACACAAAAATATTCAATTTACTCGAATGCAAGCCAAGAAAAAGCAGCCAATTCTCACATTTAAGAAGCCGGAAACTTCAAATTATTGCAATGTTTCGGAACACTGACATAAATCAATTATAAAAAAATAATTGAAATTAATGCTGGAGAAATTAATTAATTAATTTTCAGTCGATCAACTAATTGTTGCAGCCTTTGTTTTCTTGTAGGTACGCAATACTTGAGAATTTTGTATAAGTAGTAAATGAACATATTCAGGTCATTGCTTCAGCTGCACATTCGCATTAAGTTTCCAAGCAGATCAGAGCACACTGCTGTTTGATCTGTGTTTGCCACACCTTTGGCGTTAGCAGAACACAGACGGCGGCTAATTTTTTTCTTTACTGCAGGCCACAGTGAGTGTATGGGTGAAGGATTGTCCTCATACAGTAATCGCTGCTTATGTGTCTGCCTTTGCCAACGTCCCTTATGGTCAGTTATATACAATATTGAAAGATAATTATCCCAAAGGTTTTGCCAGCATCGTAAAATTAGATGGGGTATTTTTTAGAGCATATTTGGGCATTAACTTAATTTTTCTTTTCCGTTTTTCTGTGCTCTTCCTTGCACACACTGATTGTTCAAATAAAAACATTTTTTATTTCCCTTAGTGACAATGCCACAACACATAGTGAAGAGGACAGTCAGGAAAGAAGAGAGGAGACAGTTCAGAGTGTCCATCCATCTCAGGAGCCAACAATTCTCATCACAGGTATGTGTGTATTTGTAGTGGTAAGTGTTTTGCTTTCAGAGGCAAAACTGTGCCAAAGCCAATTAAATAAGCCATTCTCTGCCAACTCAAAATAAATAATCAGTTATTGCAAATGAATTATGCAAAAAAGAAAAAAAATCTGTTGTTTTCATCTTTGCCTGCGTCAGAATATGTTGCAACAGCAATATCAATGATAATAACCAGACTGAAACATCTCCTTGTCCCTCAATTACTCAGAAAGAAAAAACAAAGGCTTTTCTCTCTAGGGGTAAGGCAGAGCCTAACCAATGCAATTCAGAGCATGATGACAATTGGCAGTTAGCCTTGTATTTTTGAGTACACATGCACAAATGTGAGATGTTAGAACCTGAAGTGTCACTTGGTTTCAGGTGGATTATTATTATAATGCTGCACATCTAAGTGTTAATGCAGAGCAACCAGGCAACATGTGAGTCAGTTAGAGGGGGTAGAAGATGGGCCAAAAAAGCTAAATACACTGTAGGATGTTTCAGAAAGTAATTTAAAAAGACAGTGCACTCCAAAATCAAATACATATTTTTCCTCTTAGCTGTAGTGCTGTTCATCCATGTAGATTGTTTTGGTGTGAGTTGCCAAGTGTTGGAGAGTGCTTGCTCTTGAATATAATGGAACTTGGCTTTTTATGCTTAAAGCACCATAAAATGCCTTTGAAAAACTCAACAGTAATGTTTCCTTCTGTAAATCATGACCCAGTTACTTAAGATAATCCACAGGCCTTATTTTGAGCAGTTTCATGTAGGAACTATTTTCTATCTACCAAACTACACCAGCCAACGGGCTAAGGGTAGCAAGCATCATAGCTGAGAGACCAGTGCTTGTGACAACATGAGGTGTAAACATTAATAGCATCGTCCTTGGCTGAGCTGTAATGTTAGCTAGTCCAGAGGTGCAAGGTGAGCTAGCGATGAATGCAAGTATCCTTCTGTGTAGTGACGGGGTTGGCAGGTGTATTTCTGTAGAAAGAAAATAGTTGCTGAATGAAACTGCTCACAACAAAGTCTGTGGATTATCATGAGTAATCGGGTCATGATTTTTTGAAAGAGACATTGCTGTTGAGTTTTTTGAATGTATTTTTTGTATAGTGCCATTTAGTTCCATTATATTAGAGAGAAGGCAGAGATCTCTACGGACAATATCTCCATCATTCGACACCTCACACCAAACCAGTCTAGATTGATAAAAAGCACTCCAGGTTTAAGGGGGACAATTGTATTTTCTATTTGGGAGTGAACTGTAACTTTGGAGCCCTCCAAGGCTTCATCATTTCGCACTTTGGTCGGCATAATATGAATTTACTGTTAGAATGACACATCAACAACACTTTGTGCTCCACTGATTCACTTAACATACAAAAAAGGAGGGTGCAGGGTGTGCAGGCTATAACTATGGCAAATTTTCGCCCATTCCTGGTACTCCATCTTATGTCATAGGCCATGATGTGACTCAGTCCTGATGCAGAGTCTTAAGTAAAACTCTTGAGTTTTAGCTTTCCTTGAACTGATTTTACTGTCTAATAAACTTGACAGTTGAGTGTAATTGATTATGTAAGCAGGGGGTTTTAATGTAAACTTAAAAGCACACACAAGCAGAGAATATACCCTGGGGTAGCCAGGTTCTGAGAAACACTTGTCAGTGAGTCATAAACCCACCCAGCAAAGTCTGCTGTGATTGCTTCAGCACGGCCAGCAGCGAGGTGGTCTTCCTTTTCCTGCATCATGCAGAGCCAGCATGACGTCACATTTGCTGAGTCATACCCCCCTGTACTACAAGTTGCAATCTGCTGGGATAACCTGCTGACCGCTTTCTCAATGGATGTTTGTGTTCAGAGCCAAATTTAAGCCCCTCCAGTTGCAAGACACATAGATGCTGTGGCAACTTCAGTAGGTTTTGTTGTTTGGCTCTAAATTTCTACACTTTCTCACACACACACATGTACACACACCCATCCTTCAGTGAAGATGGATGGAGGTTGTAGATTGCGCAGTTTGGGTTTTGGCTCATGCATTTTGTTGTTTGCAGTCCAGAAGTGTTTTACAAAGCTTTTTTGTGTTTTTAGCCAGTACTTATCTCTCACCTTTATGCCTTTATGAATTTGCCCCCATATTCTCTTCACATCCAGAGCTTTTTAACATTATGGGTGTGTTTCCCAAACTTGTTGTAGTATTTACACTAATCCAGCTGTCCAACAAATCCATCTCTGGGCGTTTCTCTCTTGGCCATCACTTAGTGGAAACAAGCCATAAATTCAGTGGCTGTTACAATATGTTAATTGCTACCTAATGTATTGTTATTCCTTCTTGTTTATATTGCACAGTCTTAGTCTGGTAACCACGGTAACCAATAAATTTATAGCCACCTTCACAAGGACCTGAGGAAATGAAACATACAGTTGAGACACAACTCTTTGTGTTTACATAAAACCTAAACACATATCGTAAGTAGATTCAGTTAACGCTGGTGAATTTGAGACCTCACTGGCATGTGTTGTGTTCAGCTCGAGTCCCCACCCATTTAGCTGTTGCAAAGTTTGACCCAGATCCCAAACTGTGTGCACAAAAGCAAAATGGTATTTCATTTGCATTTAGAAATCTTCCTATACTTAACTGACACAGTGGGCTACTCAATTCCCCCTTGACATGCTTGGCCCCAGTTAACCCCTCGTGCCTGGGGGTGTGTTTTCATATTGCCAAGGCCTGATAAGAAGGAGTAATGACAGAGTAGAACTGGAGACAAAAGAAGAAACTCTCACTTTGACCTGTCCCCTCCAGTTTAGCATCTGATGGTAACACAGGAAGCATATCACTCAAAATGGGCTGACTTGAGATGAAAGAGATAGAGGTAAGCAGAGGAGTGAAAGGAGAGAAGGGAAGCAGTGTGACTTAAGGGAAGAACGGGTGTCTGAAAGGGAAGAAAAAAGTGGATAAAAACAATAGAAGGGGCCTTTTTAGACTGTCAGATGGACTGCAACATCAGACTTGACTTGTTCCTTATTTATTTTACTATAAAAAATCAACAGAAGGAAGCTTTGATTTCACTGTCTGCATTTAAAGTTTTATCTCCTAATCAGAAAGTAATTGAGCTTTTAAGCATTTCTTTTTATCTAACACAACTGCTCAATCTGTCGATCTTTAATCTGAATAGGCTAGTGGCAGTGTGAAAGGGCAGACAGGTGTGTTTGTGGGTCTGTCCGTATATAAATGATTGTATTCGAGTGTGATGGGGCTTGCAGGGAATGCCAGATCTCTATTCCTGATAGGCACTTTAGGTGTGGAGATGTCGAGGGTTAACAGAGGTTATCTGAGGCAGTATGCCCCGAGACTGCCACAGATGTGCCACAAATGACACTAATGGAGCTTTGGTTTAAGCAATGAAGATGGAGAATTTGGGCTTTGGTAATGAGACCAAAAATTCCAAAAATGTAGAGCGAGACAAGACATCAGCATGCAGACACTTTGGGGCATTTGTCTCCAGGGGGTGCTTAACGTGACTCGGGACAGACTCAGCAAGACATCTCTCAGTTCTCCAGCATAGCATCACACCTTTCAGTATAAATAAAGGCAATCATTTTGAAGGATTGTGTTTTGCAGTCAGTCGGCACTTTATTAATTTCAAACATGTAATGTCTAATGTGCATTGCGATTCAGTGAGTCAGTGCCACATAAAATAATTTGTTTTCTGTGCCCTCAGTTTAGCTGCTTTTGATCTTATCGTGGATACATTTTAGATGTAGATAAATACTCATACATAATAGGGTTTGATTCTGAGACTGTGCCTGACAAAGTGCTGTGAAACAGAAGCACAAAAGTGAAGGAACAGCATAGAAGCTCCAAAAAAATTACATTTCCAGACAAGGCTGCATAATTAATGGAAATATTAATACCATTTACACTAAAATTACAAGGCATATGGCAGTCACAAGATCTGTCAAAATAATCACTATATAACTTTACTGGATATTATGCAGCCCTAATATCAGATTTCTATTTATAAGATTTCTATTTATTTATAATTTATTTATCGTGATTTCCTAAAAAAGAAAGAAAATTTAATCCAAAAACTGAAAACAGAATACCTAAATCTACAAAGGAGTATCCTAATAGACAGTTATTTTTGGTCCAGTTCTATAAGAAATGTAATCAACATAACGGTGCAGTAAGACCTTCAGTATCAGTGGTGGTTTTCTGATCAGTTCTATTTTTGTGTGTGCCTCTGTGTTTGTATGTCTGCTGTTTATATGGTATGCAGGACATAACCTGGCGAGCCAGGGCATCTCTTTGGACCGGACTTTTTCAGATGAGGAAGATGAACAACCAAGGCGGAAGCGTAGATTTCTTGACACCCAAAGCCCAGAACTTTCTGAGCAGGAGTGAAACAGCAGGTTAGTCAGATAAAAGATGCAAACACTGCATCAGCGTGTGCGGTATCATAGTTGTTCTTGCCACTGTTCCCTTTAAATAACAGTAACATTTTTTTAGTTGATTAAACTGTTTTGTGGAGCCTCTTTTCATATACAGTAGCAGTACAAGAACAAAACAATATTATATGTTACAGACTTTCAAGTAGCTCGTATTGAGATAGTGTCAACATGAAACAAAATCTCTTCAGTCTTCTTTGAGTTAAAGGGTAAGCTGTTCCATGTGGCCTCAAACCAGAGTCTAACAACGATGCAAGGAAATCATTTCAAGCCTCTTTTTATGGCCCTGTGAAACATCTCTCTCTTTTCCTCCCGAATTATCATTTTTCTTATTTTCTGCAGTCAAACTTCTGAAAAACCACCGCAGTAATTGATGTGGGGCGCCCTACGAATTTTTATCCCCTATTCCTTCCTCTCCTCCCATTAAAGGGGGTTGAATCATCATTTTGTCGTTATCATTGATGTTACAGAAAAGCCCACACATGCACACTTCCCAGCATCCGACAGTTTCAACTGTTGCACATTTCTACATAATTATCAGGTTTTATGTATCGAGCATTAGTTGCATTACTCATTTGTGAAATAAAGTACTCCTCCTTTTGCTTCTGACCACAGAACTGGTCATAGATACTGAAGTGTATTTAACTTCTCTCCTAATAAATAGGATAGGTTAAATGCAAAAATGTACTTAGCAAAAAAAAAAAAAGAAACAAAAGTAATTTTTATGTTCTTTTTATGGCATTTCATGTCTTAAACTCCTCTGATTTTCCCTTGGGATTGCGAGTAGAATTTAGAGTACATTTCTGTGGGTGTGAACATCTCAACAACATGACTTTTAAAAAGATGGACTTACTGGTGGGTCTGACAGAGTTTAAGATATTAATCAGCTTTTGTTAATGTTTGGATTATCAGAGGTGTCTCGTGAACATCCGGCTCATACATACAATGTTGTGAGGTCTTTCCACATTCAACAGCTGCATGATTTCTCATACTGACGCACTGCAATAGAATGATCAGAGCTTCTTGGACTGCAGATATGATCAGTCTAACATTGCATTGTGCTTGTGCTTGAACAGTATGCTTCAGTTGCTAAAAACATTTAAAAGCAACACTTACTACTTACACTTACTTACTGTATATTCAGAAAATCCACAAATAAGTATTTTTAACACAACAGTGACTTATCCAGATTCTGTGGTTGAATTTGGATAATAATGTGATCACCTCTCCTATATTTGCTTAAGTGTTACTTCTTTGGAAGAAGTACACAGAATGTACTTATTTTTTGCATGCAACATTAATATAGCAGCAAACAACTATTTGTTATGCAAAGATATAGTGGAGTTATGGCGTCCTGAGCTGAGAATGAAGTCACGCTCCCTCTGTGTGTGTTGTAATCCGAGCTTCTCTGTTTGTTTTGGTGGTAGCCGGGCCAGCTGTGTGTGCATGCTAGTGCATGTGAGTGCATGTGAGTGCATGTGAGTCCCTGTGGATGTGTCCAACTGGCTAGCTGATTGCCGCCTCTCTGCATTGCACTTATACAGCAGTAACTGCTAATGACATACTAACCCAAGGTGGTGGAACAGCGTTGTCGCCATGTGGCAACCTCTGAGGTTGAAAAATTAAGCCATGCTGAACTGCCAAAAACTGCAGTTATTTGAATGGCTACCTGAGGCCCTTTTCAGAAGAAAGAAAGTCCCCATACATGCTTAACTGCCCAACTTTACAACAGAAATAAACATATTTACAGCATGACACAAAAAAAGCCGTTTTGGACTGAATATCTAATTTCCACCTTCATGACAGATATATGGAGGATACATTTTTACACAACTCACCCTTTTCATTTAATTAAGGCTTAAAATTACTTATATTTAATGGCGGGGCCAGTAAAGGACAAGCTGTCTGTGAGGCGTCACCACAGTGTATGAGTCAGATCCACCCACCCGTGACATCGCCCACCCTTTGGTTCCTCCTCCCACGTCAGCACTGTTAGCTCTGTCAGCACTGTTGCTTTTGTTAACATTGTTGACACTGTTTGTGTCATCAGCTGCTAGCCGCCTCAGCTAGTCAGCTCTGCCGCCTCCATTTGAGAGCCAAGTGCAGGAACTCCTGGCTGAAGATTTGAGTCGTAAACATGCTCTGAATGTGGCATACAGCTCCTTTAAATCTAAAACCCCATAACATCCTCCCACAGCTTAGATTTGGGTGTTGGCTGGCAAATAAACAAAACAGAAAATTACTGCAGTGTGTAGTGTCGCTTGGTCCAACAAACCACTGACAGCAGTTTTAGTTCAGTGAAAAGATGCACTTCTTCTTCTTCTTCTTCTTCTTCTTGTCCTCATTTGCACCCCCGCCTCTGCATTCGATCAGATTTGCATTTTACGCACACCTCTTATTTCATGAGCTTCTTTGGCAAAATACACTGTAATATTACAAGCCTTGGTTTATATCAAGATATTGAACTGTATTTCCCACAGTGCCTCTCCATATTAAGGGGTGAAATTTTTAATTTGAAATGTGATATTTGTTTTATTAGTGAGAATTATAAACAACCTCTAACTTTTCACTCTCAATACTCCCTGCTCCCCTTTGTCTTTGCGTCTCTTTCTCCCTGTCTTGTCTCCACCCTCCTCATCAATGAATAGATGACATCCAGGAGTCATCATCAACATGATTAAAGCCCTAAATCTAAGGCTTTTCTAATGAACAGGTTTTCTTGATCCCTTTCCAGTTGTGTGGCAAGCTACTTTCGGCCAGTCACCCCTCACCTCAATACACACTACCAAAACAGTGACAACCAGGCAACAGTGTCCTGGAGGTGTCCCCAAATTTGATGCCAGATTTTGTCCCAGATTGAGAAAGCAATTCTCAGAAAGCCAGAGCATATCACTGCCATCTGGTTTCCTTTAACTGTGACAATTACCTGCCACAGCTCTCAGGAGAGACTTGCCGCCTGTCTCTCGTCTTCAATAAATCAAAAGACGAAACACTTAATGACGCTATCTTTTCCCACACGCTCCAGACTGTATGTTCCATTCGGAGCTGCCGTCAAGACTTTGCCTTGACGTGTTAGCGGCCATGTGATAACAGGCACTTAACGCCCTCCAGTGCTTCCTCAGGAACTGCTGGTGATGCTAATGACTTGGAGGACATGGTACAGAAACTGGACCAGGAGTATGGAAGCAATTTCTCAAAACTTGACGTCGCCCTGAGCTTGTATTTGCCTGCCAGGCCCCTCGGCCTTGGCTCTGTGTGAGACCAGAGAAAGAGTAACAACTACTGAGGGACAACGGGCTACACCCAGAAAACAGGGTGTCACCAACAACGAACCGAAGCTGCTTTGTTGCTGCTTATTCATCATGTCTTGCTGATGTTTTCCTCCCTCTTTTCATCATGAAAATACACTATGCGCCATCTCTTTCATTTCCACTTTCTAAGCTAGCATTTTGCGAACAATAATTTGACCTCCCCCTCGTTTCTCCTTTTCATCTGCCCTTTTATTCCATAGATGTTCTGTGGCTCAAACTACCTGAGGGGTGTTTTTGCAGAAGGTTAATAGGGTTATGTTGTCACTTTGTCTTCACCTCCTCACCTCTTCTTTTACCTCTGCTACCAGCTTTAGGTCCTGAGGTCATCACAGTGTGTCTTCACACTGACAGTAATGAACTTATTGAGACCTATTCAGGGTCCATATCTGACCATTCTACCTTTGACATCTGGAACTTCCTGCCGTCTTTTATGATTGTGATGATACCGAAATGTCAGCTGAAGACCACGGGTGGCCGCCAGGATAATCCCACAACACGCGCTTGCTGCTTTAGTAATCCCCACAGGAATGTTACACCCTCTCCTCCATACATCCCATAAATAAGGCATTTTACATAGGGAAAGGCCCGATCAGTATATAAGGATAATTTACAGATGAATGCATGACAATGTGCAATGGAGGATGAGACAACGTTTGAAAGATTAGGCAACTATACTGAATATTTCAGTCAGTGGATTCATTTAGAATATTATGATAACGTGCTTAGTTATTGAATGCAAAATGTTCTTGAACAGGCCTGTTTGTGTTGATTCCATGTTTTTATTTTGACATTTTGCTCTTTTTTTTAAGACAATTAGTTGATTCAAGAATACATATTTTTATTTGATTTAAGATGTAACAAATGTCCACTTGGAGATGTATTTTTAATTCATTAAGAAGAGAGTAATTAATTAAATTTAAATTTTAATATTGTAAAAAAAGTGATCAAATTAAATTTTGGGATAAATATCTGCTGTGAAATGTCTCACATGACATGGCTTGTTAATGGCAACCTGATTTAAATAAAGATTTTACTCTGCAGTGTTTTTTCCTTTTCAGTGTTTTTCAAATCATACATAATTTCCCAAGAGACAAACATCACGCAGCTTTGAGGATCATCCATTTTGTGAGTAAAATTTATTGGATAATTTAAAAAGAAGTGTCATTTAACATTTTACATGCGTCAAGTTGTTGTCATGAGCGGTTTTATATAGTGAAAAGACGAAATACACAAAATTCAGTGCAAATCAGCATGATGAAGACTTTTTAATGATATTTGCTAAGTAAAGATATAGTGAAGTAATGGTGTCCAAAGCAGAGAATGAAGACAGGCTTCCCCTGTGTGTGTTGTAATCCGAGCCTCTCTGTCCTTTGTTGTAGTAGACGGTGTTTATTCTGGGTTTTCCACACATTCATTTATTTGTGGCAGCCGACCACGATCAAAACATCTGCTGACATGAATAGATTTTCTATTTTTGGAGCTGGATCATTCATTTGTAGCGCTGTTGAAATACTTATATTGTTTGGTTATGCATTGCACCTCTTAGAGCACAGAGCATACTCTGGGCACAGATGGAGCAGTAGAAGCTGGGTCTAAAAGATTTCATTAATTTGCAGCAGCTGCTCCTGTCATCCATTGATCTGATCAGCTCTGAACGGATCGACAGATTTAATTATCTACAGGCTCCGCCTGTGCTGCATTCATTTAAAAGAAAGACGAAAGTTTGCTCTTGCTGCCTCTTCATCCCTCGTAAGCCACTGCCAACTGCCGCTGTCTCTCTGCACTGCGCTTAAATGGCACTTACTGCTGTTAATGGGATGGCTTTGTTGTATAGATGTAGTGCCAACCCTCCAGTCCCCCCAGGTTAACTATGCTCTGTTGGCACTGTTGCCATTGTTAGCACTGTTATCGTGTTAGCACTGTTAGCTGCTAGCCGCCATCTCTGCCACCTCCATGTTGAGCCCCATACTGTGAATCATGCTCTGAAGTTGCATACAGCACCTTGAAAGCATCCAATTAATTAACATAGTGATTAGGAGAATCGACAGGCTATTATGCAACACATTCAACAGTCTATTGTGTTGGAGCCATAAAACAGTTGCACTTAAATTTCCAATCGCATAAGACTTTAGGGATGAACTTGCTTTGTTTTGGCTTGTCGCACTCAGTTTAATCAAAGTGCAACCAGTCAACAATCAAAAGTTGGTAAATGTAAGTGTTTTTTCCACATTTGATAGCATTTTGGAACAAAACCATAAAATGATAACAATATTGCCCTCTAGCAAGGGCACTCTACATGAACAGGGCTATACAGCAGCCCATACAGCTGAAAGGGTTAACTGTGTTTGTGAGAGAGCGATGATGGCTGTGCCGGGCTGAAATTAAACGTTCAGTCACTTGCTTATCATCGTCATTCACTTACTGCATGCACCTGTAGGATTCCCATCATCCAGGCAAATGACAGGAGTCTTCCTGCTTTCCCGCCACGGAGCTGCAGTGAGACAGAGTGGTCTTTGTGTGTCGTCAGGCTGTGCTGCCCTCTCACTGCTCACCGACTTGCACTGTAATGTCTGAAACAACTCAGCCTTTCGCAAACAATGTTTGAAAACTGTAGATGACAACCTTTTGAGAATCAAATACTCTGTCATGAGTAACGGTTTCCTCATCCTTCAGATATGTTGGACCAGTTGGTGATTGCTTCCACTTTTGATTATTGCATTGCATCGCTACTGCATGAATCAACCAGATTTTACAATTCAATAAAAAAGCAATAAAAAAATCTGAATGCTACTTTATCTGTTCGTTTCTTTTTATAACTCAGACATTATTTGGTTTTATTGAACCAGACATGCAAAACTGCATTATCTGGTGCTTCTTTTGCTCACAGTGGGCAGTGCCGCTGTTTCTGCTGGAGGCGGCACACATATGGAAGTAAAGCAGTGGGCAGGCTGTTTAAAATTGAGGGAATATATTTCTGGGCAATACAAAACCAGCAGTGAGCCTTCCTGCTGGACCACTTTGAATTAAATGTCTAAGCTTCTGCTCTGTGGGTAAACTGTGTGTGAGACCAAAGTGCTAGTCTATTAACAGTATACATACATTTGACTCCTTGCACAGCCGTTATCCTCTGGTATAGCAGAAAAAAAACATTATATAAATATATTAAACACCTATCCAGATGTTGACTATCCACTGATAATGTGGAAAAACTATAGTGTAGGTGCATCTATTGCTTTATTCAGTGTCTGAACCAAACAGAAACCTCTCATGGAATCTTTTCCGCTTTGGTCTACTAGTTTTGCCAGGGGGCAAAGACTGTCTGCTTTGTTTTAACCCGGTCATTTAAACAGCCTTTTGATCATTACAAATAATGAGTGGTTACCCTTTGAGATGCTGGTGTGAACTGATTGGTCTCATTATTTGAATTAAACCAAATGTTCTGCAGGTTTTTAAGAGGATGGTGGCTGAACATTTAGTGTGTGGTAATGACAACCTGCCACAGTGTGCTCCTGGGAGACTTTCTCTTTATTCACATTGTGAAGCAGTTTGGCAGGTAAGGTTCTACATAAAGATATATATTTTTTCTTCTTTGGTTACTCATGCATGTATGAAACTAATCAACCGAGGTTTAACCATAAAAGTTACCACGTTTTTTTAAATTACCCTTAAAAGTAGAAACAGACCACTTTTCCACTTTTAACTTCTTATAGTTTTCAAGAATTCCTGATGGTGACGCTGTTGCAAAGACAACTAGATAACTTTACATTGTTATCAGAGCCCAGCAAATAGTCACACTAATATTTGGGTTTCACTTATAAATCAGCACACTCACCTTCAAGCATTCAACCTCAGCAATAAACAAAGGTGAATTGTGAAAAAACAGGACAGGAAAAACATTGTCATCTAAATATCCATCACAATAAAACAAAATTGAGACTAAATCTCATGTTGCCAGCTCATCGGCATGGCAGCTCTGATGATGTCACTATCAGAGTAAGTAACTATCAGAAAAACAACAATGCTGTAATGCAATAGACAGGCAAACCTATAACAACATTGATACTGGTAATTAGGGATAGCTACCAATAGCACTGGGTTGTGTAGTGACTGACATAGGGAACCCATATAAACACTGGTGGTGTCTTTATTCTATACTCATCATTGTGAAGTTAATTTTGTTTGCACAATATAATAAGTTAAAGCACAAAAACACTTTATTTCCATTGTAAGTAAAAGAAAGCTGAGATTTGACAATTATTTTTGCTTGAGATGAATTGTGATGTTTGCATAAATGTGCTGGTGGCTTGTGTCACTATCACATTGGATGTTTTAACATCTGCCAGTGCTACTTGGAAATTTACCGTAATGTATAGTTACCACCAAGCAATTTTAAATGTCAGTGTATATGCCACCCAAGCACTTTAATTGATGACTGAAATTGACTGACATTTTTTAGTGCAGCTTTACCAAAACATCTTTTAAGATGGTAATTGGAACCAAAGAAACCAAAATGACTTTCTACAGTTGACTTGGTTCTCTCTCATGACTGGGAATGCATTATGCTATTATCCTGAGTTCCTGTTCGTCAGGGACTAAAGGATCGACAGGCTGTCCACATTGCCTTCTCTCGTGTATAGGCCTAATTGCTGCCTGTTTTAAAAACTGACTCTCATACACCCTTTTTTGTCTGTGGTTGAAGTACAGTAAGAAGCATGACTCCTCTGGGAATACTTACCATAGGGACTTACGCAAATAGATCACATAGTTTTAAATAGGTCGCCGTAAAATTGTCAGATATGACACAAATATAGGATGAAATATTGTAAGCGGGAGTCCCCAGAGGTCATGTATAGGGTGATTACAGCAGAAGGGATGAGGTTAGAGAATTAAATGGTACCCACAATGCTGCATTATGTTAACTGCAATTGGCAAAGATCTGTGATGTGGGAATGGTCTGGTTCTGGTTATCAACCCTCCCACCCGCCCACCACCACCACCACCACCACCTCTCTCTCTCTCACTCACTTCCTCCTCTTGTCTTTGTTCCTCTGCCATCCTCTCAGATTAAAGTGGTTTTCTAGAAGGTGGCAGATGTGATGATTCATGAAGTTCCAGTCGGCTGGGTTTCTCAAACAGTCACCATGAGAACTCGATCCTTTCACAAGGGCTTCAACGCTGAGGTTTGGGTTGGGTGGTGGAATAACAATCTGATGAAATATTGTTATCAATTTGCCAGAGTTTCACAGAGAAATGTGTTTACATGTATTACATTTTACAAACAGGACTTATTGTCTTGGTGATGCAGCCTCACCGCAGCTCATGTGCTATGATTTTACCCCTCACTTCTCAGGGCCAGGATTTCTGTAGTTTAGAAAGATCTGCGTGACATTTTCCTCAGCTTACCTGTACTTACTGAATTGACTTTGAGAGACAGAGACACTTGCCTGCAAGCTGATCTCTACCGGGATCCTTCGTACTGTCTCTTTAGTAGAGCTGGTGCTGTCTTGCCCCTACTACTCAGCCCTTACCTCTCTTTTTAGCATGTTCGTGTCTAGGGGTATGGTGTCTCGATTCTTGTTGGAATAAAGGGGTAGGGCTAAGTGTAATGCCTGATTCATGGTAGGGTGCTCAACACTTTTTATAAGTGTCCCTAATCAGACACTAAACAGTCATTTGTCCTTTCAATTTTATACTTAAGTGAAAGGTTTAAAGTTGTCTTGACCAAAGACTCCCTCTTTGTTTTTTTGTGGTCCAAGTCTAGTTTCTCTCATGTTTAGTGAATTTAATTTGCACAGACAGCTCTTTATGTATATGCTGTATATGTGTTTAACCTATCATAAATTGATGGATCAGTTCCCAGTCTGTCTGAGCAGCAGATTCCCCTCAGTCGCCACTGTGGACTGAGAAACAAAAGCAGTGGGGGTGAGGGGGGTCAAGACCTTGAATAGACATGTCTTGTGGCTTGTCCTTCTGAATCATGTTCTGATGCAGTACCTTAAAGTGCAGGATTCTGGGGCGTTGGGGGCTCAGTGGATAGAGCGGGCGCCTCATGTCAAGAGGCTGAGTCCTCGCTGCAGCGGTCGCAGGTTCGATTCTGGCCTTGGCCCTTTGCTGCTTGTCGTCCCCTCTCTCTTCACACGTGCACTCTGTCCTATCGAATAAAGGCAAAGAAAGCCCAAAGAAATTTTTTTTTTTTTTTTTTAAATGCAGCATTCTGTAGTCAGCTGAGGAGTCGCCCAGTTGACTCTCATTGGAAGTGCTGTCATTGACAGAGCAAGACTTTATATACTTTTTACAGGAATAGAATCATTTGTCTCTATCACTCTACTTATGTAATATTTTAGATAGGGCATGAGATGGCCGTCTGCCACTTCTGTAATGAAGCACAATTGAGAAGTGCTCACAGTGTTCTCTTAAACTGTTGTCCGTGAGCTTCTGCTACTTCTCATAATAAAAATTCTCAGTGATGTAGCAATAATTGACCATGATGTGATGCATACTATGCTGTGTTGGGTCCTTAGTTTTGAGGGGCCTGAAAAGTCTTTTCGAATTCCTTGAATTTGATGTAACAGAAGGTGTGGGAAACCCTGGTAATGAGATGTAATATTGTTAAGACAGAAGTGTGGAGGGGGAAAACCTCTGTCCACCAGCTGTCACCAGCATGACCGACACCTGCCTGTTGATTGACACCTTGTACTGAGGCCTCCAGACAGTTATGCCACTAGTGCAGCCATCCTCACAATGGCAGTGTGCGGCTTTTCTGTCTTTCTCCTTTCAATTATTTTAAGTTGCTCAGAAGTCATAGAGACATGTGGGTGAGTGTGTCATTTAGCTGCTGCTGTCTGGTTGTGTTTCTTTTAAAACACTGTAGATAGTTTTGTGTAAAATTGTCAAGATACTTATAGACCTGGATATTTTATACATGATGTCATAAAATACCGAGACAGCAATAACCTGTATGGACTGTATTAGACCCTGACCGATATATTGCCAATATGCCAATATGACTACTGACTTACTGTTAGTGCCATCTTTATTACTAGAGTTTATTTTGAAACTACATTCATAAACAATAAATACATCTTATCTGTGTGACTCCCAAATACCAATAGCAATATTGGTGTCAGCCAGATACACAATTAATTTTTCATCAAGCTTCCTATGTGGTAGTTTTTCCTGAGAGAATATTGTTAAATATGGTATGGAAACACACAAGAAAAACCTCACCTTGGTCCCAATAAACACAATTAAAATCAGTTCCTGCACGGTCGCTCACCTCTCTTGGCCTTTCACTTACGCTGAAGGGATCAGCTTCGGTGGTCTGGGCCTCCATACTTGGCTCCAAAGGATCAGTGTCCATGACTGTCCAGAGACAACTTCATTTTCCCACATTTTCTGCTCTAAACAGGGCTTTCACTCACAAAACCACACACACACACACACACACACACAAACACACACACACACACACACACTTGTCTCACTGTACCTTGGGAAATCACTACAAGTTGTTTTTCTCTCTGCCTGTCACAGGTTTGGCTCTTGTTTGACACTTGAATTGTACATCTTGTTTCACATCATTATTTATCAGTGGTGTTTATTTATACAGGAGCAAACTAATTGTCCAGCATATCAGGTGACATTTTAGTGATTTCATATTTCCGCTATTCAGCTTGTGCTTGAATATTTTGAAGCTTGAAGAGATTGGATGATTTCCTTTTACCGGACCACAAAAACATCCAATTATGGATGCTAACTGTATGGCTTGTAATTGATAAAACACTAAAAATCAGAGGAGCTTAGGCCTTAAAAAACTGACTTTCAGTAGGACAGATCCCTCAGGGTCAGAGAAATTTGACGCCCATTTATGCTGTCTGAGGTGGCATGGGGCCGGAGGTAGACCACCTTTATTGGTCATGTGATATGTGGGTCATCTTGGGGCCCGCACAGCGGATCTTCAGGATCAAACACTCTTTGATTGGCTCTTTGACTCATTGATTTATGGGTACTAAAAGGCAACAGGAGTTACACAGTTACACATACAGTAGAGACGTTTTACATGGCACTCAGTGACTTGCAACTTTTAACTTAACGATGACTCAGTTAAGGAGGTACGGTAGTAAAATGATTAAATGATTCCCGTAACTCTAAAACTGAGTAGTTGTAATTATGCCGGGGTCAGGTGGCAAATTCCAGCCAGAATCAGGTCAGTTTGAGCTCCTTGTCAAGTCGTTCGTTAAAGTATGAAACCTGTTTCCTGGAGCTTTGACATCTGAGTGCAGTCTGTCTTTGTCAGAGTCTGTTATTGATTGCGGTGCGTGCTCCTTTGTGTTCTTCTGCATGCTCAGAGTACAAACATGTCTCAAACCGCTGTTGATGAAGATGTGTTAAGGTGTCATTTTCTAATAGTCTAATGAGGTTGTAATGCCACAGTAAGTGGCAGGTTTTACATGTCAGATAGGAAATTAGTCAAAACTGACAACCTGTGAACTCCAGCCTTCCTGTTCTGTCTCACCCCTTGTCTCCTCGCTTTCTCAGAGACCGGCTGTCCAGACCAGTCCAGCCTTGCAAAAGAGAGATGTATTGTGGGTAACTTGTGCAAAGCCCTGAGATGATTACAATGCACGCAGGTATGGTAAAGGCACCTACGACTTTTTTTTTTTTTTTACAAGGGCCCTGGGGCTTCAAGGGCAGTCCTCTGTGTTAGAGACTTATCACCTCTGCTCTGGCTCTCAGCTGGCGAGAGCGCCTTCAGAAGGCAGCAACATGATTTTGAACAATTAGTCCGCCCCACCCAGACCTACACATCAGTTTGATTCACATGCAGAAGCCTTTATGTCTCTGTGGGTGTTATTAAGAAACACTATAAACATGATATCATTGTGTGTCCTGCTAAAATCATTCATGACGGTGAACTGTTAAAATAAAGAAATACTTCTTTGTCAAGTATGTTGGAGGGAAAAAAATCTGTCTCAGAAAATAACTAAGCTGAGATAACTGTTAATTAATTTATTCAAAGAACAAATTGATAAACAGTCAATCCTCATATTGGCAAGTACCCCTTGCTATACAGTACCACTGTACAATCACTGTATTGCGTAAGTTTAAAGCAAAATCATTGCACATGTAATTACACACTTAGAATCTTACAGAGAGAATAGGCCTGATCCAGGAGTCAGCAACCTTTAATTTCAAAAGAGCCATTTTTGACCAAAAGTAATAAAACAAGTTTGTCTAGAGCTGCTACACATATTTGTGCCTTGTAATGAAAGTAACACAGCCTATTAAGTTTAAATTATACTGTGGCTCCCATGGGCTATTAATATTTTTTTTCTTTGGTACTTAATTTTGCAGTGTTAACAGTGAAAACAAAAAGGCAAATCTGCCCATGCTCTTTAAAATTATCATTGATTCTCTGAGACATTTCCTTTTTTCACTTTGGAATCCATGGCTTGCCTGCATGGCAAAGGAAACTCAAGACTATTCACTGCAGAGGTACGACAAATGTAGAGGAAAAGGTGCCAGGCTGTAGACGTTGGAGATGTAAAAATATCTTGAGGCCTACAACAATAAATGAAAATTAAAATATTAAAAAAATAATTTTTATTCATTTTCAAATGAGTTTTCTGAGGATAAAGAGCTGCATGTGGTTCTGGAGCTGCGGGTTGCCAACCCCTGGCCTTTTATATAGATAAATCTACTTTTGAATAACTTTTTTAGGTATATGAAATGTCATTGGCTCAAAGAGGACTCTTCATACACTGATCACAACAAAATGGATTTTTAGCAGATACAGATTACAATCCAAGAACAAGCGATTTAGTAGTAACAAATTGAAACTTTTTGCCATAGCTTCAGTGTGCTTATTGTGCAAATTAAAAAAAAAGAATGTCACACATAAACAATGTTTGCACTGAACACCATTCTAGTTGTTCAACAGATAGACAACAAATTTCATTATTCTGTTCTATTTCTGTTTTTCCTGCACTAGAAATGTAGACTCTATATTCAGTTCAACTCTTTACCAGGCATATTTAAATTTGTTGCTGTCCTGTTAAGACAAACCGGAAGGAACACGTGTTATCCCACGCTGCTGGAAGTTGTAATTACTGCCTGGCTAAAGATTACCTACCACACACACATGCACACACACGCACGCACACAAGTTAAACTCACTCAGCTAAGCCCTCCTACTTATCTAGCAGTAGCCAATGATTATTAGGCAACAGATGATAAACTGTGGTCCGGCCTCTCCCCCGTGTGGAAAAGCCAAGCACAGAGGAGTCTGCAAACAGTTAACCACTGTTTGCAGACTCCTCAGTCAGGTAATCGTGTTCATCAGAAATAACCCATTTCCATTTAAGACAATAATTTTCTCAGTTTTTACTATCTCAAAAATGCAAAAAACAAACAAACAAAAAAAACCCACCAAATTTTAATTACAATTTATTCTTAAGGTGAACTTTGATATTTTTTTATTTCTGTGCGCAATATGATAGGCATGAAACTAGAAATTTCAAAAAGTGTCCAAAGTGTCTCAATGGGGTGGATGTGAAGTACTCCCTCATAATATTGACAGAAATGTGTTGCTGGAACAAACAGTCGTCTGTGACTCAAATTCAACCAGAGACATGCCTGCACCACCCCGTTTCCATTGCGCACGCTTGGATACGGCTGGTGCGCCGCAGACAGGGCATCAACATGAAACTTAATCATCAAAACTTGTTGATTGTGTCCTCAAGTTATAGAGAAAGCGATATTTCAATATGATGTATCATGACACGCCTTTATAAAGGGTTGTGGTTGGCATAAATTCATGTATGATATGAAAATATGTGATTTGGAACTTGTCTGCTTGTCAGTGAAGATGCACTTACTCTGAGATGACAGCCTACCTGCACAAATGATCCACGTGATTTCGGATCAATCTGATTGGATACACCTCTCAGGCGCAGAGCCAAATTAAGTTGTCCCCCTCCTTCCCAAGGTGTCTCATTCACTTTTCAGATGGGCACTCTGCCCCTCCTCTCTGACACTGACGAAATAACAGTGTGCGTTAGGCAAAATTGAACTTGTTGCTTGCCAACACTTCACAGTTTCTGTCGCTCCGTACAGGACCAGGATCATCCCGGAGTGGGACCCTGCAACTCTGGAGCATCAAGAGGAAGAGAGAGGCGCGCCGGGAAGATAAGTGCTGCTGCGCCGATTTGGAGTGGACATAGTTGGGCACTTTTTACGCATCCATGTTACGCACCGGGACTAACTGGATTTAAGGAGATATATCGATGTTGTGTATTTTATGGACTAAAACACATGTAAACGTGAGTATTTTTCTGTTTATTTTCAGTTTGAACTATGAATGTAGACTGTTACTGCAAACAACACAATAGACCGAACAATGCAATTATTGGCTTATTATTTTCTCAGTATGTAACATTTTCTCATGATATGAAAAAAGATAAACAAGTGCATCTATTTCAGTCAACTTCTCAGTCTACAAATTGTTTAACATGGACGCACCCAGTGATGCCTCGTTGTCCTTAGATAACCTACACCGAGTACCGATTCCGAGAGGCAAGTGAACTTCCCAAAGTCCCCTCTGAGAATTGAGGATTACTCTTGACAATTTAAGCTGTAAATCAACTCTTTACAAATTAAAATGAGAATAAAGGTATGTTATTCGTATTTTTATCGATCAAGCAACAGGTGTTTCTGCGGAAAAAAAGTCTTAACGACTCCAAAGCCCGAAATCAAAGTTTTACTCAACTCCGAGATGGATGACAGTATTATTATTTTAGCGTCCAGTAGAAAATATTTATTGTTGAGCATCTCCGAGTTGCAAATCAAGGACACTGGCTCCAAAAATCTGCAAGCAATTACCCGCCCGTGTGATGCTGAAGTGCTTTCTTTGAATGACTTTTTTTTTCTGCTTCCTAGAAATCCATCTGCGCCTGCCTGTAGCTTGCACACATTATTCTACAAATATAAGATAATGATTTTACTTTAATGATGGGACATAGATACACAGTGAGATATGAAACTTTATTAGATTTGGACCTCTTTCTTTTATTGTCTCCCCAAACTCTCATTTCATTTAGTTTCCATCAGGGTGGGTCTGCTGACTTGGGATTGACTAAGTCACAATCACAGACTCGATCCACCCGAAATATTTTAGATGGAGATCTTTTGTTATTGCCCATTTCCATTATATAGTGTCTCGTTTTTATAGAGTAAAACAGCTCCCACTTCGACCCACCACTTGTGTTTATACAGTGGGGTGGAAATGAGGACAGGGGACTCACTGCTCTTGTGCTCCTGTATCCAAAAGCTCTGCAGTTCGACCTCACAGGAAGTTTTACCGCAAGTGACTGAAAACAGGAGCCAGGGTCATTAAATGTTTCAATTAAGTGTTTTTTTTTTAATTTATATTATTTTTTCCCCATCTGTTGTTAGTTATTGCAATATCACAGGTAAATGCAATGTCCCAGTGTGCCCAAGAGCTCTTCAAAGTGTCAACACATTTTTAAATTTTAATTGTATGATTATCTGTAATAGAAAAATGCTTTATTAAAGTTTATTTATATTGGTAAAAGTTAAGATTATGTCATTATGTGTCTTTTTTTTTTTTTTTTTAAAAAAAAAGGTTGCATGCATCTGTTAATTGCAATTTTTAGATGAATCAATGTTTACACCATTTAATTATTCTGAAACCTATGCATGATAAAAAAAAAGATGTGAAGCAGACTTGTCTGTTTTTATCCAAGAAATGTAAGTGGATGAACAAAAGCCCCTAAAAGAAATAGCATAAAATGTGAAGACTTTATATGAGTTGTTTCCTAATTCACATTTATATTTTTTCCAACAGATGATACAATATATAAAGTATATCCTGTGGTTATTCTGTCTCTGTGAAGCTGCAACTGCAACAGGTAAGTTCTGAATGAGTAAATGCTTCCCTCTCCTCCCCATATCTCCTCCTCTCTTTCTCTTCTTTTACTTATCTCCCTCCCTCTCTCCCTTCCGCTCATGTATTGCCTTCCACTGTCCACCTCCATAAATTTCCCCATTTCAGAGTCATTTGACATAATCATGCTCAGCCGGCGTCCATACTCCACAGCCTATCAGCAGAAAACTGACTGATGTGTCAGCTGTGCCTCACAGGATTAAGGCTTCACTCTGTTCTTAAAGTAGCAGACTATGATAAGCCCCTTCCTGTGAAACCTGCGACACTTTTCTCAATAGTGAAGATGACAGTTGTTGACCACTGAGGGTTGCGTCTCAGGCCCTGCTGGTCCCCCTGGATCTCCAGGCCCCCTCCTGGTCTCTGGGTATGGATGGACACCTTTCAATTAGAGTCCCAGTCTGGAAATAACAGCTGTTTTCACCCCTCATCCTAATAAGGCCCTCTGTTAAAGCACACACACTCATGCCTCTGGGGCTGTCCCACCACTGATTCCAGAGCATTCCCCACATTGTTCCCTGTGAAACCCCCTCCCCTTGAAAAAGAAGGTGATTTCAACCTCTCTGCAGTGTGATTCAGCCTGTTGCCATTTATTTATGTCTGTTGCCCTGTCTGACATCCCCACTGCTTTGCCCCGTCACATAGAAGTGGCGTGAGACTGAGATACAGTCAGCTTTAACTGTGGTCAGACCTCAGGGGGGAAGGAGATTAAGCAACAATTTGCTTGTCTGGTTTAGCAGTATTGTCAGGTTTAATTAAATTTCCTGACCCGGAGTGACAATGACGGTGTTCGACATAGTAGTTTTCAGCTGAGAATACAGTAGGAGGTCACGGGAATTGAGATACATAAATTGCCCAGTGTGCGGCATGCTGATGACGTACTTCGCCTCTTTGTGTGGGTCTACCTGTAAACATGATGTAGTTTCAGGTGGGATTATTTCAGATGGAACACGCACAGAACTCAGCAGCATGAACTGATGCAGCCATGACTCCACTTTTTAACCAATTATCTTCAAACAAACATGCTGTACATACACTGCTGTCAGTGTTGAATGTGTTCCCACACCCATCGTTTTAAGGATGAGGTTTGACTTTCCGAGAGCTGTTTTCGGGGCCATGATGCATGTTTTCTTTTATTGGGCTGGGTGTAGCTGTCACACCCCGCCAATGTACAGTAAATGAGTCGGGCAGTTTATAGTGTCTACATGGATCTGTGAGAATTAGAGTAAACAGGGGAGGCGTTCATTTACATTTACAGTAGGGCTGGGGCAATATATTGATATTTTGTTGATATAGTCATTTTAGACAAGATATCGTGTTAGATTTTGGATGTCATAATATTTTAACTGTTGAGTTTGGCTGCATTACAGTAAAATGATGTAATTTGCTACCAGACTGTTCTAGCTATTCATAATTACTTTCTTTTAGCCATTTAGTCATTACATCCACATTTCTGATGATTATCAAAAATGTCATTGTGTAAATATTTTATGAAAGTATCAACTGTCAGCCCTACAATATCTTCATAATGTCTTTCTGTTTGGCCAAAAATATCAGGATGTTTGATTCTCTCCATATTGCCCGGCCCTACAATACAGTAATGAATATGTTTATATGATTTGAAAATACATTTAACCTTTTCACTTTTTGCCTTTCAGCCTCCAACGCATTATCGATAATCCGACCGATCACTGGTTCGCTTTCGGGGAAGGTGAATCTTCCCTGCTTCTTCTCCACAATCCCAACCTCAGCGCCAGTGGTCAGTCCCAATGGAACTGTCATTTATAGCAGAGACTACCTGCGGATCAAATGGACCAAAATAGATGGAGAGTTGGAATCCACAGTGCTGGTTGCGCAGAATGGCGTGATCAAAATAGGCTCCATCTACAGGAACCGTGTATCAGTGCCCAGTCACCCTGAGGATGTAGGTGACGCCTCACTGACAATGGTCAAGCTGCGTGCCAGCGATGCTGGTACCTATCGATGTGAGGTCATGTATGGCATCGAGGACACCCAGGATACAGTAAACCTTGATGTCGATGGTAAGACGTTCATGATATCCTTCCTCCGTCATATAAAAAACTCTGCTTCCCCAAGATACACCCTGAACGTAGAGGGGGGTTGCTGCAAGGGTTTAATAATAGTGAAATTCAATACAAGTGGTGATAGGAATGTAAACGATATGAAAGAACTACGGGCACCCTTCTGCTTACTTTGATAGCAGTAGCTACCCGGTAGTTACACAGGATAACCACAGTTTTCAGTTCTTATTTTAGAGCTGATGCACTCTTACAAAAAGATGAGACTTTGGGTCCATGTCCATATCAAGCACTGCAGTGTTTTAATTCCAGTGTTCAACCCTCTAACCCAATAAGACATTAGAGCCCAAATATGGATGGTATTGCACATGTTGGCAGAATAAAAGCTATGTTATAACCTCATCCATCCCTGTCATCTTGGGTGCCACCTTGTCAGTGGGGATTTTTCTCTTGGTGGGGCACTCAGTGGGTGTTACTAAGCTTTTTTTCTCCCTTTGCCTTTCCTTAGTGATAACAACATTCCCCGATATCCCACCTCAATTTACATAATCTATATGATAATGCAATATTAGTGCTCTTTGTGGGCGGAGGGTTCTTACCTAGTGTCATTATGTGCACTCTGTCACTTGAGAAGTATTCTGGGAGATATAACTCATGTTTTGGGGATGTACAAAACATGGGTGGGGTGGAGGGGACACTGGGATAGTTTTGGTTTTCGCAGCTTTACAATCTGCACAACCTCTTTTCCAACTATTTGCAATCTTAATTAGGTCTATCAATCATATCCTCTGTGTCTGTTTACTGTCCACAAATATGGGGATTTCAGGGCCATGGCATCATCTGCACTTATCATGTTCATTTGTGGTGAACTGTAGAGTATTTCGCTTATCCTCTTGGTTTATTGCAAAGTTCCCCCTTTCCAAAGAAGCTGAGAGGCTCAATTATTTCACCCGTGGTGTGTGCTTTATATGACATTTGACATAATTTACAGCATTGAAATTATGCTGATGAATTCCAGATCACTATGTTCATGTTTCTATACAAAACTTCATTAAGTTTTGTTCTTAAATAGTCTTGTTTGTTTCCAGGTGTTGTTTTTCACTATCGGGCAAACACCAGCAGGTACACTTTGGACTACCAGAAGGCCGTCAAAGCTTGCGAAAACATTGGAGCAACCATTGCTACATATGACCAGCTGAAAGCAGCCTACGAGGATGGCTTTGATCAGTGTGATGCCGGCTGGATTGCTGACCAGACAGTGAGGTTAGCTGGGTTTTAATTATCTGGCATGAAGTAATTTTGGAATTAACAATATCTTTTTTTTCTGTGCTGTGTTCAGATGCCTTTCATAGGTATACAGGTATTTATACCTTTGTATCCTGAGCAAATTAGTTTGATTTCTTTTGCAAACACTTAAAAAAGGCAATAAGCAATTTGGCAAGACATGTTTTGTAAACTGAGCGAAAATAGTGGAGTTACAAAATTATTTAACAAAAAAAAGAAAAACAGAAGTCCAGAAAACCATATTTATAATTATCATTATTCTATATTTACAATTATGTTGCAGAACTCTATGGTAATTTTCTTGTTCTTTTTTTTTCATTTTTTTTGCTTTTTTTTCAGTTATTTCTTCTTAAGTTGCTCATTGCCTTATTATTCCCTGAAAGAAATCAAGCCAGTTCGCTCAGGTTTAAATGTGTCAAACAACATTGCTGTTTTATTATATCACATATATTTGATTGTATTCTGATGTGTTAAATGTTTTTGCTACGTGTTATAGTGGCTCTTTTTTCTGTTTGTGCAGATACCCAATTACAAGGCCAAGGCAGGGCTGCTATGGCAACCTACACTCTAACCCTGGTGTTCGGTCATATGGGACCAGGAAACCCACGGACACCTATGATGTATACTGTTACGTAGACAAACTTGACGGTGAGTCAGCCCACAAAATGAGACTTTTCTAGTTCTAAGCAAGTGTCGTTGAGAGGCACCGGCACGCCCTCTAAAATGACGAAACCTCCAAATTATCGCAGTGCCAAAGCAAATTACTTTAACAGCTTATAAAACCACTGTGAAAATAAGCTTCACTGTTTTGTTTGAAAACAGCATTGGTTACAGTGTGTGATCTTTTATATATTTTGTTGTGCCAACCAAGTCAACATGTTGTAGAAAGGGCGTTAGGATTAAAGAGAAGCTCCTAATTATTTGATTCTGAAGGAGGAAAGTCATTCTTCACCATTATGTTTTTTTCTTTTATTTAAATGTCGGTGACCAAAATGTGATAATAGGGTTTTAAATTTCTCTGGCACTGTTTATGGGAAGTCCTCGCTTCTCAGCTAACAGTCTCTGTCTGTCTGTTCATTATCCAGCTGGTTACTGTTGATGGACTCAGCTGTGCTCAGAGTGTTTTATGAGCGTTAACATCTCTCTTGACACATCTTAAACTCCAGTCTTCTGTAGCTGCTTTTCTTATCTGGGATTTTTACAGTGCAGCACTGCTACAGCACATAATACCAGTTTCAATTATTTCAGCACAAGTTGCAAATCAATTAATTGTGAATATAAAGCCATCATTTAGAATGATCACATTTATAAGTGTTATTAACAGTTGTAGACAGCCAAGAAACGTCACCTCATCCCACAGCCATCAGGGACGTGCACATACATCTTCAACTTAGTGCTTTGATTTCTCCAAGAAACTATGCATGCATCTTTGACGTCACTGTACTCTGGGCCATGACAAGTAGGTGTGTTCTTATTAAACTGTGAGTCATACAAATACATCAAAACATTCGACTTAAGAGTATATTGCTTTAATTTACTTAGATGGATATTAGATACTACACTTTCTGAATGGAATTTTTATCTTTATCAGATAGTTTGATTATAGTTGTACCTCATTAAATAGTTTGTGTTTTGCTGCTGGAGAAGCCAGCCACCCAAAAGAGCCCCACCTAAAACATCAATTTTAAGTGTACACTGTGATTTGAATATTTCCACTACTTTGCCTTAATGTCAGACAGTGATTTCCATCTGCAAAATGAGGCTTTTATATCACTCTCTTCATAACCAGACTCCATTGAGAAAAACAGTAATTCAACATCACTTAACACAGAAGCTGCTGGTCAACCACTGTCTCAAACAGTTACTTTGTTTGTTAGTGTGGGACTTTGGCATTTAAAAGGGCTAGCTTGCATTCACCAAAGTCACACAATAATAACAGAAAGCAAGCTAAAATCACTGTTTTTGTCAGTGGAGTCTAGTGGCTTTGACAAGAGCAAAGATGAGGAACTGATACTGTTAACAGGCTTTCCCAATGAAACGGGCTATCTGACGGAAAAGTAGCGTGGCAAAAATAATGGTATATGGTGTGCATGTAAACTGATTTTGATTTTTTTAAGGGTGGGACATTTTTGGGTGGCTAAAATAGGTTACATTTTGTTGCTGACCCCTGTCCTCAACAATACATTGCTTAGCTTCCATGTCGAACTCTTGCCTCTTTTTCGAAATTGGAGGCGTGCTGTATGTAATACACTGACTATGGCTAAGTACCCCATACAGTCCCACTTCCAAAAATCTGAACTATCCCTTTAAAGTAGAGTGTGGCCCAAAACATACATGAGAGAAAATGGGGCTGGGAATAACACGCTACAGAGGTTTTCCACTGGAACTGAGTGGGACATTGTGGTTACACTGGGACGTGTCTCACTGCTGGCACACCACAATGCCGTGGATACTCAGTACAATAATGTTAATTAATATCAGCTAAGTTTTCTGCCCTTTTATATGTTGTAGGAAAACAGACATGTTTGGCTGATGTGGTTTGATGTGCTTGAAGTTAAATGAAAATGGCAAATGCTTTTAGCTAACCATGATAATTTACTTAAATCTATGGTGGCTTTAAGATGCATGCTGAGTTAAAATTTATTTATATTCATATTGGCAAGAAGAGTTCAAGATACAGATGGAAAATATTTGTTATTATTACCAAAATCTCGTTTGGTAGTCATATATTTTTTCGGGTGGAAAATGTCAAATAAAAAATAAATAAAAAACATGTAATAACAGTTTAGTTTGGTATTTCAAAGTGACTGTCTTTTTTGCTTTTGAGAGGAAAGACATGTCTGGGTGGAAAGCATCTCCTAATCTCATTGCCATTGTAAATCAATGGCATAAAACCAACATGGGATTTTTGAAATGTTACGCCCAAGACTAACTAAAAACATGTACTCAGTCAGTCATCCGTTCTTGTAATGTTGCTTGGTTTCAATTAAGATGTTGCTTTTCTGTAGTCTTTCATTTATATTGTCCTGCAGGCAGAGATAAATGCCCATAATATTCATAATGCAGTGACCTTTCTGAAGGAAAGACCCTTACATGAAGAGCGTGAGGGAGGACACATAGAAGGTGTAATTTTATTCACTCACCCGAGGGGAAATGTCCTGCATTACAGATGCATTCATTGACAGGCTAGGCACATTGTCTGCATTGCAATCCCACCTCAGATTAATATAATGAATGAACTACTGTTGCCTAAATATGATCGGTGGGAGATGTTTTGGGTTGGTGCCCTGCACAGCTGTGACTTTTGTCAGCTGCTTTTGGGCTATGTCTCTCCTGAAAGGTCAGAAAATCTGGAGCTTGAGATTACTCCATATTGGAGCCTTTTGGCTCTATTTCCAGTTAAAATAATTTAAAATGAAATATGAAATGCATCTGCTAGTGATGCAGCACTGATTTATGCCAGTGTTTTGGTTAAATAGTGAATTGCATACTTTGGGCCTGTGTGTCTGTGTACTAAGAGTAATCCAATTTGGTTGCCATGATCCCCAATGATTTGTTGCCATAAGTTAGTGCTTTCTGTTAACTCTTTATTGCATTTATCCATCTGTATTTCAGGTGAAGTGTTCTATGCTCCTGTGACCCAGAAGATGACCTTTGAGGAGGCCAGTGCAGAGTGTAAGAGGAGGAATGCTGTCCTGGCAAGCCCTGGCCAACTCCATGCTGCCTGGCGAAAAGGTTTGGACAGATGTGACTATGGCTGGCTCTCCGATGGCAGTGTGCGACACCCTGTTGCAGTACCCAGAGTGCAGTGCGGGGGAGGCCTGCTGGGTGTCAGAACCATGTACCGCTACAGAAACCAGACTGGCTTCCCAGAACCGACTAAGAAGCTTGGAGCTTACTGCTTTAAAGGTAAATTCGCTTACTGTATATAGTCTTGTTAGTATAGTACTTAGTATATTTACAGTATGTCACAGAGCAAAGTGTTGCCTGCATATAGTGGTTCCTATGTGTTTATATTTTGGTGTAGACAGCAACAGACAGTGGTCGGAGGCACAGACCATTCTCTGTCAAAACCAGGCCTGGACTGTGAGGAGCTATGATCTCATCTCCTATTTGCCTCTGCTCCCCCGCCCTTTGATTTTCTGCTTCTTTGCATTGCTGTACACATTCCCACATCTGAACCAGACGAACATTTTGAAATGTTTACAACCTGTCTAATCTTTTGTCCATTGTTCTGGAGGAATTATTTTGCTAGGAGCATTGCATGTTATATGCCAGACAGATTGCAGTGTCCAGTTGACCCCACTGTCTCACACCGTAGTCTTCCACCCATCTCCATGAAAACAAAAGTTAGCCAAGAGGAGAGTAAAATCATAATGGTAAACTCTGTTTACTTTAAAGCAATGGACAAGGCAATTCTTACTCTAATGGTGGGGATTAATGGCCAATCGCTTGCTTGAGAGTTTGTGAACAGTCAGTATCTGTCTGTGTTTTTTTTTTATCTTTATTACTTCCAGCTGGGCTAATCAAGGCTTCTTAAGCTTTATCCTCATACAACCTCACCAATAATGTGAAACAACCAAAACAGTTTGTGCTGTTAAACATACAAATGCTTCATTTTAGATCATATCAGTGACCGAAAGCCGAATTGATTTTTAATCCAATCATTTTAAAGTCCAGATAAATGTAGTTGTGGAAATTCATCATTCTGTGAACTCTTTCTGTGGATTTGCTTAAAAGAAACATTTAGATATGCATGGAAACAACTTCTCACCGCAAAACGTGTTCATTACTGACCATCGGAAGACAGGAGAATATAGCTTTGGATCCTTATAAATACTGACACTTCATGGTTCACTGGAAGTTAGCAGAATGATGCTAATCCCTCCTCAAACTGTGTGTTCCTAACTAATCAGTATCCCCAGGGTAAAACTTAATGCCAGATGATAGTCACCGTCTAGAGAAGCAGCAAAAGTAGCTAATACCTCACCTGTCAGCTTTTTCTGTCTCACTATCTTAACTCCCTTTTCGCTTTTCTCATCTCGTTTCCGCTGTCAGAGTTTGCCCTCCGTCATTCTCACTTGTACTTATCAGAGCAGACGTTTGGATAATGGACAAAGCTACTGGCCGACTTCTAAATTCAGTCATCCTTGGTGACCCCTGACCTGGCCTTTCCATCTTTACAAATGAGAGGTTGGACAGATAAGCCATGCCCTGCCTGGCCATTTACTGCCCCTGAGCTATGCTAGCTCTCGCGGTGATAAGTCCCAATGGAGTTCAGAGGCCACACAAACACGCCACCCTCACCTCCTGCTCTGTGTATTCCACGTCAGCCCTCTCGATCCTGTTGTATATACGCCCCTGTCTAAGTGCTTTTCAAGTACCCTTGTTTGGATGGACTCAATCTATAGTTTCCTGCTTTCCCTCGCTCAATAATATCCCAAAAAAAATGTAAACTTATGCTAGTTAGACTACACAGAAAGAGAGACAGGAGGTTGGTGCAGTGGGAAAAGGGGGGATAATTGGTCTCTGGTTGGTCTCTGTAGTGGCCTGAAGAAAACAAAGGCCTCAGTAACAGCATTGGTGAGATAATGCACTCACTGAGAGCAAGCCCTATTTTTTCCTGTTAGGGAAAAACGTGTCTCACACCTTACATCAGAGATAGATTCATGCAGAGAGAGGGCTAGTGCGTAATGGTCAACAGCTGGCTTTACGCAGTCTGTCTGCAAGGAAAGCTTTCTAAGTTTCTTTTTATGGGTGTGAGTAAATGAGAGAGCATGGGAGTACACAGGGGTGGGGGCAAACATAAAGGACTAACTAAAGGCATTAACTCAATGTAACCTAAAGGAAAAACTGGACAAGTCCATTCATGAGTATTTAAAGACCATCACTGTGAGATGAAAAGATGAAATCAGGGACTGCTGCTCAGTGACAGGATAAAATACAAGTTAACAGCTGACCAACAAGACAAGAGGAGAGACAGTGCACAGAGTACAAGAGAGGACAAAAATAGTCAGGGCAACAAAACCACAACACTCGATTCCTTAAAGTTTATATGCTGTTTAATTCCTCTGGTACAGTCATGTGAATCCTTTCAGGCAGATCCGGAAATGTTTAGAAAAACATTCAAAGCGCACTTGGTTTTTAGAACGCTTTGAAAATGACCTCATCTTCCATGAGCTGACGACAAACTATCCAATTTCCTCAGATACAAGAGGCAGACTTTTTAATCAGCCTGATGAAATTGGCCTTGCTGAAACCTTCAGATAATTTAATCCATTTCTGGTGTGGATAAGAACTTTTCTCAGAACTTCTGTTGTTTTTTCAAGGACATTGCATGAATTAATGTTAGTGCAGGTTGTAAACAACATAAGGAGTTGAGAGAAGAAGTCCTCCACTAAGATTTCTAGGAAACTTTTAACTCTGGGTAGTTTAATGTTAAGTGTCACACTGTTAGCTGCGGCTTTTGCATATTGCTCTTTAACTGTTTGTAGACCCATAAGGCTAGTCTCACAAACATACATTCATTCATCATGCGCATCATGTTTGTGGAACATTGAAATGAAGGAGTTGACTGACAATTTGACTGCTGGATTTTTGTGTAAATCTGGAAATACACCTCAGCATGCTGTCTGTGAAATCCCTTTCCCACTGCACAAAAAAACCCACTAACATCTGCTAACATCTGGCTTTTAATGTAATGAAAAAGGTGACAATCAGCATTCACACCTGCATCAAAAGACCAAATGTGTAAGAGAATGAAAAAATAAATCACCGCCATAACATTTTCACTAACCTCCATGCTGTTTTCTTCTGTTTACTTACGTGTTTTTGCCTGTGATGTCAAACACCAGAAAAAAAACACACAGACAGACATACTCATTTGCTGCAGAGCTGTGTGCACAGCCCTAGTCTACTGGCAATGGGAAAGCAGTCTATTGCCTATTCTTAGCAGGTTTTCCCATTTTTACAAGAACCCCTTAAATGTGCGAATTTGGTAGTACAGTTCTGCTTTATATTTAAAGGTATACTTTACAGAAATTGTCAGTTATTATTTGTAAACAAGAAGTCTTGTGTGCTATATTTGCATTTTGTTCTGTGCTCAATGCTCAATTTTTAAAGATCCTCTTTGATGCGTAATGTTGGCTCTTGCTACCGTTTTATCTTCAAATGTCACCTGTGCTTGTTGCCCAGGAACATTTTGAACACAGCAAAATCTTAACGCACCACCACACACTTCTAGTGGTCACAAGTGATGATTGAGCACAATTACTTTTGTATGACTCTATATGTATACAAAATTTTCAGGCATAGTATACCTTTTAAAGGAGTAATACTTTTTGGCAGATGATTTTGATTATTTTTGCTTTGTTAATGTATGTGCGTATTTGTGTTTCTTAGGAAGGACTAAGGTGATCAACCAGACTTCCTTTGTGGATGTGGCTTTAGTAGGAATAACCACCACTTCCATCAGCTCCACTACTTCCATCCCTTTATTGGAGGCAAGCACCACTGCGCTCTCCCCACCATCTGAAACAGTATCAGAGGCAGAGGAGTCTACAGACTCTGCAGCTTCCACAAACTCTCCATCTATGTTTTCTACCAGTATGACTCCACCTCGCCCCACTCCAAAAGGCCAAGAAGAAGAGTTAATCACCACAGTTGCGCCCACCATCAAAGAGGACCACGAAGACACTGATGGTGTAACAGCCACCCCAGACTTTGATTTGGACGACTTTGCACAAGAAAATGTGACTTATATAGCTCCCCACCGTGGTGACACATTCCCAGAACCTCAAGACAAAACAGAGAGCACAGAGACAATGGTCAAACCCTCAGAGGAGCCAGACGACAAGTCAGTAATTGAGATCAGCACAATCCAACCCGATGTCCCCATACCAGATGACTCTCTCAGCACAGAGCCAATGTTTGCAAAGGGGAACACTGAGGAAACCATTGTGGATTCTGCAATCACCACAGCAATGACCTCGGATCTCACCGACACCCCAACAGAATCAACTGAGCTGACCAGCGAGGAGGTGATCAGCTCCTCAGAATCAGCCACTGGGCGTCATTCAACATTCCCTGACTATGATGAGATTGAGACAGATAGACATTTTGTAGAGGGACTTCCACCTACCCAACCACCCCAACAGGACCTCTCATCCAGCACACCTGACAGCCAGTTTTTCATCCATGGAACAGTTCCCTCAGCCATTCCCACTGACACCACCTTTATGTGTAACACCCGACCTGGTAGTGAGGTGGAGATCACGACCACAGAACCGCCACTGCCAGAGCCCACTAGCACTGCTGCACCAGCCACGTCTCAAACACAGGAGGTAGAGACAACGGCTGTCGTTCACAAAGAAGACACCTCATCTGCCACTGATACAGGCACCCCCGCCCCGATTGATGTTGAAACCTCAGCTGAAGATGTGACGTCAGTTACAAGTGTGCATGTCTTTGATGAGTCCACCACGCCGGTTCCAGAGCAAGGCGATGACTTCCTGACTGAGGATGACACAGCAACAGAGATGGGCACAGAGTTCTTTACATCTGCTCCTGTGGTTTCTGCTGTGGCTGACACGACCACCACTGTCATGCAGAATGCATCAGGTAAGACATATCAGCAATACATTTAAGCTCTGGAGTTTTATTTGGTAACTTTGTATTCACTGCATATGGTTCTAATTTAGGTGCAGTTCAGATTTGGTTGTGTAAACAGGAAATGGCATTACTTAAGCTTTATTTAAAACAACAATGAAATGGTAAAAAACAATGGAGGAGGGTCTGACTTAATACATTTTTAAGATGTTGGAGACAGTTGAAGCTTTTCCCAGCATTGTTTTAGTCTGGCCTCTAATTTACTGATGTCTAACAAGTTCTGTTATTTGATCTATCCTAAATCCCTGTGTGTCCAAAAGAATTTTTAGTACTTGTGCTTTATTTTGTTTAGCTATATGTTACCAGTTGTGTTGATTTTTGAGAATTGTATAGCTATTGTGCCGTTTTGCATTCTTTACAATAATGCATTGTACAGTAAATGGGAGTAGGGGGAGGCTGTGCTGTCCAGGGTGCTGAAGTAGAGGCAGTTTGATTTTGACTGGCAGTGAAATGTATAGTGGCGCAGTACTCTAATGTCATGTAAACACATCATTGGCAGTGTACAGCTTAGAGCACTCTGCTGTTGGACAATTGGATTTTTGTCATTTAACCTAGCCAGCTCAATTCAACGCTCAAACAAATACTGCTGTTGTCTTCTTTTCCTGTGTGACTTTACTTTTATTCCTAGATAATTTTGACTGTTAAACAGCAAGACTTTGTTAAGGTTCAGTGACTTGCTGTCCAAATTACTATAATATATAGGGATAATTGTAACCTATATATACATTCATACACATGCAGTTACAGCATACAGGTGCTCATGTCTGCATGGTGAGTCAATTCTTTGCATGTCAGTTCTTCCACAATTAACTAAGTTGAAGTGTTTTGTGTTCCGGTTTCCTCTGGCTCATGTTTGTGTGTATTCACAGAGTGGACTGCAGCTGAAAGACTGCTTAGCCTCAGGACCTCCTCAGTCAGTCCAGCTGAGCAGATGTCCTGCTAATCATTGTGACATACTGTAGACAAGCGAGAGAAGTTGGGAACGAGACAGGGAAGGAAAAAAGTAGTTGGCAGTAGAAAGACAGAGAGAGTCTGGGATCAGGAACATATTATAAATAAAATATTAAAAATACACATGTTTTACACAATTTGCTAAGGCTGTTTATATTAATTTTGAATACATAATCCATAGTTCTGCTTATTTGTGGTGATAGATGGATGACTAAAATTTTCCTATTTGAGTTATGTCAATTATGTTACTGTAGACATGGCTTGAGGATATTTTGTTACAGCAAATTGCGAATTTTGAAATACATATTTAGGCCATGACTTTCAGGTCCACAGCACATGAATTCACATGCAAACAGCAGCTGCATCATTTTGTTTTCCTTTAATTTGCTCTCCATCTGAGCTGCAAACATTGCCATGGTGACTCATTCCCTATCCCTGAAGAGCAGCTCTCGTTGGAGGAGAGGGATCTGTTGAATTGGAAAGGACTCAAGTGAATGAATTGGTCATTTGGCAGTTTGGGGAATTTTTTCTGGATTCGTGGTATAGGTGCCTGAGAGAGCAGCAATCTGTGCTGTAGGTTAAACACACTCTAAATTGCTGTTGTGTTCATAAGCACTTTGTATGCAGTGCAGTCAGTTTAGTTGCCAGAAGTATACATGACATCACTTGTTTGTTTGTATTTGCACGCATGTGAAAGAGATAAGAGTGTGTCTTTGTCTTGTGTGTATTTCTGCTGCAAATCACTAGGCGTTTGCAGTATTTCTCTCCTTGTGCGTGCATGCACTAGCTCACTGCCAGCCAGCCTGGCAATAACAGAGCTATGTTGGCAGTCTACCTGAGTAAGCACAGATGCCTGACTTCGGCATAGACTGGACACCACCTCAAGAGGTGATGTCATTGCTAACGAAAAGTCTCACCTCTCGGTGAGGACAGCTGGAGGCTGCTTGACCAAAGCGAGTGATTATAGCTTCATTTACTGCTTCATCATGTGATGTGGCTCAGCTGAGGCACTCAAGTCTTTCAGCCCTCCCAGTTTGTGTGGCAAAAGCTTGTGGAAAATATTGTCGCACAGGGAGAAGTGTGTTGTCTGGCTTCATGGTAACAAAATGCACAATAATATCAATGAATGAATATTTAGTGTTGCCCAACATCTGTCAGTGTTATTGTTATATGCACAGTGCCCATGTGTTTCTGATTAAGTAAGGACAAGTAAATTCACTGTGCACCAAGTGTTTATATGTCATATTATCAAATATTGATCCTCTGAGGCGTGCAAACCCACGTCACAAAACAATTCCCCAACCTTCAATGGTACTTTCTTACTGTAAAAAAAAATATATTTAAAGGAATAGTTTGGATCTTTTGAAGTGGGGTCGTATAGGGTACTTATCCATAATCAGTATATTATCTACAGTAGAGGTCGGTTAGAACACCTCCAGTTTGAAGAAGCAGACAAGAGTAATGCCCCAGAAGCTAAGCAATGTACTGCTATGTATGAGGGCAGCAACAAAATATATTTTAGCCATCTAAAAAACATCCCACCCAAAAAAAATTAATAACAGTTTAAATGTATGCTATATTTAAAATATATTAACCTCTTTATCTCGCCGCAGACAGCTCTTTTCAGCTATGTTCTTATCAAAGCCACCAACCTTCATTGACATATGAAGAATTTTAGCTTACTGAGCACAGGAGCTGCTGTTCTGCAATTGTTTAGATCAGTTAGTTCATTTGGGTCATTATGTGACTTTGGTGTATCCAGACTAACCATTTCAAACACCAAAGTCACACTATAACAAAAGATATCTGCCCAAGGCTGTGGTGGACCAGCAGCTCCTGTTCAGCAAGGTTGAATTAATATTTTTCTCAATGAAAACTGGTTTTAAAGAAAGCAATATAACAGCTACAGTTTCTGGTTAGAATATGCTTTCTGACTGCAAGGTAAAGTTGACAGTTTTCCAAATATTGCTATAACTTAAACTTTTTTTAGGTGGGGCTTTTTTTAGGTTGCTGAAACACATTCTGTTGCTGACTAGTCCACAGCAGTACAGTACTTAGCCTCTGTGTCAGTACTCCTGCCTGCTTCTATTCTACATAAAGCACTGACTATTAATAAGTATCTCGTACCCCTGTTTCAAAATGCAACATTCAGCTGACTAAGGCTTGCTGAATTGATCGTTAAATCATTGACATTTTGGGATACACATATACTTGTTCACCGTTTTAGGTGCAATAACTTACTTGAGTCTGTTGCACTGGAACAGTTCCCGTCCAAGAAATGGTAGGGCTGCCCCTTAAAAGTCGAAACTTTGAATCAGCAGTTGGAGACCACTCAGTTGGCTGAGATTGCTTCAAGTCGAGCAGTCCTTCTTTTAGTCTTTTTCTTTTGGTCAGTGTGCTGTGTTGTGTACTTCTGGGGACGTTTTGGTCCCCAGACTTTTGCAGTGGAGTTAGTGCACTTGATGTCCATGCTGCTCTGGCTTTTGTTTGATATCTAGTGTCTGCATGTTGTTGCGCATATCCGATTTGCCGTTAGTACCATTAGCTTGTTTACTGTATTACATGAATGCTGCTCGTATTTAGCAGCCGAATCTGATTTGTATGATACAGGCCAATTCTGAGTCAGGTACAGCCTGTAGCCCGTTTGATGGGCTATCATTCATTTTCCTGCTTTTTACTGATTGCTTACTGATGCATATTTTTTCACGGCTGTGTTTATGTCTAACCCCACTCTGAAGATAAGCAAGGTGCTTATCTTGGTGCTTCTGTGAGCTACTTCAGCACAGTGAACTGACCAGAGAGAACGGCCTGTGTGAGAGATAAAGGTAGCGTGTGAGTGCAAGTGTGTGTTGGTCAGTCAAGTGGGTCGTTTGCCTGAGTTCCCATGTCTGACCTGGGATATAAACAGGTGTCTTTCTGCAGAGCTGAGCTGGTGCAGGTGTTTTTGTTTGCAACCAATAATCTTTCTGAATCGCCATTTGTGGGAAACAGAGAGAGGTGACAGGGGGAAAGAGAGAGCAAGAGAGAGAGTAGTAAAGTTTGTATACCAAAAGATCTCATGATGGTGCGTGTGAATAATCTTTTCCTTTTCTTTGCTTGTACTACTTTATGCAAACACTGATAAACAATTCTGACCCAACAGGACCACGCTGTTTATTATAGGATTTACTATGTCTTTGTTCTTTTCGCCGCCTGCCTAATGCATATTACCAGATTTGTCAAAAACTTGATGCTATGGCTCACTTTCAAGGCTTTTTGTAAATAATTGAAGGAAAACAAAGCTTGAATGCCTGTTCTGGTAAGGGAGAATAGCCAAGTGAATTAAGGAGATGAAGATGATTTCCAGAGACGAAAGTCTATTGTTGAGGCCACCTTTCAATTTGACATGTTCCCTTCTACACATTATATGGACATTAAGTGGGTGTAATCAGGGGTTTTCCCTCACACCAATTTTTCTCTTTTTTTCTTTAAAGAGAGGGACACAGACTCACACCCTTTTCTTAGCTACAGAGGTTATGATTGGCATCTACTAGTTGACAAATGAAGCTGTAATAGCTTTAATATCTTGGCAGCTATCTTTCAAAGAAGATTTTTTTTTTTCCAGTCAGACAATATCTTGTTTATTTATATAAGTAAATAAAACCATTTGAGGCAACATAGTGCTGGTGGATGATGACAACATTTTTACACTGCATGCTGTGAAGGAAAGTGTACACTGCTTCTGTGTTACACTTTAAATCAAGAGCAGGCAGCTGCTGACATCTGAAACCACTTAGTGTGTGGAACTCTATAAAGATAATATACAGCGAGAGGACATGATAGCATGAATATGTCTACAATATGTTGTAAATGTCTAAATTAATAGTCCTGCTATAAAAGAAAAACAATCTGTGTGCTGGTAATGATTTGTATTACAAATCGGACATAAATGTTTCTAAGTTTTTATGAGGTAGATTGTGGTGATGGTTTTGGGTATTAAATGCTATGGTGTTCATGTTTTTCATATTACATAAATAAGAACATGTTTTGAAATGGCTGATTATGGGATATGTCATAAATGTTGTTGGCATACCTATATACAAAAAGTTAGAATTGTTGGTGTGTTAACGTTGTTTGGTGAAGACAGGACCATTTTACCTTTGATGTCATTTGTCTTGTAAATAATACTAGAAGTACCTTTAAATCAACTGATCAAGTTTTTGTTAACATTGTTGAAGGACTTGGCAATGTCTGTGTTCGAGTGGCCTCTTGATAATATTTTCTTTTCACGTCAATTTAGAGTATAAATCCTTGAATTATGGTTTGGATGAAGTTCAGACACAAATATGATGGAGAGAGATTTATTTGCAGTGTTTTGTAATGTCTGTTTATTTCAAAATGTTAAAAGAATTATTTTCTGAGAATAATAATAAGAACAGTGAATGCTCTGTTACTATCATAACCACAGCTATTTCATTTTAAATAACAATTTAGCACATTGAAATTAAGATCAACATTTTATTTGTAGTCTTCTTTTAATCCACTGACTTGCGCGCTGATGAGCTTAAAAAGATGTAGTTCATACATCTTGTTTTACAAGTGTTCAGACACAGAACTCCCCAATCAATTTAAACTATTTTGGTTAGACCGTTTCTGCCATGTAAAGGTCCATGTCTTTTAAATGTTTCTAACACTGGCTTTTCGTGATAAAATATGTTGCCTCCTCAGACAAGACACTCAAGACAATCCGGTTGACATCACGAGGGTTATTTTCATAGACTTTTTTGGACAAAATTTCCCCCAGAGCAACAATCCAGGGCCACCAAAGTCAGGAGTAGTAACCCTTGTGTCTAATAAACCAGGTGTCATGTGTAAAAATGGTGGAGTTCCCCCATAAAATTAATCTTAAACGAGTCTTTCTCAAAGCTGTCAAGTCTTCTTTCTCATGAAGTGATGTGTTAGTGCCTTCTTATTAGAGTGCCCTGTAACTTAAGGAATTAAACTTTGCTTCCCAGAGTTATTTTTTAATCCATAAAATACACTTTCAGTTTTTTGCAATCAAATTATCACAATCTGCTCTTATTTTCTTTCCTTTGCAGTTGACCTGACTCAACAAGATTCTAAATCTCCCACCGTACCAGTTGTGCCCGACCATCCCACCCCCTCCATAGCTGATGGTGAGCCCATCCTGCAGAGTGGAGACCCAGACCTTTCCTTCCAAGCTGCGGTAACCATCACTCCAGCTATTAGCTTTGTAAATGGTAAACATGAGATCACACTGGAACCGGAGAGCCCAGACGATAAAGAGGCCAAAGGTACCCAAATCCTGACAAATGTGACGACTTTGGGAGCAAGCGATGAAATGACCACAGTGTTTGATTATAGTTGGAGTGATCCCCCAGTTGATAGCTCCACAGAATCTACAGAGGAACCGACAACAATACTGACCTCTACGGAGGCCCCAGATGTTGATGAGTATGACCCTGATATAATCCCAATAATGGCATCAACACTTCCTCACTTACTCCCTGAGGCAGATGAGGTGATCACAGAAGGCCCCACACAAAAAGAAACAACCTCTGTTCCAGCCTCAACAATGGAGGAATCAAAAAGTACACAAAAAACTGAAGCTGCCACAGATGCTACAGAGGGGATGAGTGATGTCACAGCTTCCTCTGCTGACATTGTTCCTACAGTAACACCAGCTGAGCCACAGATCACCAAAGCAACTGAAGAAACTCAGACCATAAAGATTGATAAGGAAACCACCTCTGTCATCACCACGTCTGTACAAGAACAGGTAGGCGAGTCAGTGAGGACTCCCACGTATCTGAAAAGTGACTCAGAAGTGACTCAGACTGAGAAGGCTAAAGATCAATCCCCTGTTACTTCTTCAACTGAACTTTACACAGCCGGAGATAAAGCTGAAACCACAGAGGACACAAAGAGCACATCTGCCACTCCAGCTGCTAAAGACAGCACTCAGTCTACGTTACTGACTGTGTACACTCCCTCCTCTGATGACGCTGATGGGAAAACACCAATATCAACAACTAGTGACTCACAGAGCTCCACTCAAGATGTGGAGGGAGGGGATGAGACCCAAACCCCAAAAGAATTTGCCTTCAGCACAACGGCTCCTTCAGTATCTAGTAGTTCAACCTCTCCTGAACAGACAGCCAAGACTGAGATAACACCAGCTATAGATGTAGGAAGCACTGAATCACTAGCATCTCTTACACCCACCCTGGCTGAAACTTCAGAGGATACAGTCACAAGTCAGGGAGGGATTACAGCCAGCCAAATGTCTTCCGTCTCACCTACTGAGAAAGTTGCGACTGATGCAATGTCTACACCCGAGGAGGAGGGTTCAGGAGTTCAAACAGTAAACATGTTTACAACTGGCCCAACATCACATACCTCTGCAGGGACTGCAGCATCATCTTCAAGTTTAAGTGCTACTTGGGAAAGTGAAGTGGCATCACAAACAGTACAAACAGCAGGGACTGATAAATCATCCATTCCTGCCACTGATGAGTCGGAAAAAACGCCAACACCTGCCACTGTGCACGAGGAGTGGAGACAAAGTGAGACAACAACTTCTCCCTCTCATAAATCCACTGCAACGACTGCTTCCCCCTTGTACAGTGCTATTGAAATGATCAAGACAACAATGGCCTCATTCACTGAATATTTCGGTCTGTACACAACACAAAGTGCATCACTAATGACTGAATTACCAAAGGAAACTATCAGTGGTGTCACAGATGAGCAAACTTCAATACAACAGACCTCCTTACCTGTGGTCTCCTCTATTTCTCCAGACATTAGCGGAGCCAAACCAGATGAGTCCATTTCAACCGTAGCCTCAACAGTAGAAATCTCAACTGAAGACACAAAAGAGCTACAAACTCAGGCAGTGACCTCAGAAAGTGGCATTACGGAGACAAGTTCATCACATCCTAGCACTGTGGTACAAATTACAGATGACCAAACTTCTGGCACAACAGCTGGTACAGCAGCTACCATGCTCAGCACAGAGAAATTGGTTATAGGAACAACACAATACAAAATGGCTCATGGATCAACCACAGCTGGCACTGTAGCTCTCTCTGCTTTTAGTGCTGAGATGCCTACATCAGTATCACAAGAAATGTCACAAATCACCACCACTGAAAGGATATCAGTTATTTCTGAAGTTAGCTCCTTTTTCACACCTACAGATGAGGTGAGTTCTGACGGCCAGACAATATTACCTGAAACATCAAAGACTGGTATTACAGAAGGAACAGACTCAGACACGCCCACTCAGACATATTTTGCTCCAGAAAAGGCATCTTTGTACAGCACTGAGATATCAAAAACAACAATGTCAACCGGAACAATTACAGGTCTAGAAACAGAATCAACGATCACATCACAAACACCATCACTCACAGCATCATTTGAACCTGAACATAGTGATACTTCAGCTATTACTCCACCATTGTTACTCTATATAACTGTGAAATCAGCAACAGTGTCAACTAAAACAATACAGACTCTAACCACAAGTGAGACCAAGAAAGCATCAGTAACACCAGAGGCAAGTTCTACTTCACGAATAACAGATGAAAAGGGCTTAAGTGAGCAGACGACTGAGATGTCCAGCAAGGATGCTAAAACTTCTACATCTTCTTCATTGTTTAGCACTAATAAGCCAACAGATCTGCCAATTGGGGAACAAGACAGTGCTGTCACAGCTCAGACAGAAAGGTCCTCAGTCTCTCCCATTACTGATGAGACAGTTCAAAGTTTAGGTTTCATTCCAGTAGATCAAGTTGGCTCTGGTGACGAAAACCTTGACATGTTCACCCCTACCTCTTCTGTCACAGGTACATCTGATGCACCAACAGCAATGCCACGTGGAACATCAGACATTCCTGAGTCGGATAAGACAAAACTGCCAACACCTGCAGGAGAGCCAACAATTTCTCCATTCTCTGATGAGACACTCACAAGATCAGTGACAATGTCTCCAAAATTAGCTTCGGTTACATCATCTGTTGTCACAGATGTCAAAGGTGACACTATCAGCAGTCAGCCTACAATAGTGGAGTCAGTTCCTTCAATCAGTGGATCAACCATGAATCCTGAAACTGAAACACGTGATACTTCAAAAACCGCTATTACCCCGGCATCATCATTATACAGTACTGAGAAACCAACCTCACTGTCACCTGAAACAGGAGGGACTGTGACCACGAGTGAGACTGAGAAAGCATCAGTAACACCAGAGGCAAGTTCTGCTAGGCTAACAGCAGATGAAGAGGGCTCAGGTGAGCAGACTACTGACATGTCCAGCAAAGATTCTTCAGCACCTACAGCTTCTTCACTGTTTAGCACTGAAAAGCCAACAAAACTGCCTGTTGGGGAACAAGACAGTGCTGTCACAGCTCAGACAGAGAGGTCCTCTGTGTCTCCCATAACTGATAAGACAGAGCAAAGTTCAGTTCTCATTCCAGTGGATGAAGGTGGTTCTGGTGACGAAACCCCCGACATGTTCATCCCTACCTCTTCTGTCACAGGTACACCCCTGTACAGTACAGATGCACCAACAGCAATGTCACCTGGAACATCAGAGAGCCCTGAATCAGATAAGACAAAATGGCCAACACCTTCAGATGAACCAACAGGTTCTCCAGTCTTTGATGAGGCCTTCACAAGCTCCATGACAGTGTCTCCAAGTTTGGCTTCGGTTTCATCATCTGTTGATGCAGACAGTGAGGATGATATGATCAGCAGTGAGCCCACAATGGTGGAGTCCATTCCCTCCATCAGTGGATCAACCATACGCCCTGACACGGGATCATTCATCAATACCACTGAAGGCGAGAGTTCTGTAGACAGCACTGATGATTTTGCTGAAGAATCAATCATCCCAGCAGCTACAGTGTCCTCAGAGTTTAGTACAGAGTCACCATCGGTCACAGCATCACATGAAACTGAAACAAGTGATACTTCAAAAACCGCTATTACCCCGGCATCATCATTATACAGTACTGAGAAACCAACCTCACTGTCACCTGAAACAGGAGGGACTGTGACCACGAGTGAGACTGAGAAAGCATCAGTAACACCAGAGGCAAGTTCTGCTAGGCTAACAGCAGATGAAGAGGGCTCAGGTGAGCAGACTACTGACATGTCCAGCAAAGATTCTTCAGCACCTACAGCTTCTTCACTGTTTAGCACTGAAAAGCCAACAAAACTGCCTGTTGGGGAACAAGACAGTGCTGTCACAGCTCAGACAGAGAGGTCCTCTGTGTCTCCCATAACTGATAAGACAGAGCAAAGTTCAGTTCTCATTCCAGTGGATGAAGGTGGTTCTGGTGACGAAACCCCCGACATGTTCATCCCTACCTCTTCTGTCACAGGTACACCCCTGTACAGTACAGATGCACCAACAGCAATGTCACCTGGAACATCAGAGAGCCCTGAATCAGATAAGACAAAATGGCCAACACCTTCAGATGAACCAACAGGTTCTCCAGTCTTTGATGAGGCCTTCACAAGCCCCATGACAGTGTCTCCAAGTTTGGCTTCGGTTTCATCATCTGTTGATGCAGACAGTGAGGATGATATGATCAGCAGTGAGCCCACAATGGTGGAGTCCATTCCCTCCATCAGTGGATCAACCATACGCCCTGACACGGGATCATTCATCAATACCACTGAAGGCGAGAGTTCTGTAGACAGCACTGATGATTTTGCTGAAGAATCAATCATCCCAGCAGCTACAGTGTCCTCAGAGTTTAGTACAGAGTCACCATCGGTCACAGCATCACATGAAACTGAAACAAGTGATACTTCAAAACCGCTATTACCCGGCATCATCATTGTACAGTACTGAGAAACCAACCTCACTGTCACCTGAAACAGGAGGGACTGTGACCACGAGTGAGACTGAGAAAGCATCAGTAACACCAGAGGCAAGTTCTGCTAGGCTAACAGCAGATGAAGAGGGCTCAGGTGAGCAGACTACTGACATGTCCAGCAAAGATTCTTCAGCACCTACAGCTTCTTCACTGTTTAGCACTGAAAAGCCAACAAAACTGCCTGTTGGGGAACAAGACAGTGCTGTCACAGCTCAGACAGAGAGGTCCTCTGTGTCTCCCATAACTGATAAGACAGAGCAAAGTTCAGTTCTCATTCCAGTGGATGAAGGTGGTTCTGGTGACGAAACCCCCGACATGTTCATCCCTACCTCTTCTGTCACAGGTACACCCCTGTACAGTACAGATGCACCAACAGCAATGTCACCTGGAACATCAGAGAGCCCTGAATCAGATAAGACAAAATGGCCAACACCTTCAGATGAACCAACAGGTTCTCCAGTCTTTGATGAGGCCTTCACAAGCCCCATGACAGTGTCTCCAAGTTTGGCTTCGGTTTCATCATCTGTTGATGCAGACAGTGAGGATGATATGATCAGCAGTGAGCCCACAATGGTGGAGTCCATTCCCTCCATCAGTGGATCAACCATACGCCCTGACACGGGATCATTCATCAATACCACTGAAGGCGAGAGTTCTGTAGACAGCACTGATGATTTTGCTGAAGAATCAATCATCCCAGCAGCTACAGTGTCCTCAGAGTTTAGTACAGAGTCACCATCGGTCACAGCATCACATGAAACTGAAACAAGTGATACTTCAAAAACCGCGATTACCCCGGCATCATCATTGTACAGTACTGAGAAACCAACCTCACTGTCACCTGAAACAGGAGGGACTGTGACCACGAGTGAGACTGAGAAAGCATCAGTAACACCAGAGGCAAGTTCTGCTAGGCTAACAGCAGATGAAGAGGGCTCAGGTGAGCAGACTACTGACATGTCCAGCAAAGATTCTTCAGCACCTACAGCTTCTTCACTGTTTAGCACTGAAAAGCCAACAAAACTGCCTGTTGGGGAACAAGACAGTGCTGTCACAGCTCAGACAGAGAGGTCCTCTGTGTCTCCCATAACTGATAAGACAGAGCAAAGTTCAGTTCTCATTCCAGTGGATGAAGGTGGTTCTGGTGACGAAACCCCCGACATGTTCATCCCTACCTCTTCTGTCACAGGTACACCCCTGTACAGTACAGATGCACCAACAGCAATGTCACCTGGAACATCAGAGAGCCCTGAATCAGATAAGACAAAATGGCCAACACCTTCAGATGAACCAACAGGTTCTCCAGTCTTTGATGAGGCCTTCACAAGCCCCATGACAGTGTCTCCAAGTTTGGCTTCGGTTTCATCATCTGTTGATGCAGACAGTGAGGATGATATGATCAGCAGTGAGCCCACAATGGTGGAGTCCATTCCCTCCATCAGTGGATCAACCATACGCCCTGACACGGGATCATTCATCAATACCACTGAAGGCGAGAGTTCTGTAGACAGCACTGATGATTTTGCTGAAGAATCAATCATCCCAGCAGCTACAGTGTCCTCAGAGTTTAGTACAGAGTCACCATCGGTCACAGCATCACATGAAACTGAAACAAGTGATACTTCAAAAACCGCTATTACCCGGCATCATCATTGTACAGTACTGAGAAACCAACCTCACTGTCACCTGAAACAGGAGGGACTGTGACCACGAGTGAGACTGAGAAAGCATCAGTAACACCAGAGGCAAGTTCTGCTAGGCTAACAGCAGATGAAGAGGGCTCAGGTGAGCAGACTACTGACATGTCCAGCAAAGATTCTTCAGCACCTACAGCTTCTTCACTGTTTAGCACTGAAAAGCCAACAAAACTGCCTGTTGGGGAACAAGACAGTGCTGTCACAGCTCAGACAGAGAGGTCCTCTGTGTCTCCCATAACTGATAAGACAGAGCAAAGTTCAGTTCTCATTCCAGTGGATGAAGGTGGTTCTGGTGACGAAACCCCCGACATGTTCATCCCTACCTCTTCTGTCACAGGTACACCCCTGTACAGTACAGATGCACCAACAGCAATGTCACCTGGAACATCAGAGAGCCCTGAATCAGATAAGACAAAATGGCCAACACCTTCAGATGAACCAACAGGTTCTCCAGTCTTTGATGAGGCCTTCACAAGCCCCATGACAGTGTCTCCAAGTTTGGCTTCGGTTTCATCATCTGTTGATGCAGACAGTGAGGATGATATGATCAGCAGTGAGCCCACAATGGTGGAGTCCATTCCCTCCATCAGTGGATCAACCATACGCCCTGACACGGGATCATTCATCAATACCACTGAAGGCGAGAGTTCTGTAGACAGCACTGATGATTTTGCTGAAGAATCAATCATCCCAGCAGCTACAGTGTCCTCAGAGTTTAGTACAGAGTCACCATCGGTCACAGCATCACATGAAACTGAAACAAGTGATACTTCAAAAACCGCTATTACCCCGGCATCATCATTGTACAGTACTGAGAAACCAACCTCACTGTCACCTGAAACAGGAGGGACTGTGACCACGAGTGAGACTGAGAAAGCATCAGTAACACCAGAGGCAAGTTCTGCTAGGCTAACAGCAGATGAAGAGGGCTCAGGTGAGCAGACTACTGACATGTCCAGCAAAGATTCTTCAGCACCTACAGCTTCTTCACTGTTTAGCACTGAAAAGCCAACAAAACTGCCTGTTGGGGAACAAGACAGTGCTGTCACAGCTCAGACAGAGAGGTCCTCTGTGTCTCCCATAACTGATAAGACAGAGCAAAGTTCAGTTCTCATTCCAGTGGATGAAGGTGGTTCTGGTGACGAAACCCCCGACATGTTCATCCCTACCTCTTCTGTCACAGGTACACCCCTGTACAGTACAGATGCACCAACAGCAATGTCACCTGGAACATCAGAGAGCCCTGAATCAGATAAGACAAAATGGCCAACACCTTCAGATGAACCAACAGGTTCTCCAGTCTTTGATGAGGCCTTCACAAGCCCCATGACAGTGTCTCCAAGTTTGGCTTCGGTTTCATCATCTGTTGATGCAGACAGTGAGGATGATATGATCAGCAGTGAGCCCACAATGGTGGAGTCCATTCCCTCCATCAGTGGATCAACCATACGCCCTGACACGGGATCATTCATCAATACCACTGAAGGCGAGAGTTCTGTAGACAGCACTGATGATTTTGCTGAAGAATCAATCATCCCAGCAGCTACAGTGTCCTCAGAGTTTAGTACAGAGTCACCATCGGTCACAGCATCACATGAAACTGAAACAAGTGATACTTCAAAACCGCTATTACCCGGCATCATCATTGTACAGTACTGAGAAACCAACCTCACTGTCACCTGAAACAGGAGGGACTGTGACCACGAGTGAGACTGAGAAAGCATCAGTAACACCAGAGGCAAGTTCTGCTAGGCTAACAGCAGATGAAGAGGGCTCAGGTGAGCAGACTACTGACATGTCCAGCAAAGATTCTTCAGCACCTACAGCTTCTTCACTGTTTAGCACTGAAAAGCCAACAAAACTGCCTGTTGGGGAACAAGACAGTGCTGTCACAGCTCAGACAGAGAGGTCCTCTGTGTCTCCCATAACTGATAAGACAGAGCAAAGTTCAGTTCTCATTCCAGTGGATGAAGGTGGTTCTGGTGACGAAACCCCCGACATGTTCATCCCTACCTCTTCTGTCACAGGTACACCCCTGTACAGTACAGATGCACCAACAGCAATGTCACCTGGAACATCAGAGAGCCCTGAATCAGATAAGACAAAATGGCCAACACCTTCAGATGAACCAACAGGTTCTCCAGTCTTTGATGAGGCCTTCACAAGCCCCATGACAGTGTCTCCAAGTTTGGCTTCGGTTTCATCATCTGTTGATGCAGACAGTGAGGATGATATGATCAGCAGTGAGCCCACAATGGTGGAGTCCATTCCCTCCATCAGTGGATCAACCATACGCCCTGACACGGGATCATTCATCAATACCACTGAAGGCGAGAGTTCTGTAGACAGCACTGATGATTTTGCTGAAGAATCAATCATCCCAGCAGCTACAGTGTCCTCAGAGTTTAGTACAGAGTCACCATCGGTCACAGCATCACATGAAACTGAAACAAGTGATACTTCAAAAACCGCTATTACCCCGGCATCATCATTGTACAGTACTGAGAAACCAACCTCACTGTCACCTGAAACAGGAGGGACTGTGACCACGAGTGAGACTGAGAAAGCATCAGTAACACCAGAGGCAAGTTCTGCTAGGCTAACAGCAGATGAAGAGGGCTCAGGTGAGCAGACTACTGACATGTCCAGCAAAGATTCTTCAGCACCTACAGCTTCTTCACTGTTTAGCACTGAAAAGCCAACAAAACTGCCTGTTGGGGAACAAGACAGTGCTGTCACAGCTCAGACAGAGAGGTCCTCTGTGTCTCCCATAACTGATAAGACAGAGCAAAGTTCAGTTCTCATTCCAGTGGATGAAGGTGGTTCTGGTGACGAAACCCCCGACATGTTCATCCCTACCTCTTCTGTCACAGGTACACCCCTGTACAGTACAGATGCACCAACAGCAATGTCACCTGGAACATCAGAGAGCCCTGAATCAGATAAGACAAAATGGCCAACACCTTCAGATGAACCAACAGGTTCTCCAGTCTTTGATGAGGCCTTCACAAGCCCCATGACAGTGTCTCCAAGTTTGGCTTCGGTTTCATCATCTGTTGATGCAGACAGTGAGGATGATATGATCAGCAGTGAGCCCACAATGGTGGAGTCCATTCCCTCCATCAGTGGATCAACCATACGCCCTGACACGGGATCATTCATCAATACCACTGAAGGCGAGAGTTCTGTAGACAGCACTGATGATTTTGCTGAAGAATCAATCATCCCAGCAGCTACAGTGTCCTCAGAGTTTAGTACAGAGTCACCATCGGTCACAGCATCACATGAAACTGAAACAAGTGATACTTCAAAAACCGCTATTACCCCGGCATCATCATTGTACAGTACTGAGAAACCAACCTCACTGTCACCTGAAACAGGAGCGACTGTGACCACGAGTGAGACTGAGAAAGCATCAGTAACACCAGAGGCAAGTTCTGCTAGGCTAACAGCAGATGAAGAGGGCTCAGGTGAGCAGACTACTGACATGTCCAGCAAAGATTCTTCAGCACCTACAGCTTCTTCACTGTTTAGCACTGAAAAGCCAACAAAACTGCCTGTTGGGGAACAAGACAGTGCTGTCACAGCTCAGACAGAGAGGTCCTCTGTGTCTCCCATAACTGATAAGACAGAGCAAAGTTCAGTTCTCATTCCAGTGGATGAAGGTGGTTCTGGTGACGAAACCCCCGACATGTTCATCCCTACCTCTTCTGTCACAGGTACACCCCTGTACAGTACAGATGCACCAACAGCAATGTCACCTGGAACATCAGAGAGCCCTGAATCAGATAAGACAAAATGGCCAACACCTTCAGATGAACCAACAGGTTCTCCAGTCTTTGATGAGGCCTTCACAAGCCCCATGACAGTGTCTCCAAGTTTGGCTTCGGTTTCATCATCTGTTGATGCAGACAGTGAGGATGATATGATCAGCAGTGAGCCCACAATGGTGGAGTCCATTCCCTCCATCAGTGGATCAACCATACGCCCTGACACGGGATCATTCATCAATACCACTGAAGGCGAGAGTTCTGTAGACAGCACTGATGATTTTGCTGAAGAATCAATCATCCCAGCAGCTACAGTGTCCTCAGAGTTTAGTACAGAGTCACCATCGGTCACAGCATCACATGAAACTGAAACAAGTGATACTTCAAAAACCGCTATTACCCCGGCATCATCATTGTACAGTACTGAGAAACCAACCTCACTGTCACCTGAAACAGGAGGGACTGTGACCACGAGTGAGACTGAGAAAGCATCAGTAACACCAGAGGCAAGTTCTGCTTGGCTAACAGCAGATGAAGAGGGCTCAGGTGAGCAGACTACTGACATGTCCAGCAAAGATTCTTCAGCACCTACAGCTTCTTCACTGTTTAGCACTGAAAAGCCAACAAAACTGCCTGTTGGGGAACAAGACAGTGCTGTCACAGCTCAGACAGAGAGGTCCTCTGTGTCTCCCATAACTGATAAGACAGAGCAAAGTTCAGTTCTCATTCCAGTGGATGAAGGTGGTTCTGGTGACGAAACCCCCGACATGTTCATCCCTACCTCTTCTGTCACAGGTACACCCCTGTACAGTACAGATGCACCAACAGCAATGTCACCTGGAACATCAGAGAGCCCTGAATCAGATAAGACAAAATGGCCAACACCTTCAGATGAACCAACAGGTTCTCCAGTCTTTGATGAGGCCTTCACAAGCCCCATGACAGTGTCTCCAAGTTTGGCTTCGGTTTCATCATCTGTTGATGCAGACAGTGAGGATGATATGATCAGCAGTGAGCCCACAATGGTGGAATCCATTCCCTCCAGCAGTGGATCAACCATACGCCCTGACACGGGATCATTCATCAATACCACTGAAGGCGAGAGTTCTGTAGACAGCACTGATGATTTTGCTGAAGAATCAATCATCCCAGCAGCTACAGTGTCCTCAGAGTTTAGTACAGAGTCACCATCGGTCACAGCATCACATGAAACTGAAACAAGTGATACTTCAAAACCGCTATTACCCGGCATCATCATTGTACAGTACTGAGAAACCAACCTCACTGTCACCTGAAACAGGAGGGACTGTGACCACGAGTGAGACTGAGAAAGCATCAGTAACACCAGAGGCAAGTTCTGCTAGGCTAACAGCAGATGAAGAGGGCTCAGGTGAGCAGACTACTGACATGTCCAGCAAAGATTCTTCAGCACCTACAGCTTCTTCACTGTTTAGCACTGAAAAGCCAACAAAACTGCCTGTTGGGGAACAAGACAGTGCTGTCACAGCTCAGACAGAGAGGTCCTCTGTGTCTCCCATAACTGATAAGACAGAGCAAAGTTCAGTTCTCATTCCAGTGGATGAAGGTGGTTCTGGTGACGAAACCCCCGACATGTTCATCCCTACCTCTTCTGTCACAGGTACACCCCTGTACAGTACAGATGCACCAACAGCAATGTCACCTGGAACATCAGAGAGCCCTGAATCAGATAAGACAAAATGGCCAACACCTTCAGATGAACCAACAGGTTCTCCAGTCTTTGATGAGGCCTTCACAAGCCCCATGACAGTGTCTCCAAGTTTGGCTTCGGTTTCATCATCTGTTGATGCAGACAGTGAGGATGATATGATCAGCAGTGAGCCCACAATGGTGGAGTCCATTCCCTCCATCAGTGGATCAACCATACGCCCTGACACGGGATCATTCATCAATACCACTGAAGGCGAGAGTTCTGTAGACAGCACTGATGATTTTGCTGAAGAATCAATCATCCCAGCAGCTACAGTGTCCTCAGAGTTTAGTACAGAGTCACCATCGGTCACAGCATCACATGAAACTGAAACAAGTGATACTTCAAAACCGCGATTACCCCGGCATCATCATTGTACAGTACTGAGAAACCAACCTCACTGTCACCTGAAACAGGAGGGACTGTGACCACGAGTGAGACTGAGAAAGCATCAGTAACACCAGAGGCAAGTTCTGCTAGGCTAACAGCAGATGAAGAGGGCTCAGGTGAGCAGACTACTGACATGTCCAGCAAAGATTCTTCAGCACCTACAGCTTCTTCACTGTTTAGCACTGAAAAGCCAACAAAACTGCCTGTTGGGGAACAAGACAGTGCTGTCACAGCTCAGACAGAGAGGTCCTCTGTGTCTCCCATAACTGATAAGACAGAGCAAAGTTCAGTTCTCATTCCAGTGGATGAAGGTGGTTCTGGTGACGAAACCCCCGACATGTTCATCCCTACCTCTTCTGTCACAGGTACACCCCTGTACAGTACAGATGCACCAACAGCAATGTCACCTGGAACATCAGAGAGCCCTGAATCAGATAAGACAATATGGCCAACACCTTCAGATGAACCAACAGGTTCTCCAGTCTTTGATGAGGCCTTCACAAGCCCCATGACAGTGTCTCCAAGTTTGGCTTCGGTTTCATCATCTGTTGATGCAGACAGTGAGGATGATATGATCAGCAGTGAGCCCACAATGGTGGAGTCCATTCCTCCATCAGTGGATCAACCATACGCCCTGACACGGGATCATTCATCAATACCACTGAAGGCGAGAGTTCTGTAGACAGCACTGATGATTTTGCTGAAGAATCAATCATCCCAGCAGCTACAGTGTCCTCAGAGTTTAGTACAGAGTCACCATCGGTCACAGCATCACATGAAACTGAAACAAGTGATACTTCAAAAACCGCTATTACCCGGCATCATCATTGTACAGTACTGAGAAACCAACCTCACTGTCACCTGAAACAGGAGGGACTGTGACCACGAGTGAGACTGAGAAAGCATCAGTAACACCAGAGGCAAGTTCTGCTAGGCTAACAGCAGATGAAGAGGGCTCAGGTGAGCAGACTACTGACATGTCCAGCAAAGATTCTTCAGCACCTACAGCTTCTTCACTGTTTAGCACTGAAAAGCCAACAAAACTGCCTGTTGGGGAACAAGACAGTGCTGTCACAGCTCAGACAGAGAGGTCCTCTGTGTCTCCCATAACTGATAAGACAGAGCAAAGTTCAGTTCTCATTCCAGTGGATGAAGGTGGTTCTGGTGACGAAACCCCCGACATGTTCATCCCTACCTCTTCTGTCACAGGTACACCCCTGTACAGTACAGATGCACCAACAGCAATGTCACCTGGAACATCAGAGAGCCCTGAATCAGATAAGACAAAATGGCCAACACCTTCAGATGAACCAACAGGTTCTCCAGTCTTTGATGAGGCCTTCACAAGCCCCATGACAGTGTCTCCAAGTTTGGCTTCGGTTTCATCATCTGTTGATGCAGACAGTGAGGATGATATGATCAGCAGTGAGCCCACAATGGTGGAGTCCATTCCCTCCATCAGTGGATCAACCATACGCCCTGACACGGGATCATTCATCAATACCACTGAAGGCGAGAGTTCTGTAGACAGCACTGATGATTTTGCTGAAGAATCAATCATCCCAGCAGCTACAGTGTCCTCAGAGTTTAGTACAGAGTCACCATCGGTCACAGCATCACATGAAACTGAAACAAGTGATACTTCAAAAACCGCTATTACCCGGCATCATCATTGTACAGTACTGAGAAACCAACCTCACTGTCACCTGAAACAGGAGGGACTGTGACCACGAGTGAGACTGAGAAAGCATCAGTAACACCAGAGGCAAGTTCTGCTAGGCTAACAGCAGATGAAGAGGGCTCAGGTGAGCAGACTACTGACATGTCCAGCAAAGATTCTTCAGCACCTACAGCTTCTTCACTGTTTAGCACTGAAAAGCCAACAAAACTGCCTGTTGGGGAACAAGACAGTGCTGTCACAGCTCAGACAGAGAGGTCCTCTGTGTCTCCCATAACTGATAAGACAGAGCAAAGTTCAGTTCTCATTCCAGTGGATGAAGGTGGTTCTGGTGACGAAACCCCCGACATGTTCATCCCTACCTCTTCTGTCACAGGTACACCCCTGTACAGTACAGATGCACCAACAGCAATGTCACCTGGAACATCAGAGAGCCCTGAATCAGATAAGACAAAATGGCCAACACCTTCAGATGAACCAACAGGTTCTCCAGTCTTTGATGAGGCCTTCACAAGCTCCATGACAGTGTCTCCAAGTTTGGCTTCGGTTTCATCATCTGTTGATGCAGACAGTGAGGATGATATGATCAGCAGTGAGCCCACAATGGTGGAGTCCATTCCCTCCATCAGTGGATCAACCATACGCCCTGACACGGGATCATTCATCAATACCACTGAAGGCGAGAGTTCTGTAGACAGCACTGATGATTTTGCTGAAGAATCAATCATCCCAGCAGCTACAGTGTCCTCAGAGTTTAGTACAGAGTCACCATCGGTCACAGCATCACATGAAACTGAAACAAGTGATACTTCAAAACCGCTATTACCCGGCATCATCATTGTACAGTACTGAGAAACCAACCTCACTGTCACCTGAAACAGGAGGGACTGTGACCACGAGTGAGACTGAGAAAGCATCAGTAACACCAGAGGCAAGTTCTGCTAGGCTAACAGCAGATGAAGAGGGCTCAGGTGAGCAGACTACTGACATGTCCAGCAAAGATTCTTCAGCACCTACAGCTTCTTCACTGTTTAGCACTGAAAAGCCAACAAAACTGCCTGTTGGGGAACAAGACAGTGCTGTCACAGCTCAGACAGAGAGGTCCTCTGTGTCTCCCATAACTGATAAGACAGAGCAAAGTTCAGTTCTCATTCCAGTGGATGAAGGTGGTTCTGGTGACGAAACCCCCGACATGTTCATCCCTACCTCTTCTGTCACAGGTACACCCCTGTACAGTACAGATGCACCAACAGCAATGTCACCTGGAACATCAGAGAGCCCTGAATCAGATAAGACAAAATGGCCAACACCTTCAGATGAACCAACAGGTTCTCCAGTCTTTGATGAGGCCTTCACAAGCCCCATGACAGTGTCTCCAAGTTTGGCTTCGGTTTCATCATCTGTTGATGCAGACAGTGAGGATGATATGATCAGCAGTGAGCCCACAATGGTGGAGTCCATTCCCTCCATCAGTGGATCAACCATACGCCCTGACACGGGATCATTCATCAATACCACTGAAGGCGAGAGTTCTGTAGACAGCACTGATGATTTTGCTGAAGAATCAATCATCCCAGCAGCTACAGTGTCCTCAGAGTTTAGTACAGAGTCACCATCGGTCACAGCATCACATGAAACTGAAACAAGTGATACTTCAAAAACCGCTATTACCCCGGCATCATCATTGTACAGTACTGAGAAACCAACCTCACTGTCACCTGAAACAGGAGGGACTGTGACCACGAGTGAGACTGAGAAAGCATCAGTAACACCAGAGGCAAGTTCTGCTAGGCTAACAGCAGATGAAGAGGGCTCAGGTGAGCAGACTACTGACATGTCCAGCAAAGATTCTTCAGCACCTACAGCTTCTTCACTGTTTAGCACTGAAAAGCCAACAAAACTGCCTGTTGGGGAACAAGACAGTGCTGTCACAGCTCAGACAGAGAGGTCCTCTGTGTCTCCCATAACTGATAAGACAGAGCAAAGTTCAGTTCTCATTCCAGTGGATGAAGGTGGTTCTGGTGACGAAACCCCCGACATGTTCATCCCTACCTCTTCTGTCACAGGTACACCCCTGTACAGTACAGATGCACCAACAGCAATGTCACCTGGAACATCAGAGAGCCCTGAATCAGATAAGACAAAATGGCCAACACCTTCAGATGAACCAACAGGTTCTCCAGTCTTTGATGAGGCCTTCACAAGCTCCATGACAGTGTCTCCAAGTTTGGCTTCGGTTTCATCATCTGTTGATGCAGACAGTGAGGATGATATGATCAGCAGTGAGCCCACAATGGTGGAGTCCATTCCCTCCATCAGTGGATCAACCATACGCCCTGACACGGGATCATTCATCAATACCACTGAAGGCGAGAGTTCTGTAGACAGCACTGATGATTTTGCTGAAGAATCAATCATCCCAGCAGCTACAGTGTCCTCAGAGTTTAGTACAGAGTCACCATCGGTCACAGCATCACATGAAACTGAAACAAGTGATACTTCAAAACCGCTATTACCCCGCATCATCATTGTACAGTACTGAGAAACCAACCTCACTGTCACCTGAAACAGGAGGGACTGTGACCACGAGTGAGACTGAGAAAGCATCAGTAACACCAGAGGCAAGTTCTGCTTGGCTAACAGCAGATGAAGAGGGCTCAGGTGAGCAGACTACTGACATGTCCAGCAAAGATTCTTCAGCACCTACAGCTTCTTCACTGTTTAGCACTGAAAAGCCAACAAAACTGCCTGTTGGGGAACAAGACAGTGCTGTCACAGCTCAGACAGAGAGGTCCTCTGTGTCTCCCATAACTGATAAGACAGAGCAAAGTTCAGTTCTCATTCCAGTGGATGAAGGTGGTTCTGGTGACGAAACCCCCGACATGTTCATCCCTACCTCTTCTGTCACAGGTACACCCCTGTACAGTACAGATGCACCAACAGCAATGTCACCTGGAACATCAGAGAGCCCTGAATCAGATAAGACAAAATGGCCAACACCTTCAGATGAACCAACAGGTTCTCCAGTCTTTGATGAGGCCTTCACAAGCTCCATGACAGTGTCTCCAAGTTTGGCTTCGGTTTCATCATCTGTTGATGCAGACAGTGAGGATGATATGATCAGCAGTGAGCCCACAATGGTGGAGTCCATTCCCTCCATCAGTGGATCAACCATACGCCCTGACACGGGATCATTCATCAATACCACTGAAGGCGAGAGTTCTGTAGACAGCACTGATGATTTTGCTGAAGAATCAATCATCCCAGCAGCTACAGTGTCCTCAGAGTTTAGTACAGAGTCACCATCGGTCACAGCATCACATGAAACTGAAACAAGTGATACTTCAAAACCGCTATTACCCGGCATCATCATTGTACAGTACTGAGAAACCAACCTCACTGTCACCTGAAACAGGAGGGACTGTGACCACGAGTGAGACTGAGAAAGCATCAGTAACACCAGAGGCAAGTTCTGCTAGGCTAACAGCAGATGAAGAGGGCTCAGGTGAGCAGACTACTGACATGTCCAGCAAAGATTCTTCAGCACCTACAGCTTCTTCACTGTTTAGCACTGAAAAGCCAACAAAACTGCCTGTTGGGGAACAAGACAGTGCTGTCACAGCTCAGACAGAGAGGTCCTCTGTGTCTCCCATAACTGATAAGACAGAGCAAAGTTCAGTTCTCATTCCAGTGGATGAAGGTGGTTCTGGTGACGAAACCCCCGACATGTTCATCCCTACCTCTTCTGTCACAGGTACACCCCGGTACAGCACAGATGCACCAACAGCAATGTCACCTGGAACATCAGAGAGCCCTGAATCAGATAAGACAAAATGGCCAACACCTTCAGATGAACCAACAGGTTCTCCAGTCTTTGATGAGGCCTTCACAAGCTCCATGACAGTGTCTCCAAGTTTGGCTTCGGTTTCATCATCTGTTGATGCAGACAGTGAGGATGATATGATCAGCAGTGAGCCCACAATGGTGGAGTCCATTCCCTCCATCAGTGGATCAACCATACGCCCTGACACGGGATCATTCATCAATACCACTGAAGGCGAGAGTTCTGTAGACAGCACTGATGATTTTGCTGAAGAATCAATCATCCCAGCAGCTACAGTGTCCTCAGAGTTTAGTACAGAGTCACCATCGGTCACAGCATCACATGAAACTGAAACAAGTGATACTTCAAAAACCGCTATTACCCCGGCATCATCATTGTACAGTACTGAGAAACCAACCTCACTGTCACCTGAAACAGGAGGGACTGTGACCACGAGTGAGACTGAGAAAGCATCAGTAACACCAGAGGCAAGTTCTGCTAGGCTAACAGCAGATGAAGAGGGCTCAGGTGAGCAGACTACTGACATGTCCAGCAAAGATTCTTCAGCACCTACAGCTTCTTCACTGTTTAGCACTGAAAAGCCAACAAAACTGCCTGTTGGGGAACAAGACAGTGCTGTCACAGCTCAGACAGAGAGGTCCTCTGTGTCTCCCATAACTGATAAGACAGAGCAAAGTTCAGTTCTCATTCCAGTGGATGAAGGTGGTTCTGGTGACGAAACCCCCGACATGTTCATCCCTACCTCTTCTGTCACAGGTACACCCCTGTACAGTACAGATGCACCAACAGCAATGTCACCTGGAACATCAGAGAGCCCTGAATCAGATAAGACAAAATGGCCAACACCTTCAGATGAACCAACAGGTTCTCCAGTCTTTGATGAGGCCTTCACAAGCTCCATGACAGTGTCTCCAAGTTTGGCTTCGGTTTCATCATCTGTTGATGCAGACAGTGAGGATGATATGATCAGCAGTGAGCCCACAATGGTGGAGTCCATTCCCTCCATCAGTGGATCAACCATACGCCCTGACACGGGATCATTCATCAATACCACTGAAGGCAAGAGTTCTGTAGACAGCACTGATGATTTTGCTGAAGAATCAATCATCCCAGCAGCTACAGTGTCCTCAGAGTTTAGTACAGAGTCACCATCGGTCACAGCATCACATGAAACTGAAACAAGTGATACTTCAAAACCGCTATTACCCCGGCATCATCATTGTACAGTACTGAGAAACCAACCTCACTGTCACCTGAAACAGGAGGGACTGTGACCACGAGTGAGACTGAGAAAGCATCAGTAACACCAGAGGCAAGTTCTGCTAGGCTAACAGCAGATGAAGAGGGCTCAGGTGAGCAGACTACTGACATGTCCAGCAAAGATTCTTCAGCACCTACAGCTTCTTCACTGTTTAGCACTGAAAAGCCAACAAAACTGCCTGTTGGGGAACAAGACAGTGCTGTCACAGCTCAGACAGAGAGGTCCTCTGTGTCTCCCATAACTGATAAGACAGAGCAAAGTTCAGTTCTCATTCCGGTGGATGAAGTTGGTTCTGGTGACAAAACCCCGACATGTTCATCCCTACCTCTTCTGTCACAGGTACACCCCTGTACAGTACAGATGCACCAACAGCAATGTCACCTGGAACATCAGAGAGCCCTGAATCAGATAAGACAAAATGGCCAACACCTTCAGATGAACCAACAGGTTCTCCAGTCTTTGATGAGGCCTTCACAAGTCCCATGACAGTGTCTCCAAGTTTGGCTTCGGTTTCATCATCTGTTGATGCAGACAGTGAGGATGATATGACCAGCAGTGAGCCCACAATGGTGGAGTCCATTCCCTCCATCAATGGATCAACCATACGCCCTGACACGGGATCATTCATCAATACCACTGAAGGCGAGAGTTCTGTAGACAGCACTGATGATTTTGCTGAAGAATCAATCATCCCAGCAGCTACAGTGTCCTCAGAGTTTAGTACAGAGTCACCATCGGTCACAGCATCACATGAAACTGAAACAAGTGATACTTCAAAAACCGCTATTACCCCGGCATCATCATTGTACAGTACTGAGAAACCAACCTCACTGTCACCTGAAACAGGAGGGACTGTGACCACGAGTGAGACTGAGAAAGCATCAGTAACACCAGAGGCAAGTTCTGCTAGGCTAACAGCAGATGAAGAGGGCTCAGGTGAGCAGACTACTGACATGTCCAGCAAAGATTCTTCAGCACCTACAGCTTCTTCACTGTTTAGCACTGAAAAGCCAACAAAACTGCCTGTTGGGGAACAAGACAGTGCTGTCACAGCTCAGACAGAGAGGTCCTCTGTGTCTCCCATAACTGATAAGACAGAGCAAAGTTCAGTTCTCATTCCAGTGGATGAAGGTGGTTCTGGTGACGAAACCCCCGACATGTTCATCCCTACCTCTTCTGTCACAGGTACACCCCGGTACAGCACAGATGCACCAACAGCAATGTCACCTGGAACATCAGAGAGCCCTGAATCAGATAAGACAAAATGGCCAACACCTTCAGATGAACCAACAGGTTCTCCAGTCTTTGATGAGGCCTTCACAAGCTCCATGACAGTGTCTCCAAGTTTGGCTTCGGTTTCATCATCTGTTGATGCAGACAGTGAGGATGATATGACCAGCAGTGAGCCCACAATGGTGGAGTCCATTCCCTCCATCAATGGATCAACCATACGCCCTGACACGGGATCATTCATCAATACCACTGAAGGCGAGAGTTCTGTAGACAGCACTGATGATTTTGCTGAAGAATCAATCATCCCAGCAGCTACAGTGTCCTCAGAGTTTAGTACAGAGTCACCATCGGTCACAGCATCACATGAAACTGAAACAAGTGATACTTCAAAAACCGCGATTACCCTGGCATCATCATTGTACAGTACTGAGAAACCCACCTCACTGTCACCTGAAACAGGAGGTACTGTGACCACGAGTGAGACTGAGAAAGCATCAGTAACACCAGAGGCAAGTTCTGCTTGGCTAACAGCAGATGAAGAGGGCTCAGGTGAGCAGACTACTGACATGTCCAGCAAAGATTCTTCAGCACCTACAGCTTCTTCACTGTTTAGCACTGAAAAGCCAACAAAACTGCCTGTTGGGGAACAAGACAGTGCTGTCACAGCTCAGACAGAGAGGTCCTCTGTGTCTCCCATAACTGATAAGACAGAGCAAAGTTCAGTTCTCATTCCATTGGATGAAGGTGGTTCTGGTGACGAAACCCCCGACATGTTCATCCCTACCTCTTCTGTCACAGGTACACCCCTGTACAGTACAGATGCACCAACAGCAATGTCACCTGGAATATCAGAGAGCCCTGAATCAGATAAGACAAAATGGCCAACACCTTCAGATGAACCAACAGGTTCTCCAGTCTTTGATGAGGCCTTCACAAGTCCCATGACAGTGTCTCCAAGTTTGGCTTCGGTTTCATCATCTGTTGATGCAGACAGTGAGGATGATATGATCAGCAGTGAGCCCACAATGGTGGAGTCCATTCCCTCCATCAGTGGATCAACCATACGCCCTGACACGGGATCATTCATCAATACCACTGAAGGCGAGAGTTCTGTAGACAGCACTGATGATTTTGCTGAAGAATCAATCATCCCAGCAGCTACAGTGTCCTCAGAGTTTAGTACAGAGTCACCATCGGTCACAGCATCACATGAAACTGAAACAAGTCATACTTCAAAAACCGCGATTACCCCGGCATCATCATTGTACAGTACTGAGAAACCAACCTCACTGTCACCTGAAACAGGAGGGACTGTGACCACGAGTGAGACTGAGAAAGCATCAGTAACACCAGAGGCAAGTTCTGCTAGGCTAACAGCAGATGAAGAGGGCTCAGGTGAGCAGACTACTGACATGTCCAGCAAAGATTCTTCAGCACCTACAGCTTCTTCACTGTTTAGCACTGAAAAGCCAACAAAACTGCCTGTTGGGGAACAAGACAGTGCTGTCACAGCTCAGACAGAGAGGTCCTCTGTGTCTCCCATAACTGATAAGACAGAGCAAAGTTCAGTTCTCATTCCAGTGGATGAAGGTGGTTCTGGTGACGAAACCCCCGACATGTTCATCCCTACCTCTTCTGTCACAGGTACACCCCGGTACAGCACAGATGCACCAACAGCAATGTCACCTGGAACATCAGAGAGCCCTGAATCAGATAAGACAAAATGGCCAACACCTTCAGATGAACCAACAGGTTCTCCAGTCTTTGATGAGGCCTTCACAAGCTCCATGACAGTGTCTCCAAGTTTGGCTTCGGTTTCATCATCTGTTGATGCAGACAGTGAGGATGATATGACCAGCAGTGAGCCCACAATGGTGGAGTCCATTCCCTCCATCAGTGGATCAACCATACGCCCTTACACGGGATCATTCATCAATACCACTGAAGGCGAGAGTTCTGTAGACAGCACTGATGATTTTGTTGAAGAATCAATCATCCCAGCAGCTACAGTGTCCTCAGAGTTTAGTACAGAGTCACCATCGGTCACAGCATCACATGAAACTGAAACAAGTGATACTTCAAAACCGCTATTACCCGGCATCATCATTGTACAGTACTGAGAAACCCACCTCACTGTCACCTGAAACAGGAGGTACTGTGACCACGAGTGAGACTGAGAAAGCATCAGTAACACCAGAGGCAAGTTCTGCTAGGCTAACAGCAGATGAAGAGGGCTCAGGTGAGCAGACTACTGACATGTCCAGCAAAGATTCTTCAGCACCTACAGCTTCTTCACTGTTTAGCACTGAAAAGCCAACAAAACTGCCTGTTGGGGAACAAGACAGTGCTGTCACAGCTCAGACAGAGAGGTCCTCTGTGTCTCCCATAACTGATAAGACAGAGCAAAGTTCAGTTCTCATTCCAGTGGATGAAGGTGGTTCTGGTGACGAAACCCCCGACATGTTCATCCCTACCTCTTCTGTCACAGGTACACCCCGGTACAGCACAGATGCACCAACAGCAATGTCACCTGGAACATCAGAGAGCCCTGAATCAGATAAGACAAAATGGCCAACACCTTCAGATGAACCAACAGGTTCTCCAGTCTTTGATGAGGCCTTCACAAGTCCCATGACAGTGTCTCCAAGTTTGGCTTCGGTTTCATCATCTGTTGATGCAGACAGTGAGGATGATATGATCAGCAGTGAGCCCACAATGGTGGAGTCCATTCCCTCCAGCAGTGGATCAACCATACGCCCTGACACGGGATCATTCATCAATACCACTGAAGGCGAGAGTTCTGTAGACAGCACTGATGATTTTGCTGAAGAATCAATCATCCCAGCAGCTACAGTGTCCTCAGAGTTTAGTACAGAGTCACCATCGGTCACAGCATCACATGAAACTGAAACAAGTGATACTTCAAAACCGCTATTACCCCGGCATCATCATTGTACAGTACTGAGAAACCAACCTCACTGTCACCTGAAACAGGAGGGACTGTGACCACGAGTGAGACTGAGAAAGCATCAGTAACACCAGAGGCAAGTTCTGCTAGGCTAACAGCAGATGAAGAGGGCTCAGGTGAGCAGACTACTGACATGTCCAGCAAAGATTCTTCAGCACCTACAGCTTCTTCACTGTTTAGCACTGAAAAGCCAACAAAACTGCCTGTTGGGGAACAAGACAGTGCTGTCACAGCTCAGACAGAGAGGTCCTCTGTGTCTCCCATAACTGATAAGACAGAGCAAAGTTCAGTTCTCATTCCGGTGGATGAAGGTGGTTCTGGTGACGAAACCCCCGACATGTTCATCCCTACCTCTTCTGTCACAGGTACACCCCTGTACAGTACAGATGCACCAACAGCAATGTCACCTGGAACATCAGAGAGCCCTGAATCAGATAAGACAAAATGGCCAACACCTTCAGATGAACCAACAGGTTCTCCAGTCTTTGATGAGGCCTTCACAAGCCCCATGACAGTGTCTCCAAGTTTGGCTTCGGTTTCATCATCTGTTGATGCAGACAGTGAGGATGATATGATCAGCAGTGAGCCCACAATGGTGGAGTCCATTCCCTCCATCAGTGGATCAACCATACGCCCTGACACGGGATCATTCATCAATACCACTGAAGGCGAGAGTTCTGTAGACAGCACTGATGATTTTGCTGAAGAATCAATCATCCCAGCAGCTACAGTGTCCTCAGAGTTTAGTACAGAGTCACCATCGGTCACAGCATCACATGAAACTGAAACAAGTGATACTTCAAAAACCGCTATTACCCCGGCATCATCATTGTACAGTACTGAGAAACCAACCTCACTGTCACCTGAAACAGGAGGGACTGTGACCACGAGTCAGACTGAGGGAGCATCACTAACAATGGACTATGTTATCAGCAGTCAGCCAACAATGGTGGAGTTCACTTCTCCTGTCAGTGGATCAACTATGAGCCCTGAAACAGCATCAATGGCATTTAATACATCAATCGTTTCCACATTTTTGGAGGAAGACAGCTCAAGTGATAAAGAATTTACAGCACTCACAACAAGTCCCTATATACTTGCAACTTCTCAACCCATGGCAATCCCCAGTCTCACTATGTATGTTACAAAGGAAACCTCTACTTACATTGACATAGAGAGCTCTGGTGGCTCACCCGATGAAGATGATTCAGAATCAGGTCAAGATGGATCTGGTGCAGAGGTTCCCATTGAGACTACCACAAAACCGCAGGATGAATTTACTGTGGCCACAGATGAGACTGAAATAGATGACACAGTGAGCACATCTGACACATTAAGTGCTGCATCCTTGACTGACTCCAGTACACAGGTTACCGAGGAATTTATCTCATCATCCCAATCACCACAAATGACAAGCACTGAGGTTTACATTACTGAGCAGGGCAGTGGTGTCTTCACAGATGACTCCACAGTAGAGGATGAGAGTTCAGGTGATGACCTTTTTGACCAATCAACTCGAAGTTCTCCTGTGATACCCACTTCTGCAGCAGCTACAAAAGGAATCACTTTGTTATCTAGTGCAGTTGTTTTCACAGAGGAGAGCTCAAGTAAAAAGGAATTTACAAACAAACCCACTAGCACTGCAGCTTCTTCACTTCACAGCATTGTGAAGCCAACAGCAATGTCTCCTGAAATGCACAGTTCAACAGTTCAGGAAAGCCCAGATTATATGGTTTCTCAGACATCCTCTTTGTCACCTTCAGCTTTTTATAACACAAAGTCTCCTGCTGTGACTTTGGTTACATCCTCAGCTTTATTGGATACTGAAGATAAGGAAAGTACAGCCTCTTCCCTGTTTAGCACAGAGAAAGCTACAACAACAGTATCGCATGAAAGTGGATCACCTGATGTCCTGAAATCTGCTGTTACTGCAGCTTTTGGTCTCTACAGCACTGAAAAGCCACACATAACAACAACGGTCACATCTGACCAGTCAGTTGTCAGCATGTCTGTATCTGCAGCTGATAAAGTAACGCCAAGTTTGGCCTTTAATTTGACAGAGGGAGAGAGTTCTGCTGACCAAACCACTAGGATGTACACCTCAAAGCCATCAGTTATGGATAGTCTCACATTTGGAGAGGCAACAGGTGAAACAGAAACCTTGGTTTCAGTCACACCAACCTCTGACGAGCAGGTTTCGTTCCAGGAAGGTGAAATTATTCCAGATACAGAAAGCCTCATCACTCCTGAAGCAACAAACCTTCCTGTTTTGAGCCAAGGGAAAGATGAAGCTACTGTATCTGACCACATAACCCAATCCTCCTACACAACTTTGTCTCTCCATACAGTTGGAGCTTCAGTTAGTGATCACTCTACAATTGATTTCACCACAGAGAGCTCTAGCAGTGAACGTAAGCAAGATGGATTTGAATCATTGTCCACCCCTATTCCTTCCATTATATATCATGGCATTACAGACCAACAGGTTGTGATCATTACTCCCAGTAGCAGCCAAGCCAATACTGACCTAACTGAACAAACACCTACGATGGTCCTTCATGTGTCTGAACCATCAACCAGCACAACTATCATATTCACAGAGGATGCAACAGATGAAGATAAGCTGTTCTCTCAATCTACAGACAGTATTACAGAAGGCAGCCCCACTTCCCAGCTTGTCACCAAAGATGATAACATAATTGATGCAGATACTATCTCCATAGTTCCCTCTTCTTCATTTTACCCAACTATCCAGACAGAGGAAGCTGGAGGTGTCACACCAGTTACGATAACCCAAATGTTGGAGGTAACAGAAGAATCAGAGGGTTCAGGAAATGATAGTGCCACCTTTACTCCTACACCGGTAACTTTCCATGCAGCCTCCACTGATTCACCATTAGCCTCAACATCTTCTGAATATTCACAATACATTTCAAAACTAACAACTGTTAAAGGTATATCTAGTATGGAGACATCCAGTGAAGAGGAGGTCACATCTGCACCACAGGCCACCCCAGCTACTACGCTGTCAGGCTCTGAAGAAACATATGATTTATTGACACCACACACAGTTTTCCCTGTTGAGACTTCTACCAAACCAGTTACAGAGCTGGTGGAGGATGATTTACTAGGCAAAGTCACTCCTTATAATGTTACTGAATCTATCACTGAGATGGATGCTTCCTCAACTTTACCTTCTCAAACTTTAACTGAAACAGCAGACACAGGCTCAGTCACTCCAGTGTCTAGTGAAGAGTATATGGTCAGTGCAGTTGAAAAAGAAAAATCTACGGTCTCCTTACCCACAGCCATTACCGCCACAAGTCATGTCACAATGGATGAGTCAAGTCTGACCATTTCCACCACCGTGCCCTCATTAGCTGTCACACCAGTGTCCTCTGAACCTGGCACAGTGAAATCAACCAGTAAAGTATCTGATGATGAATCTTCAGGTGATGATGACTCAGAAGAGGGTTCCTCAGAGGAAACAGCTTCAGGGTCCTCTGACGAAGGACGAACAGCATCTGAAAAAACAGTGACATCTACGACCTCTTCATTGATCACCACTGAGAGGCTTATCATTTCCCCTGATTCTGGGCATACAGATAAAGGGATTTCAGGTGACCAGAACCAAACCATGTTTAGTGAGGCCATAATTACAGCAGATAAGGCAGAGCACATCTCACCAACCTCAGCTGGAATTGCCACAGGAGAATTTGCACAGTCACCAACCAGTGCCTCCTCCTCTCTCTACAGCACAGTGAAACCATCTGACACAGAAGCAACAGACATTACTGATACAGATGCTTCAAGTGATCAAACTTCTGATATAACAACAACTTCAACGGTGAAGACAGAATTGATAACATTTTCAGTTACTGCACCTGAGACCTCAGATACCTCAACTGCATCATTCAAGACAGTGACATCTGAGAGTATAGAAACTGTAGCCACTCCACTATCCCCTCAGGTCAGCACAGAGAATCCCACCCAAATGACCCCTGATGATGAAACTCGGACAACTGAGATTACAACAAAAGTAGAGAAAGCCTCATTGTCAGAAACAGTTTTACCCCCTACTGGTGGTGCAACATCAACCCTAGCACCTGAAGACAGCACAAGGGACCACATGACCTCTATATCTGCAAAAGAATACATTTCTACATCGGCAGTGTCTTCTTTACAAAGCACTTCAAAGCCTGATGTATTGATTCACTTTGTCACCACTTTTGTACCAGAACCAGATACAACACCATCTGAGGTGTCCTTCCAACAGGCCAGGTCTGAGATCACGTTCACTGATCATCCCCACATTGATATCTCCTCTGAGGAAACTGTGTTGGCCACAACCAGCCCAATGCTCCCCAGTGAGGAGTCAAGCCAGCACTTGAAACCTAAGGATGTGACTCCCCCGACTGGTGTTACGACCATGTCACTGGAAAATAAGACAGCTGAAGCACCAAGCCAAGAACCTATAACCCAAGAAGTTTCAACTGATGCTGAAGGTAGCACACAAGATGGCGAAATAAAGGAAACATCTACTGATGCTGCAATAACTTCAAGTCATACAGATGAAATAGATTCCAAGGGGACAGAACCTGCTGGGGTTGAATATACAACTCCAAAACTTGCAACCGACAGATATGCAAAACCTGAGGAAGAAACTGCAGTGGTCGAAACTGCATCTTCTGCAGACTCGATCTCAGTGAAAACATCTGCAGTGAGTTCAAGTGAACAAACACCAGAGGCAACTGTCTCTTCACTTTTCAGCAGTGAGACTCCATTGACTTCCATTTCAGATGTTACTGATCAAGTGCTGTCTGAGGAGTCATCAACAACGCCACCCAAAAT